>NC_082708.1:173752668-174368577 GCF_030144855.1 Hypanus sabinus | reverse complement strand
GATAAAGACAGAAGCAAAGCACTGTATTTATTTAATATCTTTGTTGATTCTCTTTCCACTCATCTTTAGTCTGTGTCCTTGACCTTTCTATAGCTGTGAATAGTTTAATATTTCCTAGACACTTCATTTTGAATGATTCTTTCAAATCAATTCTCTCATGTTTGTCTGGGTTAAGAACAATGTCTTCAGTCCAGCATTCATGGATTTATGGATTGACTCATGGATTTCAATAACCCCAGCTCGCCTCCTACTATCTGGTCAGTACGTTTGTATGTATATCATTTTCACATTGTGTATCTATTACATCCTGCATTGGTCAATATGTAACATGCAGATATGCACTTGTTAACCAGAAAGAATTAAGAATATGGCATAAAGATAGAAAAGGTGGAAGACATTTTATGCTTTGAACCTATAGTGTCATTTACAGAAATAACATTGAAAAGATTAACACACACAAAATGCTGGGGGATCTCAGTAGGTCAGGCAGCAACTAAAGAGAGGAAAAAATAGTCAACATTTCGGGCCTAGACCCAATGAAATGTGTCCACCTGTAATGCCATCTGTTTACTCCTATCTATAGATACTCTCTGACCTGCTGAATTCCTCTAGCAATTTGGGTGTTTTAATTCTAGATTTCCAGCATCTGCAGAATCCTTTACACTTCTAAAACAAAAGAGATGATCACTTGACTTCAGGAATTCAAAGGATAGAGTACACACCCCCCTCCATATACATGGAATGGTAGTGGAAAGTGTGAAAAACCTAAAGTTCCTTGGAGCTATGTTGTCAAAACAGCTGACATGGACCACCAACACCTCGTTGACATGGACCACCAACACCTGGCTGACATGGACCACCAGCACCTGGCTGACATGGACCACCAACACCTGGCTGACATGGATCACCAACACCTCGCTGACATGGACCACCAACACCTCACTGACATGGACCACCAACACCCCAATGCTTGTAAAAAAGGCTCAACAAAGACTCTTCTTCCTCAGAAAGCTGAAACAGGCCAAATTCCCGCAAAAGTTGTTGGTTAACTTCCACAGAAACACAATTGAAACCATCATGACCAACAGCACTCAGTGTGGTATGCCAGCTGCACAGATACCTGCATTGCGTGGTGAAGGCGGCCCAGTGAATTGTCAGGATGGAGCTCCCAGGACTGCACCATCTATTCCAGCAGACTCGGGAGGAAAGCAATCAGCACAACCAGAGACACCACACCCCCTGGCCACTCCCTGATTGACCCGCTGCTGTCCAGCAGAAGGTTCAGGACACTAAAAGCCAGAACAAATAGACTGAGGAACAGCTTCTAACCCAGAGGTGTGGCTTCCATCACACCACTCCCACAGAACAATGATGAAAACTGTGAACACACTCAAGAACTCAAATACTTGCACTAATGGCACTTTGTGCATTACTGTGATATTCCGGTGCTGCTGCAACTTATTTTCTGCTACTTATCTATTTAATACTGTTTTTCTATTACCGTCTTGTTTTTATCTACCATTTTATTTAATTGCCTGAGAGGAAGCCAAACAGAGTTTCATTGTACCTATGTATAATGACAATAAAGATCATTCATCTTCTTCATCTTCTTTGTGTTATTGAAAAGGCCAGCTATCAACCTCCATCTCTGATCAACTACCACAACTCTATTTCCCAATTACTTATACATCCAAGAATCCAGTATCATCTGTCCTAAATCCTGAAGATTTTAACAGGATATTTCCTGTCATGGAAGTATCAGAAGTTAGCACTGCTTAAAAATAAGAGATCTGCTATTTAAGATGATTTGTTGAAATTACTTTCTTCATAAAGGTGTGCCTATAGAAATCTCTTCTTCAAAGGGTAGTGGAGAGAGAATCTTTAAATACTTTTCAGGCAGAGGTAGAAAGATCATTGGTAAGGGTAAAGCAAAGATTGTAAAAGTACAAATATCTTTGAAAATTTTTCTCATCACAACTTCAAGTGGTTGACTTATTGTTCTGCAACCATAAAACCATGCTATAGGTACCCCAGCTTTGATTTTGCCAAGTATATTAAACACGTTCTGGGCTTCAATCAGTTCAGCTTTCACTTTTCTTTTAACGATCGATCTAGGTCTACTCATCCAATCTCTCTACAGGGAACATACTTCCCAGAAACTGATCTATTGAATTATGCCCATCTTGTCTGCCCACCCACCTCCCTTTCCTGTTAGATTCCATCCTGCAACCATTTGTCACCTCCCAGCTATAGTTGCTAATTCTACCCATCCCTCCCCCAGTGAGATCTGCTCTCCATTGAACTTTGGTTGGATTCCTCAAGGAGACCTACATTTCTCCTCATGGAAAGAGACTATACTCAATATGGAAGTGGTTCAACTCAGAGTCACGATGATATTTGGTTTTATATTTTGTTTATAAGTGTTTTAGTTTACATTCTTTGTTTTTCCAAGTATATGACAAACGTCAAAGATCACAGAGCTTATTGGCTCTCACCATTTAAAAGAAAAAGCTTCCTACTTTCCTATTTGGTCTCCTTACCTAATGAAGGACATATTTTCTGTGGAGAGAGTGTAGCTGAAGTTCACCAGACCAATTCCTGTACTGCTGTCTGAGGAGAGTTTAGGTCAGCGTGGCCTGAATTTTACAGTTTTGAGAAACAAGAAAAGGTCTCATTAAAACTATGCAACTCAGTGAGGGTTAGGCAGATTCAATGTGCAAAAATAAATTCCCCCTAGTTTGAGAAGGTCAGGTACAGGAGATACAGTATACAGTAAGACATTTTCAAAACAGCAGAGGAGAAATTTCATCACTCACATGAATGCCAAATTACTGAATATAATTAAGAAGGCAATAGTTCAACTTAGAACATAGGACATAGAAACCTACAGCACATTACAGGCCTTTGGCCTACAATTTTGTGTCGACCATATAAAATCTTCTCTAGAAACTGCCTAAAATTTGCCTAGCACATGGCCCTCTATTATTCTAAGCTCCATGTACCTATCTAAGAGGTTCTTAAAAGACCCTATTGTATCCACTTCCACCACCTTCGCTGGCAGTGCATTCCATGCACCCACCACTTTCTGTGTGAAAAACTTAGCCCTGACATCCCCTCAACATCTATTTCCAAGGACCTCAAAACTATGCCCCCTTATGTTAGCCATTTTAGTCCTGGGGAAAAAAGACTCTGGCTGTCCTCCCAATCAATGCCCCTCATCATCATATATACCTTTATCAGGTTACCTCTCATCATACTTCGCTCCAAGGAGAAAAAGTCAAGTACACTCAACCTATTCTCATAAGGTACTCCCTCCAATCCAGGAAACATCCTTGTAAATCTCCTCTGCAGTCTCCCTGTAGTATCCCCATCCTTCCTGTAGTGAGGTGACCAGAACTGACCACAGTACTCCGTATATGGTCTTACCAAGGCCTTATAGCTGAAACTTTACCCCTTGGCTCTTGAACTCAATCCCACAGTTGATGAATGCCAACACACCATATGCCTTCTTAACAACACTATCAACCTGTGTAGCAGCTTTGCGTGTCCTATGGATTCAGACCTCATGATCTCTCAGATCCTCCAAACTGCAGAGAGTCTTGCCATTGATATTGTATTCTGTCTTCAAATTTGACCTGGCAAAATGAACTTCTTCACACTTATCTGGGTTGAAAACCATCTGCCACTTCTCAGCCCAGTTCTGCATCCTGTCGGTGTCCTGCTGTAACCTTTGACAACCCTTCAGTCTATCCACAACACCCCCAACCTTTGTGTCATCAGCAAACTTACTAACCCACTCTTCTACTTCTTCATCCAGGTCATTTATAAAAATCATAAAGAGGAGGGATCCCAGAACAGATCCCTGCGGAGCGCCGCTGGTCACCAATCTCCATGCAGAATACAAACCATCTACAACCACCCTTTGCCTTCAGTGGGCAAGCCAATTCTGGATCTACAAAGCAAGGTCTCCTTGTATCCCATGCTCCTTACTTTCTGAAGGAGCCTTGCATGGGGAACCTTATTAAATGCCTTACTGAAATCCATATACATTACATCCACTGCCCTAACTTCATTAATGTGATTTGTTACATCCTCAAAGAATTCAATCAGTCTTGTAAGGCATGACATACCCTTGACAAAGCCATGCTGACTATCCTAATCAGATTATGTTTCCCCAAATGCTCATAAATCCTGCCTCTCAGGCTCTTCTCCAACAATTTGCCCACCACTGAAGTTAGACTCACTGGTCTATAATTTCTTGGGTTATCTCTGCTCTCTTTCTTCAGCAAGGGAACAACATTTACAACCCTCCAATCCTTCGGTATTTCTCCCATTCCTAATGATAACACAAATATCATCGCAAGAGACTGAGAAATCTCCAACTTCACTTCCCACTGTAGTCTGTAGTATATCTCATCTGGTCCCAGTGACTAACTTAATGCTTTTCAAAAGCTCCAGCACATCCTCTTTCATAATGTCTATATGCTTAAGCATTTCAGTCCACTTTAAGTCATCCCCACAATTGCCAAGGTCTTTTTTCCTGGTGAATGCTGAAGCAAAGTATTCATTAAGTACTTCTGCTACCTCCTCTGACTCCATGCACATTTTTCCACTATCTCACCTGATTGGTCCTATTCTCACACGGCTCATCCTCTTGCTCTTCGCATAATGTGGAATGTCTTAGGGGTTTCCTTAATCCTGCTCACCAAGGCCTTCTTATAGTATAAGAATTCCATTCTTAAGCTCCTTCCTAGCAACCTTGTAATTTTCCTAAGCTCTAACAGTACCTAGTTTCTTGAATCTTTCGTAAGCTTTTTCTTTTCTGCTTAACTAGATTTTCTACACACTTTGTACACCATGGTTCGTTAACTTTGCCATCCTTTCGCTGCCTCAATGGAACATGCCTATGCAGAACTCCACGCAAATGTTCCCTGAACATTTGCCACATTTCGGCCATGCATTTCCCTGCTCCCAATTTATGCTCCCAAGTTCCTGCCTAATAGCATCATATTCCCCCATCCCAATTGAATATTTCCCAAATTGTCTGCTACTATGCCTCTCCAGCACTAAGGTGAAGGAGATAGAGTTGTGGTCACAACTTCTAAAATGCTCTCCCACTGAGAGATCTGACACCTGATCAAGTTCTTTTCCCAATACCAGATCAAGTACAGCTTCTCTTCTAGTTGGCTTATCGACATGTTGTGTCAGGAAGCCTTCCTGTACACACCTAACAAACTACACCCCATCTAAATCCCTTGCGTTAAGGAGATACCAATCAATAGTAGTAAAGGTAAAATCTCCCATCACAACAACCCTGTTATTATTGCACTGTTCCAGAATCTGCCTCCTTATCTGCTCTTCAATATCCCTGTTACAACAAGGGGGAGGAGGGTCTATAAAAAACACCCAGAAAAATTATTGTCCCTTTCCTGTTTCTGACTTCCTCCCACACTGATTCAATAGACCATCCCTCCATAACTTCCTCCTTTTCTGCAGCCGTGACACCATCCCTAATTAGCAATGCCACACCCCCACCTCTTTTGCCTCCCTCTTTGATCTTTTTGAAACATCTAATACCTGGCACACTCAGCAGTCATTCCTGCCCCTGAGACATCCAAGTGTCTGTCATGGCCACAACATAGTTGTGACTTCTCGATACAAAACATAACAGAGTTTGGGAAGAGACCAGGAATATGGTATTGATATAAAGAATCAGTCATAAGCAGCCCAGTCACTTCTATTCCCCTTACATTTCTCCTCCCAACCGCTTATCGAATTCTCTAATGAAATCACTGATTGATTATGGTTTGATGAAACTCAGAGGTAGAATGCTGCAAATCATTTCCAGTTCCTGCAGAGAACATGCCTCCTCACATTCCCTTTGAAGATTATGTCCATCTTTTTAAATGTCTGTCCTCTGTTCTTTGAGCTATCACTAATGGAAGCAGCTTTAATATATTTACCCTTTATTAACCAGTTGCATTTCTATCAAATCTCCTTTCAATCCTTTTTTTTTTCACTGTACCTTAACCTCACGGCTGAAATCACTCATCCCTGGAACCATTTGAGTAGGTCTTTTCTGAAAATCTTTTCAGCTAGAATACTGTTTGCAGCCAGCAGAGAGAGAACGAGGCAGAAGATATTTATCCATCACTTTATTAAAACACAGGCTCCTGAGTGATAAGCACATTTGCTAAGCCAGAGGGCTATTTTCATAATTGCAAGCAGGCACCCAAGTGTCTGGAGAACCAATGTAGCTGTTGAAATTAAATAGCTGGTGTAAATTGAACTCTTCTGTAATGGACTCAAACAATTCAGCAATCGATTGTCCTGAAACTCACAGCAAAAACCAAATGATTCAAAGCAGCATGTACAGCTGCTGCCTCAGAGAACAAGACACCCAGTTCAATCCTGACATTGGGCACTGTCAGTGCAGAGTTTACACATTCACCCTGTGTAAAGTAATGTAAGATGCCACAGGCCTGCTTCTCTTGTTTGGTGGGGAGACGGGCGGCATGGGAATTGTGTAGCCTCGGCTGTAGTAAGGACTAGGCCTCAAGCCACAGGCTTGCCTGCTGCTGCAGTCCAGGTGAGGAGACACCGGAGGCAGTGCACTGTGGCATCCGTGCTCAGTTTAGGACTGGCCTCTCCTATTTGTGCAGCTCTTCAGTGTTAACTTGGTGGAATGAGGGGCTGGGGAATTGTGTCTGTCTGTGCATTGCTATGAGACTGTTGCATCAACTTGCAGGACTTGCAGGACACTCAGGGTCTTGGACTAAATATGTCTTTTTTTGCATAACTATGTTTTTATTTTTGCCCACTATTTTGAGTGTGCTGAGCAGGTTTTGCACCTTGTCCCCAGAGGGACACTATTTTGTTAAGCGCTATCCATGTATGGTTGAACAATAATTAAACTTGATTTGACTTGATTTGATTTGACCACATGCGATTCCCCCAGCTGTTCTGGCTTACTCCCAAAGCCCAATAATGCATGAATTGATGGGTTAATTGTCCTCTGTAAATTGCTTCAACAACCTAAATGAGATTTTGAATCTGGAGGGTATGATAATGTGCTCGGAGATTTTTCCCACACAGAGGGTGGCGGGTGTTAGGTATGAACTCCCAGTGGAAGTGGTGGAGGCAGATGCAATTACAACATTTAAATGATATTTTGTCAGGTACATGGGTAGAAAAGACTTAGGGGACATGGGCCAAATACAGACAAATGGAATTAGCAGAGACGGGCATTTCAGTCAGCAAAGATGAGCTGGGATGAAGAGACTATTTCTGTACTATATTGCTCTATAGATCTTTGAATAAAAAAGCAGGATTCATGTAAATTAGTGATAGGTTGACAGCGTTGACTCAGTGGGCTCATTTATTTCCTTGCTGTATCTCTCTATGATTCTATGAAGCCTTCCAGTTCACTGCCTCAGGAGAATATAAACTTCACTGGATTTATGTACTTGCTGTACTTAACCAGCTTTATTTATTTACTTAGGGATACATCTCGCTTACAGGCCCTTCCAACCCAATGAGTCCACGCCATCAACTACATCCATGTGACCAATCAAACTACAACCTAGACTCTACCCAAGACGATCGAGAGGGTCACAAATTCAACTAGGCATCAGTGAAAGTCATGGCGCAAGCAAACATGTGGCATGGAAGAGAATTCCTAGAAGCGTGGTCCTCAAACAACTCCGTATGAATACATAGACCTCAATCCGATTTATGAGACAATATGGGCTAAATTCCAGGCCACAAGGCACAACATTCAGCACGCAGCCAATCAGTGACCAGACTTTCTCCCCACATCACAAATGAGTTAAGAACATCCAATCGGCTGATTGAAAAGTCTATAAAGAGTAGGCATTTGGAGGACATACCACAATCAACAGTGCACTGACGATATCTCCCTGCATAGTGATGGAAGGTTTGCAAGTGAAATGCCAAGATCAGATAAAAATTCAACCCAACCATCAACCACCCGAGCTACACATCTTCCAAATTATTTCCAATAACCTCCTAAAAGGTTCATTTTATTATCAAAGTATGTATGCAGAATACAAATCTGCAAATTGTCTTGTCCAGATAGCCATAGAATACAAAAAACCATATAAGCAGTTGAAAGAAAGACTTCAATCCCCACCCCTGCACGAAAAGAAAAAGAAACAAAAACTCACAAACCCAAGACACCCTTAAAAACTAACTGATCACCCAAAGTCCAACCCGTCAATACACAACGAGAAAAACTTGGCAAGAACACAATAAAAACATAAAACTGAAAGAGGCCAGTATGAACTACAGTTAATTTGAACTGCAAACCAACCCACAGATCTCTGAATTTTGATAGCATCTCTGAGAGCATTGGGATGCAGCGGCCCCTCCAAGGGCAGCACCTCAAACCAGTGCTGCCTCAGAGGGCAGCGACTCAAACCAGCGGTGCCCCTGAGAGCAGCAGCTCGAACCAGCAGCCCCTCTGACAGCAGTAATTTGAACCGGCGGCCCATCCAATGGCAGCAGCTCAAACCAGTGGGTCTCCGATAGCCGCGACTCTGTGAGGCCATAAGGTATAGGAGTAGAATTAGGCCATTTGGCCCATTGAGTCTGCTCCGCTATTTCATCACGTCTGATCCAATTTTCCTCTCAGCCCCAACCTCCTGCTTCCACCACCTCCACACTCCATACCCCTTCATGCCCTGACCAATCAAGAATCTATCAACCTCTGCCTTAAATATATAAAAAGATTTGGCCTCCACAGCTGGGATAAAGAATTTCACAGATTCACCACTCTCTGGCTAAAGAAATTCCTCCTGATCTCCATTCTAAAAGGACACTCCAACAGCAGCAACTTGAACCAACAGCCCATTCCGAGAACAGTGACTTAAACCAGCGTCCTCTCTGATAGCAGCTTCTCTAAGGGAAGTGACTCAAACCAGCGGCCTCTCCATAATCCTTTGGCATGTAGGAGGAAACCAGAACAGCCAGAGGAAACGCACATGATCACAGGGAGAAGACAGAAACTCCTGACAGACAGCAGCAGGTTTGAAACTGTTCACTGGCATTGTGACAGCATGATGCTAACCACGGCACTTTTTATCTAAATGTCTTTTATCCCCACTATTTAAAAAGTTTTGAGAGAGACCAGGCTTTAGTTGTGACGTTATCCTCAGCAAAGTCTGAGCCTACAATAGTGAGATTTCTGACTAACACACACAAAATGCTGAAGGAACTCAGCAGGCCAGGCAACATCTATGGAAAAAAGAACAGTCGAGGCTTTGGACCAAGATCCAGTATTTCCAGCATTTGCAGACTTTCTCTTGTTTGTAAGTCCTACCGAAGGATCTCAGCCCGAAACGTCGACTGTACTTTTTCCACAGATGCTGCCTGGCTTGAGTTCCTCCTGCATTTTATGTGTGTTGCTCGGATTTCCAGCATCTGCAGATTTTCTCTTGCTTGTGGTAAGCTTTACTATTCCCAGGACTATAGGAGAATCAGGGGAGATACGATAGAGATATACAGAATTATGAGGGGTAAAGATAGGGCAAATGCAAGCAGGCTTTTTCCACTGAGATTGGGTGAGACTAGGACTAGATGTCATAGATTAAGGGTGAAAGGTGAAAAATTTAAGGGGAATGTAAAGGGGGATTTCTTCACTCAGAGGATGGTGAAAGTGGAGAACAAGCTCCCAGAGGAAGTGGTGTATGCGGGTTCAATTTATGCACTTAAGAGAAATTTGGATAAGTACATGGATGGGAAGTGTATGGAGTGCAGGTCAATGGGACTAGGCAGAGTAATAGTTTGGCATGGACTGGATAGGCTGAATGGCCTGTTTCTGCGCTCTATGCCAAGAAAAGAGAGATATCAGGGAGAACTAATGTCATAGTCAGCAGAGGAAGAAGCTGGTGGCTTCAAGCAGTTTAGATCATGATATGGAGGTGCAGGTGCATGAAATGTATAGCATCCTTAATGTTCTCAATGCACCATTTTGAATTCAATAAATAGCATTTTATAGATACTGGGTTTGCAATTCCATCTTTCAACATGTTCAAGGATCAACTTATTAGTTTGGATTGCCAAAAGCATCTCCTTCATAATCTCTATCAGCAACAGGAGCACCGCAGGGATATGTGCTTAGCCCCCTGCTCTACTTGCTTTACCCGATGACCTTGTGGCTAAGTACAGCTCTGACACCATAGAAAAGTTTGCTGATGTCACCACTGCTGTGCGCCGTATCAAAGGCGGTGATGAATACAGGAGGGAGATTGAAAATTTGGCTGAGTGGTGTGACAACAACATCTCAGTCAATGTCAGTAAGACCGAGGAACTGATATGCGAACACCAATGCCTTTGAGTGGAAAATCCTACAAAAGGTAGTGGAGTAAGCCCAGTACATCATAGGTAAAGCCCTCCCAAACATTGACCACAGAAGCAGCATCCATCGTCAAAGATCCTCACCACCCTGGCCATGTTCTTTTCTTACTGCTGCCATCAGGTAGAAGGTACAAGTGCCTCAGGAAACTCACCACTAAGTTCAAGAACAGTTACTACATCAGGTTCTTGAACAAAAGAGGATGAATGCACTTCTAAACAAGGAAATCTGCAGATGCTGGAAATCCAAGTAATGCACACAAAATGCTGGAGGAACTCAGCAGGCCAGGCAACATCCATGGAAAAAAGCACAGACGACGTTTCGGGCTGATACCCTTCAGCAGGACTGGACAAAAAATTCTGATGAGTAGATTTGAAAGGTGGGGGGAGAGGAGAGAGAAACGCCAGGTGAAAGGGGAAACTTAAAGGGGGAGGGATGAAGCAATAAGCTAGGAAGTTGTTTAGTGAAAGAGACAAGGCCATGGAAGAAAGAAGAAAGGAGAAGGGTGAGGAGCACCAGAGGGAGGCGATGGGCAGGCAAGGAGATAACATAAGAGTGGGACAAGGGTTCCTCTTTCCTCACCTACCACCCCACCAGCCTTCGTGTCCAGCTCATAATTCTCCGAAACTTCCGCCACACCCATCTGGATCCCACTACCAAATACATCTTCCCCTCCCGCCCACCACCACACTTTCTGCTTCCCACAGGGATCGCTCCCTACGCGACTCCTTGTCCATTCATCCCTCCCCACAGATCTTCCTCCTGGCACTTATCCTTGCAAGCGGAACAAGTTCTTCACTTGCCCCTACACCTCCTCCCTCACTACCATTCAGGGACCCGAACAGTCCTTCCAGGTGAGGTGACACTTCACCTGTGAGTCTGTTGGGGTCAAATACTGTGTTCAGTGCTCCCTGTGTGGCTTCCTGTATATTGGTGAGGTCCGACATAGATTGGGAGACTGTTTCATCAAGCATCTACTCTCCATCTGCCAAAACAAACAGAATCTCCCAGTGGCCACCCAATTTAATTCCACTTCCCATTTCCATTCCAATATGCCCGTCTATGTCCTCCTCCATTGTTCGGGTTAGGGTGGAGAAACAACATCTTAATTTCCGTTTGGGTAGCCCCCAACCTGGTGGCATGAACATCGATTTCTCGAACTTCCAATAGTGCCTCCACCACCCCCCCTTTCACTATTTCCTATATCCCTGTCCCTCTACTAGCCCACTGATTGCCTCCCTCTTGTGGTCCTCCCCCCACCCCCTTTCTTCTTTCTTCCTGGCCTTCTGTCTCTTTCACCAATCAACTTCCTAGCTCAGCTTCATCCTTGCCCCTTCAAGTTTCACCATTCACCTGGTGTTTCTCTCTCCCCTCCTTCCAACTTTCAAATCTACTCCTCAGCTTTTTTCTCCATGCCTGCTGAAGGGTTTCGGCCTGAAACGTTGACTGTACTTTTTTCCATAGATATTGCCTGGACTGCTGAGTTCCTCCAGCATTTTGTGTGTAACTGAACTCATTCTATTTCTGGTGTTCCCACAACCAATGGTTTCACTTTAAGGACTCTTAATTTTGTTATTTCATACTCGTTATTTATTGCTATTGACTTATCAGAACCAGAATCAGGTTTATTATCACTGGCACGTGACGTAAAGTTTGTTAATTTATCAGCAGCAGTTCAATGTAATACGTAATATAGAAGAAAAACAATAATAATAATAATTTTTAAAAAAGTAAATCTTATTCAGTATACTTTATACAGTGTACATATATTGAATAGATTAAAAATCATGCAAAAAACAGAAATACTGTATATTTTTTTAAAAAGTGAGGTAGTGTCTAAGGGTTCAACGTCCATTTTGGAATTGGATGGCAGAGGGGAAGAAGCTGTCCCTGAATCACTGAGTGTGCGCCTTCAGGCTTCTGTACTTCCTACTTAGTGGTAACAGTGAGAAAAGGGCGTGCCTTGAGTGCTGGAGATCCCTAATAATGGACGCTGCCTTTCTGAGACACTGCTCCTTGAAGATGTCCTGGGTACTTCGTAGGCTAGTGCCCAAGATGGAGCTGACTAAATTTACAACTGCCTGGAGGTTCTTTCAGTCCTGTACAGTAGTACACTCCCCTCCATACCAGACAGTGATGCAGCCTGTCAGAATACTCTTCACAGTACATCTATAGAAGTTTCTGAGTGTATTTCTTGACATACGAAATCTCTTCAAACTCCTAACAAAGTATAGCCGCTGTCTTGCCTTTTTTATAACTGCATCAATATGTTGGGATCTGTGGTGAACTACATATACCTGTCTGGTCACGCTCCCCCCCGCTGACTGCTCCTGTGGCTCCTCCCACTGACCGTGGCTCCTCCCATGGACCCTGGTATAAAGGCGATTGGAGACACCACCCCGGCCTCAGTCTCCAGGATGCAGTGTGGTGGTCAATTGCTGCTTGTTCTTTCTTCCCCCCAATAAAACGCCTCTTTCTCGCCTCACGTCTCCGACAGTTATTGATGGGGCATCAATTTTATTGGCTGGAAGTTTTAAAACATGGAAAACATTTTACATCCAGAAAAATTAGACATTGATCCTCAAGACTCAGAAGCAGCTCTTGCCTTTGAACTCTGGCTTTCATGCTTCCAATCACACTTGGAAGAGATTTGCGGTACAGAGCCCGCTATCATGCACAAAATCCTCCTTTCCAGGGTCAGCCCGAGAGTATTCTCACTTATCGGGGACCTGCCAACCTACCAAGGGGCACTGGACGCCCTCAAAAGACAGTACCTGTGGCCGATGAACACCGTCTACGCAAGACATCGCTTAGCGATGCGGCGGCAGCGGGCCGGAGAGTCGAGCGCTGAGTTTGTCCGGGCCCTACAGACACTCATGCGGGCCTGCGACTGCAAGGAACTGACGGCGGAACAGCATGCGGAGCTCCTGGTATGAGACACCTTCATTACAGGGATCAGGTCAATGTACGTGCACCAGCGGCCGCTGGAAAACACCGATCTTACCTTACGCTTGGTGATTGAGATGGCCAACATGCTGGAGGCTGCGCTACACAACACTGACACTGTCCAGCCGCGCGATCCCCCGCCAGTTCCGCAGACGCTGCAGACCCCGCCACTCGCGAGCAAATTCACCACCGCCGCTGCCGGTCGCGAGTCCACAAACTCCCCGAAACCGACCACAGCTGCTGCCAATCGCAAGTCCGCGCAGTGTTACTTCTGCGGACTCGAAAAGCACTCCTGAAAACGCTGCCTGGCCCGAGAAGCAACCTGCTCCAGCTGCGGGAAGAAGGGCCATTTCGCCAAGGTCAATAAGACTGAACCACAAGCGGGGTCGGGCAGCGCTGCGTGTGAGACATGGGGGCAGCCATCTTGGTCGCCACCATCTTGCCTGCCCGCCTAGTGCGAGGCATGGGCCATCTTTGTAGGCGCCACCTCGCCCCGACCCTGACCCACGGGTGCTTACCAGGCACCAAGACAGCAGTTCAACTCTGGCCTCCATAACCCTCGACCAAAGCGCCCCACACCAGCTTGCAAGGTCAATGATGGACATCTTGGTGGAGGGGCACAGGACTAGCTGCCTGTTTGACACGGTTCAGCACTGAGAGTTTTATTCACCCGGACACGGTGCAATGCTGTGGACCCGTGACACACCCGGTAAGCCAGAAGGTCACCATGGCTTCCGGGTCGCATTCCACAGACATCCGGGTGGGTTGTGTAGCAACATTGGTGGTGCAGGGCACAGAATATCGGAACTTTGCGCTACTGGTCATGCCTCAACTGTGCGCACCTGTGCTATTGGGGCTGGACTTCCAGAGCCACCTCGAAAGTGTGGCTATGGCATATGACGGGCCCCTCCCACCATTCACTGTCAGGAATCCTCAGTTTTGTGGGACTTTGTCATATACCCCGCTACTGACCACACACACCGACACACACATTCCACCCAGCACCATGCCGACAGTTGCGCTACTGACACCACTTGCAGCCTCTCCACCCTCTAGATCCCTCCCCCACCGCTGTTCGCCAACCTGACCCCCAACTGTAAACCCGTGACAACTAAAAGCAGGAGGTACAGTGCAGGGGACACGGCCTTCATTCAGTTGGAGGTGCTGCTCAGGGAGGGGATCATTGAGCCAAGCACAAGTCCTTGAAGGGCCCAGGGGGTTGTTGTTCGGACCGGGCAGAAAAATAGGATGGTCATGGACTATAGTCAAACCATCAATAGGTTCACGCAGCTTGACGCGTACCCCCTACCCTGCATCACGGATATGGTCAACCAGATAGCTCAGTACTAGGTGTACTCGACAATAGATCTGAAATCCGCTTATCATCAGCTCCCCATCTGCCCAGAGGACTGCCCCTACACCGCCTTCGAGGGGGGCGGCAGGCTCTATCACTTCCTGCGCGTCCCATTCGGTGTCACAAATGGTGTCTCGGTCTTCCAGAGGGAAATGGACCGGATGGTGGATCAGTGCCAACTGAAGGCCACATTTCCCTATCTGGATAACATCACCATCTGTGGTCACGACTGGCCGGATCACAACACCAACCTCCAATGATTTTTCCAAGTGGCCAAAGCCCTGAACCTTACTTATAACAGAGACAAGTGTGTGATCAGAACCACTCGACTCGCTATCCTTGGGTATGTCGTGGAGAACGGGGTCATTGGCCCTGATCCCGACCGTATGCGCCCCCTGTTAGAACTCCCTCTTCCCACCACCCTCAGTGCCCTCAGACAGTGCCTGGGCTTCTTTATCTATTACGCCCAATGGGTCCCCCATTACGCAGACAAGGCCCGCCCCCTGGTCAAGTCTACCACATTTCCCCTCTCTGCTGAGGCCTGCGCGACCTTCAGCTGCATTAAAGGGGACATTGCCAAAGCAACGATGCATGGACGAGACCATTCCCTTCCAAGTAGAGAGTGACGCCTCCAATTTTGCACTGGCTGCTACCCTCAATCAGGCAGGCAGGCCAGTAGCATTCTTTTCTCGTACCCTTCAAGGCCCTGAAATTCGGCACTCCGCGGTGGAGAAAGAAGCCCAGGCCATAGTGGAAGCTATTAGGCACTGGAGGCACTATCTCACCGGCAAAAGATTCACCTTGCTGACCGACCAGCGCTCAGTTGTGTTCATGTTCAGCAAGCAACAGCGGGGCAAAATCAAAAATGATAAAATTTTGCGGTGGAGAATAGAACTCTCCACCTACAACGATGATATCCTGTACCGGCCTGGAAGGCTCAATGATCCCCCTGATACCCTATCCCGGGGAGTGTGTGGCAGCGCACAGCTCGACCAGCTATACGCTCTCCATGCACATCTTTGCCATCCGGGGGTCACCCGATTTTACCATTTCGTGAAAGCCCGGAACCTGCCGTACTCCCTTGAGGACATCAGGACGATGACCAGGGACTGCCAAGTCTGCGCTGAGTGCAAACTGCACTTCTACCGTCCTGAAAAGGCGCAACTTATCAAGGCCACCCACCCCTTTGAGTGACTGAGTGTTGACTTTAAGGGCCCCCTTCCCTCCACCGACTGCAATGTCTACTTTCTCAACATTATCGACGAGTACTCGCAGTTCCCCTTTGCCATCCCCTGCCCCGACACCACTGCCACGTCCGTCATAAAAGCCCTGTGCCAGCTCTTCACACTGTTCAGATATCCCTGCTATATCCACAGTGATAGAGGGTCCTCATTTATGAGTGACGAGCTGCCCCAGTACCTGCTGGCTAGGGGCATTGCTACTAGTAGGACCACGAGCTATAATCCCCGGGGTAACGGACAGGTGGAGAGGAAGAATGCCACAGTGTGGAAGGCCACACTTGTAGCCCTTAAGTCAAAAGGGTTGCTGGTCTCTCGATGGCAGGACGTCCTCCCCGAGGCACTCCACTCCATCCACTCCCTGTTATGTACGTCCACCAATGACACCCCTCATGAGCAACTCTTTTCTTTTCCCTGGAAGTCTGTCACTAGGACCACCCTACCGGCTTGTCTGACGTCCCCAGAGCCAGTGCTACTCTGGAAACATACGAGGAGCAATAAATACTGCCCGCTGGTTGAGAGGGTTCACCTTCTACATGCGAACCCCCAGTATGCCTACATGGTCTTACCTGATGGGTGGGAGGACACGGTCTCCGGCCGTGACCTGGCACCCGCAGGAGCAGCAGACCACTACCCCGAACACTCCACGGTAACTATGAACCCTGTACCCGAGGTAACACCGTACACAGCCTCCTCACGACACTCTTATACTGGGCGTCTCGCACACGCATATACCAGGAGCCTCGCACGCGCATGTGGGATCACTGACGCCTAGTGGGCTGACACCTCCAGTCAGGCCGGAACTAGCACAACCACCGTCTCCGGTGCAATCACCACCGGCACCTGTACAATCACAGCCAGTGCTACGTAGATCGCAGTGACAGATTCGACCACCTGATGACAACCTGTAAATATACTTGTCAGAAACTTCGCCCCATGGGGACTCTCTTTTAAAACAAAGGGGTGGTGAATGTGGTGAACTACATATACCTGTCTGGACACGCCCCCACCGCTGACTGCTCCTGTGGCTCCACCCACGGACCCCGGTATAAAGGCGATTGGAGACACAGCCCCAGTCTCAGTCTCCAGGATGTAGTATGGTGGTCAATTGCTGCTTGTTCTTTCTTCCAGCCAATAAAATCCAATATCTCGCCTCACATCTCCGAGAGTTATTGATGGTGCATCAGGACCAGAATAGGTCCTCAGAGATCTTGATAGTCAGAAATTTGAAACTGCTCTCTCTCTCCACTGCTGATCCTTCTATGGGTATTGGTGTTTTTTCATCTTCTCCGTCCTGAAGTCCACAATCAGTTCTTTCATCTCACTGACATTAAGTGCATATTTGCATTTACACAGTTTGTTGTTTATTGATCGTGTTTAACAGTAACTGTTCTATACTCTTGATTAGTTTGCCTGCAGTGAAGAGAATCTGTAGTGCCCTGGTTAAGATTTCTACTGTTACGCTGTAGATATTTCCTTTAGTTTTTCTTTAAAAGCAGTACGTTCTGCAGGCAGACTGCTTGGTTTCAGCTAAAAGGTAAGTGGCTATGCTGTTCAACTTGGGAATGTTGTGTCAGCCGATCTGGATGTTGGAAGTAGCAGAAGGTGACGGACAGTGTAGCTTGTGGGGGTTTTTTTGGTGGGAGCTGCAAAGAGGACGAGAGATAAGATGGCTGAGGATGCCGTGGGAAGAACTATCCCCCTTCCACGGTGTGCTTTGGGCAAATGAATGGCTCCAAGGAGGAAAGGCCAATACTCCTGATAGAGCACCCATTTATTCGAAATGGATTTCAAGCAACGTTCAGATGGTGGTGTGTGTTTTCACACAGGCCATGGGTCCAGTGTGTGAGTAAAAAGACAACTCCCAGATGAGCTCCAAATTTATGTGCACATTTGAGCTGGGTTAACTAAAATGGGCCCTTTTATTTTTTCTCCTTTATTTTCCATTAACTGTTTGATAAAACTGAAATTGCTAAAATATACTTTTTTATAATTCTATGTGGTGTATGATCTGTTATTTCTTACTGACAGATAATTGTGTATAGAACCATAGAACATTACAGCACAGAAACAGGCCTTTTGGCCCTTCTTGGCTGTGCCGAACCATTTTTCTGCCCAGTCCCATTGTCCTGCACCCGGGCCAAATCCCTCCAAACCCCTCTCATCCATATACCTGTCCAAGTTTTTTTTAAATGTCAAAAGTGAGCCCATACTCACCACTTCATCTGGCAGCTCATTCCACACTCCCACCACTCTCTGCGTGAAGAAACCCCACCTAATGTTCCATATAACCACATAACATATAACAATCACAGCACGGAAACAGGCCATCCCAGCCCTCCTAGTCCGTGCCGAACTCCTAATCTCACCTAGTCCCACCTACCCGCACTCAGCCCATAACCCCCCACTCCTTTCCTGTCCATATACCTATCTAATTTTACCTTAAATGACACAACTGAACTTGTCTCTACTACTTCTACAGGAAGCTCATTCCACACAGCTATCACTCTCTGAGTAAAGAAATACCCCCTCGTATTTCCCTTAAACTTCTGCCCCCTAACTCTCAAATCATGTCCTCTCGTTTGAATCTCCCCTACTCTCAATGGAAACAGCCTATTCACGTCAACTCTATCTATCCCTCTCAAAATTTTAAATACCTCGATCAAATCCCCCCTCAACCTTCTATGCTCCAATGAATAGAGACCTAACTTTTTCAACCTTTCTCTGTAACTTAAGTGCTGAAACCCAGGTAACATCCTAGTAAATCATCTCTGCACTCTCTCCAATTTATTGATATCTTTCCTATAATTCGTTGACCAGAACTGTACACAATATTCCAAATTTGGCCTTACCAATGCCTCGTACAATTTTAACATTACATCCTAACTTCTGTACTCAATGCTTTGATTTATAAAGGCCAGCATTCCAAAAGCCTTCTTCACCACCCTATCTACATGAGACTCCATCTTCAGGGAACTATGCAGTTATTCCTAGATCTCTCTGTTCCTCTGCATTCCTCAATGCCCTACCATTTACCCTGTATGTTCTATTTGGATTATTCCTGCCAAAATGTAGAACCTCACACTTCTCAGCATTAAACTCCATCTGCCAACGTTCAGCCCATTCTTCTAACCGGCATAAATCTCCCTGAAAGCTTTGAAAACCCACCTCATTATCCACAACACCTCCTACCTTAGTATCATCGGCATACTTACTAATCCAATTTACCACCCCATCATCCAGATCATTTATGTATATTACAAACAACATTGGGCCCAAAACAGATCCCTGAGGCACCCCGCTAGTCACCGGCCTCCATCCCGATAAGCAATTATCCACCACTACTCTCTGGCATCTCCCATCTAGCCACTGTTGAATCCATTTTATTACTCCAGCATTAATACCTAACGACTGAACCTTCTTAACTAACCTTCCATGTGGAACTTTGTCAAAGGCTTTGCTGAAGTCCATATAGACTACATCCACTGCCTTACCCTCATCAACATTCCTCGTAACTTCTTCAAAAAATTCAATAAGGTTTGTCAAACATGACCTTCCACGCACAAATCCATGCTGGCTACTCCTAATCAGATCCTGTCTATCCAGATAATTATTAATACTATCTCTAAGAATACTTTCCATTAATTTACCCACCACTGATGTCAAACTGACAGGTCTATAATTGCTAGGCTTACTTCTAGAACCCTTTTTAAACAATGGAACCACATGAGCAATACGCCAATACTCCGGCACAATCCCCATTTCTAATGACATCTTAAAGATCTCTGTCAGAGCTCCTGCTATTTCTAGACAAATTTCCCTCAAGGTCCTGGGGAATATCCTGTCAGGACCCGAGATTTATCCGCTTTTAAATTTCTTAAAAGCGCCAGTACTTCCACGTCTTTAATTGTCATAGGTTCCATAACTTCCTTACTTGTTTCCCACACCTTCCACAATTCAATATCCTTCTCCTTAGTGAATACCGAAGAGATTGTTCAAAATCTCTCCCATCTCCCTCGGCTCCACACATAGCTGATCACTCTGATTCTCTAAGGGGCCAATTTTATCCCTCACTATCCTCTTGCTTTTAATATAACTGTAGAAGCCTTTCGGATTTACTTTCACCTTATTTGCCAAACCAACCTCGTATCTTCTTTTAGCTTTTCTAATCTCTTTCTTAAGATTCCTTTTACATTCTTTATATTCCTCGAGCAATTCCTTTACTCCATGCTGCCTATATCTATTGTAGACATCCCTCTTTTTCCGAACCAAATTTCTAATATCCCTCTTTAATCCCTCACAATGGAATCACCTATGACTACTACATTCCTCATCTTCCTCTTTCCCTTCTGCACCACGGAACCATGTTTAGTGCAAAAGACCCGATCGTCATGGTCATCCTCTGTCAGGTCATCCCTCTCAACAGCATCCAAAACGAGACAACAGTTACTGAATGGGGTTGGTCGCAGGAGTGCTCTCTATTATCTGAGCTCTTTCCTTCATTTCCCTGACCATCACCCACTTATCTAACTCCTGCAGCCTTGGGGTGACTAACTCCCCGTAGCTCATCTCTGTCTCCTGTTCACTCTCCCTAATAAACTGTAGGTCATCAAGCTACAGCTCCAGATCCCTAACACGGTCTCTCAGGAGCTGCATGTCGGTGCACTTGATGCAGATGTGGCCATCTGGGAGACTGGACGATTCCCAGGATTCCCACATCCTACACCCAAAGCAATATCCTAACCCTACCGACATGCTCTCTGTTCCTCAAAAAAAATGCAAAACGAAGTCCACCTAGCCAATTACCTCGCTGAAGCCCACTTTCGCCAAAGCCTGAAAGAGCAAAAGCCTATCGCTTCTACTCTCGCCTCCGACCTACTCCCGACAATGGCCGCCCACTTATCCCTTCTGTACTTATATTTAGTTCACTGAGCTCGGTTTCCACTGCTGATAGACCTCACACAATACACTAATGCCCGCGAAGCTCTCATTTTAAATAGCCGCCTCTGATCTGCGAGAAGCACTCATTCCTCGAGCTCAGTTCCTGCTGCTAATAGGCCCCGCACTATGTGTGTGTGTGTGTATATATATATATATATATATATATATCACAGTATAAAATAATACAACTACTGTATAAACATCCACATAATAGTAAATGTTAAATTGTCCCACTCAGGCCTAAAGGCTTAATCACTGTGAAGGATTTCTTATACTTGTGGGATAATGTCTTTCCTAACAAGGAGGAGGTCATTCTGTTTGGCAGATGGAAATTCTGGCAGTGAAGCAATCTCAGGGTTTGGGGCCTCCTCTGTGTTGGTTGTGGAGTTGGCTCTGGGAATGCAGGAAATGGTTCTAAAAAGCTCTGAACCCCTTTCTTCTCAAACAATTGACTCTGCTCTCCTCAACTGATCGATGTATCATCAGACATCAGACGCAAACTGCACTGTGTAGGAGGACGGTCCAGTTCTGTCCTTAATTTTTCCAAGTATCCACTTCTGGTCGTGTTTGTAGTCCCTCAGCAGGACTGCTTGTCCAGGAGTGAAGCATTGGAACTCCCTGTTTGAGGAGCCCTCAATTTGTTTCTGCCGTTTATCCTGCGCACTCCTTCTGAGATTAGGTTTGAGGAGATCCCAGCGTGAGCACAAAGGCCAAACTAGGAACAGCATAGCTGTTGAGCTGCTGGTTATGGAACATGCTGTACTGCAATATGCAAAGAGGAAATTGGTGAGCTTCTGACACTGCTGACATTGTGCACAGTGCATTCTTTAGACTCTGGACAAGCCTGTCCACCAGGCCATTTGTAGCTGGTTGGTACTGTGCAAATGCAGGAATGACTGAAACTATTTCACAACACACTGCGGTCCATTGTCACTGATAAATGTTCTGAATCACCAGTCCTTGAGAGGAGGCTTCTTGATGGATCATCAGCGGTATGCAAAGTCGTAGTGGAGGCCATTAGGAACACTTGTGGCAACCTTGTAATTGCATCCACTATGAATGAAAAATTTGTGCCCACGAATGGTCGGGCAAAATCCACATGAATTCTCTGTCAGGGCAATGCAGGCCCTTCTCAAGGATGGAGAAGTGTTGCTCTTGGCATCTTCTGAATGTGTTGGCATCTAGAACACTGCATGGCAAGCTGTTCAACTGGCTGATCTATCCAGAGCTACCAGACAAAACTTCAAGCCAAGGCTTTCATTTTGATCGTGCCTAGATAAGCAGCATATAGCACTTCTAACACTTCAGCTCACGGCTTGGATGGAGAAACAATTCTCAATCTACACTAAGGCAATCGTGTCAAGGGCAGCTTCATCTTGGTACTGGTAAAAAGCAGGAGAACTGCAATTTCTGCTGCACATTCCAGCCATGTAAGAAACTGCTGGGTCTCTTATGGTTTCCCTTTGGATAACCTCTGCAATAATAGAGAGACAATTAATTTGTATTAGGAAGAATACATCAAG
Source organism: Hypanus sabinus (assembly GCF_030144855.1). NCBI lineage: Eukaryota > Metazoa > Chordata > Chondrichthyes > Myliobatiformes > Dasyatidae > Hypanus > Hypanus sabinus. The sequence continues at coordinate 174,346,200 of NC_082708.1, read as the reverse complement.
AGAATTGTCTTCTTTTATAATTTTTTCAGTTATTTCCTTTAGCAAGGGTAAACAGGCCAATCCATAAGTATTTCCATGATTAATTGTCCTCTTGAATTTGATCTGGTAATTGTGTCCTGCAAGAAAGAGAGCCCATCTCTGCAATAGTGCTGCTGCTGTTAGTGGAACAACAATCTGTGGATCGAAAATAGGCACCACTGGTTGACGATCAGTAATGAGGGCAAATTCTCTCCCATACAATTGTTGAATTAAATGTTTTACACCCCAAACTAGACTCAAGGCCTTTCTGTCAATCTATGTGTATTTTTTCTCTGCGACTGCAAGGGAAAGTGTTGCAAAGGCTTTGGGATATTCACTTCCATCACTCATAACATGTGACATGACTATACTTAAACCATAAGGCGAAACATCACAAGTAAGCTTTACTGGATAATGTAGATCATAATGTGTGAATACAGTGAGTGATGTCAAATTTCTTTTTGCCTTTTGGAAAGCCAACACACATTGTCCATTGCCGTGTGTTCTCAATCTGTAGTAATGAGTTCAAGGGGTGGTACGCAGTAGCTAGGTTTGGCAGAAACCTGCTGTAGTAACTGACAAATCATAAATAGGACCATATGTCCTTGGCCTTCTTGGCTACTGGGACTACTGGCATTGCCCATGGACTCCACACAACTTTGGAATGAATTCCTTCAGCCTCCATGCGATCTCGCTCACTGGCCACTTTATCACGCATGGTTTAAGAAACTAGAAGGGCTTTGTAAAACTTTGGTGTGGCATTATTATTTATCCACTATTTTATCCTTGATATGTCTGAATTTTCCGATGCCAACCTTGATCATTGTTGTTCTACCATCCATGATCTTTCTTAATCCACTTTCAGTAAATTCTATTACAGTGGATGTGGCATGGAAATTATGGATGCACCTCCAGTTCAGTTGTGTTTATCTCAGCCAATCATGGCCCCACAATGCTGTTCCACCTGTTTTTGCCACATTCAAGCTCAGTGTGGCTTAGTGATTGCTGTATTTCACTGTTATGAATGTTATTCCTACAGGGGTTATCTTTCCTCCAGGGTAAGTTCTTAGTTGGTTACTGTATCTGTAGGTTTCAGTTCAGTATCTTTGAAACCCAATTCAAATTCTTTTTGTTTAATGACTGAAACAGCTGGGCTAGTATTCAATTATCACTTGTCCCTTCTTAGTTTGTATATCTCAAGGCTACTCAGTCCTCTGTCACTCTTATCATTATCAGATTTTTCATCAACAGCATTACAGATTAGTTTTTTTTAAACTGCCTCGACATTTTTAAATCTTTTTCTCTTCCCCATGCAGTCCATTTATTTTTGACGGTTCGGCATGCTTTTTGCATGGGTCTTACTTTGTTACATTCTCTGCAAATTTCAACTTTAAACCTGCATTGTTTTGGTGTAATGGAGCCCCTGCCATAACAATAAAACAACTTTTTTGGCTAGGCCGGTTTTTGTTTAGATGTTGCATCTTTTTTTCATGCTGACTTTCATTCCTGACTCTAACTCAATTGCATCTCTGGCTGCTGTTTCCATTGATTCAACTGCTTTTTAAATGTGAGTTGTGCCTCAGTTAAGAGCTGTACTTGAATACTTCCATGTAAGATGCCACAAACTAAGCAATCTCTCAGTACACCATTTTTCATTGGTTGTTTCATTTGCTTCAAAATAGTGTTCAATTTGTTCAGTATAAATCATCCATTTATCTGTTGTGCAATCAGAAGGGTCCATCTGTTCAATGTAGCCAGACATTCCTGTGTTAATTCATTATTATTATTATTATCATCATCATCATCATCACCTGGTACTCACTATTCATGAACCCATGAACGTACATGTTACTTGATAATTTTGTCAATTTGCTGCCTTTGGTTTTTTAAACTTGGAAGTTTTTCTCTCCTTCCGAAGTAGGAATGTCCTGCCCTTCAGCTGGTAAGTAGCTGTCTTAGATGCATTTTAAAATTTTGACAGCACCACTGTTACATTTGGTAACTCCATAAAATAATCAAAAGAAAAACACAGGAGTCAGTATATTTGTCTACTTAGCTTCCCCCCTTTCTTGTAGTGTGGCACTTTAATATGATGTTCTGGTGCAATGACATATGCCATTCACGTACTTCTTCAATGTAACGCATAATGAATTATGTAAGCAAACAAAGAATGCTTAATCAAAAAACTTATTTACAATATTACTCAAATGTTACTAAAATATTAAATATACTACACTCAGAATTAGTATGCTCTGTTGTACTGAGGAGAAACAGTTTTATCAGTGTGATCCACAGTGTTTTTTTATTAATGTAGAAACATAAATTTACATAGCATGATTAGTAGGAAACTATCTGGATTGATAAATTAGTATATTTTAAATATTGTGACAGTATATTGGATATTGTCTGACTTCTCCAGAAATCCAATTGCACTCCTTATTGCTTTCCAAGCTCCAAAGCTCTGTTGCCTTTTCATCTATTTGAAAAGCAAGGATGGATCTAAGCAGCATTTAAACAGATTCCAAAATGCAGGTATTGCTGGTGGCCACTTTTTCAGGGTCCACTGTTTTGAAATGAATCTTTAATCAAAAACCTCCTCACAACCATCCCTCTATCTATTGTCTCAGTCACTACATTGCACCGTAAACACTTTTGTACAATGTCCTGGGTATGTTACTCAAAATGGCCTCTTTGGTTTGTTACAAGTAGGAATGTTTCTTTGTCGGATAAGTGTTTCTCTAGCCGTTGTTTCACTTTAGAATGGCTGATATGGTAATTGTATTCATTTGTTAATCAATGGGGAATGTCATTGTGTCTTGTGATGCTGGGAACTTGGGGGAGGGGTTTTCGCGGGTTTTTTTTTGGAGAGGCCGAGGAAGACGCTGAGGAAGGTGGACGTGTGCTGGACTGCTCGTAAGACCACCGGGGTGGTCCCAGGTGCGACGGCCGGATGGGTCGATTGGTTCGTTGATTGAGCTCCAACGAGTGCACTAAACAGACTGAACTTTGATAAGTGGTGCCTTTTGTTTTTTTTCCTTGTGTATATATATTGTATTGCTTACTACTCTTTTTAATTTTAGTAAACTCTTTAAAGTGTATTTCATAACGGTATTTGTTGTGGATTTGATACTGTTGGCGGGCTCGAGGCGTAAACTCGATTCTCACAGCACCTACGTGTACGGGAGGTGGGTTGGAGTGTGGCTGGATCCCCTTTTTCCCCTAGACATATACCAGCCTGTTGGGTAAGGGTTACACTTTAAACTACTTTTTTTTTAAAATTGCTGCTTACATTGCAAATCCCATATATGCTGGATGTAGAAAGGATGTTTTGGATGTAAAAAGGATGTTTGGATGTGAATAGGATGTTTCCTATGGTGGGAGAATCCAAGACCAGAGGACACAGCCTCAGAATAGAGGGCAGTCCTTTTAGAATGGAGGTAGGAAGTATTTCTTTAGCTAGAGAGTAATGAATCTGTGGAGGCCAACTGGCCTAATTCTACTCCTGTATCTTATGTTCTTATGGTTTATGTATTTATACACATTTTCACTATCTGGGCTTTAAACTCTAGCTTATTTTTATGCACAGTAATTTTGTATTCCTTAGAATGGTTGAATGTTGTTTTTTGTTGCCAAGCCACCACAGAAAATTCCTAATACATGTAAATGTACAATATATCAAGACTAAAGGCAAAATTCAAAGTAAAATCTATTAACTGAGTACATACAGCCCAGAGATTTGTAACCCCCTGACCAGGTTCTTATACAAACTTGGCTCATTAGCCAACTCTGCTAACAGCCATGAGATTCTGCAGAGAGAAGGCCACTTTTCATAAACAATATATGTCTATGGTCGGTATGGTTTGGGGTTCAAAACAAACAGGAACATCATAATGTTCCAATTAAAGAATCCAGTGAATGCAGTGTAGATACTAGTCATACAGTGTAAATACTCTGCAAGTATTTGGATAGATAGGGACTTATTAGAAAAAGACAGCATGGCTTTGTGCGTGGTAGGTCATGTTTAACCAATCTGTTAGAGTTTTTCGAGGAAGTTACCAGGAAAGTGGATGAAGGGAGGGCAGTGGCTGTTGTATACAAGGACTTCAGTAAGACCTTTGACAAGGTCCCGCATGGGAGGCTTGTTAGGAAGATTCAGTTGCTAGGTATATATGGAGAGGTAGTAAATTGGATTAGACATTGGCTCAATGGAAGAAGCCAGAGAGTGGAGGCGGAGGATTGCTACTCTGAGTGGAGGCCTGTGACTGGTGGTGTGCCATCGGGATCAGTGCTGGGTCCATTGTTATTTGTCATCTATATCAATGATCTGGATGATAATGTGGCAAATTGGATCAGTAAATTTGCTGATGATACAAAGATTGGAGGTGTAGTAGACAGTGAGGAAGGTTTTCAAAGCTTGCAGAGGGATTTGGACCAGTTGGAGGAATGGGCTGAAAAATGGCAGATGGAGTTTAATGCGGACAAGTATGAGGTATTGCACTTCGGAAGGTCAAACCAAGGTAGAACATACAAGGTAAATGGTAGGACACTGAGGAATGCAGTAGAACAGAGGGATCTGGGAGTAAAGATACGTAATTCCCTAAAAGTGGCTTCACAAGTAGATAGGGTTGTAAAGAGAGCTTTTGGTACATTGGCCTTTATAAATCAAAGTATTGAGTATAAGAGTTGGAATGTAATGGTGAGGTTGTATAAGACATTGGTGAGACCGAATTTGAAGTATTGTGTGCAGTTTTGGTCACCTAATTACAAGAAGGATATTAATAAGGTTGAAAGAGTGCAGAGAAGGTTTACAAGGATGTTGCCGGGACTTGAGAAACTGAGTTACAGGGAAAGGTTGAATAGGTTAGGACTTTATTCCCTGGAGCATAGGAGAATGAGGGGTGATTTGATAGAGGTGTATAAAATTATGATGGGTATAGATAGAGTGAATGCAAGCAGGTTTTTTCCACTGAGGCTAGGGGAGAAAAAAAACAGCGGTCATGGTTTAAGGGTGAAGGGGGGAAAGTTTAAAGGGAACAGAATCTTTATGTTCCTGTTAGGTTGAAAGGAAAGGTTAAAGGTTTGAAAGCACCATGGTTTTCAAGGGATATTAGAAATTTGGTTCGGAAAAAGAGGGATGTCTACAATAGATATAGGCAGCATGGAGTAAAGGAATTGCTCGAGGAATATAAAGAATGTAAAAGGAATCTTAAGAAAGAGATTAGAAAAGCTAAAAGAAGATACGAGGTTGGTTTGGCAAATAAGGTGAAAGTAAATCCAAAAGGCTTCTACAGTTATATTAAAAGCAAGAGGATAGTGAGGGATAAAATTGGCCCCTTAGAGAATCAGAGTGATCAGCTATGTGTGGAGCCGAGGGAGATGGGAGAGATTTTGAACAATTTCTTCTCTTCGGTATTCACTAAGGAGAAGGATATTGAATTGTGGAAGGTGTGGGAAACAAGTAAGGAAGTTATGGAACCTATGACAATTAAAGAGGTGAAAGTACTGGCGCTTTTAAGAAATTTAAAAGCGGATAAATCTCCGGGTCCTGACAGGATATTCCCCAGGACCTTGAGGGAAATTTGTCTAGAAATAGCAGGAGCTCTGACAGAGGTCTTTAAGATGTCATTAGAAACGGGGATTGTGCCGGAGGATTGGCGTATTGCTCATGTGGTTCCATTGTTTAAAAAGAGTTCTAGAAGTAAGCCTAGCAATTATAGACCTGTCAGTTTGACATCAGTGGTGGGTAAATTAATGGAAAGTATTCTTAGAGATAGCATTAATAATTATCTGGATAGACAGGATCTGATTAGGAGTAGCCAGCATGGATTTGTGCGTGGAAGGTCATGTTTGACAAACCTTACTGAATTTTTTGAAGAAGTTACGAGGAATGTTGATGAGGGTAAGGCAGTGGATGTAGTCTATATGGACTTCAGCAAAGCCTTTGACAAAGTTCCACATGGAAGGTTAGTTAAGAAGGTTCAGTCGTTAGGTATTAATGCTAGAGTAATAAAATGGATTCAACAGTGGCCAGATGGGAGATGCCAGAGAGTAGTGGTGGATAATTGTTTATCGGGATGGAGGCCGGTGACTAGCGGGGTGCCTCAGGGATCTGTTTTGGGCCCAATGTTGTTTGTAATATACATAAATGATCTGGATGATGGGGTGGTAAATTGGATTAGTAAGTATGCCGATGATACTAAGGTAGGAGGTGTTGTGGATAATGAGGTGGGTTTTCAAAGCTTGCAGGGAGATTTATGCCGGTTAAAAGAATGGGCTGAACTTTGGCAGATGGAGTTTAATGCTGAGAAGTGTGAGGTTCTACATTTTGGCAGGAATAATCCAAATAGAACATGCAGGGTAAATGGTAGGGCATTGAGGAATGCAGAGGAACAGAGAGATCTAGGAATATCAATGCATAGTTCCCTGAAGGTGGAGCCTCATGTAGATAGGGTGGTGAAGAAGGCTTTTGGAATGCTGGCCTTTATAAATCAAAGCATTGAGTACAGAAGTTGGGATGTAATGTTAAAATTGTACAAGGCATTGGTAAGGCCAAATTTAGAATATTGTGTGCAGTTCTGGTCACCGAATTATAGGAAAGATATCAATAAATTAGAGAGAGTGCATAGACAATTTACTAGAATGTTACCTGGGTTTCAGCACTTAAGTTACAGAGAAAGGTTGAACAAGTTAGGTCTCTATTCATTGGAGCGTAGAAGGTTGAGGGGGGGATTTGATCGAGGTATTTAAAATTTTGAGAGGGATAGATAGAGTTGACGTGAATAGGCTGTTTCCATTGAGAGTAGGGGAGATTCAAACGAGAGGACATGATTTGAGAGTTAGGGGGCAGAAGTTTAAGGGAAATACGAGGGGTATTTCTTTACTCAGAGAGTGATAGCTGTGTGGAATGAGCTTCCTGTAGAAGTAATAGAGGCCCGTTCAGTTGTGTCATTTAAGGTAAAATTGGATAGGTATATGGACAGGAAAGGAGTGGGGGGGTTATGGGCTGAGTGCGGGTAGGTGGGACTAGGTGAGATTAAGAGTTCGGCACGGACTAGGTGGGCCGAGATGGCCTGTTTCCGTGCTGTGATTGTTATATGGTCTGAGGATGGATAAATCTCCTGGACCTGATGGAATGCATCCTTGGGTTCTGAAGGAAGTAGCTGGAGAGACTGCAGAGGCATTAACGATAATCGTTCAAGAATTGAAATGTCTGGAAAACTGCAAATGTTATTCCATATTTAAGAAGGGTGGAAGGCAGCAGAAATGAAACTATAGACCTGTTAGCCTGACATCAGTGGTTGGGAAGTTGTTGGAATCGATTGTTAGAGTTGAGATTATGGAGTACCCGGAAGTACATAACATGACAGGGCAAAGCCTGCATGGCTTCTTGAAAGGAAAACCCTGCCTGACAAACCTACTGCAATTCTTTGAGGAAATTATGAGCAGGATAGACAAAGGAGGTATAGTAGATGTGGTGTACTTGGATTTTCAGAGAGCCTTTAACAAATGCTACACATGAGGCTACGTAGCAAGATAAGAGCCCATGGAATTACAGAGAAGTTACTAGCATAGGTGGAGCATTGGCTGGTCGGCAGAAAACAGAGAGTGGGAATAAAGGGATCCTATTCTGACTGCCTGCCGGTTACCAGTGGAGTTCCACAGGGATCGTTGATAGGACCACTGCTTTTTACAATGTACGTTAATGATTTGAACTACGGTATTAATGGGTTTGAGGCTAAATTTGCCAATGATACAAAGATAAGTGGAGGAGCAGCTAGAGTTGAGAAAACAGAGAGCCTGCAGAGAGAGGTAGATAGTTTAGGGGAATGGGCAAAGAAGTGGCACTTGAAATACAATGTTGGAAAATGTATGGTCATGCACTTTGGTGGAAGTAATAAATGGGCAGACTATTATTTAGATGGAGAGAGAATTCATAATGCAGAGTTGCAAACGGACTTGGGAGTCTTTGTGCAAGATACCCTAAAGGTTAACCTCCAGGTTAAGTTGATTGTGAAGAAGGCGATTGCAATGTTGGCATTCATTTATAGAGGTATAGAATATAAGAGCAGGGTTGTGATGTTGAGGCTCTATAAGGCACTCGTGAGACCACACTTGGAGTATTGTGTGGAGTTTTGGGCTCCTAATTTTAGAAAAAGATATACTGACTTTGGAGAGGGTTCAGAGAAGATTCACGAGAATGATTCCAGGAATGTAAGGGTTACCATATGAGGAACATCTGACAGCTCTTGGGCTGTATTCCCTGGAGTTCAGGAGAATGATTGGGGATCTCATAGAAACATTCTAAATGTTTAAAGGCCTGAACAGATTAAATATGGCAAAGTTATTTCCCATGGTAGGGAATTCTAGGACAAGAGGGCACAACTTCAGGATTGATGAACATCCATTTAGAGCAGAGATGCAGAGAAATTACTTTAGTCAGGGTGGTAAATCTGTGGAATTTGTTGCCACATGTGGCTGTGGAGGCCAAGTCATTGGGTGTATTTAAGGCAGGGATAGATAGGCTGTTGCTTAGCCAGGGCATCAAAGGGTATGGGGAGAAGGCAGGGGAGTGGGGATGACTGGAAGAATTGGATCAGCCCATGATTGAATGGCAGAACAGACTCAATGGGCCGAATGGTCTACTTCTTCTCCTATATCTTATGGTCTTACATACGCACATGCATTCTATGTTGATTTGGTGTGTATTGCTAAGCAGAGAGGAGTGTTGTGTTTTCAATATTTCAGTAATATTTGAGTGATAGTATAATTATTTTGTTTCATTAAGCATTCATTCTTTGTATGTTTACATAATTCGTTATGGGTTATATGTAAGAAATGCATGAATGGCATTTGTCATTACACCACCATGTCATATGTGAACACCTCTCTAAAAAAAGGGAAAAAATCTCAGTAGACTATTCTCTGACTCTTTTGTTTTTCTTTCGATCAGTGCTACAGTTACAAAATTTGACACCTAATTTTCCCCAGAAATCAAACACAAAATTTGATTTGTGTAGCAACATTTAAAATTTTTGTAGCGTAGATAGGCACAATGATTTAAAAAAATGGAGGTCTATATGGAAGGGAAGGTTTAGATTGATTTTAGATTTGGCCCAGTATTGAAGGACTGTATGGTGCTTTAATGCTCTATGTTCTAACATTCAGTTTTATTAATATAAAACCTCTTGTGCTATGCAGCTCTCCTAAATAATTGTCCACCCTGAGCAGTGGTATCTTCAGCAATGGGAGGAGTAACAGGGCCTTCCCCACTGTGAAATCACCCCTCAGCCTCCCTTTCAATGTAAAAGAAAGAGAGAATGTCAGTCTGCTTGAGGATAAATGCATCATGGCAGCTGCCAACATGTTTGGCATTCACATAAAGAAACTGGATTAGAAACTTGTTCAAGATTCAGAGAGTGAAAAACGTTTCTACTGAATGATAAGAATACAGCCTCATGAGTATAGTTAGTAACAACCAAACCCTGGGGAATCCTGGTTCATTTGCAACTGCATTGTGACAAACTTTATCAAATTGTCAGACTTCACTAACAGACTTGATTGATGCAAGTGAGGGAGCAGGGGAGCAGAGAGGTTATGCTGCTGGAATATTGACTGAGACACCTGCTAAGAATTACATTATTCTTTGTAGATGGGATTTGGACATCATTAGTAAGGACAATATTGTTGCTCAGATTGAGTTAAATAGTTTCTGGAAGGTCTTGGAGATGTGAAATGAGAATAGTAAAAAAAAAGTTGTGGGAAATCACAAAAATGCCCGATTATCATGAATATAATAGTTTTAGAGTCATAGAGTTATGCAGTATGGAAACAAGCCCTTTGGCCAAACATGTCTATCATGTTCACCGAAGCTGGTCCCATTTGTTCACATTTAGCCAACTTCCCTTTAAACCAGGGATTCCCAACTTTTTTTATGCTATGGACCCCTACCATTAATCAAGGGGTCCTTGGACCCCAGGTTGGGAACCCCTTCTGTAACCACATACCTGGCCAAGTATCTTTTCTATGCTATTAATGCTATCTGTTTCAAACACTTCTTCTGCAGCTGGTTCCACGTTCTCACCACCCTCTGTGAGAAAAGCAGAATCTGCCCTGGGATCAGCACTTAAATGCCTTCACAAAGAAGTCATGACAGCACTTCTACTTTCTTAGAAGTTTGCATAGATTCTGCATATCACCTAAAACTTTGACAAACTTTTATAGATGCTCAGTAGGGAATATCCTAAAAACTAGCATCGCAACCTGGTATGGGAACACTAATGCCCAGGAATAGAAAAGTCAACAGAGAGTGGTTGAGACATCACAGGCAAAACCCTCCCCACCATTGAAGATGTTTACACTGTCCCAGCATCCATCATCAAGGACCACTACCATCCAGGCCATGCTGTCATTTTGCTATTACCATTGGGAAGGAGGTATGAGAGCCTTACATCCCACACTGCCAGGTTCAGGAACAGTTATTACCACATATCCATTGGCTTCCTGAACTGACATGGATAGCTTCACTCACCTCAAGTCTGAACTGATTCCACAACTACAGACTCATTTTCAAGGTTTTTATAACTCTTGCTCTCAGTATTATTTATATATACATGTATAAATAATTGACGAGTCTTGCATATTTCTTGCTCATCACCCTCTATTTATGTACAGCTTTTTTCAGAAATTCTATTGCATTTATTTATTTCCCTGTAAACGCCTGCAAAAAAATTGAACTCAAGTTAATACAGGATGATAACAAATTTACTTTGACTTTGAAGAAGTTATCCCTTAGACCCTTTTAAATATTTTTCCTCTCACCTTAAACCGACGTCTATCACCTGATTTTCTATGTTCTTCAGAGAGTTGACTCCAATATTGTTACCCTGTGATTTGTTTGTGATTTCAGGCCAACAATAAAGTAAACTTTAAATTAAAAAAATAAAGATATAAAATGTCACGAGTGAAAAATGATTCCTTGGGCAACATTTCCCAGATTTTCAATCATTTCAGCTTTTAACATATTCTAATTATTTTTTGCCTTAATTTTGTTTTTGAAACCATTGGAGCCTGTGACTTACAGTCTGTAGATTGAACAAGTGAGCTCGCTCTCTGCTGTCCCTGAGAAAACTCCGGGAGAGAAATGCGAGCGTGAACGACCACGAGGAGAATCTCAGAGATGAGATGAGGGGCCATGATCGACTGCATTTCTTGCTGATTGAAGCATCAAGGAATATTGAAACATGGAGACAAACGTGGAGGAGAGCGAGTGGTCCTTAGAGAGGCTGCTGCTTCAAGCTGCAGCTGTCAGAGGGGCGTGTGGCTCATGGTGCTGTGCTTGGAAGGGCTGCTGGCTTGAGTCACTACCCTTGGAGAGGTCGTTGGTTTGAGACGCTTCCCTCAGAGAGGCCATAAGTTCAAGTCTCTGCCCTCAGAGGGGCTGCTGATACTCGCCATTTGATTTTGTTGCAGATTGGCAGGCTGGGGGTTTGGGTGATCTGTCAGTTTTTGTGCGTGGGAGGAGTTGGGGGTGCTTGGACTTCGTGAGTTTTGCTCCTTTGTCTTTTCATTCAGTGGGAGTGATGTCTTTATTCAACTATTTACAGTTTTCTGTATTCTATGGCTATCAAGAGAAGACTAATTGTAATCTGCATACATGAGTGAAATGAATGTAATCTGCAAAATGAATGTTTGAATCTTCGAATTTAGAAAAAAGTTGCAGATAGAGGAAATCTGTAGCAAAAGAAAAAAAACTGGATAAGTTTCAGACTGTATCCATGAAAGGAGAAGCACTCAATGTTTTGGGCCTGGAACCCTTTGTCAGTTCTGCTGTCTGCTCTGCTTCACCTGCATTCTCGGTTTCTGGTAGTGATACAAACATCCAAGTGAATTATGGAGACTACAATGGGATGAGGGAGGATTTGGCTAGTGTAGACTGGGAATACAGGCTATATGGTGGGACAGTTCAGGAACAGTGGAAGACTTTCAAAGAGATTTTTCATGGTGCTCAACAAAAGTATATTCCAGTTAAAAGCAAGGACAGTAAGGGTGGGGAGAGCCAGCCTTGGATAACTAAGGAAATAAAAGAAGGTATCAAAATAAAAGCTCGTGCGTACAAAGTTGCCAATAATAGTGGGAAACTGGAAGATTGGGAAGATTTTAAAAAGCGACAAAAACCACAAAGCGAGCAATAAAGTTAAGGAAGATAAAATGAAAATAATTTGGCACAAAATAGAAAAGCAGATAGTAAAAGTTTTTATAATTATATAAAGCGGAAAAATGAACTTGGCTAAAGTGAACATAGGTCCTTCGGAGGGTGACAAGGGGGGATTTATATTGGGTAAAGAGGCAATGGCAAAGGCTTTGAATGACTATTTTGTGTTGGTCTACATAGTGGATGACAAGTCTAACATGCCAAAGAGAGATGTTATGGATGCACTAGGAGGTGCAGACCTTGAATCAATAGCTATCAGTAAAGAGGTAGTGCCGAGCAAACCTGTGAGTCTGAACATTGTAAAGTCCCCTGGTCCTCATGTACTGATAGAAATGGCAAAAGTTACAGTAGAGGCTTTGGTGATGATTTACCAAACTTCTCTGGAATCTGGGCAGGTCCTATGAATTGGAAGATGGTGAATGTTATGCCACTGTTCAAAAAAGTATGTAGGCAAAAGGCAGGCAACTATAGGCCAGTTAGTTTAACATCTGTAGTTGGGAAAATGCTTGAAGCTATCATTAAAGAAGAAATAGCGAGTTATCTGGAAAGAAATGGATCCATCAGGCAGACACAGCATGGATTCCGCAATGGCAGGTCTTGTTTGACAAACATACTGGAGTTCTTTGAGGATATAATGAGTGCAGTGGCTAGAGGGGAACAGGTGGATGTTGTATACTTGTATTTCCAGAAGACCTTCGATAAGGTGCCTCATAAAAGCCTTATCCATAAGATAAGGATGCATAGAGTTGGGGGTGATGTATTAGCATGGATAGAGGATTGGTTAACTAATAGAACACAGTGTGTTGGGATACATGGGTGTTACTCTGGTGGGCAATCCGTGGTGACGGTGTGCCACAGGGGTCAGTGATGGGCCCACAACTGTTCACGATACTCATCAATGATCTGGAAGACGGGACTGAGTGCAGTGTGTTCAAGTTTGCTGATGATATTAAAATGAGTGGCAAAGCAAGTTATGCAGAAGATTTAGAGAGTCTGCCAAGAGATTTAGATAGAGTAAATGAGTGAGCACGTGTCTGGCAGATGGAATACGTTGTTGGTAAATGAGAGGTCATCCACTTTGGAAAGAAAATGGAAGAGCAGATTGTTAATTAAATGGTAAAAAAATTGCAGCATGCTGCTGCACAGAGGAACTTGAGAGTGCTTCTGCATGAATCGCAAAAGGTTGGTTTGCAGGTGCAGCAGGCTATCAAGAAGGCAAATGGAATGTTGGCTTTCATCGCTAGAGGGATTAAAATTAAGAGCAGGGAGGTTATGCTGCAAACGGGGGCTGCTAGTGAGGCTGCACCTTGAGTACTGTGTGCAGTTCTGGTCTCCTTACTTGAAGAAGGATATACTGGCTTTGAAAGCAGTGCAGAGAAGGTTCACCAGGTTGTTTCCAGAGATGAGGAGTTTAGACTATAAGGTCAGATTGAGTCACCTGGGACTGAGAGGAGATCTTATTGAAACACATAAAATTATGAAAGGAATAGATAAGATAGAGTCAGGAAACTTGCTTCTATTGGTAGGTGAGACTAGAACGAGGAGACATTGGTTCAAGATTTAGGAGATTAGATTGAGGAGGAACTGCTTTTCCCAGAGGGTGGTGAATCTGTGAAATTCTCTGCCCAATGAAGTAGTTGAGGTTACCTCAGTAAGTATATTTAAGAAAAGGTTGGATAGATTTTTGCAAAGTTATGTGAAAAAGGCAGGTAGGTGGAGATGAGTCCATGGCCAGATCAGCCATGATCTTATTGGATGGTGGAGCAGGCTTGATTGGCCAGATGGCCGACTCCTGCTCCTACTTCTTATATTTTTATGTTCTTGTTCTATGAATAAATGGCTAAGGAAAGCCCAAAGGCATCATTGTACATCGGGGCAACGTGGCAGCATAGCAGCTGGTGGAATGCTTTCCAGCATGAGTGATTGGGGCTCAATTCCCACCGCTGTGTATAAGGACTTTGTACATTCACCCTGTAACAGCGCAGTTTGCTTCTCGGTACTGTAGTTTTCCACATTCCATTTTGGCACCAGAGGTATGTCATTGAATTGTGTTGTCCGATGCAAATGACACAATTCTTTGTACATTTCAATTTTTCGATGTAAAGTGACAAATGAAGCTAATCTCTTTGTAGACAGCTGCTGTTATAAAATATGGTTTGCAAACTAGGATCCTGATGAAGAGTCTCAGCCCAAAATGTCCACGCCCCTCCAAAGGTGCTGCAGGTCTTTCTGAGTTCCTCCAGCATTTTGTGTGTGTTGCTCAAGATTTCCAGCATCTGCAGAATCCCTGGTCTTTCTGGGTTGCAAAAGTTGCTTCATAATTGCATCAAAACTTCAAATGGTGATATAAGTCCCGGAAACATTTCTGTTAAGGTCAGCCAAATTTCCATACTCTGGAAATAACCACTGGCCTCTCCTTCAAGCTCCCATATGTAATGTGTTTACCCTGAAGCCTATTTGTGCTCTATTTTTGCCTTCAAAATGATTCATAATTCACATCTTTGCCCCCAGTTACACAATTCCCCGGCTTTGTGCTTAAGCAAAGATCACATGTTTGCAATAACATAATGAAGACTAATAGCAGAAGGCATACTCTGACCAAACAGGCCAAGCACTTTGTTCCTCATTCCTCTATCCTTCATTTTTAAAAGGTAACGATTTATAAAGGTTTTATAATAATGCAGATAATAAGGACAACTTTAAAGCCAAAGATATGGGTGTTTAAGATCAGTAAGGTCACTGTATATGCAGAATGCAAACTGCATAAAATAAAGATTTCAGTTTCTGCTATGACATAGAGGAAGGCCATTTGGCCCATTGAATCCTCAGAGCAATTCCATAAATCTCATTGGCCCAGTCATAAAGTCATAGAAACAGGTACTTCGGCCCAACTAGTCAATGCCAACCTAAATTCCTATCAAAGCTTGTCTCATTTGCCAGTGTTTGGCCCATATCCGTCTCTAAACATTTCTATCTATGTACCTGTCCAAGTGTTTTTTTTAAAGGTTGTTAATACGACGGCCTCAACCACTTATTCTGGCAGCTCGTTCTGTAGGGACCACCATCTGGTTGAATAAAGTTGCCCCTCCTGTTCCTATTTAATATTCCCCCTATTTCTTCAAGCAAATGCCCTCTAGTTTTTAATCTCACAACCTTGGGCCTATGCACCTCATGACTTTATACAACTCTATAAAAATCTGCCCTCTTTCTTCTTTCCTCTAATAAGTAATGACCCAGCCTGCTCACCACTTGCCATAACTCACTCCTGAGAGTCATGGTAACATCCTTGTAAATTGTCATAAATCACCTCTGCAATCTTTCCAGCAATTTCTCTCTCTCTCTCTCTCTCTCTCTCTCTCTCTCTCTCCCTCCCTCCCTCCCTCCCTCCCCCACCTCTCTGCACACGTTTGGGATGTAGGGTAAAACTGGAGCACCGGGGGGGGGGGGGGGGGGGGGGAGAGCAGACAGGATCAAAGGGCAATTTGCTGACTCTGTTCTCTGAGCACCAGGGATCTGGTCTGAACTTCAGTGGCTGGAGCCTTGCTTCCTATTTTTTATCATATCATATTTCAGGCCATTTGGGAGCTCCTGAGGATCTGGATTTTCCTTCAAACTGCTGCACTCTAGACAAAAGCTGCCAAACTTTTGCCCTCCCTAATCCACATGAATGCTCACTGCTGAGATTAAGAGGGTGAGCTTCAGAAGATTTATTCAGGCATAGACATTGAATTTTAAAGAATGTTCCCACTCAGCATGCTCATAAGCTTTTAATGGTTTTAAATCCACCAGAAAATAGATTAAAACATTTTTCATATTAACTATAGGAATATAGAAAAGGGAATATTAAGTCTATACTTTCTGGAATCAAGAGTAATAAGTAACCCTGTTGTAAAAAGAAAGAACTTGAGCTTTGTTTGGACAATGTTTGGGCATTGACAGGGTAGTTTCTGAGAGTAATGCACATAAAATATAGAGAAACTCAGCAGGTCAGGCAGAATCTATGGAAAGGAATAACATGTTGATGTTTCAGGCCAAGACCCTTCATTAGGGCCGGTCTTGACAGGAAACTTCAACACCTTGTTCTTTTCCACAGGTGCTGCCTGACCTGTTGAGTTCCTCCAGCATTTGCTGTGTGTTACTCTGCATCCGCAGAATCTCTTGTGTTTATAGTTTTGGGGAGGAAGTTTTCACCCATAAAAAGGTGCTAGAACAAGGAAACGTGATATCAGGATAAAGGATCACCCACTTAGAACTGAGATAAGCAGGAAATTCTTCTCTCAGATGGTTGTGAACCTTCAGAATTCTCAAACCCAGAGAGCTGATGACTTTAGCAGAACGGAAAGCCCTAAAGTGTTCTTGAACCCTGATGATATCTGGGCTTGATTCAACAATCACTCTAAATTGTACTCGACCTTGCCACTTTGTTGGTTCTGCTTCACCAGTTGCTACAGAAAGACATGCCATGAGTATGTGATAAAGTCGAGACGACCAATGGTCTGTGCAACAAAAATCAATCAGTGTTACACCAGTTACGCTGGCCATGCGCTAAGTCTTACTTGCAATTTTTCAGCTGTGGGTTTGCACCAATGTTTAGCCATATTATGAACAATCCTGTTGCTGATATTAATGCACATGGTCTAATAGTTAAATCTGTAAAATATTCACATAGGGTAATGGTAACAAAGGAATTGTGGAAAAAATATGGAAGAACTATATTCAGAGCGCATACACATACAAAATATAAAGGCGGGGGCTAGATAATTTATCTATTAGGCTGGCAATGGTGTAAAAGATCTAGCCAGCAGATGTTTGGTATGTCAGAACTGTAGAATTTATCTCACAGAGCACCATTGTAAGCCTGGAGGTGGAAATCTACAAAGTCCATGCAGAGTACTCGATCCTTGTGAGCAATGGCCAGGAGATTGGCGAAGAATGAGATGAAAGGTGCATCTGAAATAAGTTCAGGAGAAGTTTAAGATGGGATTCTTCTTCTCCTTTTGAAGATACTTCACCTTTGTCATGAAGGTGTTGAGAATGTCCGTGATGCATTTCTCTGTCCTTCTGGTAACCTCTGACCATGAGAGAGGTAGTGGAAAGTGTATGGCATCAGGCTGGCGAATGATGTGGAATGCTCATAGGAGTTGGCTGCGTACAATTCAAAAATTTTTAAAAATGATTAGCTTTATTTGTCTTATGTACATCAAAACATACAGTGAAATGTTTTGTTTGCGTCAAACTAAATCAGCAATGATTTTGCTTAGCAACCAGCAAGTATCACTATGCTTCTCGCACCAACATAGCATTCCTTGCACATCTCAATCTCCTCAGAACATAAATGTTGACAAATGAAGAGGTGTTGTGGGTCCAGTAGATCATCCATTATGTGCACACTGTGTGACAATGTAGTGAGAAAGATTAAAAAGAGGCTTGAAATGTGACACTCCAACATGACACCAGTCTTCGATAGGACTGGATCAGTGGTCAGAATTTGAAATCATGAAATCAAAGTCACATACCTGACACAAACTTACTATTCTGTCATTGAAGACAGACTGCAGGCAAACTTTCTCAAATCTGACTGCCCCCAAAAATAAATCAACATTTTCCATCTGATGATTAGTAGCATGGAAACTATGTTTCCAAAGCAACACACACACAATGCTGGAGGAACTCAGCAGGCCAAGCAGCATCTATGGAGATGAACAGAGAGCCCACATTTCCTCGTACTGTACAAAAGATGCTTCACCAGGACATCAGGACAAATAACACACCTTGTTCCCTCTAAGCTGTGTGCATGTGCATGCACACACATGTTTTTCAACCAGTGCTCAAAGGAAATTAATGTGTGCACAAAAGGTTAGTTACCTAAAATAATGTAGTAATTAATAATTATACTTTCTGAAAGTAACCTTTCAGCTAAATGTTTCTTTTAACTAGTTAGTCAGTTTTTCAAATACCACAATGCACGTCACTAATTTACGTCACCTCTCCTTTCTTGTTCTGGTTTGTACAGCTGCATCACGCATTCCAATATCATGATTTTCTAGCTGAAAGTACTGTAATAGTTAGACAGTTTAATGATTTCAAATCTTCCGTGCAAGGAAAATTTAAATCCAAACTGATTTCAAACTTTGCTCAAATGGTGGCAGTTGTACTTCAAAATGAACAGTTTTGCGACCTTGCACGGTTGATGGACATTGAGGGAACCTTTCTTGCATCTAGTGCAGACTGTGAATGAGGTTTTAGCCTAATGAATCAACTCAAAAACAAACTGAGAAACTGTTTAGGTGAATGTCATTTGGATATATTAATGAGAATCAAAAGCTATCAATTGGATGGAAGTTCTATTAGTCTAGATAGAGTTTACAAAGAATGGGTAAATGCCAAAGACAGGAGAGAGAAAAAATAACTGAGTGACTTAAATGTGTATGTTATTTTGTTGTTATTCTGTGCAGTTTTATGTCAAATATTTTGTAAACCTACATAAATTGTGCCATGTGTGCATTCAGTGTGCACGTGACTTTTGTCACAGGAAAAAAAATTTGCACAACGTAAGATTTTTGTGCACACTGACTACTAAAAATTAGAGGGAACATTGCTCGTAAAACTTTCTGCTCCAAAGGGTTGCAGCAGCTTTTATCAACAGTCTGTGATGTGACGTCAAAGTAACCACACACACTTGATGCTTTGAGTGCCACGGTAGTGGGACCATTATTGTGATGCTGTTACAGCTCGGGGCATCAGAGATTAGAGTTCAATTCTGTTGCTGTCCGTAAGAAGTTTGTACATCCTTACTGTGAGTGCGTGGCTTTCCTCTTAGTGCTCCGGTTTCCTTCGCTCATTCCAAAGACGTAGCAATTAGACAGTTAATTGCTGATTGTAAATTGTCCTGTGATTAGGCTAGGGTTAAATGGGTCTCTTGCTGGGCGGTGAGGCTTGTTGGGCTGGAAGGGCCTGTGGCGGACATTGTATCTCTAAACTAAAAACTCTCATCATTCTAAATGTGATTCTCTTGTATGGAGATTGAGAACATTTAAGACACATAAATTAAAAGTTACTCCAGACATCAATTTACCCATTTATCTGCTGACATTTTTAAATGATCCCAACATTTTGGCATTTGACTTGTTCAGGTTCAAGTTTATTATCATCTGACAGCGCATATATATAAACCAAATGAAACAATGTTCCTCTGGACCATGGTGCACCCACAAAACATATATCGCACATAGCACGCACAGCAAAATATTATACTATAAATAAATTAATAAAATATAATTCAAAATGCATGTAGTAAAGAGCAGCACAAGTCAACAGTAGACAGTATAATAAACAGCTCACTATCCTAGTGACGAGACCTCATTGGAGACAGGTATTCATAGTCTCACAGCCTGAGGGAAGAAGCTGCTAGCGAGTCTGTCCATCCAAGTCCTGATGCTTCTGTACCTCCTGACTACCGCAGGAGTGATGGAGGATAATGCTCAATGACTGAACTTCATGTAAATTCTCATTTTTCTGGAAACTTCCTAGGCCTCTGCGTACAATGGATGTTGTGATTATAATTTGGCACCACACC
Organism: Hypanus sabinus; assembly: GCF_030144855.1. NCBI lineage: Eukaryota > Metazoa > Chordata > Chondrichthyes > Myliobatiformes > Dasyatidae > Hypanus > Hypanus sabinus. Next base: position 174,326,395 of record NC_082708.1, on the reverse strand, counting down.
CTATAACAAAGAAACCATTTAATCTTCATCTAGATGAGATCTTAACTGTAGATAGGGTTGTACTTTAAAGGTGAAGTGAAGAAAGCTATTCCCTCAATTCTAAAATGATGTAATGTTAAAATTGTACAAGGCATTGGTAAGGCCAAATTTGGAATATTGTGTGCAGTTCTGGTCACTGAATTATAGGAAAGATATCAATAAATTAGAGAGAGTGCAGAGACGATTTACTAGGATGTTACCTGGGTTTCAGCACTTAAGTTACAGAGAAAGGTTGAACAAGTTAGGTCTCTATTCATTGGAGCGTAGAAGGCTGAGGGGGGATTTGATCGAGGTATTTAAAATTTTGAGAGGGATAGGTAGAGTTGACGTGAATAGGCTGTTTCCATTGAGAGTAGGGGAGATTCAAACGAGAGGACATGATTTGAGAGTTAGGGGGCAGAAGTTTAAGGGAAACACGAGGGGGTATTTCTTTATTCAGAGAGTGATAGCTGTGTGGAATGAACTTCCTGTAGAAGTAGTAGAGGCCAGTTCAGTTGTGTCATTTAAGGTAAAATTGGATAGGTATATGGACAGGAAAGGAGTGGAGGGTTATGGGCTGAGTGCGGGTAGGTGGGACTAGGTGAGATTAAGAGTTTGGCACGGACTAGGAGGGCCGAGATGGCCTGTTTCCATGCTGTGATTGTTATATGGTTATATGGTTAAAAGGGAAGAATGGCTGTGAAGAATGGAGAAGACACCATGGACTCCTTTCATTACAACATTGTTGTTTGGAGAAGAAACATCAGTCGTGCGCTAAGATAGTTCAAAGAAAAAAGAAAGAGATCCAATAATTTGTAGCAAGGTCTTTGTTATGGAAATAATGGTTAATGCAGCTGGGAAGATCATTAATTATTTAATGAATTAACTACTTTCTGAAGAAAGAGACTTGGATTTAAAAAGAATCTTTGCTTCAGGCTGCCTCAGAACATGTCAGGGCCAATTAATAGAAAGCAACATACAAAGGAAGCAGGACCCAAAAAAAAGTTCAAATACTTCAGCAGATGAGACAATGTCTGATCAGAAATATTAGCCAGTTAGTCACCAATTAAGATGCCATTTCTATCCATCTAGACACACAATGGACATAATCTACACCACACAGTAAAGAGAATAGCACCAATTAATATACATGGTCCTTATGCCTTTGACTCCAGCACAGATTGTGGAATACTCTTCTTCTTAAGCTTGGCTGCCAACAGAAATTCATCTTCAAATTGCATTTGTTTCATGATGGCACACAAGCCATGATCCCATCCGGTGACTCCACAACAGAGCCATTCCATTTCAGATTCATGTTAGACAAGGTTGGATCATTACCCACACATTTTTTGAACATTTTCTATTGCAAAATTGCATCTCACCTCCAACAAACTTGTCAGAAGATGAGAGTATGAAAGTTATGCATGGGTCAGGAAAATTCCTTGCTCACTTTGCAACTGTTTGCAAGAGCTGGCATCCAGGGCCGAAGTTTAATATTCAAGTCAAATGATATCACTTAACTTAAAATAGAGAACCTCCATTAACATTGTGCCAGGACAGCAGTACGTGGCATCTACAGAACACTCAGCTGTTACCCACCTGGTCAGCAGATAATTCCCAAACCAATCATCAACAAAGACAAGGAGATTTGCACTCCAGGTCACAAACATCCTGCCTTGGAAATAATTTATTTGATACAAGCCTGGAACACCTGACCTAATATCACAAGGAGTACATTAACCAAAAGGACTGCAAAGAGTAAGGGAATAGCTCTCTCGTATCTCCTCAAGGATGGTAGACAAAAAACTGGAGGATGCATTTATGGAGAGAAATGGGTCAGGCTGCACCTATAAAGGGAAATGGACAACTGATGTTTTGGGATCCAGGTGAAGAAGAGTATTGACCTGAGGGTACGGCTGTACATTTCACTCCATAGATAGTTCCTGCCTTATTGAGTTGTGCCAGATTTTTTTTGTGTGTTGCTCCATATTCCGGAATCTTCAGTACCTTATGTCCTATTTTCACAGGGGTAACTCAGGGATGCTTTATTGACCCACTCTGCCAAGATCGTGAAAAATTAAGATAAATATTCATTCAGCGCTACACTTAAGCATCAAAAAGGATATCCATGCCACAGGATTTGTTGATAGGTTGGTAACAAGTTGAAGAGACAGGAAGATTTTTCATAATCCGTTATCTACATGCTAATGAATTTCAATATATTTAGATCAGAGTATATTTTTTAACATAATTTATTTCATATGGCTGCCATTCTCCTTTGCCGGATACATAAAGTTTATAAGGAGCCATTATTAACTCAGTTGGACTAATTTTGAATAGCTAGGATATAGAAATCATCTTGGAGACTTCTTAACAAAATTCTGCCAAGCCATTAAAAGGTGGGATAAGGCCCTGAGTAATTATAATGCTGGAAGGAAAGAAGCTTCAGGCAGCATTTGTGGAATCAGAGGCTGTGTTAATGATTCAGACCAGTGAGCGGTTGTCAGAAAAGGTGCAATTTTTACACAGGTCTGGAGCCAGGGAAAATTGGAAAAGAAGATGAAATGATAGAGGGTGAGTTCTGTAGGCAGGGTGAGTAACTGACCAAAGTTATAATAGGCCAAACCACTGTGTGGCAGAATCATAAAGGAACATTTAACAGGGCTACAGGCAGTACAACCAGCAACATCAGAATGTATACCAGCTGCTGATCTCTGAAAGAGTGGGAGCAGCAATTATGAAAATGTTAGACATGAAGGTAAATCCAGAGTGCTGTAAGGCATCCCAAACAAATATAAAATGTAGCTCCATTAAGATTCATTGAAATGGTATCAAACTCCAAGAGAGAAATTCGGAAAACTTCAATGATAGGCAATCAGATGCTCAGGGGTCCTCTTGCAAACTAAGCAAAGGGATTCAACCAATCAATGACTAATCTCTCTGGTGTAGCGGGAAACAGATTGCAAGCAATGAATAGAGGAGCCCAACTAAAGTTCAAAGTAAATTTATTATCAAAGTATATTTTGGTCACAGTATATTCATTTACCTGTAGGATTCATAATTAGTATAAAAAACACAATAAGATTAATGAAAGACCTCACCCAACGGGATGGACAAATAACCAATGTGCAAAAGACAACAAACTTCGCAAAAATAATAATAACAACAACAACAACAATAATAATAATAATAATAATGATAAGCAATAAATATCGAGAACTTCAGGTGAAGAGTCCTTGAAAGTGAGTCCATAGATTGGGGAATAGTTCAATGATGGTGCGAGAGAAGTTGTGATGCTACCACTGATTGTTGGTAGAGCCTGATTGTTGAGGGGTGATAACTGTTCCTGAACCTGGTGGTGTGGGTCCTGATGCTCCTGTATTTTCTTCTTGATAGCAGCAATGAGAAGAGGGTGGTCGGTCCCTGATGTTGGATGTTGCTTTCCTGCAACAGCACTCCGTGTAGTTGTGCTCAATGGTGGGGTGAGTTTAGCCCGTAATGGACTGGACCATATTTGCATGATCTTTTTGCAGGATTTTCTGTTCAAGGACATTGGTGCTTTCATTAGAGGCTGTGATGCAGCCAGTCAATATATTCTCCATCACATATCTCTAGAAGTTTGTCAAACTTTTAGATGTTATGCCAAATCTTTGCAAACCTCTAAGGAAGAAGAGACACTGTTCTGCTTTCTTTGTAATGGCACTTTAAGTGCTGGGCCCAGGACAGATCCTCTCAAATTATAGCACTGAGGAATTTAAAGTTTTTGACCTCCATTTTCCTTCTCCTAAAGTCCATAATCAACTTCTTGGTCTTGCTAACATTGAGTAAGAGGTTATTGTTGTTAGGGGGCTAAGTACACAGCCTTGTGGAGATTGATGGAGATGTTGTTGCCAACCAGAAATGACTGGGGTTTGCAAGTGAGGAAATTGAGGATCCATGGTCTTGAAGCTTATTGAGTAATTTTGAGGGGATGGTAGTATTGAGTGCCAAGCTGCAGTCCTGATGTATGTACCTTTGCTGTCCAGATGTTCCAGAGCTGAGTGAAGAGCCAATTGTGAACCTACTGTGCCAGTAGGCAAATTGGAGCAGACCTAAGTTGCTTCTCAGGCAGGAGTTGATATGCTTCATTACCAACCTCTCAAAGCACCTCATCACAGTAGATGTAAGTACTACTGATTGATAATCAGTGAGGTAGGTTACCACATTCTTTTTAAGGACCAGTATAACTGCAGCCTGCTTGAAACATCAAACTACCGAATCAGACTACCAAAGCAAGAAGTTAAAGATGTCAGTGAACAATCCAGCCGATTGATCAGTATAGGCCTTTAGTGCTCTGCCAGGAACCCCATCTGGGCCAGATGTTTTCCGTGAGTTCAGACTCCTGAAAGATGCTCATATATCTGCCTCAGAAACTGAAATCACAGAATCATTGGGTGCATGTGGGAGACTGTTAGATTTCCTCCATGTTTTAATGGTCAAAGCGAACATTGAGCTAATCTGGGAGTGAAGCCTTGTTGTCACCTATGTATCTTGACTTTTCTTTGTAAGAGGTAATAGCATTCAAGCGCTGCCGCAGCTTTCGATCTCCCTTCTGTGATTTAAGTTTGTTCTGGAGTTACCACTTCGCCCGTGAGGTGACTTTCCAGGGATCATACCTGGATCTCTTGTATCTTACTTGGTCACCAGACTTGAAAGTCACTCATAAGTATAGTAAATCACTGCTGCATCTGAAAGGAGGATGTGAATGTAATTTAAAGAAGAAAGAGCATGTGAAAAGACAGATGTGCACAAACAAATTATTTAGAAAGCTTTAAATCTAAAAGAGAAACAAACCCAGTCTGGAAAGAGAAAAAAAAAACAGCGTGAGTAGTTCAAGTCCATGACTTATTATGACCTTGGATGAAAGGTCATCAACTTGAAAACTTTAACCCTATTTCTTTTGCCACAGATTCTACCTGACCTATAGAGTATATCCAACATTTTTTGTTAATATTACTATCAGGTCTTACATATTCTGCACAGGAAGATGGCAGGAAGGAAGACGTGTTGGGAGTGATTGAAGATTAGACTTCTCAATTCACAAAGGTGTCCTCAGGGATGCTTAACATCAGACCTACTGCTGTTAATATGATGTACACAGCCTTTATGTTAGTCCCAGTGATTTGTAGTCTGCTTTTTTCTTCCTTCCCAGCTGAAAGCTATAAATATATTATCTAGGTCATCCCTGAAGTTAGCTTGGACAGAAACACCATCTGTACAATCTTAAGTCTGAGAATTGAAAAGATCCAAGTGCTAAGTCTTTGCCAGCTCTTTGAACCAATTGTACAGAAGTGGGTTAACAAACTTATAACTTTTGATCAGGTTGAATAAAGGAAAACTATTTCTACTGATCAATGAATGGATAACACATATTTAATGCCCTTACCAAAAGAGCACAAGAGTTTTAACACAGAGTTCTGTCACAAATGGTGGAAACCATTAAAAATAAAAATAATGCAAAATATTCTGGAAAATGTACTCAGTGGCCACTTGATTAGGTATACCTGCTTATTAATGCAGATATATAATCAGTCAATCATGTGGTAGCAGCTCAGTGTATAAAAGCATGCAGGCAGGGTCAAGAGATTCAGTTGTTGTTCAGACCAAACATCAGAATGGGGAAAGAAATGTGATCTAAGTGACTTTGAATGTGGAATAATTGTTGGTGCCAGATGGAGTGGCTTGAGTATCTCAGAAACTGCTGATCTCCTGGGATTTTCACGTACAACCGTCTGTTGCATTTAAAGAGAATGGTGCAAAAAATGAAAAAAAAATATTGAATAAGTGGAAAATCTGAAGATGGAAATGCCTTGTTAATGAGAGAGGCCAGAGGAGAATGGCTAGACTGGCTCAAGCTGACAGGAAGGTGACAGAACACGAATAACTATGCATTGCAACAGTAGTATGCAGAAGAGCATCTCTAAACAATGACCAACATTGAAGTGGATTGGCTACAGCAGCAGAAAATCACGGACCTACACCGAGCTGTCATTTCATAAGGCATTGCAGGTACCTAAAGAAGTGGCTACTGAGTTTAAATGCATTAATTTTGAGATATAAAAAAATGATGGCAATGTTGAATCAGTAGAACAAGATAACCTCTTTCTGTCTCATAATAATTTAAGACGTAATGAAATATAAGCTATTTTATTCTCATTATTAATAGAATGTTGCTGTCACCCACAGTCATTTAGTGTCAATCCTTTGCCCAAAGAGACACATAAAGGCCTAACTAGGTAGCAATGACAGTTTAGCTTCTCTAAGTGCAGTATCAGATTAAATTGATTTTATATCAATCCAGTATTTTCACAGCTACCATTTTTTATTTCACATAAATTCAATTACTTGAGATTAAATTTCCCCAGCCGCTGCAATAGGATTCAAAAGTTCAATCCTTAGCTTCCTATTGACAAGTCAATCAATTCCATTAATTGTATTCCATTGAATGAGTCTTCCACTGACGTAAAGAACGTAAAGACAACTAAAACCCACCTCCCATTGAAACTCTGAGGGAAACATATACAACACAGAAGAATTGCATGGTCTATTAGGAGCATTGATCTTTTATAAATCAAGACTGTTGTTTCCTATAGTTTTGGTGTCATGTAAAGGGCAAAGACTATTGAGAAAGGGCAAAGGAGCTTGAATAGTGAATGACATTTTAATGAACTCACATCATAACAGTGCTGTTTGAGAGACATAGCAAAATTTCTCTTCATCCAACGATCTGGCAAAACCTTAAAATGTCAAATTCCTTACCCATGCTTTTTAATTCTGTAAAACTTGCTCTTTGATCACAATGAAGTTTTGTTTCCTGCATCTGGGTAACAGGAAGAAGGGAAAGACCATCAACCGCACACCAAGAGAAGGGAATGGAAAGGTAAAAGAAAAGAGAAAACCTACAAGGGCTGATGAGGAGGGAAAGGAACATAGGGTGTGGTTACTTAAAAATAGGAAATTCGATGTTCATACACTGGGCTGCAGGCTGTTCTAGTGGGACAGCATGTGTTGCTCTTCCGGTTTGTTTGGCCTCTCTCTCTTTCTCTCTCACTTCGTTAACCACTTTTGTCTGTCATCCCGCTACCCACCCACCATGCCTCCTCCCTGCCATTACCTAGATTTTTTCCACGTCTGGTTCTATCTACCCATCAGCTATAAAACTGACCCAGATGGGTATTTATCTGCATTGAAAGCAGTGAGGGGGGAAAAAAAAAGTCCTCCTAAGTTTTTTTTTCCTTGGGCTAGAACAGTAGAATCATAGAAATAAACACTACAGAAATAGGCCACTAGGGCCCACTTCATTATTCCAATTGTGATGTTTGATTATGCTAATCTTATTTGCCCATATTAGGCTCATATCCCTCTATTCCTATCCAAGTATCTATCCAAATGCCTTTTAAACATTGTGATATTATCTTCCTCCACTGTTCCCCTGGCCAGATATTCATCGTCCTCTAAGTAGAAGCCTTACACCTCAGATTCCCTTTAAGTTTCTCTCTCTGTTCAAACCTGTGCCCTCTGGATCTAGACTCTATTGTCGTGGATAAACAGAAGCTGAGCAGACTGAGGCCACATCTAATGATGCTGCTACATTTATGTAAATCACTGTTGTTTCCAGCTATTTTTAGAACAAGTAAGCACACAAAAAAATTACAGCAAGAGAGAAAACTAGCTAGAATATCATACTACATGTTTTGTAATTGATTATCCTCAAAAACTAAATGGCCTTCGAGAGGACCTGGACTATAGTAAAGCATTTGAGAAGGTTGACATAGCAGATAATGATGCATGGGATCCAGGACCATACGATTGTAATATATAGGTGCAGAATTAGGCAACTTAGCTCATTAAAATGCTCTCTCAGTTCAAGTCTGCTTTGCTTATAAGATAGAGAAATAGGGGTAGAAGCTTGTTATTCTGACTGGAGGATCATGAACCTGTGGTGTTCTACAAGCATCAATTCCTCTGTTGCTTGTGATATATATCAATGACTTGGATGAAAACGTAGGTGGATAGATTAAAAAGTTAGCAGTTGTCATCAAGGTTGGTGGAGCTGTGGACAATATAAATGGCTGTAAGGAATACAGGAAGATATACTGTAGACTAGAATCAGAATCCACTTCAATATCACTGCCTTAAATAAAGATAATTTTGTTGTTTTGTGGCAGCAGTGCAGTGCTAAAACATAAAATCACTATAAATTTCAAAATAAATAAATAATAAAAAAAACTAGTAACAATAGGTATTGCTTATGGGTCCATTCAGAAATCTGATAATGGAATATCTATGAATCACTGAGGCAGCAAATTGGACTAGCTATTGGCTTTGCTAGAGAAACCAGTTATAGTAGATAGTTGCCTCTCTGACTGGAGGCCTGTGATTAATGGTTTCCCACAGAGATTGGTGCTGGGTCCAATGTTTTTTTTGCGATCTATACCAACAATCTGGATGGTAATGTGGAAAACTGGATTTGTGGATGACAACAAGATTGGTAGTGTAGTGAACAGTGAGGAAGACTCAAAGTTTGTAGTGGGATCTAGCCCAACTGTAAAAGTGGGCTCAGAAATGGCAGATGAAATTTAATGCAGACAAGTGTGAGGTGATGCACTTCAGAAGAACAAACCACAGTAGGACTTATAGAGTGAATATTAGGGCACCGAGAAGCACTGTAAAACAGAGGGAACTGGGAATGCAGATCCGTAATTCCTTGAAGGTAGTGCTACAGGTAGATAGGGTTGCAAAGAAAGCTTTTGACACATTGGCCTTCATAAATCATAGTACTGAGTACAGGAGATAGCATGTTATATTGAAGTTGTATAAGATGATGGTGAATCCTAATTCGTAGCATTAAGTGTAGTTTGGTTACCTACTTACCGGAAAACTTGTCAATAAGATTGAACGAATAGAAAGAAAATCTATAAGAACATTGCCAGGATTTGAGGACCTGAGTTGCTCCGAGAGGAGGTCGATAGAAGTAGGCATATTAATAGTTCAGCTTGGACTAGATGGGCCAAAAGGCCTGTTTCAGTGCTGCAGTGTTTTATGAGTCTATGACACCAAGTGTGGGTCTTCAGGTGCCGTTACCATCTCACTGAAGGTGGTAACAAAAGGATCCTTAATAATGGATGTCAAATTCTTGAGGCACCATCTCTCGAAGAAGTCTTCGGTGGTGAGGAGGGTTGTGTTGTGATGTAGCTGGCTGAATCTCCAGTCTTCTGCAGCCCTTTGCAACCCTATGCATTGATGTCTCCATACCAGCCAACGATGCGACCAATCACAATGCTCTCCACTGTACGTCTGTAGAAATCTGAAAGAGTCTTTGCTGGCATAATAAATTTCCTCAAACTCCTACTGAAGTAGAGTTGCTTGTGTGCCTTCTTTCTGGTTGCATCAATTTGTTGGGCCCATGACAGGTTGTCTGAGATGTTGATCCCTAGGACTTTAAAGCTGTTCGCCCTTTTCAACCGCTGATTCCTCGATGAGAACCGGTACGTGTTAGCTTGACTTCCTTTCCTGTAGTCAAGATCAGTTTCTTGGTCTTGCTGACATCAAGAGTAATACTACTGTTGCAAAGCCACTCAACCAGCCAATGTACCTCACCCCTGTATGCCTCCTCATTGCAATCAAGATTTCACCCACAATAGTTGTGTCATCTCCGAATTTATAAATAATGTTTGAGCTGTGCTTAGACACAATTATGAGTGTATAGAGAGTAGACAGTATGCATCTCTGAGGGGTAGATTGGCAGTGAGGTGGAAACATTATCACCAATCTGTGCTGACTGCCATCTCCCGATGAAAAAGTTGAAAATCCATTTGCAGAGGGAGGTACAGAGACCCAGGATTTGAAGCTGGTTTGTTAGAACCAAGGGGATGATGGCATTGAATACTGAGCTGTAATCTATAAGGAGCAGTCTCATATGTCTTGCTGTCCTCTAGGTGCTCCAATGCAGACTGCAGAGCTACTTAAAACTGTGCCAGCTGTAGTCCTATTGCAATGGTAGATGAAATGCGGCAAAGCCTTGTCCCTGCTCAAGAAGGATTTAATTCTGGTCTGAACGAATGTCCTGAAGCACTTCATCATTGTAGATGTGACTGCTACTGGGCGATGGCTATTGGGGCAGTTCACTCTGTTCTTAGACCATAAGAGATAGGAGCAGAATTAGGCTACTTAGCCTATCGAGTCTCTCCACATTCCATCATGGTGATTTATTATCCCTCTCATCCCCATATTTCTATTTTAACCTTCGACGCCATAAATCCCATGCACCTTTACCTTCTGAATCTACCTCTCATGGGGAACCTTATCTACCACCTTACTAATGCCCGTGTAGTTAACGCTCACTGCCTTAGATTCATCAAGCTCCTTTGTTACCTCTTCAATAATCAGGTTTGTAGGGCATAACCTATCCTGCACAAAGCCATGTTGACTGACCATCAGTCATGCTTTTTCAAAGGGTTTCTCTACACTGGTCCACTGGTTTATAATTACCTGGATTTTCCTTATGTTTTTGCAAAGGCTTAACATTTACTGCTCTCCAGTCCACTGGCACCTTGCCTGTTGTTATTGAGGGCTCAAAGAACTTTGTCAAACCTCCAGCAATCTTCTCACTTGCTTCTTTCAATATTCTAGGATGTATGCCATTAGGCTCTGAGGAGTTATCACCTTAATACTTCTCAGAAAACCCAATGCTACCTCTTCCTTCAATTCAAAGTGTCCTAGGAAAATAGCATGCCCCACTCGACCTTCACCTTCACCATTCTCCAAATCCTTTTCTTCAGCAAATACTACACAAAATGCACTTTTTATACCTCCAAGTTGCAGTTACTTGTTCTGACTCCAAGCACAAAATACCTGTTTTATTCTTAAGTGCACAAACCTGCTATTTAATTATTGTTTTTCAATTTACAGTAAGTACAAAATGCCTTGGGATTCTCCTTGATCCTGCTTGGCAAGGACAATTCATAGCCCCATTTGGCCTTCCTATTCGCCTGCATGAGTGCATTCCTGTCACCTTTATATTCCACAAGGCCCCAGTCTGCTCTTAGCTTCCTAAACTGTACCCTACCCACCTTCGATCAGTTTTTCAAGTGCCGTACAAGAGAAAATAAAACATTGGATCTCCTGTATGCAAATGTTAAAGATGCATACAGCTCCACAGTTCTGCCCCCACTCAGAAGATCAGATCACAACCTGGTTCAACTCATGCTCTTGCATAAGCCCAAAGTACAGCAATAATTGTCTAATTAAATGGCCTACAGAGGCCTTTGAGGCCTTAGGGGGCTGCTTTGAGGTTATTGACTGGAATGTGCCTTGTGAACCAGATGGGGAGGACATTAACAGACTTACGGTGTGCAACACCGGCTACATCAACTTCCGTGTGGACACTGCAATACTTTCAAGGATTGTTCACTGCTTCCCTAAAAGAAATAATGGCTCACCAAAGATCTAAAAGCCCTCATCAACCACAAAAAGAGAGCTTTTAGATCAGGAGACAGGGAGGAATTGAAACATGTGCAGAGAGAGCTAAAGGGGAAGATCAAGGTGGCTAAAGAGGAACACAGCGGAGAGCTGGAGAACAAGCTTGGGCAGAGTGGCACCCAAGAGGTGTAGAGAAACATGAAGAATATTACTGGCTTCAATCAGCCTAGCTGCTTAGCCTTGGAATGCAGCAGTGAATAGGCTAATGAGTTAAACCATTTAAATTCTTCAATTGCCCTTCTGTTCAACCCCCCCAGCATACCAGCCCAAGGGCAGAGGCACCCAATGGTCTCTCAGCACCAATGCCCTCCTCACCCCTCAAGTTCAACATGTGGATGAACAACACAGGCTACCACTGTCTACATTCCCTCCTTGCCTGCACCTACCATCCTCGCCTCCAAATACCAATTGCTATCGTCCTGATCGTCACCTTCCTCAGCCCCCACCTACCACCAACTCCCTGGTCACCATGGTCTCACCTTCACTACTGAGCCAGTGAGAAGGGCTCTGCAGAAACTCAGACATGGCAAAGCATTGGGACCAGATAATATGAACCCCAAAGTAGTGTGCTGAGCAGCTGTGTGGAGTTCCCCAGCGCCTTTTCAATCTGAGTCTCAGCCTGGAAAGGGTCTCAGCTATGTGGAAGACATCATGTGTGCTCCCAGTACCCAAGAAAGTCCAATCAAAACTCACAAATGTCTACCATCCAGTGGCCCTGATCTTGCACTTCATAAAGACCTTAGAGAAGCTGGTTCTGATTCAGCTTTGACCCCTGGTCAGCTCATCCCTCGCGTCCCTGCAGTTTGCCTACCAGGAGCACAATGGAGTCGATGATGCTGTCATCTACCTGCTGAACAGAGCCGACTCCCATCTGGATTAGCAGGGCAGCACTGTAAGGGTCATGTTTTTTGAGTTCTCAAGTGCTTTCCATAATATACTGCCCTCATTGTTGGGGGAAAAGCTCCGTTCAATGCAGGTGGGCACTTCCATTGTATCTTGGATAATGGACTACCTGACTGGCAGACCACAGTTTGTGCGGCTTCAGAGCTGTGTGTCAGACGTGGCTATAAGCAGCACTGGGGCCCCACAAGGGACAATATTGGTTCCCTTCCTGTTTACCCTGCATACCTCAGACTTTAGATACAACACTGAGTCGTGTCATCTGAAGAAATTCTCTGATGGCTCAGCAATAGTTGGGTCTATAAAGGTAGGATGGGTGGATGAATACCGGGCCCTAGAAGAGGACTTTGTCAAATGGGGCAAGCTGAACCATCTGCAGCTCAACATCAGTAAGACAAAGGAGATGGTGATGGACTTTAGGAAGACTAAGCCTGCACTGTTCCCTGTTACTATTGATGGTGAGCACGTGGACCTACGCATACCTGGGGGTGCACCTGGATGACAGACTTGAGTGGAGCACCAACAGAGAGGCTGTGTACAAGAAGGGGTAGAGTCACTTCTATTTCCTGAGGAGACTGAGGTCCTTTGGAGTATGTGGCCATTCCTTCACATGTTCTACCAGTCTGCTGTTGTCAGTACAATTTTCTCTGTAGTGGTGTGCTGGGAAAAAGGCATCGACATGGGTGATACCAACAGGCTCAAAAAACTGATTAGAAAGGCTTGCTCTGTTACAGGAGTCAAACTGGACACACTGGTGACTGTGATAGAATAAGGGACTTGACAAAAATTCCTGGCAATTCTGGACAATGTTTCTCACCCTCTGCATGCCATCTTGGCTGAACAGAGGAGCACATTTTTAATAGATGAAGACAACTGCACTACTCCAAAGAGGTCATTCTTACACTGGGCCATTAAGCTCTACAATGAGTCAGCCTATATCCAGGGAAGTGATGACCCCCTCCTGACAGACTGTTTGAGGTAACTTATTTCTATTCTTTCTTGTGTCTCTTCTAATATTGTATATTTCTACATCTGTGCACTTGCAATGCTACTGTGACACTGTAATTTCCTTTGGGATCAATAAAGATCTATCTATCAATCTATATACTTCCTTTTCCATCTTGACTACATTTAGGTCATCTAAAGTTCCCTTACCTTACCATCTTTGTCCTTATTCTTTATTGATACCTGCTGATCCTGACCTTTGATCAACTGGTCTTTAAACAACTCTCACACATTGGATGTAGACTTATCCAACAGCAGTTGCTCCTAATCAGCGCCTGTTAGCTCTTGCCTTATCCTGTCATAATTTGCTTCCTACAGATTAGTACCTTCCAACATAATCCAACTTTATCCTTACTCATGATTACTTTACAATATAATGAGTTATGGTCACTCTTCCCAAAATATTCAGATATTATCAGGTTTGTCAGCTGGTCTGGCTCATTTCCCAAAACTAGGTCCACCATGTTTACTCCTCCAGCTTGACTCTCCTCACACTGCCTCAACAACCTCATGAAGAAATTTCTCCCCATCTAAGTTTCCTGTATGAAGTAAATTCCAATCAATACTGGGGAACTTAAAGCCCCCAACTATGACAATCCTATCATTACTTCATCTTTACATAATCTGTCTACAAATCTTTTCCTTCATCTCTCAGCCTATCCAAGTCTATAGTATAATTCCATCAGCATAATTGCACCATTTTTATTTTGGAGCTACACTCAAATTGCCTCTGTGGGTTAATGATCCAGTATATCGTCTCTGAATACTATTGTGATATTATCTCTTATCAGTCATCCACCTCTTTTACCCCCTCTCTATCATGTCAAAAGCAACAAAATCCCAAAGCTTAAGCTGACAGTCCCATCTCTCATGCAACCAGATCTCTGAAATACCAACAACATTATAATTCCACAAAAAAGGAACAATTTACCTTAAAGTCAAAGTGGAGTTGACTGTCATATACTATGTATATTTCTGCACAGCTGTAATGAAAAACTTAGGGCAGCATTACAGGTGCATAACATCATAGAGAAAATCATTCGCAAGAAGAATTTAAAAATTAAACATGAATTAAGCAAACGTTTTGCAGGAATGAACATAATCAGAACAGAAACAGTCAATTTTAGTGCAAAGTGATCAAATGAGTCAAGATGTTAAAATGTAGTGATTATGATTTTGCCCATGGATTTTGAAAAGAAGCAGCTGATCTTGAACCTGGTGGTGAAGGACTTCAGTCTTTTGTACCTCTGCCCAATGGTAACTGAAAAAATGACACATCTCAGATAATGGGGATCTTTTTTGATAGATGTTACCCTTAGATTAAGTTAGGTTATGTGGTACTGTCAGATAACTTTTTAAGACACTCAGTTTATCGACACCTCATTTTATATTGATTACACGGACAGCACTTATTAATCTCACTGGCATTTGATTTCCTTTATTCTCAAGCACATGTCTGTTTCTTTTGACTAGATGGTGCAAAGTGAACAAGGGCACATGAAATCAACTCTGGACAGGTTGCTGTTCCTTAGTAATGAGTCTACAACATCATGCCGAGACACCTGCCTTACTACTCTCCTACTACTGGCCCTGCATCCTGCAAGTTCCTGACATAAATTGCATGAGAGCTGCTGATATTTGTGAGAATACTTTGCTGCCAGACCTCATCATTATGTCTACTGAATCATTTTGTTTTTCATGTTCCTCATATTCTTTTTTAACATAAAAGGAAGCCAGCTAGTCTATGTTGTTTTATAGAAGATTCAGAGCTTGAGCTGTTTCCATGGGTAGGAGATGTTTACAAGATGAGGAGCCCAAATCTCTAGAATTCTGTGTTTTGAAGGACTGTGAAAAGCCACTAGAGAAAATTAAAGAACAGTGAGATGATATTTGAATGATCGTGGAACTGATGGATATGCAGAACTGGCATAACAGATGTGATGATGCATTGGCAAGCTTTATGGGTGAGGTGGTCTACATCTGCTTCTATTTTCTTAGGCTTTTTTATTAATTCCTTGTGAATTACTAATTGGAACTTTTCATAAGCTGTAAACTTCTGGAAAATTTAACAACTTCTTTGGTTTAAAATGCAATAACATTTTTAACCTGTTTGAATGGTCCCTCAACAGTAGTTTCTTTTTCAATGTCACTGAAGCTAAAGGAACAGACTGCCAACCTTAGGAAGGAAAAGGAGGGTGGGCATCTGCCAGTCTACATTGGAGGATCAATTGTGGAGTTTGTCAGCAGCTGTAAACATAATGGATGACTTGTCCTGGCCGCCGCAGACGGATGCAATCTAAAGGAAGTTATGCCAATATCTTAACATTCTCAAAAGGTTTAATACTCTTACAAATTTCTACAGATATCCTTTGAAACCTTCAGAGCAAATTTCTACAGATAAACAGCTCTATCTTTCCAACATGGTTTGGTACAGCAATTCAAATGAGAAAAACTGTAAGAAGCTGGTTTGGTTGTGGGGTTCAGCCTCATCCCTCCTTTCTATTGAAAATATTTATATGAGTTGCTGCCTCGAAAAGACAGTATCTGGTTGATGCACCATCAATAACTCTCTGAGACATGAGGCGAGATATTGGCTTTTATTGACTGGAAGAAAGAACAAGCAGCAATTGACCACCATGCTACATCCTGGAGACTGAGGGCTGGGCTCAGGCCTCAATTGCCTTTATACCAGGGTCTGTGGGAGGGGCCATGGTCAGTGGGAGGGGCCACAGGAGCAGTCAGCAGGGGCATGTCCAAACAGGTATATGTAGTTCACCACATTCACCCCCCACCCCTTTGTTTTAAAAGAGAGTCCCCATGGGGCGAAGTTTCTTACAAGTATATTTACAGGTTAAGTCTATCAGGTGGTCAAATCTGTTGCTGCGATCTACGTAGCACCGGCTGTGATTGTACAGGTGCCGGTGGTGGTGATTGCACCGGAGACGGAGGTTGTGCTGGTTCCGGTCTAACTGGAGGTGTCAGCCCACTAGGCATCAGTGATCCCTCACGCGTGTGCGAGGCACCTGGTATATGCGCGTGCGAGACGCCCGGTATAGGAGTGTCGTGAGGAGTCTGTGTAGGGCTTGGTGTGCGCGGTGTCACCTCGGGTACAGGGTTCATAGTTACCGTGGAGTGTTCGGGGTAGTGGTCTGCTGCTCCTGCGGGCGCCAGGTCGCGGACAGAGACCGTGTCCTCCCGCCCATCGGGTGAGACCACGTAGGCATACTGGGGGTTTGCATGTAGAAGGTGAACCCTCTCGACCAGTGGGGAGTATTTATTGCTCCTCACATATTTCCGGAGCAGCACTGGCCCTGGGTGCGTCAGCCAAGCTGGTAGGGTGGGCCCAGTGACAGACTTCCTAGGAAAAGAGAATAGGCGCTCATGAGGGGTGGCATTGGTGGACGTGCATAACAGGGAGCGGATAGAATGGAGTGCCTCGGGGAGGACGTCCTGCCATCGAGAGACCGGTAATCCTTTTGACTTAAGGGCTAAAAGTGTGGCCTTCCACACTGTGGCATTCTCCCTCTCCACCTGTCCATTTCCCCGGGATTATAACTCGTGGTCCGACTAGTTGCAATGCCCCTAGCCAGCAGGTACTGGCGCAGCTCGTCACTTATAAAGGAGGACCCTCTATCACTGTGGATATAGCAGGGATATCCAAACAGAGTGAAGAGCAGGCACAGGGCTTTTATGACGGACGTGGCAGTGGTGTCGGGGCAGGGTATGGCAAAGGGGAACCGCGAGCACTCATCGATAATATTGAGAAAGTGGACATTGCGGTCGGTGGAGGGAAGGGGGCCCTTAAAGTCAACACTCAGTTGCTCAAAGGGGCAGGTGGCCTTGATAAGTTGCGCCTTTTCAGGACGGTAGAAGTGCGGTTTGCACTCAGCGCAGACTTGGCAGTCCCTGGTCATCGTCCTGATGTCCTCAAGGGAGTACGGCAGGTTCCGGGCTTTCACAAAATGGTAAAATTGGGTGACCCCTGGGTGGCAAAGATGTGCATGGAGGGTGTATAGCTGGTCGAGCTGTGCGCTGGCACACGCTCCCCGGGATAGGGTATCAGGGGGTTCATTGAGCCTTCCAGGCCGGTACAGGATATCATAGTTGTAGGTGGAGAGTTCTATTCTCCACCGCAAAATTTTACCATTTTTGATTTTGCCTCGCTGTTGGTTGCTGAACATGAACGCAACTGAGCGCTGGTCAGTCAGCAAGGTGAACCTTTTGTCAGCGAGATAGTGCCTCCAGTGCCTAATAGCTTCCACTATGGCCTGGGCTTCTTTCTCCACCGCGGAGTGCCAAATTTCAGGGCCTTGAAGGGTATGAGAAGGGTATGGCCTGCCTGCCTGATTGAGGGTAGCAGCCAGTGCGAAATCGGAGGCGTCACTCTCTACTTGGAAGGGAATGGTCTCGTCCACCGCATGCATCGTTGCTTTGGCAATGTCCCCTTTAATGCAGCTGAAGGCCGCATAGGCCTCGGCAGAGAGGGGAAAAGTGGTAGACTTGACCAGGGGGCGGGCCTTGTCTGCGTAATGGGGGACCCATTGGGCGTAATAGGAAAAGAAGCCCAGGCACCGTCTGAGGGCTTTGAGGGTGGTGAGAAGAGGGAGTTCTAATAGGGGGTGCATACAGTCGGGATCAGGGCCAATGACCCCGTTTTCCACGACATACCCAAGGATAGCGAGTCGGGTGGTTCTGAACACACACTTGTCCCTGTTATAAGTAAGGTTCAGGGCTTTGGCCACTTGGAAAAATCGTTGGAGATTGGCGTTGTGATCCGGCCAGTCATGACCACAGATGGTGATGTTATCCAGATAGGGAAATGTGGCCTTCAGTTGGCACTGGTCTACCATCCGGTCCATTTCCCTCTGGAAGACAGAGACACTATTTGTGACACCGAATGGGACGCGCAGGAAGTGATAGTGCATGGCGCCCGCTTCGAAGGGGGTGTAGGGACGGTCCTCTGGGCGGATGGGGAGCTGGTGATAAGTGGATTTCAGATCTATTGTTGAGTACACCTTGTACTGAGCTATCTGGTTTGCCATATCCGCGTTGCTGGGTAGGGGGTACGCGTCAAGCTGCGTGAACCTATTGATGGTTTGGCTATAGTCCACGACCATTTTTCTGACCGGTCCAAACAACAACCACCTGGGCCCTCCAAGGACTTGTGCTTGGCTCAATGATCCCCTCCCTGAGCAGCCGCTGCACCTCTGACTGAATGAAGGCCGTGTCCCCTGCGCTGTACCTCCTGCTTTTAGTTGCCACAGGTTTACAATCGGGGGTCAGGTTAGCGAAGAGCAGTGGGGGAGGGATCTTGAGGGTGGAGAGGCTGCAAGTGGTGTCAGTAGCGCAGCTGTCGGCATGGTGCTGGGTGGGATGTGTGGTTCGGTGTCTGTGCGTGGTCAGTAGCGGGGTATATGGCGAAGTCCCGCCAAACTGAGGTTTCCTGACAGTGAGTGGTGGGAGGGGCCCATCGTATGCCATAGTCACACTTTTGAGGTGGCTCTGGAAGTCCAGCCCCAATAGCACAGGTGCGCACAGTTGAGGCATGACCAGTAGCGCAAATTTCTGATATTCTGTGCCCTGCACCACCAATGTCACTACACAACCCACCCAGATATCTGTGGAATATGACCCAGAAGCCAAAGTGATCCTCTGACTTACCGGCCATGTCACGAGTCCACAGCGTTGCACTGTGTCTCAGTGCTGCCCCTGTCAAACAGGCAGCTAGTCCTGTGACCCTCCACCAGGATGTCCATCATTGAATTTGCAAGCTGGTGTGGGGCGCTTTGGTGGAGGGTTACGGAGGCCAGAGTTGAACTGCCTTCTTGGTGCCCGGTAAGCACCCGTGGGTCAGGGGCGGGGCGAGGTGGCACCGACAAAGATGGCCGTCCCCATCAGGGCAGGCAAGATTGCGGCCCCCATGCCTCGCACGAGGCATGCAGGCAAGATGGCGGCCTCCATGCCTCGCACGCAGTGCTGCATGACCCCGCTCGTGGTTTAGACTTACAGACCCTGGCAAAATGGCCTTTCTTCCTGTAGCTGGAGCAGGTCGCTTCCCGGGCCGAGCAGCATTTTCGGGGGTGCTTTTGAGTCCACAGATGTAACACTGCATGGACTTGTGACCGGCAGCAGCTGTGGTTGGGTTCGGGGAGCTCGTGGAATCACGACTGGCAGCGGCGTTGGCGAATTCGCTTGAGGGAACCAGCGGCGGTGGGGTCTGAGGTGTCCATGGGACCGGCGGGGGATAGCATGGCTGGACAGGGTCAGCGTAGTGCAGAGCAGCGTCCAGCATGTTGGCCATCTCGATCACTGAGCGTAAGGTAAGATCGGCATTTTCCAGCAGCCGCTGGCGCACATATACTGACCTGATCCCCATAACAAAGGCGTCTCTTACCAGGACCTCCGAATGCTGCTCCACCGTCAGAGCTTTGCAGTCGCAATTTCGCACGAGTGTCTGTAGGGCTCGGAGAAACACGGCGCTCGACTGTCCAGCCCACTGTTGTCGCGTTGCTAAGCGATGTCTTGTGTAGATGGTGTTCACCGGCTACAGGTACCGTCTTTTGAGGGCATCCAGTGCCCCTTGGCAGGTCAGCAGGTCTCTGATAAGTGAGTAAACTTTCGGAGTGACCCTCGAGAGGATAATTCTGTGCATAACAGCGGGCTCAGTCGCACTAACCTCCCCCAAGTATGATTTGAAGCAGGCAAGCCAGAGTTCAAAGGCAAGAGCTGCTTCTGGGGCTTGGGGGTCCAAGTCCAGTTTTTCCAGACATAAAATACTTTCCATGTTTTAAAACTTCCAGTCAATAAAATTGATGCCCCATCAATAACTCTCTGAGACATGAGGCGAGATATCTGCTTTTATTGACTGGAAGAAAGAACAAGCAGCAATTGACCACCATACTACATCCTGGAGACTGAGGGCTGGGCTCAGGCCTCAATCGCCTTTATACAGAGGTCTGTGGGAGGAGCCACGGTCAGTGGGAGGAGCCACAGGAGCAGTCAGCGGGGGGGCGTGTCCAGACAGGTATATGTAGTTCACCACACTGGTTTCAAAAATCCCCATCATGCAGGCCTTGCCATGTCCTTGCAGGTACTATTGGGCAGGAGGTACAGAAGCCCACACAGCCAGCTACTTCCCTTCAACCATTTGGTTCTTGAACTAAACTACACAACCATAATCACCACCTCAGTGAAGCAACACTATGAGAACCCAAATCACAGTACTCGACAATGCACTCTGTTTCTTTGGTTCTAATTATAGCTTTTTCTTGCATAATTCTGTATAATTTGTCCTTGATTTATGCTTTTCTTGTGAACATTATGTGCACATGATACTGCTGGAAGTACGTTTCTCATTGCACATATGCGCACATGCATTTGCGCATATGACAATAAACTTGACTTGATGCTTTCAACCATTTTTGTATTTCTATCCAGTTTTATTTACATGAAAATGAGATGCATCACCTCTGCTGTGTAGAGCAAAATCCATCTCCAGTGTACCAATGTACCAGTTGGAGAATAGACAGGGCGTCATTCACAGTCATGGGCTACCGGAAGTGTCAAGGAATTTGTCTATTTTGGTGTCCTCCTGAGATCCTCCATCAAAGGTATCACGTTGATGAAGCAAGGAGTTTGCGGAAGGACTTAAGACAGGATGGGACAATAGGCAAAGAAGTGGCAGATGGAATATAATGTATGGAAGTCTATGGACATGCAGTTTGGTAGAAGGAATAAAGGTGCAGACAAATTTCCAAATAGGAAGAAATTCAAATATCAGAAGTGCAAAGGGACTTGGGATTCCTTGTGCATGATTCCCTAAATGTTAACTTGCAGGCTGAGTAAGGAAGGCAAATGCAGTGTGAGCATTCATTTTCAGAACACTAGAACATAAAAGCAAGGATGTAATGCTGAGGCTTTATAAAGGTCAGACTGCACTTGGAGTATTGTGAGCATTTTTGGGCCCCTCATGTAACAGAAAATTTGCTGACATTGGAGAGGGGGTCCAGAGGAAGTTCATGAGAATGATTCCAGGAAGGAAGGTGTTAATGTATGAGGAGCATTTGATGGCACAGGGGTTTAGAGGAATGAACAGGAAATCTCATTGAAACCTATTGAATATTGAAAGGCCTAGATAGAGTGGGAGTGGAAAGGATGTTTCCTGTAGTGTATGTGTTTGGGACCAGAAGGCACAATCTCAGAAAAGAGGAATGTCTATTTAGAACAAAGATGAGGAGGAATTTCTTTAGCCAGAGGGTGGTGAATGAATGGACACTGTGGAGGCCAAGTCATTGAGTATACTTAAAGCAGAGGTTAATAGCTCTTGATTGGTCAGGGTGTCGAAGGTTATGGTGAGAAGGCGGGAGAATGTGGTTGAGAGGGATAATAAATCAGCCATGATGGAATGGAGATGTAGGCTCGATATGTTGAATGACCTAATTCTGCTCCTATTTCTTATTGTCTAATGGACTCCACACTGTAAGAGAGCAGTTAATGTGCTGTCATCTATTTTTCATGATTAAGCACTGTACATCCCAACTTAGAGTGAAGAGTAGGCAGCAAATTAATCAGAAGATGTTTGGAAGAAAGCAAAATAATTTAAAAATAAAAACAAGTGAAGGCTGCTTGACCCTTTGAACGTCCTTCAGCATTTATCAACCACATGACTAATCTGCTGTCTCAGCAATATTCCCCATAACTCTTGGTACTACCAATATATCGAGATCCAGAAAATAGTAGAAACTAAACAAGTTGTGCATGAATTCAGGTTCCAAGGGCTAAGTGGAGAAATCTTGTTTTTTATTTTCATGTACTTATGCTTCCATTAAGTTCAAGAGTATAAATGCCACAAAAATTAGCTTTTTGGGGCATCAAAAGACAGTACGTTATAAACAAACAAATACAAATTATAGTAATTCAAATTAACTAAGCATTGTCTTCTATTTAAATTGTTGCCCACTTTCTAAGTTGGAATGCACAGTGTTCAATTCTGAACTCCATTTTGAATTAACATTGTCCGAGCCTTCACAGTCCATTCATCATGATCTGTGTATAGATACATCTCAACCTTAAATGGGCCATCACATTTTCTGCTAGTTCTGATACTGGTAGTTCAAAAATAAGGAAATTGGACTGAAAACATTATAAATACACCTATCCTGAAGTAAATTGTGACAAACAATGAAGAGGTGAGTGAAGGCAAAGCGAATTCAATCGATGAACTGTCCTGGTGCATTGCAAAATCCACACAGCTTGGGTTGGAGGGAGCAATTCAGAAAGGAGAAGTCAAGACAGGGGAGTTTCAATTCCCATCCAACTGAACTGGGTTGGATAACTCTAAGCACCGAGCCGATTTGGAAAGATCAAGAATGGCTTTGGGCTGGGTGATGAAGTCTAGGCCCTGAGTGAATTGCTGGACAGCACTGCCTAGGCCCAGAGTGTTTCGCTGCAGCAGGGCCCAGGTCTTAATGCGGGGCATAATCCGCTGTTTGGACAACTTAAAAGCCAGCCCAGATAGACAGCAAAGGCAGGACGTCAAGACTGGAGGCAAAGAGTCAGGCCGATTTTGCTCACTCTCCCACAATATTCACTCCTCCCTCCATGTTGCTGGAGCTGTGAGACTGCCCCGGCTGCTGTGCTTTGTGTATGTGAGCTTCTCAGTGATTTGCCTTGCTAATATGATAAACTGATACCGAGGCTCTAGCATGCTCCAGGATGCTCCAGAGATTCGGGTCTAAGGACCCAATCTGGTTTGGAATGTTGTTATTTGGATGATTTGTGTTTTTCCCATTGATCCTATCGAACTTCTTTGTTTTACTGTGAGTATCTGCAAGAAAATAAATCTCAAGGTAGTATATAATGACATAGAGTATGCATACTTTGGTAATAAATTTACTTTGAACTTAATTGTATAAGCACCCAAATGGATGTCGATGGAGAGACATTGCAGGAGAACAATGTGGTTAAGAGCACAGAAAGTATTTCCAAATGAGTCTTATGTCACTTTATCACAGTGACAAATTACAGGGTATGTCATTATACTCCTTAATAGGAGCTGTTTTGTGGTAGAGACAGAAACCTGAATAGAAGGAGAAAAGAAATCCCTGCAGAGGTACCAAAAATTGGAATTGTAAACATGAGGGTTAGAGATGTTGAGAAGTTGATTGCTACTGCTAACAAATCATTTCATTCTGTGTCTAACAAGAAGATTAAAGGAATTATTCTTCATTTAAAATTTGACATGTTTCTAGTTTATATTTGAGGAGACTTGAAGGATCAGGTACAGATTTTTGTACGCAATTCCATCATTATAGGATGTCACAAATACCTATAAAACTGGAACCATATCCCACCTGCAGTACTTACAGAAGAAGGGAACTGATTTAATTGGCAATGGTTTTGAGAAGAAATATTTCAATAATGTTAACGAAAACAAGTAGTACAAACTCCAACTTCTATCACTTGCTTCTGGGTGACAAATTGAAATTGATTACTAAATTTTATTTAATTTAAAAAGGTTACTTCTCCTCAGAGATGAATGGAGAAAATATCTGATTCATGTAGAAAAAAATGATACTTTAAGTAGAAAATCTTTACCGACCAAAATATAAATTGATATCAATTTGTTCAATCATTGTGGGAAGAAGAAATGAATGAATGAAATAAAAGGAAGGAAGGAAAGAAGAAAAGATGGAAGGTATATTGGTAAATTGGCTTATTCGTGTCACAAGTGCCAGAAAACAGTGAGAAATTTATCTTGCCTACCATTCATGCAAATTAATTTATTACAACAGTGCATCGAGGATGTGCAAGATGAACATAGAACATAGAATAGTACAGCACATTACAGGCCCTTCAGCCCACAATGTTGTGCCAGCCCTCAAACCCTGCCTCTCATATAACCCACCACCTTAAATTCCTCCATATACTTGTGTAGTAGTCTCTTAAACTTCACTAGTGTATCTGCCACCACCACTGACTCAGGCAGTACATTCCACGCACCAACCACTCTCTGAGATAACATAACAGAATAAAGTTCAAAGTTACAGAGCAAATGTGGAGTAGGTAGAAATTAAGGTGCAAGGTACGAAAACAAGAATGCCCTTGAACAGAAAACCCTACAGAAAGTAGTGGGTACAGACCAGTCCATCACGGGCTAAGCCTTCCCCACCATTGAACTCACCTACATGAAATGCAGGAAAGCAGCATCCATCATCAGGGACCCCAACCACACAGGGCATGCTCTCCTCTCTCTAATGTATTCAGGAAGAAGGTACAGGAGCCTCAGGACTCACGTCACCAGGTCCATGAACGGTTATTACCCTTCAACCATCAGGCTCTTGAACCAAAGGGGATAACTTCACTCAACTTCACTTGTGCCAACATTGAAATATTCCCACAACCAATGGACTCACTTTCAAGGACTCTGCTTCTCATGCTCTTGACATTTATTACTTCTTTATTTATTATTCTTTTTTTCTTTTTTTTTGATTTGAACTGTTTATTGTCTTTTGCACACTGCTTGAATGCCCATGTTAGTGTGGTCTTTCATTGATTCTGTTATGGTTATTACTCTATGGACCTATTCAGTATGTCTGCAAGAAAATGTATAGCAGGATTTGATATGATGACATACATTTACTTTGATAATAAAATTTCTTAGAATTTTGAACTTCA
Organism: Hypanus sabinus; assembly: GCF_030144855.1. Classification (NCBI taxonomy): domain Eukaryota; kingdom Metazoa; phylum Chordata; class Chondrichthyes; order Myliobatiformes; family Dasyatidae; genus Hypanus; species Hypanus sabinus. The sequence continues at coordinate 174,301,276 of NC_082708.1, read as the reverse complement.
AACACCAAGGTAGATTGCAAGTTTATGGCTACTTTTCATTGAAAAAGGGAACGATCAAAAGTCTTATGGAAGCTGAAGGTGCCCTCCAGCCCAGTGGTAGGTGTTTGCAGGCTTTTGTATCTTTTATCCATTGAGAGGAGGAAGAAAGGGAATTGTCTGGGGTGGGTGAGGAATTAGATTATGTTGGCTGCTTTACTGAGAATTGAGGCATGAGGAGGAGGCTGGAGTGTTAGATGTAAGAAAAGAAGAAAGGAAGGAGTGAAAAGAGGTCCACATTTTCACTTCTATATTGCCTTTAAGAAACATAGGTACCACTCAAATATTTGCAAAGTGAAGTATATTTAAAGAATAATCTCCATTGTATTGAAGGGCGCAATGTGGACAATTTGAGCACAGTAAGAAGCCATGAGCAGTAATGGCCAGGTGGTAGTGCCTATTTTTTATCAGCTAGGTGATAAATCTTGAGGAAACATCTGGAAGAGCATAAAATATGGAACATAGAAATCTACAACACAATACAGGTCCTTCAGCCCACAATGTTGTGCCACCATGTAACCTACTCTAGAAACTGCCTAGAAATTCCCTAGTGCTATTTTTCTATTCTCTATTTTTCTAAACTCCATAAGACCCTATTGTATCTGCCTCCACCAACGCTGCCAGCAGTGCATTCCACACACCCACCATGCTCTGGATGAAAAAAATCCCCTCGAAACCTATTTCCAATCACCTTAAAAATACATGCCCTTGTGTTAGCCATTTCAGCCCTGGGAAAAAAGCCTCTGGCTATCCACACAATTAATGCCTCTCATCATCCTATATACCTCTCATTCTCTGTCGCTCCAAGGAGAAGAGACCAAGTTCCCTCAACCTATTCTCATAAGGTATGCACTCCAATCCAGGCAACATCCTTGTAACTCTCCTCTGCACTCCCTCTATAGTTTCCACATACTTCCTGTAGTGAGGTGACAAGAACTGAACACAGTACTCCAAGTGGGGTCTGACCAAGGTCTTATATAAGCTTTAACATTACCTCACGCCTCTTGAACTCAATCCCACGATTGATGTATGCCAACTCACCATACACCTTCTTAACAACACTGTCAGCCTGTGTAGCAGCGTGGAGTGTCCTACCAACACCGACTCCAAGATCTCTCAGATCCTCCACACTACCAAGAATCTTACCATTAATATTATATTCTGTCTTCAAATTTGACCTACTAAAAATAAACTACTTCACACTTATCTGGGTTGAAGTCCGTCTGCCACTTCTCAGCCCAGTTCTGCATGCTATCGATGTCATGCTGTAACCTCTAAAAACCTTCCAGACTATCCACAACACCCCCAAACTTTGTGTCATCAGCAAATGTACTAACCCACCTTTCTATCTCTTCATTCAGGTCATTTATAAAAATCACGAAGAGGAGGGGTCCCAGAACAGATACCTGCGGGACACCACTGGTCACCGACCTCCATGTGGAATACGAAACATCAATCACTCTTCGCCTTCTGTTGGCAAACCAATTCTGGATCCATAAAGGAAGGTTTCCTTGGATTCCATGCCTCCTTGCTTTCTGAAGGAGCCTTGCATGGGGAGCCTTATCAAATGCCTTAGTGAAATCAATATACACTACATCTACTACTCTACCTTCATCAATGTGTTTTGTTACACCTTTAAAGAATTTAATCAGAATCGTAAGGCATGACCTACCATTGACAAAGCTATGCTAACTATCCCTATTCAGAATAAAGCTCTCCAAATGCTCATACAACCTGCCTCTCAGGATCTTCTCCAACATGTTGCCCACCACTATAGTCAGATTCACTGGCTCATAGTTTCCTGGGTTATCTCTACTCCCTTTCTTAAATAAGGGAACAACATTTGCAACCCTCCAATCCTCCAGTTCCTCTCCCGTCCCTATTGATGATGCAAAGATCATTGCAAGAGGCTCCACAATTTCCTCCCTCATTTCCCACAGTAGCCTGTGATTTATCTAACTTAGTGTTTTGCAAAAACTCCACCACATCCTCTTTCTTAATGTCTATATGCTCAAGTGTTTCAGTCTGCTGTAAGTTATTCCCCCAATTGCCAAGGTCTTTTTCCTTGGTGAATACTAAAGCAAAGTATTAATTAAATATCTCCGCTACCTACTCTGACTACATGCACATGTTTCTACTATCACACCTGGTTGGTCCTATTCGGGCATGGATCATCCTCTTGCTCTTCACATACTTGTAGAATGCCTTGAGGATATCCTTAACCCTGCTCACCAAGGCCTTCTCATGGACCCATATGGCTCTTCTAATTCCATTCTTAAGCTCCTTTCTGGCAACCTTGTAATTTTCTAGAGCTCTGACAGGACCTAGTTTCTTGAACCTTTTGTAAGCTTTTCTTTTTATCTTAACCAGATTTTTCTACAGACTTTGTACACCATGGTTCTTTAATGCTACCATCCTTTCCCTGCCTCAATGGAACATACCTATGCAGAACTCCATGCAAATGTTCCTTGAACATTTGCCATATTTCTGCCGTGCAATTCCCTGAGATCATCTGCTCCCAAGTTCCTGCCTAATAGCATCATATTTCCTCCTACTGAAATGAAATGTTTTCCCAAATTGTCTGCTCCTATCCCTGTCCAGCGCTATGGTGAAGGAGATAGAATTGTGGTCACAACCTCCAAAATGCTCTCCCACTGAGAGATCTGACACCGAACCAGGTTCATTTCCCAATACCAGATCAAGGACAGCCTCTCCTGTTGTTGGTTTATCTATATATTGTGTCATGAAACCTTCCTGAACACACCTAACAAACTCTACCCCATCTAAACCCCTAGCTCTAAGGTGATGTCAGTCAATATTAGGAAAGTTAAAATCTCCCATCACAACAACCCTATTATTATGCCTCCCTATCTGCTCCTCGATATCCCTGTTACTATAATGTAACAGGATCTATAAAAAACACCCAGTAGAATTATTGCCCCTTTCCTATCTCTGATTTCCACTCACACTGCCTCAATAGACAACCCCTCCATGACTTCCTCCTTTTCTGCAGCCATAACACCATCCCTAATAAGCAATGCCACATCCCCACCTCTTTTGCCTCCTTCTCTGATCTTTTTGAAACATCTAAAACCTGGCACACTCAGCAGCCATTGCTGTTCCTGAGACATCCAAGTCTCTGTAACGGCCAAAATGTCACAGTTCCACTTATTGATCCACGCTCTAAGTTCATCTGCCTTGTTTATGATACTCCTTACATTAAAATAGAGACATTTCAAACCATCAGGCTGAGTGGATTTTTGTTCTAATGTCTGCCTATCCTTCCTCACAAATTCCCTACAAGCTTTCTCTACTCCCTCTCCATCATTTGCCTCTTCACTTCAGTTCCCACCCTCCTACAAATCTAGTTTAAACCCTCCCCAATAGCATTAGCTTCAAATAAATGGAGTTCAAAGTATGTATCCACCCACAAGGGAAGATATGGTCTTTTTAATGTCTCACCTGTTCCAAGATTGCACCAGTCCATTGTTAGTGAGAAGGGAAGTACTTTCTTTTGTACAAACATAATTTTGTTTCACCTACTTCAAATTTGTCATCTTGCATCATTCTGAAACACAATCTTAATGCCAATAATAAGGTGCCATTTATAATTTATCCAGGAACCTACTTGTCAATTTCAGGTCAATGTCATTAACTCAGAAGCAAACAGCAGACAATCCCTTTCCATATTCTCCAGGATTTGTAATAGAGGTTTGCATAAATGGACTGCTGTAATAAAAAAATGTTAATTTTTCCTAAAGAAGGACTCTATATTGTCACATATCTGGCAAGTTATACCACAATTTCAAAATACTATGCATACTAATAATGTTGAAAACCTGATGGCAGTTCTAGGACCTAGAAATTAACTGTTTCTCTTTCCATGGGTTTGAGACCATAAGACATCGAAGCAGAATTAGGCAATTCAGCTCATTGAGTCTGCGCCACCATTTCATCATGGCCAATCCCAGATTCATTTCAACCCCATACACCTGCCAGCTCACCATATCCATCGACGCCTCAAGCAATCAGGAATTCGTCAATATTTGTTTTACATCTACCCACAGATTTAGGCTCAACCACTGTCTATGTTAGAGAATTCCAAGATTCACTACTCTCTGGCTAAAAAAAAATTTCTCCTTACTTCAGTTCTAAAAGGCCGCTCCTAAATTTTGAGGCTGTGCCCTCCAGTTCGGGATACCCCCACCAGAGGTAACGTCTCTACATCCACCCTAACAAGTCCTTTCAATATTCAGTAGGTTTCAATGATACCCCATGCACTGCTTTAAATTCTAGTGAGTACAGGCCCGAAGTTGCCAAATGTTCCTCATACATTAACCCCTTCATTCCCGGAATCATCCTCATGAACCTCCTCTGGTCTCTCTTTCTGAGATAATGGGTCCAAAACTGTTGACAATTCTCCAAGTGCAGCCTGACTATTGTTTTATAAAGGTTCAGCATTATCTCCAGGTTTTATATTCTATTCCTCTTGAAATAAGTGCCAAAATTGCATTTGCTTTCTGTACCACAGACTCAGCGTGTGAATTAACCTAAGTCCCTTTGCACCTCTGATGTTTGAATTTTCTCCCCATTTAGATAATAGTCCTTACTATTGTTCCTTTGCTAAATGCAGCATACACTTTCCAACACTGTATTCTAACTGCCACTTTTTTGCCCAGTCTTTCAATTTGTCTAAATCCTGCTGCAATCGCATTGCTTCCTCAGCACTACCTACCCCTCCACCTTCCTTTGTATCATCCACAAGCTTCACCACAAAGCCATCAATTCCACTATTTTTGAGAAAGAATGGAAAAAGTCCCAATACTGACCCCTGAGGAACATCACTAGTCATTGACAGTCAACCAAAAATGATGCCCTTTACTACCACTCACTGTCCCCTGCCTGTCAGCCATTCCTCTATCCATGCCAGTATATTTCCCTAACACCATCGGATTTTATCTTGTTAAGCAGCCTCATGTGAGGTACCTTATCATATGCCTTATAAAAATCTAAATAAATGACATCCACTACCTCTCCTTTATCCACCCTACTTGTTACTTCTTCGAGGCTTTTTCAAATGATTTGTCAAGCAAGATTTCCCTTTACAGAAACCATGCTAAGTTTGACTTATTTTATCATTAGTCTCAAAGTACCCTGACACCTCTTCCTTAATAATAAGCTTACTGCCATATTATTTCCTCTCTTTTGTCTTCTTCCCTTCTTAAAGAGTGAAGTGATATTTGCAATTTTCCAGTCCTCTGTGACCATGACAGAATTAAGTGATTCTTGAAAGATCATGATCAATGCATCCATTATCTCTTCAGGAACCTCTTTCAGGACTCTGGGATGTAGCCCATCTGGTCCAGGTAACTTATCCACCTTAAGACCTTTGAGTTTGCATAGCACATTTTCCTTGTACTAGCAACGGCCCTCACTCCAGCTTTTCATATGCCCTTTCCTTACCCTTTATGCAGTCCTTAACTTCCCTTGTCAGCCATGGTTTCCTACCCCTGTCATTTGGGAACTTCTTCTTCTGTGAGACATATCTATCCTGTGCCTTATAAACTATTCCCAGAAACTTCAGCCATCTCTGCCTTGCTGTCATCCCGGTCAGTATCCTCCTCCAATCTACCTGGGCAAGCACTTCTCTCATGCCTCTATAATTCCCTTTTATTCCATTGTGATACTGATACATGTGCCATATGTTTCCCCTTTCAAATTGCAGTGTGAATTTAATCATATTATGATCACTGCCTCTTAAGGGTTCCTTTATGTTAAGTTCCCTGATAAGATCTATGTTATGACACAACTCCCAATCTAAAGTAGCCTTCCCTGAGTAGGCTCAAGCACAAGATGCTCTAAAAAACCATCTCGTAGGCATATAACAAATTTGCTCTCTTGCGATCCATAAGACCATAAGACATAGAAGCAGAATTAGGCCATCTGGTCTATCAAGTCTGCTTCGCCATTCAATCATGGCAGTTCCTTTTTCTTATCTCCCGCTCAATCCCAGTTCTCGGTCTTCTCCCCGTAACCTTTGATGCCATGTCCAATCAAGAACCTATCAATCTCTGCCTTAAATATACCTAATGACTTGGCTTCCACAGCCGCATGTGACAATAAATTCCACAAATTCTCCACCCTTTGGCTAAAAAAATTTCTCTGCATCTCTGTTTTGAAAGGGTACCCCTCTATCCTGAGGCTGTGCCGTCTTCTCCTAGACTCTCCCACCATCAGAAATATCCTTTCCACTTCTACACTATCTAGGCCTTTCAACATTCGAAAGTTTTCAATGAGATCCCCCCTCATCATTCTGAATTCCAGAGAGTACAGACCCAAAGCCATCAAATGTTCCTCGTATGATAACCCTTTCATTCCTGTACTCATCCTTGTGAAACTCTTCTCAATCCTCTTCAATGCCAGCACATATTTTGTGTCATTACCTCTGGTCTTGGGCATTGACGTTAATATACCAGGAGTGATACATCCAGTCAGGATACTTTCCATTGTGCATCAATAGAAGTTTGTCAAAGTTTTAGATAACATGCTAAGTCTGTGCAAACTTCTAAGAAAGTAGAGGCACTGCCTCAGGTGGTTTTGTTTCAGAATTCCAGTATCTGCAGTAATTTTTTTTTCACTTTAACTTATTGAAGAAAAAGGAAGAATTTTTTGAAAAAAGCTTATTACATCTTCAGAATGAATGTACTCTTTCTTATATCCCCTTTAAACCTTTTACTACTAACTTAAACCTATACTTTCTAGTTAGAAACATAACATAGAGCTGTTCTTCCTGTTTGGAGGAACAAAGGATAGAATCTGAATCAGGTTTAGTATCACTGGCATATGTCATGAAATTTGTTAACTTTGCAGCAACAGTGCCAGCAATACCTGATCAATATTAAAAAAATGAATTATAGTAAGTATATATATGTATATTAAATAGTTCATTAAGATAATAGAAATCTTGGAAAAGTAGTGAGGCAGTGTGCATGGGTTCAATATCTATATAGGTTAGATGACAGTGGGGAAAAAACTGTTCCTGAATCAATGAGTGGGTGCCTTCAGGTTTCTGTACCTCATTCCTGATGGTAACAGTGAGAAGAGGGCATTTCATAGGTGGTGGGGGTCTTTGATGATGGAAAACAATCTTCTGAGGCACCGCTCCTTGAAAATGTCTTGGATACTACAGAGGCTAGTACTCATGATGGAGCTAACCAACTTTATGAATATCTGAGCTTACTTAGATCCTGTGCAGTAGCCCCATACTAGACGGTGATACAGCCAGTCAGAATGCTCACCACAGTATATTAGTAGAGGTTTCAAGTGTTTTAGGTGACAAACCAAACCTTCTCAAACTCCAGATGAAATATAGCCGCTACCTTGCCTTCTTTATATCTGCATCAATATGTTGGGACCTGGTTAGATCCTCAGAGATCTTGACATCTACAAACATAAAATTGCTAACTCTCTCTATGAGGATTGGTTTGTGTTCCTCGTCTTACGCTTTCTGAAGTCCACAATCAGCTCTTTGGTCTTACTGACATTGAGTGCAAGGTTGTTGTTCAACTTGCTGGTGTATCTAGCTTCTGTGCACTCTCTCATCACCATCAGAGATTCTGCCAACAATGACTGTATCATCAGCGAATTTATAGATGGCATTTGAGCTATACCCAGCCATACTGTTAAGGGTATAAAGAGAGTAGAGCAGTAGGCTAAGTATACAGCCCTGAGGTGCGTCGGTGTTGATTGTCATTACCAATATGCTAAGATTGTGATCTACCAGTTAGGAAGTCAAGGATCTAGTTGCAGAGGGAGGTACAGAAGCCCAGGTTCTGTGGATATGGATGAAGAAGGTTAATCGCCCCATTCATAATACTTTTGGCTGAAGAAAAGCTCTTTTCCAACATTTAAGCTTTAAAATTTTCTTTGAACCGTTTTTCACCACGATAAGGAAAAGACGCTCAGTACAGAATGTGAGTTATACTGTACGTGCAAACGAGATTAGAAAAGGAGAAGAAGGCAGTCAAACACTGCGGACATTTATAGATACACAAGACTACAGATGCTGAAATGTGGAAGCAATGCCCCATAGTAACCCTATGTAACAAACAATCCACTGGATGAACTCAGAGGGCTGGTCAGCATCCATGGAATTCTTAATGTTTTGGGTCGAAACCCTGCATCAAGAGTTTGGTTTGTGGACATTTATGCAGAACAGTTTAGGCCTCGGACATAGCTGGCTGAGAGCGTTATTGTCAATATTGTGCAAATATCAACAATGACGAATTAACCAGGAAGGCCTGGTACAGGACTATAATCTCAGATTATGACATGAGGTTATCAAACAGTGGGGGGAGGTGAAGAGGGAAGGAGGAATGCGGTAAGGCTTAAAGAGATAATTAGCATTTTGAACAGGAGCCAAGTTTCTCTCATTTCTAAATGTGAAGCAGTCCTTTGGCATTAGTCATTAATGGGAACATAAGAGCAGGAACACTTAATGGGACTCTCAATTACAATCTGCCATTCGACAAGATCATGGCTGATGGATGTTCAGACACCTACCTTGTCCACATATCCCTGAACACCTGACTAAATATCTATGAACCTCAGATATAAAAATGAACAATTAACCGTGCCAATTACCATTTGCAAAAGACATTTCAACCATTTACTTGGAGACGTGTAATAATTATTTATTATTATCAATATTTGGTTTAATTTTGTTTTTGGACAGTTAGTGTGCTTTTGCACAATGGTTGCTTGTCAGTCTTTGTGTGTAGCTTTTCATTGATTTTGTTGTATTTCTACTGTAAATGCCTGTGAGAAAATGAATCTCAGGTGATATATGGTGACGTATATATACTTTAATAATAAATTTACTTTGTATTTGAACTTTGAAGTGCTTTCTCAATTGATTCTGGAAATTCTGGGTCTAATTCTTGGTCCTTGCTTTTAGCATTTGAATTACCAAAGAGGAAAACATTTCCTTCTGTCCATCTCAGTTTTTTCACCATAATATCTTCAAATTTTGGATTAACCCTCAACCTTCTGAATTCCATTGTTTCTATCACCTCTCTGGTAAGATAACTCTTGGTGTTCAGGCAACATGGTGAGTCTCTCTTACTTCATCTCAAAAGTTTGAAATGTTTCCTTCCCTGTATCTTAGGACCAGACCTGAACATTGTCATTAATGTTTGGAATAATTTGTCAAATAAAGTAGCTTTGCGATAGGTTCCATAGACAAAGGTTTGATGTATCATGGAGTTGGCAGAGGGGTTTTCAATAATGAAAATGACTGGAACTTCTGTGTGATGATATTCTGTATTAATACTGATGTTATTGTGAATGGTCAATCAATTTAATTCTAACATCGTCTAATCTGCTTTAAGCAATTAGTATGTGATATGCTTTGATTGTTGCTCTGCAGTAAATGGTCATAGAACACAGAACATACAACATGAAACACAGCAAAAGAAAATTCATCCCACAATGTAATGCAAAATAAGTCAGCCATTTTGAAATATTACCCAATACAAATATAGAATGGGAGAAATAAAGGAAAATACAAGCCTCCCATGCCAGATTTTCATTGTCACATTGGCTCCGAGATTCTGCCTTTCTACTTAACCCTTCTCTCTGATATTAAATGAATTCAATGGACTGGGTGGGTAGCATCATCTACTTTACCATTGAATAAGCTGCTGTCTACCAGGTTACATAAAATTGTGGCCTAGGATTGTGTTTGGTATGATTCAGGAGAGACTCAAATGCTTTGTTTAATTTTGGTAGTAAATAGCTCACTTTATTCTGAAACTGCCTTTGCAAATGTCTCCAAATCTTTGATCTGTAATGTTCTGTGGGGATTTGAAGCACAATTTGCATTTTGATAAACATATAAAATAAGCAATTTTCTTGTCAATACTGCAGCTGTCCCATTCTCCTCCTCAGCTGTCTAATGCTTGGCAAGCTTATTTTCAATTAGTGCAAGGATTTATGACCTGGTACCATTGTGTCAAATAGTCTTCTAGTACAATTGTATCCAAACTAATGCAAAGAAACTATTTATTACTGCCTTTCATAACTTCAGCATTGCCCTAAACCATTCACAGTCAGTGAAGTGCCTTTGAAGTGCAGTATTGTTGTAATGTAGACAAAAACAGCAACCAGTTTAAATACAAACAGAAATGAGATAAATGCCTGGCTGTATGCATTGACAACGCTTCTGAAGAAAGAATGTGGATGAGTGAGACAAGCAAGCCTCTATGGCTGCAAACTACTGAGATTGAATTCAGTTACATAATTTATGCATGTCTATCGTCCACTTCCTGCATTTTTGTCTGGCAATATTACTGAATCAGAATCAGGTTTATTGTAACTGACATAAGTCATGACATTAGTTGTTTTGTAGCAGCAGTACAGTGCAGATATAACAAACTACAATAAGGCACATTAAAAAAATAATTAAGTAGTGCAAAAGAGGATGAGCGAGGTAGTATTCACAAGCACATGGACCTCTCAAAAATCTGACAGCTGAGGGGAAGAAGCTGTTCCTAAAATGACGAGTGTGGGTCTTTAGGCTCGTGTACCTCCTCCCTGATTGCATTAACGAGAAGACCATGTCCCATATGATGACAGTCCTTCGTGATAGATGCCACCTACTTGAAGCACCACCTCTCGAAGATGTCCGCGATGATAGTCAGTAGTACACCCGTTATGGAGCTGCCTAAGAATTTTGATAATAAGTTATACTTTAACATTGACTTTGACATGTGCTTTTACATGAAAGTACAGTAAAAATCATACAAAGCAATTCCAATGTAAACAAAATTAGCTGATTAGTTCAGAAGTTCAGACCAGAAGAACATCTTGGCTAGCCAGTCTGGCTGCAAGTCTGTGCATAATTTCACAAGTCCTTCAAAAAAGTATAATTGGAGAAAGTTTAACGTTTTAGGACATGGCCCAGTGTATAATCAGGCAGAGAGTTTGATGGACGAGCGTCAGAAGATTGAGGAGACCCATGGGCACATTGCAATTGTCTGAGTGATTCATTTCCATCCAAACATTTTGTGATTGTTTAAGTCGAATGAGATGAAACTCCGGGCCCCTAGTGTGAAATCACAAAGGAAGCGGGTGGGATTGATTGTTGCAGAATCTAGCCAAGGGCAACAAGAAAGGTCAAAGCGAGACAGATTAATATGAAGAGGAAGAATAAAAGGCACAAAAGTAGGAATAAGTATTAGCTCAGGTGGACAAAATAAACATAAAAAAGGGTTGATGCAATCTAAAGGACTCAACAGCAACAGTTGCAATTGAATAGGAAAATACATTGCAATTCTAAAGGCATGATTTCAAAAGGACAATGATCTACCGACATACATCTGACTTTGATTCAGTCGGAGGTATTTTGTGGCTGAAGAGTGTGATCCAAGGCCAAGCTTATGTATTTGTCATCCAAATCACGGAAGTATCTCTTCCTCATTTCCACATCTATAGCTAAACTTGGTGCTTTATCTGACTGAGTACAGCATCATAAGCTGTTAACTGTTGTGATAAATTACACCTGAGCAAGGGAGACATATCGAAGAACTGAAATCGAGGCCATATTGATCATGCATTGTCTGCCAGGAACCCAATGACATCTGAAGTAACTTGTATTTGCTTTATGGAAACTTACACAAAATGCTGGAGGATCTCAGCAGGTCAGGTAGCATCTAAAGAAAGGAATAGAGTCACTGTTTCGGGCTGAGACCTTACATTGGGATGTGAGCATTTTGTCCGTGTTGCTCAACCTACTAATCATAACATCTTTGATATGTGGGAGAGTGTTAGGTAATATTCTGGAGTTATATAAATAATATCATCAAATCAGTAGAAAAATGTGACATAGGATCGGAAAATGTTGAATCCTTGTGGGTTGAGTTAAGAAACTACAAGAGTAAAAGGACCCTGGTGGTAGTTATGCACCAGGCTCTGAACAGTAACTGGGATGTTGACCACAGTTTACAACGGGAAGTTGAAAAGCCATATCAAAAGGGCAATGTTATAGTCATAGGAGATTTCAACATGCAGGTCAATTGGGAAAATCAGGTTGGAAATGGATCCCAAGAGAGTGAATTTCTTGAATGCCTATGAGATGGCTTTTTAGAGCAGTTTGTCATCGAGTTTACTAGGAGATCAGCTATACTGGATTGGGTGTTATGAAATGAATCGGAGGTGATAAGGGAACTTCAGGTAAAAGAATCCTTAGGAGGCAGTGATCACAATATGATTAAGTTCAACTTGAACTTTGATAAGGAGAAACTAAAGTCTGATATAGCAGTATTTCAGTGGAGTAAAGGAAATTACAGTGGTATGAGAGAGGATTTGGCCAAAGTAAATTGGAAGGAGATGCTGGCAGGGATGACAACAGAGCAGCAATGGCATGTGTTTCTGGGAAAAATGAGGAAGGTGCAGGATAAATGTATTCCAAAAACAAAAAAAATACACAAAGGGCAAAATAATACAACCATGGCTAACAGGGGAAGTCAAAGCAAATGTAAAAGCAAAAGAGAAGGCATACAACAAAGCAAAAATTAGTGGGAAAACGGAGGATTGGGAAGTTTTTAAAACACTGCAGAGAGCAACTAAAGGAATCATTAGGAGGGAACAGATAAAATATGAAAGCAAGCTAGCAACCAGTATCAAAGGGGAAGAGAAATGAAAGTGGATATAGGACCACTAGAAAATGAGGCTGAAGAAATAATCATGGGGGACAAGGAGATGACAGATGACTAAATGAGTATTTGGCATCAGTCTTCACTGTGGAAGACATTAGAAGTGTGCCAGATGTTCAAGGGTGTGAGGGAAGAGAAGTGAGTGCAGTTACTATTACAAGGGAGGAGGTGCTCAAAAAGATGAAAGACCTAAAGGTACATAAAGCACCTGGGCCAGATAAACAGCACCCTAGGGATCTGAAAGCAGTAGAGATTGTGGAGGCATTTGTATTAATCTTTCAAAAATCATTGGACTCCAGCATCATGCCAGAGGACTGGAAAATTGCAAATGTCATTCCGCTCTTTAAGAAAAGAGGAAGGTAGCAGAAAGGAAATTATAGACCAGTTAGCCTAACCTCACTGGTTCAGAAAATGTTGAAATCAACTGTTAAGGATGAGGTTATGGAGTACTTGGTGACACCAGACAAGATAAGACAAAGTCTGCATAGTTTCTTCAAGGTAAAATTTTGCATGCTGAACCTGTTGGATTTTTTGAGGAAATTGCAAGGTGGATAGATAAAGGGAACGCAATGGACATTGTATATTTGGACTTTTTGAAAGCCTTTGACAAGGTGACACACATGAGGCATCTGAGCAAGTTAAGACCCCATGGTATTACAGGAACGTTACTGGCATGGTTAGTCCAATGGCTGATTGGTAGGAGGCAACAAGGTTGAGTAAAAGAATCCTTGTCTGGTTGGTTGCCAGTGATTATCATTGATCCGCAGGGGTCAGAGTTGGGATAACTTCTTTTTTTGCTGTATGTGTGGCATTTGTGGCAAATGAAATACAATATTGGAAAATGCATAGTCATGTAGTTTGGTAGAGGAAATAAATGTGCAGACTATTTTCTAAATGGGGAGAAAATCCAAATATCTGAGTTGCAAAGGGACTTGGGAATCCTTGTGCAGTACACCTTAATGGTTAACTTGCAGGTAGAGTCAGTGGTGAGGAAGGCAAATGCAATGTTAGCTATCATTTCAATGAGGTCTGGAATATAAGAGCAGGGATGTGATGCTGAGGCTTTATAAGGCACTGGTGAGGACTCACCTTGAGTATTGCGAACTGTTTTGGGCTTCTCATTGAAGAAATGATATGCTGGCATTGGAGAAGGTTTAGAGGAGGTTTAATGTTGATTCCAGGAATGAAAGGGAGGTCATATGAAGAATATTTGGTGGCTCTAGGTCAGGGGTCAGCAACCTTTACCACTGAAAGAGCCACTTGGACCCGTTTCCCACAGAAAAGAAAACACTGGGAGCCGCAAAACCCGCTTGATATTTAAAATGAAATAACACTGCATACAACGTTTTGTTTTGCCTTTATGCTATGTATAAACAAACTATAATGTGTTGCATTTATGAAATTGATGAACTCCTGCAGAGAAAATGAAATTACATTTCTGCATGCAACAAAAACATTTTGAACTCCGAAAAAAAGACGTTGGGTTGAAGGTTACTTTTAAGTAAAATACTCAACGTCTATTTGAGTCCTTCTTGTATTTATGAAAAACGCCAAACTTAAATTTGCCGCCAGCAGCAAACCAAAAATAACGTCAGCCAGCTGTCAACCTGAAAAATAAAAGGACTATTTCACTGAACAATGAAAACATATGAATATACGTAAAATAATAGGCAATTAAAATATTTATCATACTTGGTCAGGTTGACTCTCACCTGACAATGCAGTCGTATTCAGTAGGGATGGATCGATGCTTAGGGGAGTGACCGGGAAGGATAATGTGTTTTTTTCCTCTCTGAACTCACAGAAGCGTTTCCCAAACGATGTTTGCATTGCGATGATTGCAGAATGTAAATACTCCGAATTTATCATGTCGTGACCTTGTTTGAACTCTCTCAAATTGGGGAAGTGAGACAATGTGCCTTTCTGTAAATCTCTGGCAAGCAACGTCAACTTGCGCTCGAATGTCAAAACATCCTCCAACATGTGCAGGGCTGTACGTCCTTACCCCGTTGAAGAGCTGTGTTCAGCGTGTTCAGGTGCGCTGTCATGTCTACCATGAAGTGTAGCTTTTCCAGCCACTCTGGCTGTTCCAGCTCAGGAAAGTTGAGCCCTTTGCTGCCCAGGAAAGTTTTCACTTCTTCCAGACACGCGACAAAGTGTTTCAGCACCTCCCCCCTGGACAACCATCAGACTTTGTTGTGCAGCAGGAGATCAGAATATGCAATTTCCAGCTCGTCCAGTAACAAACGGAATTGACGGTGATTTAAACTTTTTGCCATTATTTTATTGACAATCTGAATGACAACATCCATTACTTCTGTGCATTCCGGAGGAAATGTTTGAGCGCACAGTGCCTCTTGGTGCAAGATGCAGTGAAAAGTCAGCAGCTTTCTGTCCAGCGATTTCTGCAGTAAAGCCACAATTCCCTTGTGCGTTCCCGTCATATTCGGTGCCCCCATCAGTAGCTACTGACACCAGATGGGTGGTCTTTATTCCTTTGGCTCTTAAACAATTCAAGACAGCCTCACAGATGTCCTCCCCCCGTGTTTGGTCTTTTAGAGGTATCAACTCAATCAGTTCTTCCTGTGGCCCGGCAGAGTTTACATACCGGCAGAACAACGCTATTTGTTCAATATCACCTTTGTCTTTAGACTCGTCACAGGCAATCGAGTAGGCCACAGATGAATTGATGTCTTTAATTTGCTGTCTTGTGATGTCTTCTGCCATTTTTATGGTTCTGTCTTTGACAGTCTTTGCAGAGAGGGGCATATCCCTGATTTTCTGCACAATTTCACTCTTGTTTTTAAAGTCCGTGAATAGATGTTCTGAAATCTTAATGAAAGATTCTTTTATATATTCACCATCTGTAAACTGCTTCCCGTGCCTGACTATTTCCTGAGCGGCAATATAACTGGCGTATGTCGTTGATTTTCCAGACTTCATCCATTTCTGGAAATGATTTTTGCTCAGATCAACCTTCCGCATCAGTTCCGAAACGGCTTTTTTTCTCTCATCTCCATCCGGATATTTTTGAGCAAAGGCTGCGTGTTTATTCTGGAAATGCCTTGTGACATTTGACTTTTTGTTGTTTGCTAGTTTCTCATTGCATATTAAGCATACCGGTAAACCAGTCTCGTCAACAGTGAAAGCAAATGAATCTGTCCACGTATCATTAAACGTTCTGTTTTCTTTCTTTTTCAATCTTTTTATTAAATTTCATATATAAAAAAAAACAACACAAAATAATGAATAGATTACAGATTCAATAAACTTGAGATTACATTAGTAATAGGATAATAATATCCTATTAAAACATCCATCAACAAAAGGTACATAAATCAATCAAGTCTATATAAATATATATGAAAAACAAAAATAATCGTCGAAAAAGAAAAAAAAATTGAAATTATATATGAGAAAAAATATATAATGAAAAAAAATACTAAACTAAAACTAACATGGGCAATAATAGCACTTTATAAATATATAAAGGTGTCAAGAAAAGAACTCCAGAACTCCATACCTGAACAAGTAGAAGTAGAGAAAAGGATCTGAAATAAGCCAAATTAATTCATATGAAAGTGTCGAATAAATGGTCCCCAGGTTTCTTCAAATTTAATTGAAGAATCAAAGATAGTGCTTCTGATTTTTTCCAAACTCAGATAAGAAATAGTTTGGGAGAACCACTGAAATGTAGTAGGAGGATTTACTTCTTTCCAGTTTTGTAATATAGACCTTCTGGCAATTAATGTTAAAAACGTTCTGTTTTCTTCAGTCACTTTTCTTTTTTTAGAATTCTCCATAGTTGGCTTACCTTGGATCGAAAAATTAAAGAAATCGCGCACTGGCGGGTGTCAGGTATTGGCAGTGGTGATGTATATTAATAGCGATAAAAACACGTTGTAGCGGTGTGCTCACGCAGTCAGTAAACTGCAGTCGAATAACTTTATTCGAACTAAACAGCCTTGCTTTTAAGCCTCCCTCAACCCAGCCCCCATGGACGCAGATGCTGCAAAAGACGCGTACTCACAAACCCCCGTAGGCTATCTCCCTTAGCCGGAATGCTGGCTAATTGTGAGGAAATGTGTCGCCACACTTAGATTGTACAAGATCACCATAATCTTCAAATTTAGAATTACATTTCAAAAGCTAACAAACTAACATAAAATACATTTTAATTAAATACTGACCAATTATTTCCCAAAGCCACAGGGAGCCGCAGCACAGAGGTGAAAGAGCCACAAATGGCTCGGGAGCCGCAGGTTGCCGACCCCCGCTCTAGGTCATTATTCACTGCAATTTAGAAGAATGATGGGTGTATCTCATTGAAACCTTTCGAATGTTGAAAGGCTTAGGCAGAGTAATTGTGGAAAGGATGTTTCCCATGCGGGCGTGTCTAGGACAACAGGGCATAGCCTCTGGATAGCAGAGCGTCAAACAAAGATGCAGAAAAATTTCTTTAGCTGGAGGGTGGTGAATTTGTGGAATTTATTACCACAGGCAGCTGTGGAGGCCAGGTCGCTGGGTGTATTTAAGGCAGAGTTTAATCAGTTCTTGACTGAACGTCATGTAAAAGGTTATGGGGGAGTAGGCTAGGGAGTGGGGCTGAGGAGAGGAAGAAAGGAGCAGCCATGATTGAATGGTGGAACAGCCTTGATGGGCCAAATGGCCTAATTCTGCTCCTATGGTTTATGGTCTTATGGTCTTATCATCATCATCATCATCATTAAGTGTTGTATTGAATGACGTGGATGATCATGTCCTTCCACCTGTCAGTAACCTGAGAAATTCTAATACGCTCTTCTAAACTTTTGTCTGTCCTTCCATGAGATCATAAGACCACTAGCTATAGGAGCGGAATTAGGCCCTTTGGCCCACTGAGTCTGCTCCGCCATTTCATCATGGCTGATCCATTTTCCCTTTCAGCCCCAATCCCCTTCCTTCTCCTTGTATCCCTTCATACCCTGACCAATCAAGAATCTATCAAACTCTGCCTTAAATATACATAAAGACTTGATCTTCACAGGTACATGTGGCAAAGAATTCCACAGATTCACCACTTTTTTTTATGTAATTTTTTTTATTGAGTTTTCAAATGGTTACAGAACTTGAGGTCTTGATCTTAAGGCTCTGTAAGCCCTTTCAATTTCAATTAACTGGGTTCCTTCTTCCATTTCCAAAATTTCTGGAATCCATTTTTGAAAAAAAAATTATTGGATCCTCTCCCTCTATACCTTCTTTAAGTCCAACAATCTTAATATTATTTCGTCTACTAAAATTTTCAAGTACATCCACTTTTTCCAACAACCATTTTCTTTCTGATGTCCAGGCAGAAATATTATCTTCCATTTTATTCACTCTATCAATGGTGTCTCCCATTGTTTCTTCCAAGTTTTTAATTTTCTTGTCCATTTTGTCCTGTCTTTTCATCATTTTATCAAACATAATCTTCATATTTTTAATGTCTTTTTTATTACTTTTAATGCTTTTAATTCATGCATTATTTGCACCAAAGATTTTTTTATGTCTCCAATATCACCTCCAAGCTCTTCCTGTTGCTCTTCTTTGTTTGTCTTTTCATCTTAGTCTGATTTATCCAGACAGTCTGATTCCACTTCATATTCACTATCACTTTCAGTTCCAATCATAGCTGGGATTTGTAGTTTGGGTTGCTCGTGTTTGCGCATGCCCCTTCCTTCACGCATGCGCAATTCCTGGTGCTCTTTTCTTTGGAAACAGTTGATGTTGCCGCAGTTTCCTGTTCTGTATCGTTGGAGGTAAAATGCACTTGAGCCCGAGGCTCTTTCATGCCAGCCGGCCTTGATTCTTTTCCAACTTGTGTTGTCTTCAAAGTAGTAATTTTCTTCTGTTTCTGTTTAGGAGACATATCTTAAGACAATCCTGAGTAGTTTATAAGTAATTTTTAATAAGTATTTACTAACTTTTCTTCACTTAAACATTATTTTACTGGTTTTTTATGGGAGAGCTGGATTTCCACGTCTCGATCCTACGTCATCACGTGACGTCCCCCAGATTCACCACTTTCTGATTAAGAAAATTCCTTTTCATGTCCGTTCTAAAAGGACCCTCTATTTTAAGTCCACTGGTCTTAGACTCTCCCTCCACAGGAACAGCCTCTTCATATCCACTCTATCAAAGCCTTTTGCCATTCAGTTGGTTTCAATGAGGTCACCCCCTCATTCTTCTGAGTTCTATTAAATACGTGCCCAGAGTCATCAAACATTCTTCATATGACAAGCCATTCAATCCTTTCCAGTTTCATTGCATCCTTTCTAAGTTAAAGGGCCTAAAACTGCTCACAATACTCCAAGTGAGTCTTCACCAGTGTTATATAAAATCTCAACATTATATCCTTGGTTTTATATTCTAGTCCACTTGAAATGAACTTCCCTTGAATTTCCCTTCCTCACCTGCAAGATCCCTTGATCTAACTCACGAATGTCATGCACTGTCAGCCACGACTTCTTATTCCATCAGTTTTTCCATTTGCTGAAAGTTGTCCCAGCCTCTCTGTCTTCAATACATGTCCCATAAATTCCAGTTGCTGTTTCCTGACTGATGATATCAGCTCACTTCTCTTCTGCTTTTTCACAATACTTCCTCATTTCTTCCTCGTTTCTCTGTCCTTCCACAATATTCCATCATTCTTCTCAAAAACCAGATTTTTGCAGCTCCCAGTTGTCCCTCATGCCGATGCTTTCATTGCCGATGGGAGGAGGGAGGATTGTTGCTGGCTGCCACTTATGTGTAGGAGGGAGGGAGCTGGGGGGTTCTTTGGGCTTCAAACATTTAACTGTTGTTCATTCTTTGGAAGCATTCCTCTGTTTTCGTGGATGGTTGCAAAGGAAAAGCATTTCAGGTTGTATATATTTCTCTGACATTAAATGTACCTTGGAAACCTTTAAAATTTTGCTTTGATATTGTCCAGCATTCACTTTCATATGTTATTGTGGAATGAACACAACACTGGAACACCCTGAGTTTCGTACCCATAGAAATATAGCAGATATGAATTCAAACTAGAACCAGCCTTCAATTCCTCGTGCAAATTTTAAATTGTTTTAAATTGCAAACAATAAATTGAAGTTAAAAGAGCACATTTGCAAATAAACAATATACTCTGTAAGACACATGATTTGCAAAATAATGACTATGAGGTGCTTGTGTATGTATCAGCCAAATGTTAAGACAACAGGGTTGTGTTAATTGGCTTGAATCAATCCAGGGTTTGAGTAATGGGATTAAGTAGTTTGTACCATTGCAAACATGTTCAGGGAAGCTTGCAAACTGGACTGATACTATTACTTAGCTCAATTAATAGTTCGGTGGCTGGCTTTCTGTCATCAGAAGTTTTAGAATATTTGTGTTAACTAGTTTCTCTGAATAAAGGTGCTTGAACTTTCAAAGCTGTCTTATCAATTACAAAGTGCTTCCATTGTAAATATAAATCGCAAAGGAACCATTTGTTAACCCAAAGTATTGAAGCAAACAATGCCATCTTAACTATTGAAATTCAGCAAGCCTTCAATTCTTAATGTAAATTTTAAATTGTAAGCAGTAAATTGAAGTTAAAAGCATATCTTTGCAAATAAGCCATACTCTCTGTGGAGCATAGGCTAGCCCAGAGACTAAGAATATGGTTCTCAAAATAGTGATCATGAGACATTTGCATATGTATCAGCCAAATGTTAAGACAATGGGGTTGTGTTAACTGGCCTGCATTAATCCTGACAATTTAGGGTTTATGTAATTTGTACCATTGTAAGCAAGTTCAAGGAAGCTTCCAGACCAGATTGATAATATCATGTCAATTAATTTGGCCCAGCACAGATAATTGAGCATTCAGAAGTGTCTCCACTGCAGATATGCAATAAAAAGGGACCATTGTCATCCCAAAGTATTGAAGTAAACAATGTCATTGTAACTATTGAAATTGTATTGAACTATCCTTTGATCTTAAGGGTATAAAAATGTGATGTACATACTTCTAGGTTCGTCACCATCCATAGAGAGTTTCTTCATGAGCATACCTTCTTTAGTATCTCTCTGGTGACTTTGATCATCAGCACAACAGAGAGAACTAAAGCACTTGAAGGAAACCGAACAGTCAATGGCAGAACTCCACATACTCAGTGGCCATATTTAGGATTGAACCTAAATTGCTGAATTGGTGAGGCAGCAGTGCTGGACTCCTGGATTGCCAGTTGAAGAGTTTCAGCCTGGTAAGAGGTCTCAAAGCAAAACATCAATTGTTCATTTCCTTCCATAGAAGCTGCCTGATCTGCTGAGTTCATCAGTATTTTGTATGTGTTACTACATGCAGTACCACGTGACACTCTTATAGCTTAGATTATATAGCAATACATAAAGATAATGGATTGAAACCATCCCCTGCTATTTGACTAAAATGATCTAAACTACATAATAAAAGACAATCAAATTCAAGATGATAAGTGCAGAAAATGTCAAAAGAAACCAGAAACAATCCAACACATTACAGGATCATGCAGCAGTTTAACTCAGTCTGAGTATTTACACAGGTACAATCAAGGGACAAACATCATTCACCACGTTCTTGCTTTAAAACACAAACTCATAGAAGACACCATAACTTATTATGAATATAAGCCTAGTTCAGTTTTAGAGTCAAAGTCTTACAAGTTCTTTTACAACCAATCCAGATAGAACAGTCAATAACAACCATTTGGACAAAATATTACAGGATAAACAAGCAACAACAACTTTCTTAATAGATTTAACCATTCCAAACGCACATAACATACAGAAATCAATCAGTGAAACACACCAGATACATGCCGAATTTAAAGAGGAAACTGAAAGATTTTGGAATATGACAGGGAATATGATTGTCCTGAAAGTAATTTCTATAACTGGTGTCATCCTAAATAACATTACACAATAGCATTAAACAATTAGGGCCACAGTACACAGTAATATTTATGTAAATCTTCAGAAAGCCACAATACTAAACACCATGACGGTACACTGAAAATTCCTATCAGCTGAGAATTAAGCTTGCTTGGCTATACCCATACCTCAGGTTTTACCAGCTTGAGCTGAAAAAATAATAATAATAATAAATCAATAAATACATAAATAAGCAAAATATAAGAATATGGATTGTGGAAATAAGTCCATATGTTATGGAATCATTTCAGTGTTGGGGTGGTGAAGTTATGCCCTCTGCTTCATGTGCTTGAATTGTAATAACTATTGCTGAGCTTCACCACGTTCTTGTACCTAAGGCTCCTCTACATGCTTCCTGATGGCAGCAGTGAGAAGAGAGTATGATCTGGTGGATGGTGGGCGTCCTTGATAATGGATGCTAGTTTCCTGCGACAGTGCTCCTTGTAAATACGCTCAGTCGTGGTGCAGATGCCAATACGAACTAAAACTCATTAACCTCCCTCCAGTTCATGAACAACATTCATCTGTGTCATTGTGATTCTCAATTACATATTTAAATATCCCATAGAAGGTGAAAATCCATAGTAAGAACCGCAATGGAAAGGTAGGTCGATGAAATGTATTCCTCGCCCTAAAGGCATTAGAGGAATATCTTCCCAGACTTAAATTTAATGACACAAAATATATTATTCAGCAGCGAAGGGACAAAATTCAGACCTTTAAAATGGTAAGTGATCTCGATAAAATAGAATTGTTATAGCTTGAACTGTGCAGGCACTTGGGAGAATTTGAGCATAAATAATAAATACAACTCAAGCAAGATTTGATGACAGAAAGATTTTCCTTTGCACAGCTAAATGTCTGTGGTGTCAACCATGGCTCAATGTTAGTAGTTACATTTCTGAAATAAAATTGTGGAAACTAGTCTCTCTCTCTGGAGACCTCAGCCCAAAATGTTTAGTGGTGCTCAAACTCTTCACTGTCAAGATGAGAGTTAAACGAAGTGTTGACAGTCCAAAGGTTATATTTGGCTCCAGAAGGATAGTGACCAATTGGTGGGATGAGCAAAGAAAATACCCAGTGGAATTTAACCTTGGGCAAATGTGAGGTTCTGACATGTTGAGAAGATTAATCAGGCTAGGATATATACACTAAATGGCAGCACCCTTGTAACTGCTGTGGAACAGAGGATCCTTACTGCACCTGTCCAAGGATACGGCTTTGATGAGTAGGGTATCAAGTATCAACAATGTGCACTACAATTCCCTAAGAGACATTAGATTGCATAGCAGAATTCATTAAAAGCGAACAGTGCATTGTATGTCTCACTGACAGACTTCACCCACTGCATGAAACAGATGTGCAGATGTAGCACAGCTGGCTCAGAGGCTGTCAGATGTTCAGTGGCCAGGGGACCCAATGGCAGGCCAACAACTACCTCTCAAAGGGAGTGTATTGGGTCACCGCCTCAGGGAAACCCTTCGTCCAAAACCCAAGGAGATACAATGGCCCTTCAACGCCTGCCACAGGCTCCTTTTGGCTACTCAAGGAGTAACTGAAAGCTGCAGCTCAAAGAGGCTGATGGAAACAGGCTGCTCAGCATATCCATTGAGAGCCCTAAGTGAGAGGGGCCAGGAGGGTGCCACCCACCACCAGACCACTACTGCCACTGAAAGTCCACCAGTGCCCTTTAATGGGCCATCAGTGAGGGATGTAGGAAACCCTGATCGTGAGACAGGGAATCCGGCGAAGGAGCAAACAAGCCCTTCTCCAGAGAGGACTTAGAAGATGATTGCCTTCTTTAAAAGTTTCCCTACCCGACTTCCCCTCGCAAGGTTCCCTCCACAGCACCCTTCTAACTCCAAATGTTACTTTCTTAATTCCCTCCAAATTACACAACAATACAAAACACTCAACAAAGACATACTTACTTAGGTGTCCATGCAGGCCCTCCTTTCTGCTGCACACTTTCCCAATGGTCCTTCAGCCCTGGTCACGACCCAGTCTGAAGGGGAGCCACTGGCAAGGATTGACCAAGGAACTCACACGTGCTTTTCTTGTATGCCTGATGAGCCCGGAATCGGCAGTAGTGCCGTTGTACAAAAGCCAGCCCTTGGGAAAGAGCTGCCTCATCCTTCGAACAGGCCAACCAGCAGAAGTGGCTTTTGACTGGCAAGTAAGTTCACTCTTCACTTCAGAGCCACATGCCAGTGATGGTAAGCACAGGATAATTTGGCAGGTGAATGCATGGCTAAAGAATTGATGTCAAGGGCATGTTTTCAGATTTCTGGATCATTGTGATCCCTTCTGGGGAAGGTATGACCTATACAAAAAGGATAGGAATATCTGAACCCAACGAAGACCAAGATCCTTGCAGCAGGTTTGCTAGAGCTGTTGGGGAGGGTTTAAATTAATTGGCAGGGGAGTAAATTTGGGGTGATAAAGTTGAGGATGGGAAAGTTAGTCTACAAGTCAATGCAGTGTGGAATGAGAGGGTGAGGATGAATAGACAGATGACAGGGCAAAATCAAAATCAGTGAATGTAACATGGGCACAAAATCAAAAAAAGGTGACAAATACAGGATATTTGAACATTCGCAGTATACAGAATAAAGTAGATGATCTTGTAGAGTATTTAGAGATTGGCAGGGATGATGATGTTGGTATCACTGAGTCATGGCTGAAAAAAAATTATAGTTGGAAGCTTAACATCCAAGGATTAACAACCAAAGATGAGAAGGTGTAGAAAACTTGTGGGTAGAGTTAAGAAACTGTAAGGGTTAAAAGACCCTGATAGAGGTTGCATACAGACTTCTGAACAGTAGCCAGGATGTGGGATACAGATAAAAAAAGGGAGATACAGTGGGCAGGTAAAATGATAGTCATGGGATACTGCCTACAAGATGGCTTTTTAGACCATCTTCTGTTTGAACCCATGAGGAGAAGGGCAATTCTGAACTGGGTGTTGTGTAATGAACCAGATTTGATTTGGGGGCTTCAGATAAAGGAACCCTCAGGAGATATACATGATAGTATGACAGAATTCACCCTGCAATTTGAGAGGGTGAAGATAAATTTGAATGTGTCAGTATTACATTGGAGTAAAGGGAATTACAAAGGCAAAACAGAGGAGTTGATTGGAAGGGGACAGTAGCACGGATGATGGCAGAACAGCAATGGCTGGAGTTACTGGGAGTAATTAGAAAGTTGTAGGACTGATACATCCCAAAGATGAAAATGTTTCTAAAGCTCGGGTGAGTTATCCGTGGCTGACAAGGGAAATCAAACATAGCATAAAAGCAAAAGAGAGAGCATATAATATAGCAAAAATTAGTGAGTATTTAGAGGATTGGGAAGCTTTGAAAAACCAAAAAAAGGCAACTGAAAAGCCATAATGAAAAAATGAAATACGAAAGAAGGCAATACTTTTTAATTTTTCAAAATATAAAATGTAAAAGAAAAGTGAGATTGGATTTTGGACCACTGGAAAATGATGCTGGAGTGGTAGCAATGAGGAAAGAAATTAATAGTGGACAAACTCTATGTGTATCTTCTGTCAGTTTTCAATGTGGAAGACACTAGCAGCGTGCCAGAAATTTGAGAGCATCAAAGGGCAGAAGTGAGTGTAGGAGAAGAAGCAGAATTAGGCCATTTGGCTCATTGAGTTTGTTCTGTCATTTCATCATGGCTGACCCATTTTCTCTCTCAGCTCCAATATCCTGCTTTCTTCTCTTATCCCTTCATGTCCTGACTGATCAAGAATCTATCAACGTACATAAAGACTTGACCTCCACAGCCACCTGTGGCACTGAATTCCACAGATTCACCACTCTCTGGCTAAAGTGAAATAAAGGGAGATCTATTTAGTACTGAGATGAGGGAGGATTATTTTAGCCAGAGGATTGTGAACCTGTGGAATCCATTGTCACAGATGGCTGTGGACTCCAAGTCATTGGACTTACTTAAAATGGAGGTTGACTGGTTCTTGATTAATCAGGGCATCAAAAGTTATAGGGAGAAGGCAGGGAATTGGGGTTGATAGAGATAATAAAAAGGTCATGATGGAACGGCAGATCAGAATCGGGTTAATTCTGTTCCTGTGTCATGGGTCATAAAATATGGGAGTTATATTAAAATTTATAAGAAATAATAGCCTTATGAAATGTGAAATCTGGAACAGTCTACTGTAGGAAATTAGTGAACCAAGCAGCCTCTGAAATATGCTGGAATTTCATATTTTCATTAGAATCAGAATCAGGTTTTTATATCACCGGCATTATTCGTGAAATCTTTTGACTTTGAGGTAGCAGTATAATGCAATTCATAAATATTGAGGAAAAACTAAATTATAGTAAATATACATAAAGTAGTTATATTAAATATGTGTGTGTGTGTGTGTGTGTGTGTGTGTGCCCTTGACTCCTGGTGGAATTGTCGGGATGCCGTCATGACAAGCTTTTTGCACCGATCTTTTTGGTGATTGCTCATCATATGACGTGTCTTGGGCATCTGAAACCTGGCAGAGCCCATCCCTCTCCAGGTTTTTGGAGCCGGCTGGATTCGAACTCGGAATCCTTCACTTCGAAGTCCAGCGCTGATGCCACTACACCACCAGTCGGCCATATTAAATAGGTAGTACTAAATCAGAAATAAAAACAAGTAGTAAGGTAGTGTTCATGGGACCAATTTCCATTCAGAAATTGGATGGCAGAGGGGAAGGAGTTGTTCAGGGATCATTGAGTATGCCTCCATGCTTCTCTACCTCCAGCTATCTGAAACACTGCCAAAAATTGTTGTATCAACAGCAAATTTATAGATGGCATTTGAGCAGTGCCTAGCCCCACAGTCATGGCTGAAGAAAGAGTAAAGCAGTGGGCTGAGCACATATCCCCCAAGGGGCACCAGTGTTGATTGTCAGCAAGGTAGAGATGCTGTTTCTGATCTGCACAGATTGTGGTCTACTGGTTAGGAACTTGAGAATCCAATTGTAGAAGGTGGTACAGAGGCCCTGGTTCTGGAGCTTTTCGATCAAAACTGTAGGAATGGTTGTGCTAAGTGCTGAGCTGTAGTGAACAAACCCCATCCTGACATAGGTATTTGCATTGTAAGGGTGAACCAAGGCAACATGAAAAGCCATTGAGATCACATTCACCATTGACCTATCGTGGAAAAAGGTAAATTGCAGTGGGTTCAGGTCTTTGCTGAGAGAGGAGCTAATTCTAGCCATAACTAACCTCTCATCACTATAGATGTAAGTGCTAACGTAGGCCTCTGTTAGTCTTGATAGACCATGGATTTGCACCTTGGGAAGTTTTCCTGGGCAGGGTTTTTTTAATGGAAGACCGGCAGTTGCCCAAGCTGCAAGTCTCCCCTCTTCACGCCACGGATGTTGTCCAAGGGAAGTGCATTAGGACCCACACAGCTTGGCACCGGCATCATCGCAGGGCAATGTGTGGTTAAGTGCCATGCTCAAGGACACACACGCAGCCTCAGCCAAGGCTCAAACGAATGACCTAATAGAGTAGTGTTAATAGACTTATGGGAAAAGGCCTTGTTGCTCTTATGCCATCACCCCTATTGAGGCATAGGCTTCCATCACCAGCTCACCAAAGCTGTCTGTCCTGGACCAGTACTTAAAGTTGTCCCTAGGTGTATCCCACCTTCAAAGATCCTTCCTCTCCCAAGTTTGATGTACTTGGAACTACTGTTGGTGTTTCATTGCTGTTTTTTTTTTATTTACAGGCTGGGATTGCTGGCCCCATGCCCAACCCTCCTCCTTTCACAGATGGGCTTGGGATTGTCCATGGCAGAGTTGAATTGTTATGTTTGAGGTCAAAACACTAAACCTCCAATAGATTGTTTGCTTTTGGCTTTGTCTTTTGCTTGGAGTGCAGAAGGCTGAAGGCTGAGAGAGAAGCTGATGAGTGACACGGAATCCCTAGGACAAAGTATAGTTTCTCAGGCACATAGTAAAAAGTAGAACACAGAACAGTGCAAGGACTCTTAGGGAAAATTCCAGAAGCCCTTTCTCTGTCCTACTGGAAATTCCTTGCCATCAACTGTTCCATGGAGACAATGAAGTCCACACATAGAAACTGTCTGAGTGTAATTAGAGTCTCAGTGCGGGGGGTGTTGTTCTAGTGGGGAATGTGGATGTTGGTTCACTCATCTTGTCAATGGATTTTTAGGATCTTGCAGAGAACAAATGCATCCCTCTCTCAAGTAAAAACAGGAGTAGAGTAAAAACAGCAGCAACACCATCTAATCCTTGCATCACCAAAAGCCTTCTGAACCCAAGCAAGCAGCATCAAAATCCTTCTGAAAGTTTTCAATGATGCATTAATGGATATTAGGATGATGCAGAGATAGTGGATTACAATGCATATTATTATTGTTCAAGATTAAAGACATGGACAAAAGCAGCTACAAGGATATATGAAATTCTGATCTAAGTCTGATTGAGAATAAAAGGGACACATTGATGCAATATGATAACATTCAGATGATGGCATTAAAATTTCCAAAGACTGGAAGGAGGTTTAAGCAGGATAAAATTCTCCTGATGTTTATCTAGAGACGTGCATTCTCCTGCTGGTTAATACTCAATTGTTGCTGAATAGATTGTTGCAATACTTCATGAGATATGAATTTCCTGAAAGGGCTATTTCAAAAACTCTCTTTTCAATTTGTCTGCAGATCCATTAAGACTGCTGTGATAAGTGGAGATTTGGACAGTGATACAATGTTATCAGGTAGGTCTGAAATGCAATTAATATTTTAGAACTGAAGCAGATTTAGTAACTGAATTGATTTAAGTAGGCAATGTTTCTGCTGAGTAATTACAAATTTTAAAAATCTAATCTTAATATGCTTGGAAGTAGGTACAGAGGAGATATCAGGGGTAAGTTTTTATGCAAGAGAGTGGTGAGTGCGTGGAATGGGCTGCTGGTGACGTTGGTGGAGTCTGATATGATAGGGTCTTTTAAAAGACTCCTCGATAGGTACATGGAGCTAAGAAAAATAGAGATAACCCTAGGTAATTTCTAAAGTAAGTACATGTTCAGCACAGCATTGTGGGCTGAAGGGCCTGTATTGTGCTGTAGGTTTTCTATGTTTCTATGATATGGTATAATTTATTGAAGTCCTAATGCATAAGATAGAAATATGCTTGTTGTGGATCTGGGCTAGAAGAAATATTAAGACATTAAAACATAGGAGCTGAATTAGGTCATTTGGCCCCTTGAGTCTGCCTTGGCATCCTATCACAGCGAATCCTTTTTTCCCTATTCAGCCCCAATCCCTAGCCTTCTCCCTGTAACCTCTGGTGACGTGTCCAACTAAGAACCTAACAAGCTCTGCCTCAAATACACCACAGCCACCTGCAACAATAAATTCCACAGATTCACTATCCTCTGGCTAAAAGAATTTATCCGCATCTCTGTTTTAAAAGGGTGCCCCTCTTTCCTAAGGCTGTGCTCTCTTCTTCTAGACTTCCCCAGCATGCGAGACATCCTTGCCACATTTACTCTGTCTAGGCCTTTCAACACTTGAAAGGTTTCAATGAGATCCCCCCTCATCTTTCTAAATTCTAGTGAGTACAAACACAGAGCCATCAAATGTTCCTCATATGTTAACCCTTTCATTCCTGGAATCATCCTTGTGAATATTGTCTCTGAACCCCTTCCAATGTCAACAAACCTTTTCTTAGATGAGGAGCCCAAAACTGTTCACAATACTCAAGGTGAGTCCTCACCAGCGCCTTAAAAAGCCTCAGCATCACATTCCTGCTCTTGTGATGCAGACCTCTTGAAATGATAGCTAACATTGCATTTGCCTTCCTCACCACTGACTCTACCTGAAAGTTAACCTTTATGGTGTTCTGCCCAAGGATTCCTAAGACGCTTTGCATCTCAGATTTTGGGATTTTCTCCCTGTTTAGAAAATAGCCTGCACATTTATTCCTACTACCAAAGTGCATGACCATGCATTTTTCAACATTGTATTTCATTTGTCACTCTCTTGCCCATTCTCTTAATTTATCTGTCCTTCTGCAGCCTTTCTGTCTCCTCAACACTACCTGCCCCTCCACTAATCTTCATATCATCTGCAACATCAGCAACAAAGCAATCTATTCCATCATCTAAATCATTGATATACAGCATAAAAAGAAGTGATCCCAATACTGAACCCTGCAGAACATCCAACCAGAAAAGGATCATTTTATTCCCACGTGCTGCCTTCTACCAATCAGCCAATGCTCTAACCATACCAGTAACTTTCCTGCAATACTATGGGCTCCTAACTTGGTAAGAAACCTCATGTGTAGCACCTTGTCAAAGGAGTTCTGAAAGACCAAATATACAACATCCACTGAATCCCCTTTATCTACCCTACTTGCAATCTCCTCAAAGAATTACAACAGGTTCAGCAGGCAAGATTTTCACTTAAAGAAACCACGCTGACTTTGCCCTATCTTGTCCTGTGTCACCAAGAACTCCATAACCTCATCCTTAACAACTGACTCTAACATCTTCCCAACCAGTAAGGTCAGACTAACTTATCTATAATTTCCTTTCTGCTGCCTTCTTCCTTTCTCAAAGAGTGGAGTGACATTTCCAATTTTTTAGTCCTTTGATAAAATGACAGAGTCCAATATCTTTTGAAAGATTAATACTAATGCCTCCACAATCTCTACCACTTCTTTCAGAACCCTAGACTACAGTTCATCTGATCCAGGTGACTTATGCACCCATAGGTTTTTCAGCACTTTCAGCACCTTCTCTCTTGTAATAATAACTCTATTTACTTCTCTTCCCTCACACCCTTCAACATATGGCACGCAGCTAGTGTCTTCCACAGTGAAGATTGATGCAAAATACTCATTTAGTTCATCTGACATCTCCTTGGTCCCCAATATTATTTCTCTAGCCTCATTTTCTAGTGGTCCTACATCCACCCTCATCTCTCTTTTATTTCTTAAATTCTTTGAAAAGCTTTTACAATGCATTTTGATATTGTTTGCTAGCTTGCTCTCATATTTCATCTTTTCCCTCCTAATGATTGCTCTCTGTAGGTTTTTAAAAGCTTCCCAATCCTCTGGCTTCCTGCTGATTTTTGCTTTGCTGTATGCCCTCTCTTTTGCTTTTACATTAGCTTTTACTTCCCTTGTCAGCCACAGTTGTACTATTTTGCCATTTGAGTATTTCTTTGCTTTTGGATCATTGTTAATTGGTCTGAATTGTGGACAGTCAATTCAAGCATTGTAGTGTAAGGTTCATGGAGAAGTTCCGCCTTTTCAGGGCAGCCAAATATGGGACAAATTGATGACGCTGTTTGCAATGACTGTTCAGGATCATTAATTGGAGAGTGAATGCTGGTGGATAGCATAATTATGGATTAACTAAAATGAGAACCAGTCTTCAGGAAATACATTACATAATGGAGCATTTTGATTCTGACCCATTGAAACTACATAGGTGAAGACAACAGATGAATATTCCTGCTTTTAGCATGTTGCTAAAGGTGTATCTCTGCTACCTAAAGATACTTTTCGGTATCAGTCTGTTCCATCACTTAATCTTCTGGTCAGTTGTATATTCATGAACCCCTCCCTCAATATTTCAACAAAATGGATACATTTTGGGTGTGTGGCTTTTGAAACAGACACCAGTACTAAATATTTAAATAGATTTTGCTAGTTGGGATATGCTACCATTGTAAATCTGCAATTCTGTAAACTATAGGAAATATAGTCCAAATGTTAAAGTTAAGTAGGTGATTATAGCAATTGAAATTGTAGTTAATCATTTATCTTTATCCTTGTGTTGAAGGCATGTAAAACTTGTGTGTTACGAGATTGACGTTCTCTTGAATTCTCCTAGACTCTCTCTCTTGGAGGTTTGCTGTGCAAATAAAGGCTGTTATATTTTCCAGTTGCAGCTTCTACGTGCCTCTGTTTTATTCAGTTGCAACAATAACTATCCTCTGAGAACTAATTAAATCAAATTATTAATAGATGTTTCTTTGAAATCCATAACCAACTTAACAAACAGAAACCTTAAAATAGTGCTTCATGGCTATATGTCAAGCAAGAAGGAGGTGTATGATAATAATCACAAAAGATTAACAGTACTTTTTCCTAACATCGCTACAATTTCTGTCAACTACTTTAAATTTCCACTTATTAAACCTTGATATTAATGACTGATTATTTCACTCAGAAAATAACGTTGATATTTTCTAATGATACAAAACTTAGAAATGCCACAACTGATAAGAAGGTTAAGCATTTAATTGGGGAGTGGGAATTATCAAGTATTTAACTGGGGCAGGGGTAATTGTAATGCTATTGGGCAGGAACTGGGGAGCATAAATTGGGAACAGGTATACTCTGGGAAATGCATAACAAAAATGTGGACCTTGTTTACGAAGCACTTGCTCAGGTTTTTGTTAGGTCTGTCCCATCGAGGCAGGGAAAGGTTGGTAGGGTGAAGGAAATATAATTGACAAGAGATGTGGAACATCTAGTCACGAGGAAGAAAGTAGCTTTCTTAAGGTTTAGGAAGCAAGGATCAGAGTTCTAGAGGGTTACCAAATAGCCAGGAAGGAGTTGAAGAATGAAGTTAGAAAAGCTAGAAAGGGGCATGAGAAGTCCTAGGTGAGTAGGAATAAGGAAATGTATGTCTACAATGTATGTGTATGGCGGGAGTGAGGGTAGGACTAATCAGGGATAGTACAGGAAACATATGCCTAGAGTCAGAGGAAGTAGGAAAGGTGCTTAATAAATACTTTGCTCGAGTTTTCACCAATAAGGGGGACATCAGCATTTGTGAGGACAGTGTACAACAGGCTAATATGTTGAACATGTTGCTGTTAAGAGGGAGAGTATGTTAGAACTTCTGAAAAACATTAGGATAGGTCAGGGCCTGGGGCCAGATGGGATATAATATACGGGAATCTGGGGAAGAGATTACTGCACCCACAGTGATGATCTTTGCATCTTCACTGTCCACAGGAATTGTAGCAGATGACTGGAGGTCAAATTGCATTCCTTCACTCAAAAAGGGGAGCAGGGATAACTCTTGGAATTATAGACCAGTGTGTTTTACTTCAGTGGTGAGCAAATTATTGGAGAGGATTCTTAGAGACAGTATTTGCAAATTAATACCAGGCTTCAGGAGAAGATAGACAGCCTAGTAAAATAGGTGGGCATATGGGAGATGAAATTTAACACAGAAAAGTGATGGATTTTTGCAATACAATCTAAACAGTTCCATTTGAAAGTTACTTCAGGAACAGAAAGATGTGAGAGTGAATGCTTACAAATCTTTGAAGTATGAAACTTCTGTTAAAAATATAGGTGGGATCCTTCTATTTATTATTAGAGAAATGATAAACAAAAGCAAAGGAACTCTGTTAAACTTCCATTAAATCCTGGCAAGGCTCTAGGTGACGCTTTGTGGTTGAATCTGGCTATCACACGTAAGGAAGATTGTCAAAGCCTTGGAGAAGTTCCAGAGGAGATTTAGAACAATAGTAAGAGAGAGAAGAGGGATTGCAAATATGTGAGAGGCTGAAGAACCTGCAGTTGTTTCTCAGAGAGAAGAATATTAAAATCAGATTTGATAGAAAAGTGTAACATCATGAAATGCTTTCTTGAGATAAGCAAAAACAGGTCTGGAGATAAAAGGGGCAATAACCAATGGACCCCAATGTTAAAACTGTTAGGGTCCTGACGAAGGGTCTCTGCCTGAAACATCAACTGTACTTCTTCCTATAGATGCTGCCTGGCCTGCTGTGTTCCACCAGAATTTTGTGTGTGTTGCTTGAATTTCCAACATCTGCAGATTTCCTCATGTTTACGTTTTTATATTAAAACTGTTAGTCTAAGATCTAAGGATGATGCAAAGAAAATGGTCTTACACATGTGTTGAGTTGGAATTGACTGGGTGGTTGAAGCTGATTGAATAAGAATATTAATTTCAAATAATTGAAGTAAAACAAACAAAAACTTAACAGTAGAAATTAGATAGTTTAAGTCATTTATTTAGAGCACGATAGCAGGCCCTTCTGAACCAATGTGCAGATGCTGTCCAATTTCACCCCTATGATCAATTAAACTACTTACCCATGCAACTTTGAAATATGGGAGAAACTGAAGCACCCAGAGAAATCACACTGGTTATGGAGAGAATATACAAACTATTTACAGACAGCAGGAGAATTGAACACAGATTGCTGGTGCTGAAATAGTGTCACGTTAACTGCTATGCCACCCTAGGTGTATATAGTTCTAAGCAAAACTGGATTAACCTTGTATTTATAGTAAGGTATGGTGCATTTTATGAATTTTTTTTTAAAGCAAGATTTTGATGAATGATGTTTGCCACATGATTGTGTCTGTTTAAATAATCAGATTGAGTTAAAATGCTGCAGGATCCAGTAATGTGTTGCTTTTTTTTTCTGGTTTCGCTTGGTATTTTCTGCATTTTATCATCATCAATAGGTTGTTTTGTATTTTTCATAACGTTTTGTGTTAACCACCTGGTCCTGCATTGCCACAGGGAACCGTCTTTTTTCTGGGAAGAGGTCTCCATCTCTGAGCTAGGTGTTCATTGCTTCCTTGTCAGCATCTGGTCTGCTCAGATCATGGGAATATGTCTTCCAAGGTGGGTCATGCACTTCCATTGGCTGACTTTTTTCCTGTAGTAATAATGTATTCATTTGGGGGGGGTGGGTGCTTTCATTTAAGTTTAGTGGTGTTTATATCTATTGGTATTCATAACTATTATTTCCCTTCTTTTGTATGTTGGATGTTTGTCAGTTTTTGTGTGTAGTTTTCACTGATTCCATTGTATTTCTTTCATCTACTGTGATTGTCTGAAATAAATGAACCTCTAGATATTATATGATGACATACACATGCATCAATAATAAACTTAGTTTGTACTTTGCACTTTCTACATGGATGGATTGAGTAATCCCCTGCAATATTATATTAAAATTGTGTGGTGTCGTAGGAATACATTATCCCTTTAGACCATAAGACATAGGAGTAGAATTAGGCCATTTAGCCCATGGAGTCTCCTCTACCATTTCATCATGGCTGATTCATTTTTTTCCCTCCTCAGCCCCACTCCCCCGGCTTTCTCCCCATAACCTTTAATGCCAATTCCAATCAAACTCTGCTTTTAATATAGAAAACATAGCAATACAGAAAACCTACAGCACAATAAAGGCCCCTCGGCCTACAAAGTTGAGCTGACATGTCCCTACCTTATAGGCTTACCTATAGCCCTCTATTTTTCTAAGCTCCATGTACCTATCCAAAAGTCTCTTAAAAGACCCTATCATATCTGCCTCCACCACCATTGCCAGCAGCTCATTCCACACACTCCCCACTCTCTGAGTAAAAAAAACTTAACCCTGACAGCTCCTCTCTACCTGTTCCCAAGCACCTTAAACCTGTACCCTCTTGTCGCAGCCATTTCATCCTTGGGAAAAAGCCTCTCAATATCCACATGACCAATGCCTCTCAGCATCTAATACACCTTTATCAGGTTACTTCTCATCCTCCATCGCTCCAAGGAGAAAAGGCCAAATTCACTCAATCTGTTTTCATAAGGCATGCTCCCCAATCCAGGCAACATCCTTGTAAATCGCCTCTGCACCCTTTCTATGGTTTGCACATCTTTCCTGTAGTGAGGCGACTAGAACAGTACTCCAAGTGGAGTCTGACCAGGGTGCTATATAGCTGCAACATTACCTCTCGGCACCTAAATTAAATTCACGATTAAGGAAGGCCAATACACTGTACGCTTTCTTAACCACTGAGTCAACCTACAGAGCTGCTTTGAGTGTCCTATGGACTTGGACCCCAAGATCCCTCTGATCCTCCACACTGCCAAGAGTCTTATCATTAATACTATATTCTACCATCATATTTGACCTTACAAAATGAAACACTTCAAACTTATCTGAGTTGAACTCCATCTGCCACTTCTCAGCCCAGTTTTGCATCCTATTAATGTCCTGTTGTAACCTCTGACAGCCCTCCACATTTTCCACAACACCTCCAACCTTTGTGTCATCAGCAAATTTACTAACCCATCCCTCTTCTTCCTCAACCAGGTCATTTATAAATGTCATGAAGAGTAAGGGTCCCAGAACAAATCCCCAAAGCACATCACTGGTCACCAACTTCCATGCAGAATATGACCAGTCTACAACCACACTTTGCCTTCTGTGGGCAAGCCAGTTCTGGATCTACAAAGCAATATCCCCTTGGATCCCATGCCTCCTTACTTTCTCAATAAGCCTTGTATGCGGTACCTTATCAAATGCCTTATGAAATACATATACACAACACCTACTATACCCAATGAGCTGGCCTCTACTGTTGCCTGTGGTAATAAATTACACAAATCTACCACTCTCTGGTTAAAGGTATTTCTCTGCATCTTTGTTTTAAGTGGACGCCCCTCAAGTGAGTACAGACCCAGAGCCATCAAATGTTCTTTGTATGATAACCCTTTCATTAACAGAATCATTCTTGTGAGCCTCCTCTGGACCATCTCCAATGCCAGCACATTTTTTTCTTAGATGAGGAGCCCTGAACTGTTCACAATACTCAAGGTGAGGCCTCACCAGTGCCTTATAAAGCCTCAGTATCAAATCCCTCCTCTTGTATTCCAGACCTTCTGAAATGATAGCTAACAGGGCATTTGCCTTCCTTACCACCTACACAATCTGCAAGTTAACCTTCAATGTGCTCTCCACAAGGACTCCCAGATCCCTTTGCATCTCAGATTTTTGGATTTTCTCCCTGATTAGAAAATAGTCTGCACATTTATTTCTTCTACCAAAGTGCATGACAATGCTTTTCCCAACATTGTATTTCATTTGCCACTCTCTTGCCCATTCTCCAAATCCTTCTGCACCCTAATTGTTTCTAAAACACTACCTGACTCTCCACCAATCTTCATATCATCTTCAAACTTGACAACAGAGCCATCTATTCCATCAACTAAAGCATTGATATACAGCATAAAAAGAAGTGGTTCCAACACTGACCCCTGCAGAACACCACTTATCACTGGCAGCCAACCAGAAAGGGATCATTTTATTCCCACTCGCTGCCTCCTACCAATCAGCTAATGCTCTAACCATGTTCGTAACTTTCCTGTAATACCATGGGCTCTTAACCTGGTAAGATACCTCATTTGTGGCACTTTGTCAAAGGTCTTATGAACGTCCGGATATACAACATCCACGGCATCCCTTTTATTTCAAGTATGTAAAAAAATTAAAGAGAGATGAGAGTGGATATAGGACCACTAGTAAATGAGTCTGAAGAAATAATAACAGTAGATATTATTAGAGATGGCAGATGAACTAATTAAGTATTTTGCATCAATCTTCACTGTGGAAGACACTAGCAGTGTGCTGGATGTTGAAGGATGTGAGGGAAGAGAAGTGGATGTTGTATATTGGACTTTCATCAAAGAGTTCCAATATCCTCAAAGAATTCCAATAGGTTCAACAGGCAAAATTTTCACTTAAGGGAACCATGCTGACTTTTGTCCTATTTTGTCCTATGTCACCAAGTTATCTATAACATCATCCTTAACAAGCGACTCCAGCATCTTCCCAACCACTGAGATCAGACTAGCTTGACTTTAATTTCCTTTCTGCTGCCTCCCTCTTTTCTTAATGAGTGGAGAGTCATTTGCAATTTTCCAGTCCTCTGGCACCATGCCAGAGTCCAATGATTTTTGAAAGACCATCACTAATGCCTCCACAATCTCTACCACTTCCTCTTTCAGAACACGGCTACAGTTCATCTGGTCCAGTTGACTTATGTTCCCTCAAGTCTTTCAGCTTTTTGAACACTTGCTCACTTGCAATAGTAACTGTATTCACTTCTCTTCCCTCACAGCCTTCAACATCCGGCACACTGCTAGTGTCTTCCACAGTGAAGATTGATGCAAAATACTTAATTAGTTCATCTAATAATATCCGCTCTTATTATTTCTCCAGACTCATTTTCTAGTGGTCCTATATCCACTCTTATCTCTCTTTAATTTTTTTACATAACTAAAATAGCATTTACTGTCCACTTAGACGTTGTTTGCTAACTTGCTTTTAAGTTTGATCTTTACCCTTCTAATGATTCTTTTAGTTGCTCTCTGTAAGTTTTAAAAGCTTCCCATCCTCTGTTTTACCACTAATTGTGTGTTATTGTATGCCCTCTCATTTTCTTTTTCATTAGCTTTGACTACCCCTGTCAGCCAGGGTTGTACTATTTTGCCATTTAAGTATGTCTTCATTTTTGGAATACTCATGTCCAGCACCTTCCTCATTTTTCCCAGAAATCACACCATTGCTGCTCTGCTGTCATCCTTGTCAGCAGCTCCTTCCAATTTACTTTGGCCATCTCCTCTCTCATACCACTGTATTTTCGTTTATTCCACTGAAATACTGTTATATCAGATCTCTCATTATTGAATTTCTAGTTGAACTTAATCATGTTGTGATCACTGTTTCCTAAGGGTTCTTTTACCTTAAGCTCTCTAATCTCCTTTGGTTCACTATATAACACCCAATCCAGTATATCCGATCTCCTAGTAGGCTCAACGACAAAGTGCTCTAAAAATCTATCTCATAGGCATTCAACAAACTCACTCTCTTGAGACCCATTACCAAACTGATTTTCCCAATTGACCTGCATGTTGAAATCAAACATAACAATGCCCTTTGATATGCCTTTTCTATTTCCTGTAATAATCTGTGGTCCACATTCCAGCTAATGTCGAGAGGCCTGTATATAACTGCCATCAGGGTCCTTTTACCCTGGCAGTTTCTTAATTCAACTTATAAGGATTCAGCAGCTTCCAATCCTATGTCACATCTTTCTACTGGTTTGATGTTTTTTTTTAACCAGTAGAGCCACACCACCCTTTCCGCTTACCTTCCTATCCCTCTGATACAACATTTAACCTTAGCCATTCAGCTCCCAGCTGCAACCATTGTTCAGCCACGATTCCGTGTTGGCCACAACATCATACCTGACGATTTGTATCACAGCAACAAGGTCATCCACCTTACTTCTTATACTCCAGTCATTGCGATATAACACTTTGAGTACTGTATTTCCTACCCTTTTTGATTCAGCATCCCTAATTCACTCACATTCACCCGGCTGGATGAAATTTTGTCCAACATCTGCCTGCCCTTCCTGACAGTCTGACTACACGCTATCTTTGCTTTTTTTTTACCATCCGTCCTATCCTGAGTCCCTTCACTTTGGTTCCTACCCCTCTGCCAAATTAGTTTAGACCTTAACCAACAACTCTGACAAATCTGCCCACGAGAATATTGGTCCCCCTCAGGTTCAAGTACAACCTGTCACTTCTGAGAAGGTCATTCCTCCCCAGAAGAGATCCCAATAATCCCAGAACCTGAAAACCCTGCCCCCTGCAGCAGCTTCTCAGTCATGTATTTATCTACCACATCATCCTGTTTCTACCCTCACTGGTGCATGGCACAGGCAGCAATCCAAAAATTATTACCCTGGAAGTCCTGCTTCTCAGCTTTCTGCCTAGCTCTCTAAAATCTCTTTTCAGGACTTCCTTGCTCTTCCTTCCTATGCCATTGGTACCAATATGTACCAAGACATCTGGCTGCTCTCCCTCCCCCCTCCAAAATGTTGTGGGTGCAACCTGAGACCTTCCTGACCCTGGCACCAGGGAGGTAACATACCATTCAGATGACTTGTTCATGCCCACAGAATCTCCTCTCCGTTCCCCTAACTGTTTTTAGTCCCCTATCACTACCACTCCCCTCTTCTCCCTCTTTCCCTTCTGTACCACAGACCTATGTTCAATGCCAGTGACCTGGTCTCCATGGCATCCCCCACAACAGTATCAAAGCAGTATACTTATTATAGAGAGGAATGGCCATAGAGGCGCTCTCCACAAAACATGAACAACTAGTCCAGACCACAATAAAAAAGAGATCTCCCTATTGTATTGGTCAGAAACAACCCAAGTAAAATTAACTTTAGCAATCTCAGTCCAGTTCTTAGTCAGCACATGAGTGGGCACTAATCAAGTCTATAAAGTGTAAGTTCAGATCCCCCGGGGAAGCAGTAGAATTGAAATTCATTAATGTAAATTATCATTGAACTAAAGAGTTAGTATCGGTGATGATGATCTTGCAGTTAATGAACCCATGGTGTTTATTCAGTCTGGCCTCTTTATGACTTCAGACCCCAGAGCAACGCAATTGACCATGTCACAATTCACCTCCAAAGTGGTCTGAAGAAGGCCCTCAATGACAGGGACAGGTATCGAATACTTCAGAGGTTAACAGGTTGTGAATAAATAAATGGGAAAATAAAAGAAAATCCAAGCATCAAGAAAAATGGTATGATGTTTACTCATTTGCTCAATGAGTAATAAAAGTAGCGTACGGTTCATCCCCTTATATTCCAACTAATTCAATCCAGCAATTACCAGAATATATACTGGGTGGACGGTCTATTAGGTACACCAGTACACCTGCTTGTTAATGCAAATACCTAATCAACAAATTGTGTGGCAGCAATTTAATGCATATAAACATACAGACATGGTCAGGAGGTTCAGCTGTTGTTCAGATCAAACATCAGACTGGGGAAGAAATGTGACCTAAGTGACTGTGGCCGTGGAATGATTGTTGGTGTCAGATGGGGTGGTTTGAGTATCACAGAAACTATTGCTCTCCTGTGATTTTCATACAACAGTCTCTGGAGTTTACAGAGAATGGTGCGATAGACAAAAAGATATTCAGTGGGTGACAGTTCAGTGGTCAAAAGTGCCTTGTTAACGAGAGAGGTCAGAAAAGAATGGACAAACTGGTTCCAGCTCACAGGAAGGTGGCACTACCTCAAATAACTATGCAGTATAACAGTGGTAAACAGTCTGTCTATTTAGACAGATGGAACCATTAATAATAATACAGTGATGCGCAGAAGACCACCTCTGAATGTACAACATGTGGAACCTTGAAGGTGGATGGGCAACAGCAGCAGAAGACCATGAACATGCAGAGTTTACTCTCAATGGCCAATTTGCTAGATACTTCCTGTACCAAATGAAGTAGCTACTGGGTCTGCATCAAATGTAATGGCACCAATTCCAGTTTACCCAGAATCTGACTTCCATGTGTAGCCGGAAGTTTCATATTGGAGCATTGGTGGGTGACTTGACAAAACCAAAATTAACTGTTAATAAAATGGCATGCAACAATATACTTTACACTTGGAGAGAATCTTTACCTAAAAATAAAACTGAGATGAATTGGAAGTCTATTTTCAACATGTAAGGCAGAATCAGTAATAGACTGTAGATAGATGCCAATGCTACAGAAATGTGTACAGCTTTAGAAGGAAGGTAATATTATCTTTTATTTTTGATCTGTAGCTCAGATATGGGTACACAACTCGTAATTTTTAAATTATCATTTGTTGCAACACCTGACAATTTCAAATCAAGCAATGTTCGTATTCTTGGACCTTCAGATTGTTCTGTGTAATCCTGGCCATTGTGTCCCAGCAATGAGATTTTATTGGAAGCTCCTGTATATATATATATATATATATATAAAGAGAGAGAGTAAGTATAAACATTTCTGTTGTATTGATATACTGAAGTTATGCTGTTAGTTGAGTGCTACTGCATCACAAATCTCTATCTTCAATTATTCATTTAATTTTTTGCATTTATTCCTTTTGTTTTGCATTGCAGTCTGTTTGCATACCAACTCTGCCCAAAACTAACAAATCACGTATGTTTAATACATATATACACTTTTTTGTTCTCCCACCTACTACAAAATTGCTGATGGAGAATTTTTTCATTTATCTAACATGTCAGAGTTCCAGCGCTATTTCACAAAGCAGGAGTATTTGTGGGATCAATAGATTAGATTGGATTAATTAATTATATGTACATCAAAACACACAGTGAAATAAGTTACTTGCATAGCAATCAACACAGTCTGAGGATGTGCTGAGGGAAGCCTACAAATGTCGCCACGCATTCCATCACCAGCACAGCATGTCCACAATATTCAGCAGAATAACAGGCAGCCACCATATAACTAGCAATGACAGCAGGACAAATCCCTTTCCTCTGCCACCCCCTCCCCTCACCTACACACACACACACACACACACACACACACACACACACACACACACACACACACACACACACACACATAAGCAGTTCTCCAGACTCTGTGCCAGCTGTCTCTGGGCCTTCAAACTACAGACCGTGGCCCTGGACATGAAGACATTGGGCCACTGACCTCCAAACTTGCCGATCTGGTATTTTCCACCTTTGGGCTTTGACTTCTGGGCACCCCAGCCTCAGGCTTCAAACTGCAAACTCGTCAACCTTGGGGCTTCGACATCCAGACCTAACCTCAGAGCTTCAACCCCAGGAATCGCCATCACAGGCCTTTGACCTCAGGACCTGTCAGTCGACCTCAGGTCTCTAATCCAGGATTCAGTACCAGGACTTCTGACCCCAGGACTCTCCGTCCTCTAATATCCAGTTGATATCAGTAGTGTGCAAAATTCCCAGGAATACGGAGTAAATGGAAGTATGTATTGGGAATGTCTCAGACTCCCAGAATTAGCATTCCA
Source organism: Hypanus sabinus (assembly GCF_030144855.1). Lineage (NCBI taxonomy): Eukaryota > Metazoa > Chordata > Chondrichthyes > Myliobatiformes > Dasyatidae > Hypanus > Hypanus sabinus. The sequence continues at coordinate 174,258,886 of NC_082708.1, read as the reverse complement.
GGAAGCCTGTTAACTTTCCCACCACCTGCAAAGGGTTTTGGGGATGGTGCAATAGCAGTAGAGCTGCTGGCTCACCCCTACAGCAAGTAAGGTTCATTCCTGATCTCTAGAGCTGTCTGTGTGGAGTTTGCGTGTTCTCCCTGTGACCCTGTGGGCTTCCTTCAGATACTCATTTCCCCCTGCATCGAAAACCGTAAAGAGATAAAGATCAGCTTTATTTGTCAGATGGTCTTTGAAACAAACAGCAAAATGCTTCGCTTGCTCCAAATCAAATTGGCAAGGTCTGTGCTGGGCAACCCACAAATGTCACCACACTCACGGCACCAACGTAGAATGCCCACAACTCACTCACCTTCACTATATGTATTTGAAATGGGGTGGGGGGGGGGGACTGGAACACGCAGAGGAAACCCACACAGTCATGGAGAGAACGTATAAATTCAACTCCTTACAGACAACAGCGGTAATTAAACCCCAATCTTACAGCTGCTGCTGTCATAGTGTTACACTAATCACTATGGTACCCCCTGTAGGTTAGTAGGCTGATTGATCACTGAAAATGGTCTCTAATGTGTTAATATGTGGCAGAATCTGGTGGGTTAGGGTTGACGGGTTAGGTTAGAACTAGTTCACAAATAAGGGGAACTATTTCACTCAGAGGGAGCTGCCAGTAGAACTGCTGGATGTGGTTTCAATTGTAATATTTAATTGAAGTTTGGATTGGTACATGGATGAGAGTGATATAGAAAGCCGTGGTGCAGATGCATGTAGATGGGATACAGCAGAAAACCAAACTAGCACAGACAAGTTAAAGGATAGCAATATCCTCCAGGATAGCAATTGCAGGATTGCTACCAGCACCACATGCAGGTGGGTTTAGAAATAATAAGATAGTGCAGATCAACATGTGGCTGAAGACATGGTGCAGGAGGGAGGGCTTCAGATTTATAGATAATTGGGCAGTTTTCCAGGGAAGGTGGGACCTGTTCCGGCGGGACGGTTTACATCTGAACTGGAGGGGGATAAATATTCTTGCAGGTTGGTTTGCCAGAGAGGCTCCAGTGGATTTAAACTAGATACGGGGGGGGGGGGGGGGAACCAGAGTGTAGGAACAGATGCATGGGAGAAGGAAGAAAAAGAAGACAGTAAAGTTCTTTGTACTGTTAGAGATAAACAGAGAGGAGGAGGTGGAGAATTTCTTAAATGCATTTATTTTAACGCTAGGAGCATTGTAAGAAAGGTGGATGAGCTTAGAGCATGGATTGATAGCTGGAAATATGATGTTGTAGCTATTAGTGAAACATGGTTGCAGGAGGGGTGTGATTGGCAACTAAATATTCTTGGATTTCATTGCTTCAGATGTGATAGAATCGGACGGACAAGAGGGGGAGGTGTTGTGTTGCTTGTCAGAGAAAATATTACAGCAGTGTTCTGGCAGGATAGATTAGAAGGGTCATCTAGGGAGGCTATTTGGGTGGAATTGAGGAATGCGAAAGGTGTAGTAACACTTATAGGGGTGTATATTAGACCACCGAATGGAGAGCAAGAATTAGAGGAGCAAATTTGCAAGGAGATAGCAGATATTTGTAGTAAGTGCAGGGTTGTGATTGTGGGAGATTTTAATTTTCCACACATTGACTGGGAAGCCCATACTGTAAAAGGATGGATGATTTGGAGTTTCTAAAATGTGTACAGGATAGTTTTTTGCAGTAATACATAGAGGTACCGACTAGAGAAGGGGCAGTGTTGGATCTCCTGTTAGAGAATGAGATAGGTCAGGTGACAGACGTGTGTGTTGGGGAGCACTTTGGATCCAGTGATCACAATGCCATTAGTTTCAATGTAACTATGGAGGATAGGACTAGACCCAGGGTTGAGATTTTTGATTGGAGAAAGGCTAACTTTGAGGAGATGCAGAAGGATTTAGAAGGAGTGGATTAGGACAGTTTGTTTTATGGGAAGGATGTAATAGAGAAATGGAGGTCATTTAAAAGTGAAATTTTGAGGGTACAGAATCTTTATCTTCCTGTTAGGTTGAAAGGAAAGGTTAAAAGTTTGAGAGAGCCATGGTTTTCAAGGGATATTGGAAACTTGGTTAGAAAAAAGAGGGACATCTACAATAAATATAGGCAACATGGAGTGAATGAGGTGCTCGAGGAATATAAAGAATGTAAGAAGCATCTTAAGAAAGAAATCAGAAAAGCTGAAAGAAGATTCGAGGCTGCTTTGGCAAGTAAGGTGAAAATAAATCCAAAGGGTTTCTACAGTTATATTAATAGCAAAAGGATAGTGAATGTTAAAATTGGTCCCTTAGAGAATCAGAGTGGACAGCTGTGTGTGAAGCCAAAAGAGATGGGAGAGATTTTGAACAATTTCTTTTCTTCGGTATTCACTAAGGAGAAGGATATTGAATTGTGCAAGGTAAGGGAAACAAGTAGGGAAGTTATGGAAACTATGATGATTAAAGAGGAGGAAGTACTGGCGCTTTTAAGGAACATAAAAGTGGATAAATCTACAGATCCTGACAGGATATTCCCTAGGACCTTGAAGGAGTTTAGTGTAGAAATAGCAGGGGCTCTGACAGAAATATTTCAAATGTTATTAGAAACAGGGATGGTGCCAGAGGATTGGTGTATTGCTCATGTGGTTCCATTGTTTAAAAAGGGTTCTAAGAGTAAACCTAGCAATTATAGGCCTGTCAGTTTGACGTCATTGGTGGGTAAATTAATGGGAAGTATTCTTAGAGATGGTATATATAATTATCTGGATAGACAGGGTCTGATTAGGAACAGTCAGCATGGATTTGTGTGTGGAAGATCATGTTTGACAAATCTTAGTGAATTTTTTGAAGAGGATATGAGGAAAGTTGATGAAGGTAAAGCAGTGGATGTTGTCTAGATGGACTTCAGTAAGGCCTCTGACAAGATTCAGCACAGAAGGTTAGTTAGGAAGGTTCAATCATTAGGTATTAATATTGAAGTAGTAAAATGGATTCAACTGTAGCTGGATGGGAGATGCCAGAGAGTAGTGGTGGATAACTGTTTGTCAGGTTGGAGGCCAGTGACTAGTGGTGTACCTCAAGAATCTGTACTGGGTCCAATGTTGTTTGTCATATACATTAATGATCTGGATGATGGGGTTGTAAATTGGATTAGTAAGTATGCAGATTATACTAAGATGGGTGGTGTTGTGGATAATGAAGTAGGTTTTCAAAGCTTGCAGAGAGATTGAGGCCAGTTAGAAGAGTGGGCTGAAAGATGGCAGATGGAGTTTAATGCTGGTAAGTGTGAGGTGCTACATTTTGGTAGGAATAATCCAAATAGGACATACATGGTAAATGGTAGGGCATTGAAGAATGTAGTAGAACAGAGTGATCTAGGAATAATGGTGCATAGTTCCCTGAAGGTGGAATCTCATGTGTATAGGGTGGTGAAGAAAGCTTTTGGTATGCTGGCCTTTATAAATCAGAGCATTGAGTATAGGATTTGGGATGTAATGTTAAAATTGTACAAGGCATTGGTAAGGCCGAATTTGGAGTATTGTGTACAGTTCTGGTCACTGAATTCTAGGAAACATGTCAACAAAATAGAGAGAGTACAGAGAAGATTTACTAGAATGTTACCTGGGTTTCAGCACCTAAGTTCCAGGGAAAGGTTGAACAAGTTAGGTCTTTATTCTTTAGAGTATAGAAGGTTGAGGGGGGACTTGATAGAAGTATTTAAAATTATGAGTGGGATAGATAGAGTTGACGTGGACAGGCTTTTTCCATTGAGAGTAGGGGAGATTCAAACAAGAGGACATGAGTTGAGAGTTAGGGGGCAAAAGTTTAAGGTAACATGAGAGGTAATTTCATTACTCAGAGAGTGGTAGCTGTGTGGAACGAGCTTCCAGTAGAAGTGGTAGAGGCAGGTTCAGTATTGTCATTTAAAGTAAAATTGGATAGGTATATGGACAGGAAAGGAATGGAGGGTTATGGGCTGAGGGTGGGCCAGTGGGTCTAGGTAAGGGTAAGCATTTGGCACGGACTAGAAGGGCCGAGATGGCCTGCTTCCATACTGTAATTGTTATAAGGTTGGAGATGGTCCAAATGGCCTGTCTCTGTACTCTGGTGTCTTATGGTTCTACAAAATGGATGCTTGATGGTCTGTGTGGATGTGCGGACCAAAGGGCTTATTTCTCTGTTTTATCTCTCGAGAGCTTTAACAATTCTGTGTTCGGAAAAGCATCACTGCCTTTCAGCAGACAGATGTCAGAACAATCGAAATGGTGAACTCAATGAATGAAGTAACTACTAGCATAAGAACTAAACCCTCCCTAATGACTCCAACTTTACAAAGAGCTGACAGGCAGCCGAGTGTCAGGTTAAATATATGCTTTGTTGTGCCAGAGTAGGATAAGATTTTACAGTGTTCATCCACAGACACGGGTTGCTGACAGGTGCCTTTACATTTAACTGTTCTTCGATGTGTGGGAAGGATTAAATTACTTTTCAATTGCCTCGCCTGTGAGTGTTGTCGTGCCCACACTCTCGGCTTGGTTTTGAGTTTATTGAGCAGTTCTTGCAGTGAAGTGGCAGAACTGTGCGATTTGAAGATGTGTGAGGTACCACTGGCATGGAGCAGTGCTACACCTCAGCAGTGCTTCAGTGCAAACTTTGAAATTTCTTTCTGGTGTCTTTGTGCTTGCTGAGAAGTGTCATCATTTAAGGAAGTATTTCAGCCTAAAAACATATAATTCTCCTTTTCAGTTCAGTAGCAATGACACTGAGTAAAGTACATCCATGGATTGGTGTCCCTGAGGCAGGGGTCCCTCATTATACCCAGCTCTAGTGGCAATGTGGGCAGGAGGGAGATCTTACAATGTCCATGTTGTTATTCAAAGAAGAGGTTGCAGAACGCACAGAATGTTCCTCTCTGTGAGTTAAATGTATTGTTAGGTGTCTAAAGATTGGAGATAGAGGTGCCAAAGCAAAGGGAGGTACTAGGATTTTGCAAAACTTGAGTAGTTCAGAATTTGAGACTGAGCCTGCCCATCTTAGCTTTCTCTGGCCTGCTTGCCAATGGATGTCAGGCATAATAAAATGGGCACCCCATTCTTGTTACTGAGAGACATTAAAATCATACTAACATTGTCGGAATTATAAAACAGAACTTGTAAAAGTGATGCATGCAACAATACAATCTCTGCACTTCATGCTGCCTCAGTAAAGCAGACAAAGAACCTTTTTACCCAGAATGCTTGCTCTTCTCCCCCTCCCATTGTGCAGAAGATACAAAAGCCTGAAAGCATGAACCACCAGGTTCAAAGACCAGTTTTTACATGACTATTGAATAGTTCTCTGCTATGACAAGATGACTGTAGCTCAGAATTCACCTTGTTCTGGTTTTGTACCTTTTCGTCTGCCTGCATTACACTGCACGGCCTCTATATTGTAACCATAACACTTTGTGCTGAATTCTGATATCACTTTCCTTTGTTTTACTCCAATGCACTGTTATAATGAAGTGATCTGTATGGATGGCATGCAAAGAAAAACTTTTTTCACTTTACCAATAGATTGTACATGACTCTCTGCATTCTTCTTAATCTAGTTTTGCCAGTGAAACCATCTCTTTCACTCTCACCTTTGTATCCTCCTTACACTTAAGGGATCCATTCTTTTCACTTCAGCTCTCAGTGTGGAAAAGTACATGGTATACCTACCTACTGCCCTTTGTGCCACAGGACTCAGGAATATTGTCGCACTCAGATGTAGAAGGAATATGGTATATAAGGGAAATGAAAGTAATAGACAGCAGTGGTTCACAGTAAATGCCTAGTTATCAGTCTGGGTGAAAGTGAAATGCCTGGCGTTTGATGTTAAGGTCATGCTATGGCTTTTCTGCATTCATGACCTAGAAATGTGGATTCAAGACACATATCTGGACTTGCTGGTGATACAAAGCTTGTCTGTAGTGTTAATTGCAAGCTGCATAGTGATGAATTGCAGCAGATATAAACAGTCAGGTCAAATGTTAGTTGATGGACAAATGTTAGTTGATGCATCTTCCTGGAAAGAATGGGAAAAGTTATTATAGAATTAGGAATATTGTTCTAAAATGGATACAGGTACAAGGAGTTGAGGAAATGGCCATTGGAGAGGCAAAGCTGCAAAACTACAGTGAAACTGGTAAGTTAGTCTGTGAGCGAATCAGCATGCACATGATGGGGCAATTTACATCTCTCTTCTGTCCTGTCACCAGATGCCATTTCAATAATTCAAGGCATTGAAAATGGTCGAGAAAGTGGTTAGTAAGGAATACATAATTCTGGTCTATATCAATAGAGTCATAGAGTATAAAAGCCATGCTGAAATTTTATAGGACACTGGACTATTCCTAATTGGAATATTGTGTTCTTTTCTGGCCACCATATCACAGGAAGGTTGTAAATGCATTAGAGGAAGTTTAGAAACGATACATTTAATTCAGTTATTTATCACTTGTACATGAAAACGTACAGTGAAATGTGCTATTTGCATTAACATCCAGCGCTATCTATGGACGTGCAGAGAGGAGCCCACAAGTGTTGCCATACATGCTGGTGCCAAAGTAGCATGCACACAATGTTTCGGAGAACAACTCAGAACACAATAGGCAACAAAGCAACAACAACAAAAATAAACACTATTCCTCCCTCCCACCAACTCACCCAATCTCCCTCTCTCTCTCACTCACTCACCATCAGGCTTCCACCTTCCCTAGTGGACTCTCAAGACACATTCACACAGTGCTTCTGTTATCAGGCTTCAACTTCCGACTGACCCTCAGGCTTCAACCTTTGAACTTATAAGAAAAGTTTCTGGGATGTGGGTATTTCACTTCAATGATGGATTGGAATAGCTGTGACTGTTTTCTTTGGGGAAAAAGAAATCTGATGGAAGTATTAAAATGATGAGTGTTTATGAGTGGCAGGTACTTCCTTGAGTGGAGGGATCAATGACAAGAGCTGACAGGCATAAAAAGAAGAGAACTCATCAGATGAAAAGTATATTTCTTTTTAATGCAACATGTGGCGAGAATCTAGAATGCATCTGCTGAGGAATGACAGAGGCAGATTCCATTATGGCTTTGAGAAAGTTTTGGAACTATCAGTGAGGAAATGCTGCAAGATGACAGTGAAGTTCGTAAATAACTCTAGGAGAGAATCAACACGATGGGATGAATGGCCTTCTTCAGTCCGGTCACCAGTTTCTCATTCAGTGATTCTTTTATCCTGCTAAGACGTCCCTTGGGTTTACTTGTGACATTTGGATGGTGTCAAGTTTTCTTTTCTCCACATACAGAAACATCTCAGTATTCAAATCTATAGCACATTAGATAGAGCATAGGATCATAAGACATAGGAGCCGAATTAAGCCATTTTGCTCATCATGTCTGCTCTGCCATTTCATCATAAGACAAAATATATAGAAGCAGAATTAGGGCATTTGGCCCATTGGGTCTGCTCCACCATTTCATCATCTCCTGCCTTCTCCCCATATCCCTTTGTGCACTGACCAATCAGAAATCTGTCAAACTCTGCTTTAAATATACATAAAGACTTGGCCTCCACAGCTACATGTAGCAAAGAATTCCACAGATTCACCACCCTCTGGCTAAAGAAGTTCCTCCTCATCTCCATTCTAAAAGGATGCCCCTCTATTCTGAGGCTGTGTCCTTTGGGTTTAGACTCTCCCACCATTGGAGACATCCTCTTCACATCCACTCTATCAAGGCCTTTCAGCATTTGATAGTTTTCAATAAGGTCACCCCTCATTCTTCTGAATTCTAGGAAATACAGGCCCAGAGCCATCAAATGCTCTTCATATGACAAGTCATTCTATTCTGGAGTCATCTTTGTGAACCTCCTTTGAACCTTCTGCAGCTTCAGCACATCTTTTCTAAGATAAGGGGCCCAAAACTGCTCACAATACTCCAAGTGAGGCCTCTCTATTGTTTTATAAAACCGCAATATTACGTCCTCGCTTTTATATTCTAGTCCTCTTGAAATGAATGCTAACATTGCATTTGCCTTCCTCACCATAAATCATAGCTGATTTAAGAGCCCTCTCAATCCCATTCTTCTGCCTTTTCCTCATAACCTTTGCCCTTGCTAATCATGAACCTATTATCTTCCACTTACACCCAATGAATTCCACAGAAACCTCCACTGGCTAAAGAAATTCATGACAATACAATGGTGGACAAGTATCCTGAAACCTTTCTGATCTACTTCATGTCGCACAACTGTACTTTACGCCACTGAACCATTGTTTTGCACTCATTACTGTATTAATTATTCTAGTTCTTGTTGCCATGTACATTCCTTCCTCTGTGAGCTTTAGGAAGACAAAGAATTTCTTTGCACCCTGGTGAGTATGACAATAAAACGATCTGAATCTGAATAAGACTCCATTAGTTTGTGCAGCTTCCTTCTCTTCAACTGCGGGATTGATGAAGGACCAACTTCATTTGCATTCTTTTTTACCCTGCTGTTTATCAACCTCTCCTGCAAAGAGCTCCTGCAGAGGGGATGACTGAGACAGACTGTAAAATAGTCATTCAGCTGGAGGGATTATCCAACAAAACAACATTATGTAAGATGTCCCTTTTATCACTGGAGTTTAGAAGCATTGGAGTGACCTCACTGAACCATAATAAATTCAGATTTCAAAGCTGGAAGTAAACTTATTATCACAGTACAGACCGTGTACCCCACCATATACCATTCGGAGATTCATTCTCTTGCAGGCATTCACAGTGGAACAAAGCAAGACAATGAAAAACTACACACAAAAACAAATAAGTTTGTGCTAATACAAAAATAAATTAATAACATATAAATACTGAGAATTGAAATGAGGGTCATTGAAAGTGAGTACATAGGTTGCAGAATCAGTTCAGATTTGAGATAAGTGAAGTCATCCATACTGGTTCAGGAGCCAGGTTGAAGAATAACAACTTCTGTGGAGGAATGAGAGAAAGTCTTGAATAAGAAGTCAGCCATTAATGACTGATATAAGGAATTATCTTTCTTGTCAGAATATTGTAAATCCTTGCAGCTTTTCCCCTTAGTGGGATTTAAATGTTCCATTGCTGAAGTACATTGAAGTCCAAGGTCAACGTATGCTTGGATAGTGAGGGATTACAAAGTCAAGGAGATCAGGTAGAAATGTCAAGGGATTACTTGTGGTTTTATTAAATGATGGAACAGGCTCAAGGGGTTTATGTTCTTCCATTCAACCCTTCATGAGCTTCCAGACAAGGTATCACTGGAAGAACAAGGCAAGGCAGACAGAAACTTTCTCACCTCTGCGCCTCATTAATCTTGAGCTGAATAGCAGAAGATTTTTTCACATCAACTCTTTAATAACGGTGAAAAAGCAAAAATGATGAAGATTAGGCATGTGCCAGATACATAAAACATGCTACATAAAACATACAGGCAAATGGAATCAATGAAAAGTTAGCATGAACCTGATGGGCCAAGTGGCCTGTTTCTGTGCAATTCAATCTATGATACTAAAAACATTAATACAACGGTGGGATTGCCTTTTGATTCAATTCAGGGCTGAGTTGAATTCCTTGTTTTTATATCATAAAGAGATATGATAATTACCAAATCCAGTCCATTGCTCTAATTCAGGCTTCCTGTGTACTATTTGTTATGACATAGAAGAAGCAAGTTATGAAAGAAGAATTTAAGAGGCTTTGAAGTGAATATGCTGAGAATGGAAGAATATAGTCATTGTACAGAGAGAAAAGATTTATTATCTTAATTATTTTGACACAACTTTGTGTGCCCTTCCATCCTCTGAGATTCGGTACTATGTTCGATGAAATTCTACAAATTACACAGAGCTAAATTAAGCTGAACTAAACTAAACTGTATGTTCCTGGACTGTTTTGATAATTTCATGGTCTGATGTTTTATATGTTGTGTTTCTTGCTTATTTGTTCTTTACACGATTTGTTCTTTTTTTGCTCGTTGGCGGGGTTTGATGTTTTTCTTTCAACAAGTTCCATGTTGCCTGGATAGGGGAGCATGCCTTATGAAAACAGGTTGAGTGAACTCAGCCTTTTCTCCTTGGAACGATGGAGGATGAGAGGTGACCTGATAGAGGTGTATAAGATGATGAGAGGCATTGATCGTGTGGATAGTCAGAAGCTTTTTCCCAGGGCTGAAATGGTTGCCACAAGAGGACACAGGTTTAAGGTGCTGGGGAGTAGGTAGAGAGGAGATGTCAGGGGTAAGTTTTTTATGCAGAGAGTGGTGAGTGTGTGGAATGGGCTGCTGGGAACGATGGTGGAGGCAGAGACAATAGGGTCTTTTAAGAGACTTTTGGATAGGTACATGGAGCTTAGAAAAATAGAGGGCTATGGGTAAGCCTAGTAATTTCTAAGGTAGGGACATGTTCGGCACAACTTTGTGGGCTGAAGGGCCTGGATTGTGCTGTAGGTTTTCTATGTTTTTATATTTCTTTGTTTTTCTTTGTTTCATGACTGTCTGCAGGAAGACGAATCTGAGGATTGTACACTGCATACGTTAATAATAAATGTACTTTGAATCTTTGAAATTATTCAGTTCATTGAGTCAAAGTTCTCCATGTTATCTCATTCATCCTTCTCCGAGGATCATCATCTTATAGTGAAGCGGCTAGTGAGCTCCTGAGATCCCGAGAGCAGGGCTATCTGGCGTTTAGTTCTTGGTAGGGTCACCTATGGAAGTAAGGTCAAAGAGGAGGGATCAGTTGAAGAGCGATCCAAGCAAGACAGCAACGGTGGAGCTGGCAGAAGATGATTGTGCAATAACAATGTCAATGAAAGTGGAGGAAGGCTGCAGCAGTGAATGGCAACCGGTCATCTTGGATGCCATGACACTGGACCCTGACCCTGATCTGTCTAGGACAAGATGGCTACCGTTGCTTCAGCCTCCCCAAAGTCACAGGCAAGTGTTCCCCTTTAAGGGAATTTCTAGAATATGTGGATCCCTAGACCGGCCTCTACAGACACCTGAGCACCCACCAATAGACAACCCCTGAGGAGAACATCATACTCGACACAAGTGATCACACTACAACTAATCACATTCGCCCACCTACACTGACGCCATCACATACAAACCTACCATCTCTGGGAATCGGGAGCAAACTGAAATCCTGGGGGCCGACACACTCACAGAGAAGGCAAAATGCATAAACTCCACAGAGACAGCACTCAGCCAGGATCGAACATGAGTTGCACCAACACGATTGCCGTGCCACTATGATGAACAGTCACATGAAAAAGGCCTCTGTGCACAGAAGAGGTTAACTACTTTTAGAATTCCATCACAGGAACATTTTGATGGTGAAATCTCATCCAGAGCCAATTGTGCTGGTATCAAGCGTAGGAAGCAGCTTTGAGTGACACATCAATAAGCCCGAAGTGATTCCAGGTGATAAATAGTAACTGTTAACACATTGTGGATTCTGAAATCTCACTTATACATAAATAACCCTTGTCATTCCTATTGCAGGGCTGTTGAGTAGTGGGCTGCTATCAAATCGTGAGGTGGAGGAAGTGGCATTTTTCCCCATTGTTTCAGTGCTTTTTGCTTAGGTCAAGCACCCCCCTCCAACAGCTGGAGAGGAGACAGCTCACATTCAAGAGGATGTCGTCACAGTTTAAAAGAGGCTTTTCTTCCTCGTACAGGGAGGAGCAAAACGACTCCTGGCAAAAAAAAATGAGGCGATTCTGGAAGAGAAAGCGCAGCCACCAAAATCTTAGAAAATAAATGGTCGACTTTGAGGCACTTCATTAGAATATGGCAGTATCACTCCATGTTTTTTTTTCATTCCTTGTTTTTTTATCTTTCCGTACAGTCATAGAAAAATGCAGACCCCCCTCAGTCTAACCAGACCATGCCCAGTCAGCTAGTTTCAATTTCCCAATTTGAGTCCTCATGAAGAATCTCAACCTGAAATGTTGCCTGTTTCTTTCCCTCCCTAGATGCTGACTGGCTCGCTGAGGTCCTCCAGCATTTTGTGTGTGTTGCTCAATATTTCCAGTATCTGTCTAGATATCTTGAGTTTATGTCCAGTCCCAATTTCCTGCCTACAGCCCATATTTCTGTAAGTACCCCAATTTAATGCATCTATTAAAATGCTTCTTAAATGATACTATCATACCTGCCACAACCACTTCCTTCAGTAGCTCATTCCAAAGACTCACTGTCCTCAGGTCCCTTTTCCTTTTTCACTGTAAACCTATGCACCCTAGTTTTAGACATCCCCACCTAGGGAAAAGACTGTTATCATTCACCGTATCTATGCTTCTCAGAATCTTAATTGCCCCTGTAAAGTCACCCTCATTTTCCTATGTTCCAAGGAATGAAGACTTACCCTTTACATTCTCTACCTATAACTCGGGCCATCTAGACCCAGCAACGTTCTCATAAATCTTTTCTCCATGATTTTGTTTAAATATATCTTTCCTATTCTGACTTCCTCCCCCTTCCTTTCCAGCCTGATGAAGGAACTTTTTATTCACATCTGTAGATGCTGCCTGACCTGCTGAGCTCCCCCAGCACATTGTGTATATTCCTCTAGATTTCCAGCACCCGGAATAGCTCTTGTATCTCTGTCTTTCCTATAACAGGGAGATCAAAACTATACACACGAGTCCAAATATTTCCTCCAGCAATTTGTGTGCTGCACAGTATCAGAAATACAGTCTTGACAATGATGTGAACAACTGCAACATGATGTTCCAAATCCTATACTCAATGCCTTGACTGATAAAAGCCAGCATACTAAATGGCTTTCCTAACTGTGAGGGTGCATTCACTGAACTATGCATCTGTATTCCTAGCTCCCACTGTTCCACTACATACTCTGGTCCAGTACCATTGATAGTATGCATCCGGAATGTATCACCTCGCACTTATGTGTATGAAACCCATTTTCTACTCTCTCACTGCTCAAGATACCCCTGTAATTTACAAATAACCTTCTTCACTACCAACAACACCTCCTTATTTCATATCTAGAAACTTACCAATCCAGCCTTGTGCATTTGCATCCAAATCATCCATTTGAATAATTAATAACAACGTCCCCAAAACTGATACCTGCCAGATCCATCTTATAATCTTTTTGCTCTCCTGATTTCCCTCTTAATCTTTTAATTTGCATTTTTGTCAATGCAATTTTGTAGTTCTGTAACTGACTCAAAAATGACAAGGGGGCATACACACTAACAATTTAAATTCAGAAGTGCTGCTAGAGTTTGGTGATGCTTTTTTGTGAATCATTAATGCTTGTTCAAAAATTTCAGAAATGTGTATTTTGCCAATAATATTGATTTATTTATGTGAGTCTATATTTGAATATGTATGCCTTATGAATTTGCACAGCTGTGTGTATACATTTCCATGTTTGTACAACACTATTTGTGTATGTGCCTTGATGTGTTCGGAATAATTGTGTATGATTACATAGCTATTCATAATTATGCAAATGTATATATTCGTGGAAATGAGTAGAATTTCTATGAGGGTGTGCATATGTACTCTATATATAAGGATGCATATATGTCAATACTGTGAGAGTGTTCTGTAAGTGTGTGTGTATATATATATATCTCCATGCGCTTACGTTGTTTTGGAGAACAGGTAATCATGTGCACTTTCTTAAGTTGTGATTGTGTGTGCAAATACATGCATGTGTGTGTGCCCACATGTTCAAGTGTTTGCTTGTACAACAATATCCTAGTGAGTTAATGGACTAATATTTTTTATACTGTTATACTAATATTGTTTATACTTTTGGCTTAATCTCTGCAAGCCACATTGTAAGTATAAAGCAGGCAAAAGAAATTGATAGCCAGTTTTATCAATCTGACTTTAAGGAATCCACTTGTACAGCTGCTAAGCAACTAATGGAGCCATTTTGCAGCATTATATCATGCAGATTCAAATATTTTGCACTGAACGATTAGCTGTCCATCAATAAAAAGAAGCTCAAACTTGATTGAGATTGTGAATGGGCTGAAAGGCTATTACAGATTCATTTATTTGTGTGCAGTTCCACAGTTCCAATTCTTGTTGCAAGTTCACCACCGATTTGATTTTTTACAATTTGGTTGCTATCTGTGGGATAACTATGAGAAGAATATTCCTGTTATAGGCCTGTTACCTATCATAAACACAAGAAAGTCTGCAAATGCTGGAAATCCAAAGCAACACACACAAAATACTGGAGGAATTCCACTGCTCAGACAGCAATTATGGAAAAGAATAAACAGTCGTCTTCTTCCGAGGCAACACGAGTGAATCTGCAGATGCTGGAAATAAATAAAAAGACATGAAATGCTGGCAGAACTCAGCAGGCCAGACATCTACCGTCAAGATGAGGCCACACGCAGGTCGATGGAACAATACCTTATCTCCCTCCTTCCTGCCGGCATGAACGTCCAACTCACTGACCTCTGTTGATACCCCTGCCCCCCACCCTTACCCCCATCCCTATCTATTATTTTAGTCTGGTTCTCTTTCTCTCTCTTTTTCCCCCCTCACTATAATCTCTTCCCCCCAGCCCTACCTTTCTTTCTCTTTGATTTCCCATAATTCTCGGCCTTCCTCTAGCTCATTTCCCTCCACCCTATCACTTCCCAGCTCTCTACTTTATCCCTCCCCCCACTTCTTATCACCCCTCAACCATCCCATGTTACTTCACTCCTAATGAAGGGTTTCGGCCCGAAATGTCGTTATTACCTCCTCCCATAGATGCTGTCTGGCCTGCTGAATTCTGCCAGCATTTCGTGTTTTTTTAGTTGTCTTCTTCAGGCCTGTTTCCTGCTGTTGTCAAAGAACTCTTCCCAGAGTGAGTCATCCCAGTAGGCCCACCAGGAGATACAGCAAAGGAGGCTACTTGGTGGATCAGTGATTGCTATTCCAGTCTCATAACATCTCCATAGCAAACACAACCCTCCTGCCTTTCTTACTGACTTGCCAATGGTTTCTTATTCTATATATTGATACAGCTTCCCTTTGAAGTTTGAATCTTGTTTAGCATCCTCTCAGACATGTGCATCTCAAATCAATACATCTCCATGCTGTTAATTTGGGATAATTATAAACCAAAGCCTGCTGACAAATATAGGAGGGCAATTGATGATCTGATGAATGGTCTTGGTCCAAAACACTTACAAGTTATCCCTCTCCATAGATGGGGCCTGACCTGCTGAGTTCCTCCAGCATTTTCTGTGTGTTGCAATTGTTTATTCCAAAGATGTGGGCAGTTAAGTTCTGGCTCTAAGTCCTATGAAAAGATGGTGAGCTGCCTTTTTGAACCATTACAGACTTTGCCGTGAAGTTGCTCCCACAGTGCTAGTAAGTTTGAAGCTTTCAGATTTAGACCCAGCGCCAGTAATGGAAAGGTGATATATTTCCAAGTTGGTTGGTGTGAGATTTTACAGCCTGTCACAATCAATCCACCTGCTGCTCTTGTTATTTTTTTCTGGGTTGTATATGTCACAAGATTGAGAGGTGCATCAGATTTTTCTAGTGAACTAACTGCAATGCACTATCAATTCAGAGCTGAGGTAAGTAAAGTTACCCACACTGGTTCAGGAGCCTGATGGTTGAAGGGTAAAAACTGTTCCTGAATCTGGTGGTGTGGGACCTGAGGCTCCTATAGTTCCTGGCCAATGGCAGCAGTGATAAGAGAGCATGTCCTGGGGTCTTTGACAATGGATGCTGTTTTCTTGTAGCAGTATTTCTTGCAGGAGTTCTCAGAGGTGGGGAGGGCTTTGCCTGTGGTGAACGGGGCTGTGAATACCACTTTTTTTGTAGGCTTTTCTGCTCTAAGGCAAGTGGCGAAGGAAGAGAATGTTTGGAGTGGAGATTGATGCCGACGATGGTATTCCAAAGACAGGATTCAAAAACAATTGAGGATGTTACCAGAACTGAACAAGAACTGGTTCAGGAAAACAGATGAAATGTGGTACAACATGATCATTGCCCCTGGCAAGTTATTGGCTTCAGTCTTCCCACACCAGCTATAGATTTCCTTCAATTAACCTACCATATCCCTGTTTTGCCTGTTTTTTAAACTTCTTTTAAACTTTTTTCAGCTTTTCTTATTTTAAATCCAAGCTTAGGTGATTGCATTCATCAACTTCAGCTTTGTAAAAGCATGTCAAGGTATTGAACCATGAAAAAGACAGGAAGTTATATGAGTCTGTGCCACTGTGTGGAAGATCTGGTCAATGTTTCAGGTGTGTTTGTCAATAAGACAAAGAAGCCAACATGGGGCACATTTGCAGTGAGATGTAAAAACTCATCAAAGTCAAGTGAATACATAGGAGAGCTGAAGAAATAAAAGACTGAAGAAACAAAGAAATTGTGAAGAACCACAAAAATTGAGAAAGTGGGAGTGAGTAGAGAGGTAAAACTCTGAACTAGTGATTTTTACATTACAGATTATTCATATTCTACAATGTTAAGCCATAGGCCATCAAAGACAAATGCTGCACCCTCACTCCCACCAACACAAACTCTCTTTTCTCTCCTCTCAGATATCAAAGATCACAAACATCATCAGCTCCAAAGCCCTCTTAAAACCTCCTCTCCTTCACTTTCCTCTGATCCATTTCTCCCACCAATTCAACCCCTCAATGTGTTTTCATCATCCCTTCTGATCTTCCTCTCTCTAATTCCAAAAGATTAGCCCTTGTCAGTGACTTGAATTTGTTGCCCTCTGGGCCCATCATACTGAACTCCCTGTTTGGTATGCAAATAAGCTCTTCCTCTGCAACATCTGAGGAATTCCCATTTCTTTGGCCAGGAGTTCTTACTCCTGACTGCAGACCCATCCCCCCATCTCCAGTATTCTCCACCTGGATTTTTCACCCTGACATTTCGATCTACTACACAAGGCCAACAGTGAAAAGGACAGTCACTCTCTTCACTTTTCCTCTCTTCTCACTCATTGTAACCAACCTCCTTCTAAACATAGCATCCTCTAAACTAAGAACAAAACCTGATAACAAGGGTCATGTATTTGTGGCCATCTGATCTTTGCCTCGCAGATCCATGCAATGGATCTCAGACACATCCTCATACTACCCCTGGACCATCATTGCACAATCAAACAGAAAACCATTGTATCTCATAAAATCATGGTCCATTTTTCCTCAGGAGATCTTCGATCCACAGCTTCCAGCCTTGTCATGTTCGATCTTCTTGCCTTATTTAAATTATTTCTTGTTCTCTTGACGCCATCCGTTTTCCTCAATCCAGTCCATTTCTGCTTCCATCCATGACACTGAATGCCTTCTTCTTCTTTTCCAATTCCCTGTCCCTGTCCTCCACTCGTTCAACCATGGATGTTCAATTTCTACACCTTTGTCCCACATCAGCAGGGTACGACGATCCTTTAGTTCTTCCTTGAACAGAGGCCTAATCTGTTTTTCTGCACTAACGTACTTGTTACTTGGCTGAGCTCATCCATGCATTGAACACCTTCACCTCCATGCGTTTTCTACAGAATAAAGGCGTAGCTATGGACAATTGTGGAACATGGATTGTTTTAGTCCTGCTTCAGTTAATGCTTCCAACTCTCTTTCTGGTATATTGATAACTGCTTTCTGAACTCAAACCAAACTCACAAAAAAGAATTAGTTTTGCTGCTAATTTCCACTTTGACCTCATCATCACACAATCTATTCCTACATTCTCTTTCTGCATATCTTCAAGCTGAATCAGCTACTGCTCAACATCAATAAGACAAAGGAGATGTTGATGGACGTTAGGAAGACTAAGCCTGCATTACTCCCTGGTACTATTGATAGTGAGGACTTTGATGTGGTGAGGACCTACAAGTACTTGGGGATGCACCTAGGTGACAAATTTATGTGGAGTACCAACACATAGACAGTGTGTAAGAAGGTCCAGTGGTGCCTCTATTCACTAAGGAGACTGGGATCATTGGATTATACAGGCCTCTCCTTCACATGTTCTACCAGCCTGTAAAATCTTCTATGTGGTGGTGTGCTGGGGCAATGGCATCAATATGGGTGATGCCAATAGGCTCAATAAACTGATTAGAATGCTCACTCTGTTATAGGAGTCAAACTGGACACACTGGAGACTGTGGTAGAACAAATGACCCTTCTGAAGATCTTTGCGATTCAGGACAATGTTTCTCACCCTCTGCAGGCTGCCTTGGCTGAAGAGAGGAGCACTTTTAGTAACAGACTAAGACGATGGTGCTGCTCTAAAGAGATATATGAGGTCAGTCTCATCCTTGGCCATTAGGCTTTGTAATGAGTCAACTTACAGTCGGGGAAGAGATGACCTCATCTTGTTTAACTGTATTAACTTATTTTTTATTCTTTCTAATTTGTGTATCTGTGCACTTATAAAGCTATTGTGACACTGTAAATTCCTTTGGGATCTACCTATTTATCTCTAACTATCTTTCTCATGTGAGAGGCTAGCAACAAATATCATCTTACACATCTACAACCTTACATTACTAACTTCCCAGTGGTCAAGGATTTTAATTCCAATTCCCATTCTGTTCCAGCATGTCAGTCCATTGCCTCCTCTTGTGCCAGGCTTAGGCCACCCTCAGGAAAAGGAGCAACACCTTGTATTTCATCTTGGTAGCCTCCATCTTTATGGCATGAATATTGGTTTCTCCTTCAGGAAAAGAAATTCCCCCGCCTCCGCCTTTTCCCCTCTTTATCTATTCCACACTCTGACCTTTTTTCTTCTTTGAAGCTACTACTCACCTGCTTCTCACCTCCCCTTGGGTCCCCTCCTCATTTCCTTTCTCCTACAGTCCAGGCTCCTCTCCAATCAAATTCCTTCTTCTCCAGCCCTTGATGTTTTCATGCACACCTAACTTTACCTATGACCTTCCAGCTAACTTCCTTCCCCTCCCCCCACCTTTATATTCTGGCATCCTCCCTCTTCCTTCTCAGTCCTGATGAAGGTTCTCAGCCCGAAACATCTACTATTTATTAATTTCCATAAATACTGCCTGAACTGCTAACTTCCTCCAGCATCTTGTGTGTGTTGCTTTCTTCCATCTTGCCTCCATTAAGTACTCCACACCATTCTCCCAGTTCTTCGTCTCTATCAGATTTTCTCCAATGACAAAACTTTTCACATAAATACTTCTTGAACCATGAGTGAACCATAGCTGATCAAATTCATTGTAAATCATCTAATTTCTTTGCTCTCACTCCTTTCTCTTGACACCATCCGTTTTCCTCAATCCAGTCCATTTCTGCTTCCATCCATGACACTCCTTGTCCTACTAAACAGCAGGGTGGAAATTTTATTTTTCTGATTCTCATTTTCTACTTTCCTATCCAACCTGGGTAGCTCAAAAGATGCAACATCGATTCTTCCATCTCTTCCATTCCCACCATTCATGGGTGCAAACATCTTTCCAAGTGAAACAGCCAATCACTTCTCTCAATCTAGTGCATACTATTTTTTCATTGAAACGTAATCTCCAAAACCAAGCACAGATTGGATTATTGCTTTGCAGAGCTCCTGTGTTCTTTCTGCAGTCACAACCTTAAGCTTCCTGTTGACCACCTCTTTAATTATCCATTCTACCTCTGCTCCAACTTGTCCAAATGTAGTTCCTGTACTTTTACAACAAGACGCATTGCAAACTTGAGGAACAGCACTTAATCTTCTGCCTGGGCATACTGCAACTTTTCCAATTCAAAATCAAACTCTGAGCTTCAGATAACTCACTTTCTCTGCCTGTGTCAGAGCTAACTCTATTAGCTGTATGTCATCCCTCTGTAATACTATCTTAGATTTATTTCTCTGTCCAGTAGTATAACTTGAACTGTGGATATCTCTCTGCCTCCCCCTCTCTGTCTCTCTCTCTGTTCCTATCCCTTCCTCGGTGTCTCTGTCTCTCTCTTTCTACCTCCCTCTGTCTCTTGATTTTCCCTATTTCACTGTATCTTCCCTCTCTCTCACTCTCTAACTGCCCACTCCCCCTTTTTCTCTCTCTCTGCCTCCATCTCTACTCTCTTTATGCCTTTCTTAAACATTGAATCTTCTCACTTGCACACTCCCACTTGTACATTAATTCACTCTTCTTACAAAAGCACATAGATCTAAATAACAACACTCTCTCTTATATGAACTGTGTCCCTTCTACATGTTCCATTCCTGACGCACACACACTGACACTCTCCCACAC
This sequence comes from Hypanus sabinus, assembly GCF_030144855.1. Taxonomy (NCBI): domain Eukaryota; kingdom Metazoa; phylum Chordata; class Chondrichthyes; order Myliobatiformes; family Dasyatidae; genus Hypanus; species Hypanus sabinus. Next base: position 174,238,644 of record NC_082708.1, on the reverse strand, counting down.
CCAGTCTCAGAAACTCTGAAGCTCTCTCACACATACTGATCACTCACACACTGATCATCCCCTTGCACACAAACGCTCTCTCTCTCTCTCGCACAGCAAATCCCTTTTATCTCACATGCACTCTCTCAAATGGTCTTTCATCTTCACACAGACTCCGTCTAACGCACTGAGTCTTCCCCGACACTTTACTCTCAGACACATATTGGCTCTCTGTCTCTCTTTTTCATTAACTTCCTCTCACAAACATTCTCTTTGACCTCTGCATACTGATTCCCCCTCCCACTCAGTACCTCTCACACACAGGTTGACTTTCACCCTCTCATGTCTCTCTCATATCTTCTGATTCACTCACATCTCTCAGATGCTCACTCTGACACACACTGGCATTCTCTCGCCTACACTCTCTGACATTTATCTCTCCTACATAGACTTTCTGACAGACTTCCTCTTTCACAAGTACACTTGTTGACCCTTTCCCTCCTCATCTCCCCATCACACCGACATTGCATACACAGTCTCTCTCACATATTCTCACACAAACATTTTCATTTAGAATGTTTTATTGTCATTATCCAGTACACAATGAAAAGGGAAGCAAAGTGATTGTTACTCCAGACGTGATACTGCATAAGACAACATAAAAAACCCCAAAGAACACAGCAAACTGCACAATAAATATAAATGCATAAGATTAGCTTATATCCTTTGCTGCATATACATAAAATGATTGTATGTATACAAAGTGATGCTAGATACAAGAGTATCTGTACATAAGGTGACTATCAGAAAATTGTGAAGCAATGGTGGTCGGGAATTGTGGGGAGGGTTAATGAGTGGAGGTGTTCATCAACCTTACGTCTTGGTGAAGTAACAGTTTTTGAGTCTGGTGGTCCTGGCATAAATGTTACTTAGACATGGATAAATCACAAAAAAATAGAGGCTTAAAAAAGGGCTTAAATTGTCAGTCCACAGGAACGTGTGTCTATTAGTATTTATAAATTGCCTTTGTCTGAAGAATTTACATAATACTCTTCTACAATTTAGTCTGCAATTCAGACATGTTTCTTCAAGTTTATCGTTGTTTAGTATGGCCTTTTTAGCGGTCAATATTAGGTCTCTCTCATCCCTTTATATTCTCAGTTAAGAGGTAATTTCCTTAGATAGAGGGTGGAATTCTGTGGAATTCAGATATGGAGGTCAAATATTTGGGTATATTTATAGCAGTGGTGGAAAGGTTCATGATTAGAAAGGATGTCAATGGTTATGAAGGAGGTAGGGAAATAGGGTTCAGAAGGAAAACAAATCAGCTATGACTGAATGTGTGAGGGTTAGTGAGCTGAGGGTGTGGTATGATGGTGCTAGGAAGATGGCGACACTTGCATAAACTAGCATAATCTTCTCAGATTTGATTTGTTGGAAGGAAACAAAGAATTTCACTGTATGTTTCAATGTTTTAACATATATTGACAATAGAAGCTAATCCTTAAATCTTTCAAAAATCTTTTCCTGAGATTCTTCTCCTTTGGCTTACCTTTCCAATCACCTTCCCCAACTGCTTTCATCCGCCCATCATTCCTCCTTCATCTGTTTCAACCTAACACCAATAAGCCTCTGTCTCACACCTACCATCTAACTTCCCATTGGTAGTTACCCCTCTTCTGAACTAACAGTCCTGGTGCAGGGTCTCAACCCTAAACATTTACCACCCCTTTGCCTCCACAGATGCTGCTGTGTTCCTCCAGCAATTTGAGTTTCTTTTTTGCTGGAACACCATGTATTTTATGGTCTCCAAACCTGAGGAGGGATTTACTTGCAATAAAGATAGCACAACAAAGCTTCACTAGAACGATTCCTGTAAAGTCAGATTGGTCTTAAGAGAGATGAAGAAAACTGAAGCTCAACTCTCTTCACTTAAGAGAATTGGGAGGTGATCTCAATAGAATATGTGAAATTTAAGAGAAGTTTTGGGAACTTTTTGTTGTACGTACTATTTATCGCAAATTACTATACATTGCACATTTCATCAGAAATGTATCATAAAGATTTTTACTCACGTATGTCAAGGATGTAAGTAATAAAGCCAATTCAATTCAGTACATTGATGCGTGGGAATGGATGGCTATAGAATTACAGTCTTATGGTTCAGGTTGCAGAATTACAGTTCAGCATGGATTAGATGGGCCAAAGACCATTCCTTTATTATAGTACTCTCTGACTTGATGATTAGGCTTGACAGGATAATTGTGCCGTCATTTGGCTAGGTTGTCCTGAACCAGGGTCAAAATCTCATAATAAGAGTCATTTATAGATGAGAAGGTATAGATGAGAGGTGAATTTCTTCACCTCACCAATGCAGCATCCATCATTAAGGACCCTCATCAGAGGAGAATGGCCTGACTGGTTTAAGCTGACAGGAAGGTGACAGTAACTCGAGTAACCACAAGTTTCCACAGTGGTGTGCAGAAGAGCATCTCTGAATGCACCACATATCGAACCTTGAGGTGAATGGGCTGCAGCCATAGAAGATCATGAACGTACACTCAGTGGCCACTTTATTAGGTACAGGAGGCTCTTAATAGAGTGACCACAAAGAGTATTTAGTTCTGTAATTCATTGAATTTTATTCCTTTGCACTGGACTATTGCTGTTATATGTCAGTAATAACAAATCTGATTTGGATTCTGATCCTGAGATGCAGCGAACATTTGGAATTTTCCACCATAGGGGAAATGGAGACTCAGTCAATGAATAAATGTAAGACAGAGGTTTCTGATTTTATGGAAATCAAAGAATCTTGGATTAACGCAGGAAGTGGTACTGATGTGAAAGATCTTATTAAATAGTGGAGAAGGCACAAGAGGATGAATGGCCTATTCTTTCTCAAACTTTTTATGTTCTTACATTCTTAAAGCCGGAACAAAAAGTGTTGAGCAATTTACTTTCAAAGCACATCCGTAAGTGTCGGGAAACACAACAATCATGGCTTGATGCCAATTGTTTGCAACTTCCAACAAATGGAACATCTACAAAATAAAAAGCTGCAGACACAGACACTGGAATCTGTCATTTTCCACCTACAATTCTCCTAAACACATCAGCAGTGATTAAGAACCTTACCCACCCTCTCTCAGCTATCTCCATTACTCTCAGCAGCAATATTCCGTCCATCTTGGTCTCCACCCTTCTCTCCAATTCTCCACTCACTTTTCAAAGTAAGATGTATCCATTTTGTAATTGTTCCTAGTTCTGGAAAGCTAACTCTGTCTCTGTCTCCATAGATACGTACACTTTGACCTGCTCAATATTGAAATATTGTTTCAATATTTAATTCACAGCTCATCCTTTTCCATCAATGCCTGCTTTAAAGGGATTTATAGTCTTCCCTTCATCTGGATGTCCATGTGCACTTAGGGGCCACTTTATTAGGTACACCTATGCATTAATACAGTTGTCTAATCGGCCGGTCATGCAGCAGCAAGTTAATGCATAAAAACATGCGGACTTGTTCAAGGGGTTCAATTGTTGTTAAAAACAAACATCAGAAAGGGGAACAAATGTGATGTATGCAACTTTGACCATGGAATGATTGTTGGTGTCATTAGGGTGGATTGAGTATCTCAGAAGCTACTGATCTCCGGGATTTTTATGCATTAAGCGAATAACAGTTCTGTGGGTGAAAACGTCTTGTTAATGAGAGAGGTCAGAGCAGATTTGCCAGACTGGTTCAAGCTGACAGGAAGGCAATAGTAATTCAAATAATCATGTGTTTCAAAAGTGGTGTGCAGAATATTTCTGAATGCACAACACATCAAACTTTGAAGTGGAAGGGCTTCAGCAGCAGTAGATCACACCAGGTACCACTCCTACACCTAATAAAGTAGTCATTGAGTGTATAATGTGCGTTTGAGTGATCGCGTGTGTATGTAGATTGGCTGAAAGTTACTTTCACAGCCATAGCTCTGTCCTCAGGCTCCTCTCAGCAGCTTACTCTCTCATTTTGACAGAAGTTCATCAAACAGAAACATAACCTTGCATTTCCCTCACCTCACAGTCTGTGTGACCTGCCAGGTGCTTACAGCATTTTCAGTAATACTTTCAATTCTTCTGTGTTACGTTCCAGAGACAGCCGACCCAAGCTCTATATAAGCCGGATTACACATTGTTTTATTCATCATTTGATTATCTCTGCACTTCTGCCTATAAACTTCACATTATTTATAATCAGTTTATACTTCAACTCTATTTTTAAAGTTAACAACTTTGCAAGTCTTTCTATTCTGTGTGCCTAAAATACATGAAAAAAATCCAATTTTCCAGTCATGCATGAATGCTTCTAGCTTTGTACTTGTGTCTTCATGCTGAATGAAAACCCACTTTTATATCATGCTTATTTTGGCTTCTCTGGATTCACATTATCCCTGATTTTAATTTGCCTTTTCTGTAGCAAAAATACTCTGAATATTCTGAACTCCCATAACTACTTGTCTTATTGTCACCAGTCCCATCCTTTAGAAAATTTGTGACCTCTGGTCATTAGAGTCATAAGACCATAAGACTATAGGAGCGCAGAAGCAGACCAATCAGCCCATTGAGTCTGCTCTGCCATTCCATCATGGTTGATTTATTCTCTTTCAACCCCACTCTCCTGCCTTCACCCATATTCTTTGTGGCCCTTACTAATCAAGAATCTGTCAACCCCCGCTCTCAATATATGCAGTGACATGACTTATACTGCCACCTGTGGCAATGAATTCTGTAGATCATCCGTCATCTGGTTAAAGAAATTTCTCTTCATCTCTGTTCTAAAGAAATGTCCTTCTATTCTGAGGATGTGCCCCCTGGTCCTAGACTGCCCCTCAATAGAAAAAGTCCTCTCCACATCTACTCTATTCAGAGAATTTCTCCACTAAGGGAACCCATCTTAACAGCCTGGATGAAGACCCGTGGTGATCTGCAAGTAGAGGGGTCTGGAAGCACCCAATCACAAGTTGGCACCTTGGGCGATGGATGTTTGATTCAGTGGCTGGGAACTTTGATTCAGGCAGCTTCACCCACCACTAAGCAGACCTATTTAGGATCCGTTCAGGAAGGAGCTGGAAAAGGTGCCCTAAAAATAGCCTGCCTTGAAATCTCCTGACTGGATTAACGTGTCCAGAGGGATCACCATATGTGGTCAGAAACCAAGAAACATGTCTTTGGAGCCTGAATTTTGTACACACTTTCTGAAGAAGAGTCACCATGAGTCACAGTATGGTTTCTGCCCACATAGAGGAACCACAGACATAATCTTCACTCATTGCAGATGCAAGAAAATACTGGGAACAAAGGTAACCCTTGTACTTGGCCTTCATCGGTTTGACAAAGGTATTTAATACAGCAGGCCACCAACCTCTCTGTCGTAGTGTATACTATGAAAACATGGCTGCCCTGACAATTCCTTGTAAATACTGAGGCCACTGAATAATGGCGTGTCAGCCACAATACTCAGCAATAGTGGGGCTGACTCAGAAGCCTTCACTGTCAGAATAGAGGTCAAATAGGGCTGAGTTGTTGCCATCTCTATTGCTTCTATCCTTCTAGTCATTTGCCAAGATCTGCCATCAGGAATCTCCATCATGTATAGAATGTGAGGATCAGCTGGAAGGATAGACGCATTAACACCAACGTAGTAGAGAAGGCCAATATGAACAGCATCTCCACCATGATAAATCAACACCAACTTTGATGGATAGATCATGTCACCTTGATTCCTAACTCACATCTTCCCAAACAGATCCTTTACTCTGAGTTGATGGAAGGTCAAAGGAAACACGTCAAATTTAACTTTAAAATCAGCCTGTAGAATTTCAGAATTACATCTAAAAACTGAGAAGACAATGAGTTCAGTAGTTACATCTGGAAGGCATCTGTTCAAGAAGAAGTTGCGGAGAGCAAGTGGCAACTGCAAATGGACAGAATGAACAACCAAACACTAACCTCAGCTCAGCTCAATGACCATCAGATCAAACAGGAGAATGAAGAAATGATAAATAGAACCTGGAGGGTGATAGTCACTCCTCAGGAGCAGGAGGTGGATTCCTGGGTGACTGTTGGGAGATGGCTAGTGTAGAGTACCCTGTGGTCGCTCCCCTCAATAATAAGTATACCATTTGGGATACTGTTATGGTGGGGGGGGGGGACCTACCAGGGGGAAACTGCAGTGACCAGGTCGCTAGCACTGAGTCTAGCTAGAGAACAGAAGTGAGGGGGAGATGAGGGGCACAGTAGTGATTGGGGATTCCATAATTAGAAGAGCAGAAAGCAGATTCTCTGAACGTGAAACAGACACCCAGATGGTGTGTATCCTCCCAGGTGCCCTAGTCAGGGATATCTTAGATTGGGTCCATGGCATTTTCAAGGGGGAGGATGAACAACTGGAAGTCATCGTACTCTACATACAGGTACCAGTGACATAATCTCTGGATTGTTGCCTTTGCCATTTGCCAATTAAAGTAAGAATAGGATGATTTGTCAGATGAATGTGTGGCTGAAGAATTGGTGCAAGGGACAGGGTTACAGATTTCTGGATCACTAGGAGATACTCTGGGCAAGGTATGACCTGTACCGAAAGGGACAGGTTACACCTGAACCTAGGTGGGGGGAGGGGGTGGTAAAACAATATCATTATGGGCAGGATTGCTAGAGTTGTTGGGGAAGATTTAAACTTCCCCAACACTCCTGATGACTCCTGACTCCTGATGAAGGGTTTCGGCCCGATACGTCGTCACTACCTCCTCCTATAGATGCTGTCTGGCCTGCTGAGTTCTGCCAGCATTGTGTGTTTTTTAAGATTTAAACTGATTTGGCAGAAGGCTGAGGATGGGTATAGATAGAGTGAATGCAAGCAGGCTTTTTCCACTGAGGCTAGGGGAGAAAAAAAACAGGGACATAGGTTAAGGGTGAAAGGGAAAAAGTTTAAAGGGGACATTAGGGGGAGCTTCTTCACACAGAGAATGGTGGGAGTGTGGAATGAGCAGCCAGATGAAGTGGTGAATGCGGGCTCACTTTCTACATTTAAGAAAAACTTGGACAGGTACATGGATGAGAGGTGTATGGAGGGATATGGTCCGGGTGCAGGTCAGTGGGACTAGGCAGAAAAATGGTTTGGCACAGCCAAGAAGGGCCAAAAGGCCTGTTTCTGTGCTGTAATGTTCTATGGTTCTATGATGGGCCAGCCTCCTAGTAAATACAAGGAAATACAGAGTGTAGTGAGACTGTGAGAAAGGATGGGCAGATGATAAGGCAAAACTGCAGTCAGCAGGTTGAGTTAAACAGGGGGCCAGATTGAAAAAGGGTGAAGAATACAGAACTGAAGGTGTTATATTTGAATGCATGCAGTATACAGAATAAGGTGGATGAATTTGGAACACAGAGATTGGCAGGAATGAAGTTGTGGGCATTGCTGAGTTGTGGTTGAAAGAAGATCATAGTTGGGAGCATAAAATCCAAGGATACATATTGTTTTGAAAAGATGGGCAGGTAGGCTGAGGGGTGGGGTGGCTGTATTGGTAAACAATAAAATCAAATTCTTAGAAAAAAGTGATAGAGGATATGTATATGTAGAATCATTGTGGATGGAGTTAAGAAACTACAAGGATAAAAATACCCTGATGTTAGTTATATACAGGCCTGTGAACAGTAGCCAGGACGTGGGCTACAGATTACAAGGGGAGATTTTAAAAATATAAGTAAAAAAAGAAATTTTGCGATAATCATGGGTATTTCAATAGGCAGGTAGATTGGGAAAATCCAGTTTCTGATGGATCATGGAGAGGGAATTTGTAGAATACTTTCAAGATGGATTTTAAGAGCAGCTTGTAATTGAGCCCACTGGGGCAATGGCAAATCTGATCTGTGCATTAGATGATCAGGAAGCTTAGTGTAAAGGAACCCTTAGAGAAAGTGATCATGACATGATAGAATTCACCCTGCAATTTGAGAAGGAGAAGTTAAAATTAGATGTATAAGTATTATGGCAGAACAAGGGGAATTACAGGGGCATGAAAGCAAAGCTGGCCAAAATTGATTTGAAGGGGACACCAGCTGGTGTTTCTGCAGGAAATTTGGAAGGTGCAAGAATGATAAATCTTAAAGATGATGAAGTATTAAAAGGGAAGATTAGGCAACTATGGTTGACAGAGGAAGTTAATGATGTCATAAAAGCAAAAGAGAGGGCATTATAATATAGCAAAAAAAAAAGACCGCTGGAGAGGTAGTAAAGGGGGACAAAGAAATGGCAGACAAAATTAAAAAGTATTTTGCATCAGTCTTCACTGTGGAAATCACGAACAGAATGGCAGAAGTGTGAGAGTGTCAGAGGGCAGAAGAGAGTATTGTTGCTATTAATAAGGAGAAGGTCCTTGGAAAGCTGAAAGTTCTGAAGGTAGAGAAGTTAATTGGACCAGATGGACTACATACAAAAGTTCAGAAGGAGGTCGCTAAAGAGATTTTGGAGGCATTAGTAATGATCTTTCAAGAATCACTAGATTCTGGAATTGTTCCTAAGGACTGGAAAATTGCAAATGTCACTGTACTTTTCAAGAAGGGAGGAAAACAAAAGAAATGAAGTCAGCCAGTTAGCCTGACTTCACCGGTTGGAAAGAAATTAGAGTCTATTATTAAGAATGAGGGTTCTACATGCTTGGAGGCACATGAAAAATAGGCCCAAGTCAGCATGGTTTTCTCAACAGGAAATCTTGCTTGACAAATCTGTTGGAATTCTTTGAGGAAATAACAGGCAGAAGAGTCCATTTATTTGGATTTTCCAAAGTCTTTGACAAGGTCCCACCCATGAGACTGTTTTAGCAAGTTAAGAGCCCATGATATGACATGAAAAATACTAGTATGGATAGAAAATTGGCCGACTGGCAGAAATATTGGAGGGATTTTCTGGTTGGCTGCCAGTGACTAGTGATGTTCTGCAGAGTCAGTGTTGGAATCGCTTCCTTTCATGTTATATGTCAATGATTTGGATGAAGGAATTGATGGCTTTGTGGTCAAGATTGTGGACAATACGAAAACAGAATGGTAGGTAGTGTTGAGGAAGCTAAGTCTCCGAAAAAGGATTTAGACAGATTGAGGGAGTGGGCAAAGCACTGGCAATTTGGTGTATAATATAGGGAAGTGCATGGTCATGCCTTTGGCAAAGAAATAAAGGCGTAGGCTATTTTGTAAATGGGGAAAGTATTCAAAATCAAAGGTACAGAGGGGCTTGGGAGTCCTTGTGAAGCACTTCCTGAAGGTTAATTTACCAGGTTTCCTAAGGTTAATTTGTAGTCAAATTCAATGTTTGCATTCACTTTGAGACAACTAGAATACAAAAGCAAGGATGTAATGCTGAACTTAATTTTCCAAATCTACCTACATACTGAAATCCCCCATGACTATCACAATGTTTCCCTTTTTGCATGCCTTCTCTATCATCAGTTGTAATTTGTAGCCAAGTCCTGGTTACTGCTTGGGGAGCTGTATATAACTCCCATCAGAGTCTTCTTTACCCTTACATTTTCTTAACTCTACCCATAGGATCCTTCATCTTCCAAACCCATGTCACCTCTTTCTAAGGATTTGATTTCATTTTTTACCAACAGATCCAACTCAATCCCTACCTGCCTGTCCTTTCAATATAATGTGTATTCTTGGATGTTAAGGTCCTAACTATGATCTTCTTTCAGCCACAACTCAGCGATGCCCACAACATCATACCTGCTAATCTCTGACTGCGATACAAGATCACCTACCTTATTTGATGTACTGCATGCACTCAAATGGAGCACCTTCAGTCCTATACTCATAACCCTTTTCGATTTTGTGCTCCTGTTACACTTACCCCACTGTTTTTCCTCACAGTCTCAGTACTCGCTGCATATAGTTGTAAACCAACTGCCCCATCCTCAGCCCTATCCCTCTGGTTCCCATCCCCCTGCCAAATTAGGTTAAGCCCTTCCCAACAAACCTGCAAACCACAGAACATTTAAATTCAAGTCATTAAAGGTGTAAATCTGGAGTTAAAATAAATACTAATACCAGAATGGTGATCATGAAGCTACCACATTGCTGCCCAAATAAATCCGGTTCACTAATGACTTTCAAAGAAGGAAATATAGCATACCTATCAAATCAGACAGTCATAGAGCTCAAAAATGAGTCCTTCAACCCAATGAATCTATGCCGAAGTCAGTCAGTATCCCTTTTCTTCTTTCTCTTTCCTATCCAAGTACTGCTCAAAAGCCTTTTCAACATTGTAATTATATCTACCTCCATGATGAGAATATGTGGAGGATGAAAAATGTTAGTGTTAAAATTGGAGTGGAAATATGCTTGATAATCTGGCAGGTCTAGATGGACCAAATGGCTTATGTTCCTGTACTATGATTCTCTGAAAGCCTGAGGATTGGGGGAAGTTGAGAATTCAAAAATTGACCTGGTTTCAGTAAGAGCAAAAATAGAACAAGAAAACAAGTTGTAAGGAATATTGCTTCAATATACTTCAACAGCTACTACAAGGATGTAAAAACAGAAAAGATTATTGAAAACTAAAATGGAACAATACATAATGGGGAGCAGAGCAAGCAAACAAAAATTTTGGCTCTGTCCCCACTGACTTGACATAAACAATTTTCCAGAAATAGAAGGGGACCAAGATCTCAATAATAAAAGTTGGTAAGAGGAATTAGTATTAGTAAAATAAAAGTGCTGGGAAAAGTAATGGCATAGAAGGCCAATAAATCCCAAGGGACTGATATTTTGCATCCCATTATACTAAAGGAGGTCACTATGATAATTGTATTGGTTGTTTCCTAGCAACATTTTACGGATTATAAAAAATGGTCTTGCAGATTGCTGGGTGGCAAATGAAACAATAAAGAGGGAGAGGGAAGATGGGGAATGAGAGACTGGTTAGTCCCATTGCCAGAGATAATCCACATGAAGGGTCTCAGCCTCAAACATTGACTGTTCTCTGGAGATGTTGCCTGACCCACTAAGTTCTTCCAGCAGTTCAATTTTTGCCCCAGATTCCAGCATCTGCAGTTTCTGGTGTCTCCAAATGATACGATCTGTGACAAAGGAGCTATTTAGGAAATATCCAAGCAGAACGTGGTAAAGGATGCACACATTCATGGGAGAGTGAAATTATGCCATTAGTTTCTGAGTCTCTAAATGAGGCAATATCCTCTTAGCATCTATCCTTTCACTCCCTCTGTCAATGAAACCACCTTCAAAGCTCCAGAGAGTGAAGGCAAATCCCACTCAATTTCTCCTTTTAGAACAGCCCCTCAATCCTGAATCAATCTAGTTAATCTATGTGTCAATCTTCATGAGAAATGTAACCTCCTCTGGACAGAGAGGTCATAATGCAGACAATCTCACCCACTGTAGAACTGCAGAAAACCTCCTAGCCTTTGCACTGACCTTGTGAATTGCATTGCATACCTGCCTGCTGGTTCCTTCAGCAGATCAGTATCCTTTTACGCACTGCATTTTCTAGTAGCTTGCCACAAGGGGAAGGAGGGAAGTGCCTGTCTTTTCATCTTATCAAAGTGTTAATACTTGACATTTTCCCATAGTATATTTGATCTGCTCTTCCTGCCCACTCACTTAACAACAATTTGCATTCTCCTTACATCTAATTTTCTCATCTTGTTTTATATGTATATAAATATATATAGAAATATATATATTTATATAGTTATAATCAGGAAATTTGAACATGTTTTTCCCTTGGTCCTAGTAGCACCAATTGGCATTAGTACTGGGGCTGTCAGCTATCCATAAACTATATTAAGAAATGAGCATCTAATTAGGTAATGCTCTAATTCAGCTCTCACGACGTGTGGCTTTGTCAATGATGCTATAATTGAGAGCAGCATTAAAACAGATTCCTCTGCTGCTTAGGTAAAGAGTAAAATTATAAGGCAACACTTCCAAGTTTGGTGTTGTCAATGAGGTCAATGGATTGTCAAGTTTTCTTTATTAGAACCAGTTTATGATGCAGTGACACGACCAAAAAATAAATGCAGCTTATATCAGTATCAGGTATAATATCACTGACATATATTGTGAAATTTTAAAAATAACTTCAGTTGCATGTGTTTGTGTTCAAAAGTTAGTGATTTTTTTTATCACTGATAGTTAGTGAGAAATATGTAGTAAGACAATTCAGGTCTATTTTGTTCACTGCAATTTCAAGCATTGAGATGCCAGAAACAGCTGAATGTGAACATGAGATGATTTCATTACTTCAACAAGTAAGGAATTATGCAGAATTTCAAGGTATTGACAATCATCTTGAATGGTACAATGAAAATGAAGATTTGGAAGATGCAGTTGTCAAAAACATTGTATGAAGGCAGTCTAATGAGTGACTGTACTGATTTTTTTCATTTACAGTCAATAAAAATAATGCACCAACATAAAATGGATGAATTCCTCTGTTGATAATTATTAGGAAATAACACAGTTTTATAGTACAGTAGTAGCATTAATAGTTTTCTAACTTGTTCTGTGTTTCATGTCAATAAATAGTTCATCTTTTTTATACCTTTTTAACTACTGTATTTCCACGAAACATCAGCTAATGGGACGGCCACATAATTGGGTCAAAATATACTGGTCCCAATTAACCAAAATCCAATGTATGTATTTAAATAAGTAAATAAGTCACGCAAAAGAGAGCAAAAATAGTGAGGTGATATTCATGATTAGGTTCATTATCTGTTCATAAATCTGATGGCAGAAGGAAAGAAGTTGTTCCTAAAACATTGAGTGCGTGTCTTCAGGCTCCTGTACCTCCTCCATGATCGTAGCATTGAGAAGAGGGCATAACCTGTGTGAGGAGGGTGCTAAATGATGGATGCTGCCTTTTTGAAGCATCACCTTTGGAAATTGCCCTCCACACTGGGGAGGCTAGTGCCCATGATGGAGCTGGATAAGTTTATACTCATCTCGCTCTTTTAAATTATAACAAAATAACAGTGTGACCAAACTAATGTGCCATTTGGCTGCAAAAGAAGATAGAATAGATGAGCAGAAAATCTAAAAACTGAAGAGGTTAGTTTTAAGTGACTATTAACTGGTTTTCAGAAGTTAATTACAGCTTGGGATGTCAGAGTTAGGAGTTTAATTCTGGAATGATCTTAAGTTTTTATGACCTTCTCAACTGCTCCATTTTCTTTTTTCATTCCAAAGATGTACTGATTAGTACATTAATTGGCTATTGTAAGTTGTCCTGCGATTAGGCTAGGGTTAAATTGGTGGATTGTCCGGAGGTGCAGCTCGTGGGCTGTATCGCCAAATAAATAAATAAGTAGCTCAGAGATTAAAGTCCATCTGAAGAAATCAGATATCAATGAAAGGGCAATTAATTAACCTGTTTTTTTAAAAAGGTACCATATCTTCTACAAGTGTCAGCCAGCATGCTCAGGTATCACACAACATGCACAACAAAACAGAAAATAGCTTTGAACATTCACATAAGAGGGATACAGACATTTCCTGCTCAATTTAATTTCAGTGCAGAAAGCCAGCAAACCCATTCCTTTTATATGACCTCAAAATTGTCATCAGTATAAATTCTTTTCCAATCTAAGCAACATAATGTCAGACCTATATCCTTCTCTCATTTCTCTGAGGTTAGGATCAGTACCTCATTCTGACACTTGTCTATAAATCTGTCTGAGTCAGATATGAAAGTCTCCTTTTGCTGAATTCAATTGCTCTGAAACCGATTTATCTCTCAGATGATGTATGCCAGTCTAGATCTGCTTGAGCACTGTTGAGATCTGAAAGTGCTAAAAGAAAAGAATGCCCTCTTAAAGGGAAAATGCAACCCACTGCGTGCTTTGTAAAGGGTACAATAAAGCCGTGTCACTCCCGAATGATTGGCTCTGGCTCAATACGACTCAATTTATGCTGTCAGACAACAGAAAGTTGTAAACTCAGACAGCCTCTTCATGGGCACTAGCCTTCTCAGCATTGAGGACACTTTCAAAAGGCAATAGCTAAAAAGGAGACATCCATCACCTAGAACACACCCTCTTTTCATTGTTACCATCACAAAGGAGATCCAGGAGCATGAATATACACACTCAACGTTTCAGTAACAGCTTCTTCCCATCTGCCATCCGATTCCTGAACAGACAGTGAACCCATGAACACTACCTCTCTACTTTTTCCTCTCTCTTTTTGCACTACTTGCATAATATAATTTTTACAACATATATATTTTTATTATTATGCATTGCGATGTATTGCTGCCACAAAACAACAATTTTCACCACATAAGCTAGTGACGTTAAACCTTATCCTGATTCTAATTATTATTCTGAAACAACACGATAGCATATCGATTAGCGTGACACTGTTGCAGCTCAAGGCATTCGGAGTACGAAGTTCAATTCCAGTGCCATCTGTACATTCTCCCCATGAGCACATTGGTTTCCATCCGCATGCTCCAGTTTCTTGCCATTGTCCAAAGATATACTAGTTAGTAGGTTAATTGGCCATTGTAAATTGTCCTGTGATTTGACTAGTTACTAAATAGGTGGGTTGTGAAACTCATCGGGCCAGAAGGTCCTGTTCTGTGCTGAATCTCTAAATAAATAGTTAAAATAAAAACCTCCTGAAGGTTCGTCATCCCATGAGAATATGCCAAAAGGTGTAGCCTTATTAAATAAATCTGCTTGTGGAGAAGCTCTGCCTCCACTCATCAGGCGACTTCAAGGCTTTGCGAGGAGTTACCACTACATGGAGCAGCACTAACTAGATTTCTGATCACACAATTTCTTTCCCGTTGAGAGGGAAGGGCAGGCCAGGAGAGGGTCACACTTGGCTTGAGGGCTATCGGTGATGCTCAACTGGCAACATCTTCACTTGAAGTGGGCAGCGTTGTCAGCTGATTACTAAATCAGTAGGGTTAGTGATTCTGGAGCTGAATTAACTTCATCTGAATCTCTGATCATAATCTTTTTGTGGCACAGATTTCTGTGGCTTCTTGTTCTTTGTGCCAGGAGTTCACCTATTTTGCCTATTGTGTCTGTAACCATTGGGTAGTTTAGGAAACCCATGAGACCTAATGAGACTAACAACCATTTCTCGGAAAGGCTGGATAAAGAACTAATATGGAAATTAGCTGCTGCTTTTCCAGGAAAGTGGACTTGAAAGCTTCTTGAAAACATAACAGCTGATTACATTTAGAAGCATAGAAGGATAGAAAATGGCCCATGATGCTGTGCCGAACATATACTTACTTTAGAAATTACCTCTGGTTACCCATAGCCCTCTATTTTTGTATGCTCCATGTACTTATCCAGGAGTCTCTTAAAAGACCCTATCATATCTGCCTCCACCACTGTTGCCGGCAGCCCATTCCGCGCACTCACCACCCTCTGCGGAAAAAAACTTACCCCTGACATCTCCTCTGTGCCTACTTTCAAGCACCTTAAAACTGTGCCCTCTCATGTTGCAAAATGTATGTTAATTAGAGGAATTGAATGAGTTAAACTGATCAATTACAAAGGCCACTGTGCTTCCCGTGGGGAGACAAACTGGTGTCACTGTCTGTTTTATCATAAACAGGACAATTCTGGACACACTTGCTCAGTTCCTTGCATTTTAAAACATGATCACCTGGACAGCTACCCTAGAAGAGCTTCTGCAGATGCTGGAAATACAGAGTAACGCATACAAAATACAGGAGGAATTCAGCAAGTCTGACCACATTCTTCCCACATTCCAAAGGCATATGGTTAGGACCGGTGAGCTGAGGGGACGCTATGTCGGTAAAGGAAGTGTGGCGACACTTGCAGGCTGCCTAACACAATCCTCAATGATTTGACGTGATGTAATTGATGCATTTTACTGTGTGTTTTAATGTAAATGTGACCAGTAAAGCCAATGTAGCCTCAGTCGTCCAGGATCATTCCTGTGCTGTCTGAGTGAAGTTTAAATGTTCTCGCTGTGTCCATGTGAGTTTCCTCTGGGTGCTGCAGTTACCTTCCAAAGATCTGTAGGTTGGTTGGTTAATCGGCCAGTACAGTTGTTCCTAACATGCAGGTGACTGGGAGGATCTGGATTGCTTTGGAGGGACTGTGGAGGGAAGGTATTACAGGAATAATTAGTGAGATAATGGTATTGATCTGTGAGCTAGTATAGAATTGATGGTCCAAGATGCCTGTTTGTGTCATAAGGAAATGTCAAAATTGGAAAATTCTTTGAACTCTGTGTAAGGGTTTTAGTGCTTACATTACAGAAAGTGCCTTAAAGCAATCTGAAGTTGTTTAGATCACTACGGTACCAGAGAATGGGAAGTATAGTTCAGAAAAGAGATTTGAAAGGTGGTGCTCTTATCCACTAGCAGAGATAATCGAGATTTCAGAGAGGACATTAAGTTGTGATGAGTTATGAATGAATTTGACTTCTCTGCTCGATTTGCCTCTGTACCTAAAAATCTATTAGCTTCCTGTAATGAAATTATTGAGAGATTGACCACCCATGGTCTCTGAGGAGGAGAATATCAAAGATTCATAACCTTTTGAGTGAAAGAGTTTCTCTCCATTCGTAACAGCACTACACCATTCCCTGTCAGTGAAACATTTTCCAGCATCTAGAATCATTGAGTGATTGCAGCAGAGGAGGAATCCATTTGGCCCATCAAGTCTTTGATGGCAGATGGTAGAATTGGGCCAGTCCAATTCTTCTGAAGCTTCCCTACAGACCTCTGAGTTACTCTAATAAAGTGACTAGGCAATTCCATTCAAAACACACAAGATTCATTAGGAACTCAGCAGGCCAGGCATCATCTGTGGAAAAGAGTACAGTTGATGATTCGGGTTGAAACCCTTCTGCAGGACTGATCCTTTACCCAATTTGATTGATCATTTATCAGTTACATTTACAGGCAGCCATCTCCAGAGCACAATTAACGTGAGAAAAAGTGTATTTGCTTCCATCTTTTGCCTAAAATTCAAAACCTATATCTTCTGATACTTGAACCGATCTCTCCTGCTAGCCTGTCTAATTCGACTTGGTCTTGAACAATCCTATCAAATCTCTTAACGCTATGTTCCAAAGAGAACAATCCTGAACTGTACCAAATCAATTGTGTGAATATGGCACATACAGCCTAACCCTAATTGTGTGGTGAATGGTTTAGACCTCCTACATGTGGGAGGCCCTCTCTTTTTTAACTGAGTTTTGAGTACACATTTTTTTTCGTCTTGGTGGGCCTGGTTCATTGCTCCCACACTGTAAGTTGCACAGTATATACTGTGGCTAACATGACTTTGTAAAAATGTTTAATCCTACTACACCATTGTCCACGCATATTTAACAAACTTCAGTTTTTCTCATTAAAACCTTGTGAAATTCTCCAATCTCCTATAGCAGTCAGGCTGAAAATCTAAGATAATGGTGAAACAACTCACCGTAACATTATACTCCAAAATCTCCAGTCAAACTATAATCCCAGTAATATCAGTGTGGTGAACTACATATACCTGTCTGGACACGCCCCCTGCTGACTGCTCCTGTGGCTTCTCCCACAGACCCCTGTATAAAAGCGATCAAGGCCTGAGCCCGGCCTCTCAGTCTCCAGGATGTAGTATGGTGGTCACTCACTGCTTGTTCCTTCTTCCAGTCAATAAAAGCCGATATCTCGCCTTTACGTCTCAGAGTGAGTTATTGATGGTGCATCAATCAGTCAAACCCTAAGGTGGAGTACTTCATACCTCGTTCCGGGCCGAGACCCTCCAGCAGGAATGAAATGTCAACTGTGCTTTTTCCCACAGATGCTGCCTGGTCTGCTGAGTTCCTCCGGCATTTTTTGTGTGGCTCTTGGATTTTCAGTATCTGAAGATTTTCTCTTGTTTGTAACAAAATTATTGTTACTCTGGATCCACAGCATAGCATAGAAAAACACAATAAGCGTAAAGAATGGAATAAATATAAATATAAAAACAATCCAGTATAACACAATATACTAGGTAACTGTTACATATGTGAACTGATAGTATATACACATAAAGTGATGGTAGATGAGGTGTATGTGTAGTGGAGTTGGGGGAATGGGATGCCATAGAAATTATAAAACAGTATAGCACAGAAACAGGCCCATCTAGTCTGTGCCAAACCATTATTCTGCCTTGTCTCATCAACCCTCACCAGGATCATAGCCTTCCATACCCCTCCCACCCATGTTTCTATCCAAATTTCCCTTAAATATTGAAATAGATCTCACATCCATCACTTGAGCTGGCAGCTCATTCCATACACTCACCACTACAACTTAGTGAAGAAGTTCCACTTCATGTTCCCCTTAAACATTTCACCCTTAACTCACGACCCAACTTCAAAGGAAATATCCTGCTTGCATTTACCTCTCATAATATTGTATATCTCTATTAAATCTCCCCTTAATGTGAGTTAATGAATGGGTAGAACTGTTGATCAAAGCCAGATGGCTTGGAGAAAATAACTGCTTTTGAGCATAGTCATGTAATCAACAAACTTGGAAACATTACATTTGATCCCTTTACCAAGTCATTGATGTACCATGTCATAAGATAAGGGTGATCATGGTCTTTTCCTGAAAATGATTGTTCTTGGCAAATTTTTCTACAGCAGTAGTTTGCCATTGCCTTCTTCTGGGTAGTGTCTTTACAAAACACTGCTTGGTTCTGAATTCCAGGAGGAACAATTTCTAGAGTGCCTACAAGAAGGCTTTTTAGAGCAGCTCGTGGTTGAGCCCAAAAGGGGATCAGCTATTCTGGATTGGGTGTTGTGCAATGAAGCAGAATTTGATTAGAGAGTTTAAGGTAAAAGAACCCATAGGGGAAAGTGATCATAATATGATTGAATTCACCTGAAATTTGAGAAGGAGAAGCTAAAGTCAGATGTATCAGTGTTACAGTGGAATAAAGGAAATTACAGAGGCATGAGGGAGTAGCTGGCCAGAATTGATTGGAAAACAGCACTGGCAGGGATGATGGCAGATCACCAATGGCCAGAATTTCTTGATGTAATTCAGAAGGCAGAGGATATGCGCATCTCAAAGAGGAAGAAATATTCTATAGGTAAGATGACACAACTGTGGTTAATAAGAAAAGTCAAAGCCAACATAAAAGCCAAGGAAAGGGCATATAATAGAACAAAAATTAGTGGGAAGTTAGAGAATTGGGAAGCTTTTAAAAATCAACAGAAGACAACTAAGAACTCACTAAGGAGGTAACGGTGGAATACAAAAGTAAGCTAGCCAATAATATTAAAGAGGATATCAAAAGTTTCTTCAGATACTTAAAGTGAAAAAGGTTGGCGAGAGTGAAAAAAAAATATCGGACTACTGGAAAATTATGCTGGAGAGGTAGTAATGGGGAACAATGAAATAGCAGACAAACTGAAAGATTATTTTGCACCAGTCTACACTGTGGAAGGCATCAGCTGTACGGTGGAAGTTCCAAATTTCAAGGGTCATAAAGTGTGTGAAGTTGCCATAATTGGAGAGAAGGTTCTTGATAAGCATAAGGGTCTGAAGGTAGATAATTCACCTGGACCAGATGGTGTACACCCCAGAGTTCTGACAGAGGTGGCTGAAGAGATCATGGAGGCATTAGTAATGATCTTTCAAGAATCTCTAGATTCTGGAATGGTTCCAGAAAACTGAAAAATTGCAAATGTCACTCCATTGTTCAAAAATGGAGAGGCGGAAGAAATGAAATTAAAGGACAGTTAGTCTGACCTCAGCAGTTGAGAAGATGTTGGATTAATTATTAAGGATGTGTTCTCAGTGTACTTGCAGACACATGATAAAATAGGCCATAATCAGCATAGTTTCCTCAATGGAAAATCTTGCCTGACAAATCTGCTAGAATTCTTTCAAGAAATAACAAGCACGATAGACAAAAGAGAATTTGTTAATGCTGTTTACTTGGATTTTCAGAAGGCTTTTGACAAGATGCCATATATGAGTCTGGTTAACAAGCCATGGTAGTCCAGGAAAGATTCTAGCATGGATAAAGCAGTAGCTCATTGACAGAAGGCAAAGACTGCGAATAAAAGGAGCTTTTTTCTGACTAGCTCCTGTTGACTTGTGAGTACTACAGGGGTTTATGCTGGGACCAAGTCCTTTTTACATTATATGTCAGAGATTTGGATAATGGAATTGATGGCTTTGTTGCAAAGTTTGAAGGTGATAGAAGGATAGGTGGACAGGCAGGTTGTTTTGACAATAGACAATAGGTGCAGAAGTAGACCATTCGGCCCCTCGAGTCTGCACCGCCATTCTAAGATCATGGCTGATCATTCACTGTCAATACCCAGTCCCTGCCTTGTCCCCATATCCCTTGATTCCCCTATCCATCAGATATCTATCTAGCTCCTTCTTGAAAGCATCCAGAGAATTGGCCTCCACCGTCTTCCGAGGCAGTGCATTCCACACCTCCACAACTCTCTGGGAGAAGAAGTTCTTCCTCAACTCTGTTTTAAATAACTGACCTCTTATTCTCAATCCATGCCCTCAGGTACTGGACTCTCCCAACATCTGGAACATATTTCCTGCCTCAATCCTATCAAATCCTTTAATTATCTTAAACGTTTCAATCAGATTCCCTCTCAAGAAAACCTACAGAATGATTTAGATTAGGAGAATGGGCAAATAAATTACAGATGGAATAGTGTTGAGAAATGTATGGTCATGCGTTTTGATAGAAGAATTGCAGGGGTTGACTATTTTCTGAACCAAGAGAAAGTACAAAAAAAACTGAAGCACAAACGTACTTGGGAGTCCTTGTGCAGGATCCCCTAAAGCTTAACTAGCAGGTTGAGTCTGTGGTAACAAAGGCAAATGTAATGTTAGCATTCATTTTGGAAGGACTAGGATATAAAAATAAGGATGTAATGTTGAGACTTCATGAAGCACTGGTGAGGCCTCACTTGGAGTACTGTGAACAGACTTGAATTGAATTGATTTTATTTCTTTCATTCTTCCCATAAATGAGGAGTAAAAATCTTTATGTTACATCTCCATCTAAATGTGCAATGGGTAATCATAGTAATTTATAATAATTTAAAATAAATAGAACAGTCAACATAATATAGAGTACACACAAATCAGCGTGCGTTCATCAGTCTGATGTGGCCTGGTGGAAGAAGCTGTCCCGGAGCCTGTTGGTCCTGGCTCTTATGCTGTGGTACCGCTTCCCGGATAGAGCAGCTGGAGTAGATTGCGGTTGGGGTGACTTGGGTGCCCAATGATCCTATGGGCCCTTTTCACACACCTGTCCTTGTAAATGCCCTGAATCATGGGAAGTTCACAACTACAGATGCACTGGACTGTCCAAACCACTCTCTGCAGAATCCTGCGATTGAGGGAAGTACAGTTCCCATACCAGGCAGTGATGCAGCCAGTCAGGATGCTCTCAATTGTGCCCCTGTAAAAAGTTCTTGGGATTTGGGGGCCCCTTATCTTAGAAAGGATGTGCTGAAACAGAGGTTTCAAATGAGGTTCACAAAAATGATTCCAGGGTTGAATGGCTTGTCATATAAAGATCATCTGATGACTTTGGCCCTGTATTCACTAGAACTAGGAAGAACGAGGGGTGATCTCATTGAAACCTACTAATGGAATGATGAGAGAGTTAATGTGGAGAGGTTGTTTCCTATTGTTGGAGAGTCTAAGCCCAGAGGACATTGCCTTAGAATAGAGAGGCCTTTTGGAATGGAAATAAGGAGGAATTTCTTTAGCCAGGGAGTAGTGAATCTGTGGAATTCATTGCCACAGGCAACTGTGGAGGCCACGTCTTTATGTATATTTAAGGCAAATGTTGATATTTGCTTGATTGGTCAGGGCATGAAGAGTTGCGGGGAGGAGGCAGGGATTGGGGCTGAAAGGAAAATGATATTAACCATGATGATATGACGGAGCAGACTTGATGCGTCAAATGGCCTAATTCTGCTCCTATATCTTTTGATCTTATGGCCTAAGACAGGTAACCCCAGCCATTATCAATACTGTCTGCCTTGCGTCAATGGTCGCATAACCAGGACTTGTGATACACACTAGCTGCTCATACAACCATCCACCACCTGCTCTCCTGGCTTCATGTGACACTAATCGGGGGGCTAAGTCAATGCTACACCTTGCCCAAGCGGCAGACTAGCAGAAGGGAAGAGCACCTTACACCTCTTTTGATAGTCATATTTGCACCCCGACACCCCAAAAACCATTGATACTCGTTGTAAATTTAACATAGATATAGAAACAGAATTAGAGTATTTGTCCCCTATACTACCTTTCACCATTATTTTGTCCATTATCACTCTCATCTCTCTTTTTATTCTGTATCTATTGGAGAACTACTTTAGGTATCTTCGTTTATGTTATTAGCTAGCTTCCCTTCGTATTTCATCTTTTCTCTCCTTAATGCTTTTAATAAGCTTCCCAATCCTTTATCTTCCCACTTATTTTTGTTATATTTTATGCCCTCTCCTTTGCTTTTATGCTGCCTCTGACTTCTGTTGAGAGCAATGGTTGCCTCATCCTCCCTTTAGACAACATTTTCATCTTTGAGATGCATCTCCCTTGTGGCTTCCAAACTGTCCCCAGAAACTCCAGTCATTGTTGGTCTGTAATCATCCCCTTCCAATCAACTCCTCAATCATGCCTATGGAATTTCTTCTTCTCCAGTATAATAGTAACACATCTTACTTAATCTTCTCCCTCTCAAACTAAAGGGTGAATTCTTATCACTATGATCACTGCTTTCTAAGGGTTTCTTTAGGCTACCTAATTAAATTTAGTTCGTTACACAACACTCAATCCAAAATTGTCAAATAATATTACTGTATTGTGTGGTAGCATATTCACTTCCAACACAATCTGGTAGGAGTTTGTACGTTTTCCCCATGACCGTGTGTTTTTCATGTTATGTTGGCACTGGAAACATGGCAAAACTTATGGGCTACCCTGCCTCCCCTCCCAGTACATCTCAGAGAGAGTTGGTCGTGTAATGCAAAACAATACAATTCACTGTACGGTTAGACGTTACAATGTACCCGTGACAAATAAAGCTAATCTTTAATCTTGAAATATGATTTTCTCTTCATAGATCTATGTTGATTCTGTTCAATCATAACCATTTTTGTCTAAGTGTCTTAGTATCACATCTCTAATCACAGAAATGGATGGAAAGAATGTAGGGTTGATTGTCAAGCCATTATAGATTTCAGCACTTTCCCTCCCAGTGATGCCCAGCTGCACTTCAAGACTGGAAATCACAAGTCAAACCTGGCACAGAAATTCTCCAGGCTTCCCAGATAATGTACAGTACTGTGCAAAAGTCTTACGGAAGTTTGTAAATCTCACAGATCAAAGGATGTTGGGAATGGTGAGGGTGGAGTGCCATGGGAGGGTCTTGGGACAGATGGACAGCGCTGAGGTTGGGGGGGGGGGATGTTGAATGGGCACAGACACTCCCAGCCCTGAGACACCAGGCAAGGTCATTTGATTCCAAACAATTGGTTTATTGATCATTGACTAATATTAGGAAAGGCAATTTCCAGTGGAACTATCTGGCTGAAGTTCTTCCCTCTGACCTTCATTCTAATCTTACAATTGAAACTATTCAGTTCTACAGGTTGCATTAAGATGACCCGAAGTTACAGCTGAAATACTGTAGTCTAATTTTCTGGTGAGTTTCTCCAAACCACATTTATGTTGAATTTCTGCAGTCTGACATTAAAGGTAAACTACTCTTGCTGAAAGTAACAATTGAATTTCTCCTATTAAACTGAATGCAATAACTCTCCATTCCATCCATACTGTAATAATCTAAACTATAAACTTATAAATTCTCTGTTCTAACATTATGGAGAAATTCTCAATAAAAGGCTTGAAACAAAATTATCCAGATCAAAACCTCCTTGCTGAAGTCCTCCTATCCAACCATGTAGCTGGAATTCTCCAATGAAACATAACACCAAAGTCTCGTGGTCCTCCATAACTTTGTGCTAAAATCCTCATCTCTAACATTATACCTGGAATTTACCATTTTCAAAGTTCAAAGTGAATTAAACATACTACCTTGAGATTCATTTTCTTTCAGGAATTTACAGGAAAATAAAGAGATAACAATATAAATTAAGAAAAACTATAAATAACAAAACCGACAATCAATCAATGTTCAAAAGAAGATGAGTTGTGCAAATAGTGAAAACAGTAAATAAGTAATTCTGAGAACATGAGTTGTAGAGTTCTTGAAAGTGAATCTATAGGTTGTGGAGTCAGCTCAGCACTGACTGAGGTGACTGAAGTTATCCACACTGATATGGTAAAACCAAAAAATTTAAAGTTACTGATCCTCTCCACGTCCCATCCACTAATGAGGTCTGACTCGTAGTCCTCATTTTGGTGAAAGTTTTCAGCCTAATTTAGAGAGAAGCATTCCACTAATGCTCGCATATAAATTCTCCAGTCTGGACATAGAGAACAGGTCTAGCAGTATGGTGAAATTCCCTGTTAAAACTTTTGGCAAGAATCTCTATCTTGCTTTAAGTTCAAATTTTCATGTCTAAACTATTCACTGAAGTTCACAATATGGTGAAATTTTTTAATCTGTCATTAGTCTTATGAAAATTCCTGAGGATTTTAATATCTCAGTGACATCACATTTCTTTCTTTTAAACTCGGAGGAAAACAAATCTGATCGTTATGTTCTCTGAGTGTTGAGCTAATACCAAGTGTTCAATATCAGTGTATGAACATGAAAATAGAAATTGGAAAAAATTGCTTTTGAGAAAAAATAATGTTGAAACATGTAATGCATTTACAAGAAAACACTAAAGTTAAAGGGCACTTTATTTTTCATTGCACAACCTGGTGTTTGTGGCCACACAAGACACATATGCAATAAGGTTATTCTAAGATTGTTCTAGCAAAGGGACATCAGAGGGATTTTGGGCTAGGTGGGCCCTTTTGTGCTCTGAGTTCTCAATACTTCCGTATGAGTTGAATGGAGGATTCCCTTCCACATATTAACTAGACAATTTTACACTTATTCAACACAATTCTAATACAATACCTACTGGCCAATCTCTCTGCACTTCATAACAGTTTGCTACGTATGCCCTTCTGGCCCTCCATCAGCAGACTATAAATAGAGATTTCCATTGATGAATACATAATATTTAATTCCATTCATAGACAGAGTCATAGACTGATAGAGTTATACAGCATGGGAAGAGCTGCTTCATCTCCGTCAAGTAGTTAGATATTGGCTCATGGCTTTCCAAACCTTTTCAATCCATGTTCCTGTCTGACATCGTACAACTTAAACATTGTTATTGTACCTGCCTCAGCTACTTTCTCATAGAGCTATAGAGCACGACAGCATAGAAACAGGTTCTTCAGCTCAGGTAGTCTCTGGTGAACTGCTTTTCTACCCAATTCCATTGATCCACACCTGGATCAAAGCTCTTCATATCCCTCCATCCAAATTACTCTTAAATATTGCAATTAAATATATTATATCTAGTATATCCTCACCAAAACCACCAATCTGCAGGAACTGCTCCATAATCTATGGAGTTTTGCAAGATGATAACAGATGTATCCTTTACACAAAAGATTTTGTAGATGCTGGAAAGGTACTGTAGGTGCCTCCTTTATTTCTATGGCTACTCCTGTACTCTGAGTAGGACATTATGACTTTCAGAGAGAATAAAGTCATACTTATCAATACCTTAACTATGTAGTACCTAATTTTGAAATAATAGTCCTGGATTCTAGCAATCACTTCAAGAGAAAACATCATGTCAGCATCCAGGGTCATCTGAATCTCCTTCTGTTGTCTGACTGGAGAGACACCATTGACCAGAACCTGCAATGGACAGCTGCACTTATACTGTGTCCATACCAGAGTATGACTGGGCCTAGCTATTCCATGCTGAAAGGCTTTTCTGGTATCTAAGTGTAAGGAACATGGCATATTATTTCTGTTTTTTGCATGTTTTTTAATCTATTCAACATATGTATACTGCAATTGATTTACTTATTTATTTTTCTTCTATATTATGTATTGCATTGAACTACTGCTGCTAAGTAAACAAATTTCACACATGTGCTGGTGATAATAAACCTATTTCTGATTCTGAATGCTCTAATTTGTCTGGATTAAGTGCGGCTCCAATAAAATTTAAGGTCAACACTATATAAAAGCTCTCCATTTAATGAGCTCTCCACCTCTCTTTCTAACAAAACCATCTACAAAAAAACTCACAGAACCTCAACATTACCTCATAAAGTGTGACCTCTAGCACCGAGAATGGCAGAAGCAGTAGGTGCATGGAAACAGCTTAGGTTATAACTGACCTTAGGAGACACTCACCATCCCAAGGTACAATATACCACTACTCATGAGGCTTTGGAGAGGGTGCAGAAGAGGTTTACCAAGATGTTGCCTGGTTTAGAGGGCACGTGCTATGGTGAGAGGCCTTACAAACTTGGGCTGTTTTCTCTGGAGCGGCAAAGGTTGAAGAGTGATCTGATAAGAGGTTCGTGCGATTGTGAGATGCATAGATAGAGTCTCTTTTTCCCAGGGGTAGAAATGTCTAAATATCAGAGGCATGCATTGAGGGAGAGAGGGGGTAGGTTCAAAAGGGATGTGAGAAGTAAGTTTTTCATTCAGAGTGGTGGATGCCTGGAATGCACTGCCTGGTATGGTGGTGGAGGCAAACACATTGGAAGTTTTTTGGGGATGTTTAGATAGGCACATAAATATGATGAAGATGGAGGGATATGAGCATTCTGTGGGTAGGAAGGAATAGTTCTTGTTTTCTTAGAACTTACTTTTTAGCCGGTTCAGCACAACATTGCGGGCTGAAGGGCCTGGTCCTGTCTTACGTTCTACTTATGACTATCTAAAATGGAGAGTCATAGAACAGTACAGCACAGAAATATGCCTTTGGGCCATCTAGTCTGTGCCAAACTTTTGTTGTGCTTGGACCCATTAAACTGCCATTGCAGTTTACCACACTATCATTCAGTTGGTTCATACAGATGACAAAAAACAATGGACCCAATACCAATCCATGTGGCATGCCACTAGTCACAGGCCTCCAGTCGGAGAGGCAACTGTGTACTGTCACTCTCCAGCTTTTCCCTATAAAGCCAATGTTAAATCCAATTTATTACCTCATCTGGAATGCCAAGTGACTGAACCTTCTTGACCAGCCTTTCATGCAGGACTGTATCAAAGGCCTTACTAAGGTCCGTGTAGGCAACATCCACTGCCTTCCCTTCATAAACTTTCTTGACTTCCCAAGCCAACTGTAGGCTCATCTTCATCGCAAGGAGTACATGCATTCAAAAAGGAACCTTGTCACTGTCTTCTCAAGAAAATAGGAATGAATATCAAAAGTTCACCTTAACAATGACATCAGATCTCAGGAATAAACAAGGAAATTAGAATGCCATTCCATTTTATGTTTGCCTCTAGTCCTGTCCAATATTTTGCAGTATTTTCACTAGACCACGATGCCAACAGAATCAAAGAAGTGGTGAAAAGACGATCAACAGGAAATGTGTTAGCATGTGACAGAAGGTGCAAAGGTGACAAAACATTTTGCCGGTCCTTTTAATATATCTCTCCATAACTCACACCCGCAGTATGTTTATAACTATTATTTGTTTATTCCTTTTAATCCCTAAAAACTGGTCGTTATTTTAATACATGCCTTTCATAGCTGCACAATGCCATCAGTTATTTCGCTCACTGCTCACATTCAGCGTCACAAAAGAAGGATTCTCAGGAAATGACAGTCAATGCTAGCTAGTCATGAAAGGTTGCAGTGTTTATCAGCACTGCACAGATCTACTGCTTAGATGCATGATCGTATAATTAGCTGCTGCTGAGATTCTTGAAAAGATATCTTGACAGGCTATTTTTTTTTAAAAGCTTTCTTTCATAGAATATATTTACAAATTGCTGTCTCATATCGAGATTGTTCAAAGGCTTATCCTTTTGGGATGTGTGTGACTTATGAAGGAAAGTAACTAAACCAAATCAAGGGGTGCAGGATCTCTTTTGGCAAATAAAAACAGACAGACCCGCTCTCCATCGCCACAGGGAGTCAGTTAGATAAAAATAACACCTCTTTGTAAATGTTCACAAGATAAAGCACAAGGAATATACTATGTTTCTGAATGGTATTGTAACTAAGGCACCAAATAAGATTGAGATTATAATTGTAAATAAAACTGGGCTCTTTAATGTAGTCGTAGTAGTGCGTTCACTCAAATCGATTATGATGTTCTCCTGAGGGGTTATTCCCTTAATGGAGAACAGATGTAGGTGAGTTTGTTTAACAAGGGGAGGTTGAGGAAAGGACAGCGACCACACAGTCCTTGACAGATCAGGTCCAGGGCCCAGTGGCATGGAATGCAAGATGCCTGGGGACCCTTCACTGCCGCAGCTTTCCTCCACATGCACTGCTGCTGTGATATTTCATCATCTTCCGCTAGCTCCACCGCTGAGGTCTTGTTTGGATCCCTCTTTGCTTGGAAGCTCCCGCTTGACCTTACTGCCACGGGTGACCCTACCAGGAGTTAAGCTCAGATGGCATCGCTCTCAGGAATCCACAAGCCTCTCCACCACGACAGGGTGAAATCCTCAGAGAAGGAGTTATTTATGTAACACCATCATAATAAAAGACTCTACAAAAGTAGAGTTTAATTGGATCTGTTAATTGTGCACAAGAAGGCTGATCAGGTTGAAAGATCGTTAGACTGCATCGGAGAGATATAAATGGAGACATGCTGAACCTCCTGAAACAACAACTTTTTTTAAACAAGTATCGAACCAAAGGATAAGGAACACTTCGATCATCTCTTTCTGCTTTGGATTACCTTTGCCTGATACACAACCATTCTTCCATCTATACTTGCTCACTCTCTACACATACCCTATTAACAGGCTGCTAAGACAATGATATTCTTGTTTCTTGATTCTAGCTGCCTGTACAAAGTTCCATGGTAGATTAATGTTTGACAGGCTCTGAGCCAACCAGGAAAATTGCACGGAGAACTTGTGACTTCTCCTTTGACCAAGCTAATCATGCAATGTGGGAATTATGGGCGTTGTTGTGTAGAATTGGAAGAATGATGTGCACACATGCTCTAATTTTGGATAGTTCTCTATTGTCTTGGTCTTTGCAAGTGATCAGGCTGCTACAGATCTAATGTAATTTCCTGTAACCTGAATTACTGCTATTCATCTGAGCCAAGGCTACTGGCATTTGTTGAATTAATGCTCTGAAAAGGATGAAAAGACTGAACTTTAAGAATTATGCCAGAAATCATGTGGTTGTCAAAACCATTTATAAAGTAGCAACTCAGTCTACTCTTGGTCCATACACATTGATGTCACATCCATGAAAGCTCACCAATTCCTCAGGAGAATAAAGAAAATTGTTGTGTCTCTGTCAACCATCATCAGTTTTTATCAATGCGCCATAGGTGAAATTCTGTCTGGATATAACGGCTTAGTGTGACAACTGCTCTGGACATGACCGACAGAAACTGCAGAGAGTTGTGGACACAGCTCAGCACTCACAGGAAACAACCTCTCCTTTGTGGACTCTGTCTGTACTTCTTGCTGCATCATTAAAGCAAACAGCATAATCAAAAGACCACACCACCCTGGACATTTTCTCTTCTCCCCTCTCCCATTGGGTGCAAGATGCAAATGCCCAAAAGCATGCTCCACCAGGATAGTGGACAGCTTCTATCTCACTATTATCCGACTCTTGAATGGATCTCCTGTAAAATAACATGGACTCTTAATTTCACAATCTACCTCATTAGGATCTTGCACTTTGTCATTTGCATGCACTGGACTTTATTCAGTACCTTTTATGCTTTATTCTGGAATGTTACTGTTTTTCCTTGCTCTGTCTCATATCACCGTGTAATGATTTGATCTCTATGAAACAATATGCAGGTCAAACTTTCCACTGCATCTCAGAAGAATAGGAAGTATCTCTGAAAAATGAGGCAAACTGAGTAAATATGGCAAAGAAAATCACATTACACTTCTTTGTAATGCATGATGAATAGAAAGACTGTGGGATGTGCCAAGTAGCCCAGACAGGCCCTTTGGCACATCTAGTCCAAATCAAATTGTCCTAATGCCTAGTCCAGGGGTTGGCAACCCGCGGCTCTTTCATCTCTGTGCTGCGGCTCCCTGTGGCTTTGGAAAATAAATGATGAGTATTTAATTAAAATGTATTTTATGTTAGTTTGTTTTTGAAATGTAATTCTAAATTTGAAGATTATGGTGATCTTGTACAATCTAAATAAAACGTGTTTTTTGTCGCTATTAATATACGTCACCACTGCCATTTCTTTAATTTTTCGATCCAAGGTAGGCTAACTATGGAGAATTCTAAAAAAAAGAAAAGTGACTGAAGAAAACAGAATGCTTAATGATACATGGGCAGATTTATTTGCTTTCACTGCTGACGAGACTGGTTTACCGGTATGCTTAATATGCATTGAGAAACTAGCAAACAACAAGAAGTCAAATGTTGCAAGACATTTCCAGAATAAACACGCACCCTTTGCTCAAAAATATCCGGTTGGAGATGAGAGAAAAAAAGCCATTTCGGAACTGATGCGGAAGGGTGATCTGAGCAAAAATCATTTCAAGAAGTGGATGAAGTCTGGAAAATCAACTACGTATGCTAGTTTTGTTGCCGCACAGGAAATAGTCAGGCACGGGAAGCAGTTTACAGATGGTGAATATATAAAAGAATCTTTCGTTAAGATTTCAGAACATCTATTCACGGACTTTAAAAAGAAGAGTGAAATTGTGCAGAAAATCAGGGATATGCCTCTCTCTGCAAAGACTGTCAAAGACAGAACCATAAAAATGGCAGAAGACATCACAAGACAGCAAATTAAAGACATCAATTCAGCTGTGGCCTACTCGATTGCCTGTGACGAGTCTAAAGACAAAGGTGATATTGAACAAATAGCATGTTCTGCCGGTATGTAAACTCTGCCGGGCCACAGGAAGAAATGATTCAGTTGATACCTCTAAAAGGCCAAACACAGGGGGGAGTACATCTGTAAGGCCGTCTTGAATTGTTTAAGAGCCAAAGGAATAAAGACCACCCACCTGGTGTCAGTAGCTACTGATGGGGCACCAAGTATGACAGGAGCACACAAGGGATTTGTGGCTTTACTGCAGAAGTCGCCGGACAGAAAGCTGCTGACTTTTCACTGCATCTTGCACCAAGAGGCACTGTGCACTCAAACATTTCCTCCAGAATGCACAGAAGTAATGGATGTTGTCATTCAGATTGTCAATAAAATAACGGCAAAAAGTTTAAATCACCGTCAATTCCGTTTGTTACTGGACGAGCTGGAAAGCGCATATTCTGATCTCCTGCTGCACAGCAAAGTCCAGTGGCTGTCCAGAGGGGAGGTGCTGAAACGCTTTGTCGCGTGTCTGGAAGAAGTGAAAACTTTCCTGGGCAGCAAAGGGCTCACCTTTCCTGAGCTGGAACAGCCAGAGTGGCTGGAAAAGCTACACTTCATGGTAGACATGACAGCGCTCCTGAACACGCTGAACGCAGCTCAGGGGAAAGGACGCACAGCCATTAACCAAGTATGATAAATATTTTAATTGCCTATTATTTTACGTATATTCATATTTTTCATTGTTCAGTGAGATAGTCCTTTTATTTTTCAGGTTGACAGCTGGCTGACGTTATTTTTGGTTTGCTGCTGGCAGACAATTTATGTTCGGCGTTTTTCATAAATACAAGGACTCAAATAGACATTGAGTATTTTACTTAAAAGTAACCTTCAACCCAACGTCTTTTTTTTCGGAGTTCAACAGGTTTTTGTTGCATGCAGAAATGTAATTTCGTTTTCTCTGCAGGAGTTCATCGATTTCATAAATGCAACACATTATAGTTTGTTTATACATAGCATAAAGGCAAAAAAACGTTTATGCAGTGTTATTTCATTTTTGATTTTGAGTGTCAAACGGGTTCTGTGGCTCCCAGTGTTTTCTTTTCTGTGGGAAACGGGTCTGAATGGCTCTTTCAGTGGTAAAGGTTGCCGACCCCTGGCCTAGTCCAATTGGCCCACACCTGAACCATAGCCCTTCATAACCTTTGCTTCCCTATACATTTCCAAATTTCAAACTACCCTCTAAGTGAATAAGTTCCTCTCAGATTCCCTTAAATATTTCATCTTTCACCTTTAAGCTACAACTCGTAGTTCTGGCCCTACTCAACCTCAGTGGTAAAAGCCTGTTTGCATTTACTCCAACTATAGAGTCACAGGAAAGTCCAGCACAGAAACAGGCCCTTCAGCCCATCTAGTCTGTGCTGAACCTTTTAAGCTTCCTTGACCCATTGACTTGCACCCTCTCTTAATTTATACCCCTCTCTCTTATACCCCTCACAATTTTGTATTTTGATACATGTGAAATAATAAACCAATGCTGCACATCAGCATTTTGCTGCAAGCAATCATTCACCCAACCTTCTTCATCCAGTCCACTGACAAATCCTTCTCTCATTCACCTGGTTTCCAGCTTCTCTTTCAATGCTTTCAATTTGAAAGCATCAAATAAGATTGTGATTATGGTAATTACTAAAACTAAACTGTTTATGTGACACTATTATTCCACTTTCCAATCACTCTCTGAATAACAAAACTATTCAAATCCTGAGATCCTTGATCACTCACTCTGAGGCTTAGGTTCATTTCCTTTCTCTATTAGGATATTAGGGCTGCTGCGTGCATCCTGCAGCCTTGTAATTCATAACACATCACACACACAAAGAAACATCATCTGATTCTAATTCCCGCATTAACTCACTTTGACTCACTTTTCAGAGACACTCTCTATTGCTAATCAATCCTTATCCCATCTTCCGTGCTACTGAAAACTAACTTATTTTCTCTATTTCTCAGGTCTGACCTGAAAGCTAATTTGGCTTCTTTTTCCAACAGGGGATGCTTGAAATATTGCTTCCAAAAAGGCCAAGTCCTCAGTACCCTGCTCTACTTCCTGCAAACTCGGGACAGCATGGCCAGATTTCGCTCTAACTCTACTGACAAGGTAGCAGAAGATACCGCCATAGTGGGCTGAATCTTAAATAATGATGAGTCGAAGAGCATGAAGGTGTTAGAGAACTTAGTTGCGTGGTGTCATGAGCACAACTTTTAACTGAATGTCAGCAAAGCTAAAGAGCTATTTTAATTACTTCAGGAAAGGGAGTCCTGCACATGCTCCTGTTTATATCAACAGTACCTTCAAGTTTCGAAGGGCAAACATCATCAACAGCCTGCCCTGGCCTTGACGTCCCTGTGATTGCATGGAATTTCCTCTAAATATTTGGTTTCCTGACACATCTCAAAAAAGTCCAGAATGGTAAGTCATTTACCTGCTATAATTTGCCCAGAGTCAGAACATGGAACTTGGAAGCACAGTTCAGGCCAAAATGTTGTTCTGTCCTTTTAACATACTCCAATATCAATCTAACTCTTCCTTCTCACATATTCCTCCATTTTCTTTTCATCTATGTACTTCCCTCAAACATCCCTACCATATCTGCCTTTACCTTCACCCCTGGCAGTGCATCAACCCTGTGTAAAACACAACTCTGATACACTCCTCCTTAACTTTAGTCTAATCACCTTAAAATCATGTCCTCTCATATTTGCCATTGCCACCCTGGGATAAAAAGGTCTCTAGCTGGCCAATCTATCTATTCTCTGATCATCTTATACACCTCTATAAAGCCACCTATATTCTTTGCTCCAAAGAACAAAGCCCTGACTCACTCAATCTTTGCTCATAAGACATGCTCTCCAATCTAGGCAGCATCCTGGTAAATCTCCTCTGAACCCATAAGCAAATATCAACAACAACCCAGCCAAATGAATGAGAGAATGGTGGGGAAATGTGGAGAAAAGAATAGGTTAGGCTAGGATTATTGTTACGAATGTATACTCGATATTTGGCATGGATTCCGCGGATTGAAAAAAAATCTTGTTATTTTCATGTTCTCTCTCAGTGACTCTGTGCCCACGAGTAGAGAGCCAGTGCCTACAAGCCTAATAGTGAATAAGGCCCTGGGATATGACGGTACTAATGCCACATGCTACAAGACACCGTGGAAAACTTACTTTTGCAAGTTTTCCACACAGATCATTTCAAAACAGATTATTTGCAGAGTACAAGAAAAAAATAATAACAGAATACTTTTTAAAACATCAAAATAAAGTTTATTCACAAAATGAAAGTATTTAGAAGAAGAAACTACGTAGTGTCTTTTCATTCTTTACTTTCATTGTCTATACTGTTCTATTACGTTCCTACACATCAATAGCACTGCTGCCACTCACGCGGTCCCCAAGCATGAGACGCTCCTACTATAATTGATGGGCATCCTCACCCAACCCCGCCCCTCCTGTCCAGTATTGGAAGAATCGTACGCCGTGGTCTTTCCCGAGCATCAATGTATCCCTCAGCACGTATTCCTGCAGCCTGAGATGCAAAGCCAGCAGGACTTCTCCACAGACATCTCGATGAGTTGGCAAAAGTTTCGGACGGACCAAAGAGTCCGAGACTTTCACTGAGTTGATGATCTGCCAGCAGCACAGAATACAAGCATTATGGTTAAATTACAAAGAAACTGCAGTGCAGGTCAACAATAGAGTGCACGAGCCATGACAAGGAAGATTGTGAGTTCATCTTTAACATACAAGGGATCTGTTCAAGAGACCAGCATTCATCCAAAAGTAGCCATGGTGATCATAGTTGCAATCATTAGACATTCTGAAAATCCTTCAGTCTGAGAATTACGGGATGTATGGGAGGTATCACAATGTGATACCATTATTCAAAAGGGTGGAGACAAAATGGCCTTATGTGCTGGGCCTGGGACAGGTCCTCTGAAATAATAACACCTAGGAATCGCCAACCTTTTCCACCCCTGATTGTCCAATGAAGACTGGCTCATGGACCTCTGGTTTCCTTCATCCGAAGTCTATAATCAGGAAGAGACACCAGAATATTTGGAAAAGCATAATCAATCTCACAGAGTAAGAATGGCATCACGATGTAGAAATCACATCCATGCCCGGAGGACAGCTGTTCGTAATATACATTGTAACAACACTTAGAACAGTGCACCACAGGTACAGGCCCTTCAGCCCACAATGGCTGTACTGAGCATGACGCCCGAATTAAGCTAATCCTTACTACCTGCACATGATCCATATCTCTCGATTCCTTACATATTTTTGTGCCTATCTAAAGGCCTCTTGATTGCCACTCTTGTAATTACTTCCACTATTACCCCCAGGCAGCATGTTCCAGGCACCTACAGCTCGACGTGTGGAAAATCTGCTCCGCACATCTCCTTTAAGCTTTCCCTTCTCAGTTTAGTGCTATTATAATATTGAAATGTAACGTTGTCTACTTCTTTTAAAAAAAAGGAAGAATGGTGTATAAATGGAATAAGACTACAGAAAACTGTAGCACAAGGTGATCTGGGGGTCTTCAATGCAAAATACATGCATTAAAAAAAGGAGCAGGCAAAGAGAAGGCCGATGGAGTGCTCAAAGATATTATCGTGCCACAGTGTTTCAAGATCAGTCAGCACTGCAGCTGACACACAAGCTATGAAGCGGTTTCTTGTGGGGACAGAGGCACTTCAGGGAAGCAAGGGGATTTGAATAGAACCGATGCTGCAATGCCCTGTTCTCGCTGGGTAAGGAGTGTGTTGGTTGAGGGCACTAACACTAGGAGCAGTGAAATCAGGACCAGATTTTACACCAACAGTCCTGGGGGAGAACAAGTTTGACTTTTGTTACCAGGGCATTTTACCCTTTTGATTTTTCTGTATTAATAGAGAACAATCTCTCTCTTTCACTAGAGTGAAATACTTACTTGCCAGCACCAGGGCACCAGTGCACCATGGCTACAGCACGTACCATGCCAAAACCCAGAAAGGCTTCTTTGATTGCAGCCATCAAACCATTACAACCCAAAATGAAAAAGGTAGCAGGTGCATGGGAACATTTCAATTACCATCTTATGAAGTACCTTCACCATCACTGAGTGTGGTTCCTGGATTTCCTCACTAAACAGAATTTACCTCCACCATACAGAGCCCCACGGTTCAAGGAGGTGATAACACATCTCAAAGGCACTAAGAGGTGGACAATAAATATTGGCTTTACCACAGAACATCATATTCAGTGAAAGGGTATGAATAAGGAACCAGAAGTGAGGGCCAGAAGGAATTTTCTGAAAGGTCACAAGTGACAAGTATCTCGTGTACTTCGCCCATCCCCTTACCTCACATCACTATGGCCAATGAAAACTGGATCACCATGCTGGCTGCAAATCACAAAGTCGTATTGGCTCGTGGGTTTTTTCCCTCATATTTTTATATTGTTCAGATGAGTAAACTATATATGTCATCGTTGCAGATTAATTATAATAATGAAAAATTGTTCGAGGAATCTAAATCTAGAATATATAGATTGGCATAGATATTGATCTCCAGTCAACAGTTATAAATATAATCTCATTGAGGCTTTTGAACTGAAGAAATGCTTATCCTTAACATTTCTGGAATCCTTTATTTAACCAACTGCTTTAAATCACTGTCACCTTTTAAAGAATAAGCACTTCTGTTGCCGTGGAGCATTCTGTGGTGACTCAGCTATTTGTCCAAGGAGGAAAAATGTTTCCAGGGATGAGGGACTTCAGTTCTGTGGACAGAATGGAGAATATGAGGCTATTCCTAGAACAGTGCAAGTAATGAGTATACATATTAAAGATTTAAAAATCTGTTTTGAGTGCAATCACTGACTCAATCTCCACAGTCTCCACAATCACCATTCTTTGCATGAAGACATTTCTCCTCATCTTAGTGCTAAATGGGCTATTCAATTTTGATGTTGTGACACCTAATCATGAACCCCTTAGCCGCAGTGAACACAAGACTATTATGTCACACAAGTGCAGAATTATGCCATTCCAACTATTGAGGCTTCCATTCCATCATGACTGAATTAGCAGCCCTCTCAACCCCCATTCTCCTGAATTCTGACACTCTTACTAATGAGGAAACTATCACCCTCTGCATTAAATACACCCAATGACTAGGCCTCCATGGCTGTCTGTGACAATTAATTCAACAGATTTGTTACCTTCTAGCTAAAGAAATTTCTCCTCATCTCTGTCTAAAGGGACATCCTTGAGGCAGTGCCCTCTCGTTCTAGGCTCCTCCACTAGAGGAAAAGTCCTCTTCATGTGCTGCTGTGTGAGAAATGGCCAGGGGGTTGCCAACATCGGGCCCTTTGTATCCTCTTCAGACCTTGTTAACCTACCTATCTCTGTACCATCAGGAAATTTACTGCAATGCAATTGGTTGTCTCACTCATAAGCAACTGGTTGACTCTGAAAAATGACTCATCTGTTCTGACACTCTCTACTGTCAGCCATCTTGTCTTCTATCCATGCAACACTTTACCCCCAGCTCCATGTTTTCTGATCTTAGACAGTAGCCTTTTGTGTAGCTCTGGCATGAAGAAAGGAGGCTGAAATCTGGTTGAATGGCAACTCAAAAAACAACTCTCACTCAACTTCGGCAAAGCCAACAAGATGATTATTGACCACAGGAGAATGAAGCTGAAGATCAATGAAGCAGTCCTCATTAGAGGTTCAAAGCTGGAGAGGGTTGATAACTTTAAATTCTTTGGTGTTATTATTTCAGCGGATCTGTCCTCGCACTAGCATACAAGTACCATCATAAATGCAGCATGACAGCACCTCTACTTTCTTAGAAAAGTGTGCAAATCTGGCATACTGTTGAAAACTTTCTCAAACTTCTATAGATGAGGAGTGGAGAATATCCTGCCTGGCTGCAGCACGGCATGCTACGGAAACACAACTGCCCAAGAACAGAAAAACCTACAGAGTAGTGAACGTAGCCCAGTCTATCTCAAGCAAAGTCCTTCCCACCACTGAGCACATTTACCAAGAGCTCTGCCAAAAGAAAAGAGCATCTATCATCAAAGACTCCCCACCATCCAGACCATGCTCTCTTCTTGCTGCTACCATTGGGAAGGAGATTCAGGAGCCATAGACCCCACTCCATCATGTTCAGCAACAGTTACCACTACTCAACCATGAGGCTCTTGAGCAAGTAGGGTAACTTCATTCACCTTAGGACTTGATGGTGCCAGACTGGCAGATGTTCCAGTCTATGGAATTTTAATCTTAGTAACAACCAAGCTCAATGTTAGTTCAGTTTTAAAGATGTTACACAGAACCCGGTGTGTATAAAGGAAGTGAGGGATACAGGGCCCTGGTGCTTGAAGGTAATGTGGTGAACAGAACCCTAAAGGAAGCAATGGAGTAGAAGTGAGTGAGTTTTAAAAGGTGTGTAGGAAGCAGGTCTAGGATGAGTTCAAAGGGAGTACAAAAAAAAATCAGAACACAGTGTGGCAGCTACTGAACCAAACATTCAGGTACTGAATAATCAGAGTTTTACTGTAATAAATTCCAGCATTTTCCCGATGACAGATGTTAGGCTAGCTGACCTATAATTTCTTACCTTCTTTCTTCCTTCATGTTGAGGACTATTATTAATGTTCTTACTTTCAATCTTTTAGAACCACCACAGAATCTAAAGATGAGCGTTAGCTTTATTTGTCACATGTACATCAAAACCTACAACGAAATGCATCGTTTGCAGCAATTACCACAGTCCGAGGGAATGCTGGGGGCAGCCCGCAAGTCCTAATGAAGCGTCTCACCCCAAAGCTTTGACGGTTTACTCATTTCCTTAGGTTAAGTCTTGCCTTGATTTCCTCCAGCATTTTGTGTTTATTACTTAGATTTCCCACAACTGCTTATTTTCTCTTGTTCGTACTTAAAGAGGAACATATTGGTGTTGAAATGTAAATTGTTCAGGTAGGTCACAATAACCAAAATATATAACTTTTAATTTCCAAATTTCTTTTTGTGTTCCAAACAGATTAGTGAATTTTGGGATCTCCTCTTTGTGCAGCCAATGACATGTAATTTATGGTTTTTAAAATTATCATTGTTCCTGGGTAGTCAGAGGTTTGGATTCTGGCCTCCAAACAATCTGTTGAC
Organism: Hypanus sabinus; assembly: GCF_030144855.1. Lineage (NCBI taxonomy): Eukaryota > Metazoa > Chordata > Chondrichthyes > Myliobatiformes > Dasyatidae > Hypanus > Hypanus sabinus. Next base: position 174,199,414 of record NC_082708.1, on the reverse strand, counting down.
ATGCTTCTTTTTCTTTAGTCTTGCAAGATCATAAGGTATAGAAGCAGATTTAGGCCATTCTGCCCATTATGTCTGCTCGGCCATTCCATCACGGCTGATCCCAGATCCCACTCAACCACAGACACCATATCCTTTGATGCCCTGACCGATCAGGAAACTATCAGCTTCCACTGGAAGTATATGCACGGACTTGACAATTCACTACTCTCTGGCTGAAAACAGTTCCTCCTTACATCTGTTCTAAAGTGTCACCTCTCAATTCTGAGGCTGTGCATTCTAATTCTGGGTGCCCCCACCAGTGGGAATGCCGATTCCGATGATACTAAGGTAGGATGTGTTGTGGATAATGAGGTGGGTTTTCAAAGCTTGCAGGGAGATTTATGCCCGTTAGAAGAATGGGCTGAACGTTGGCAGATGGAGTTTAATGCTGAGAAGTGTGAGGTTCTACATTTTGGCAGGAATAATCCAAATAGAACATGCAGGGTAAATGGTAGGGCATTGAGGAATGCAGAGGAACAGAGAGATCTAGGAATAACAGTGCATAGTTCCCTGAAGGTGGAGTCTCATGTAGATAGGGTGGTGAAGAAGGCTTTTGGAACGCTGGCCGTTATAAATCAAAGCATTGAGTACAGAAGTTGGGATGTAATGTTAAAATTGTACAAGGCATTGGTAAGGCCAAATTTAGAATATTGTGTGCAGTTCTGGTCACCGAATTATAGGAAAGATATCAATAAATTAGAGAGAGTGCAGAGACGATTTACTAGGATGTTACCTGGGTTTCAGCACTTAAGTTACAGAGAAAGGTTGAACAAGTTAGGTCTCTATTCATTGGAGCGTAGAAGGTTGAGGGGGGATTTGTTCGAGGTATTTAAAATTTTGAGAGGGATAGATAGAGTTGACATGAATAGGCTGTTTCCATTGAGAGTAGGGGAGATTCAAACGAGAGGACATGATTTGAGAGTTAGGGGGCAGAAGTTTAAGGGAAACACGAGGGGGTATTTCTTTACTCAGAGAGTGATAGCTGTGTGGAATGAGCTTCCTGTAGAAGTAGTAGAGGCCAGTTCAGTTGTGTCATTTAAGGTAAAATTGGATAGGTATATGGACAGGAAAGGAGTGGAGGGTTATGGGCTGAGTGTGGGTAGGTGGGACTAGGTGAGATTAAGAGTTCGGCACGGACTAGGAGGGCCAAGATGACCTGTTTCCGTGCTATGATTGTTATATGGTTATATGGTTATGGAACATCCTCTCCGCACCCAGCTTGTCTAGTCCTTTCAACATTCGGTAGGTTTCAATGAGATCCTACACATTCTTCTATATTCCAGTGGGTACAAGCCCAAAGATGCCAAACACTCCTTATATGTTAACCCCCTTCACTTCTGGAATAATCCTTGTGAACCTCTGGACTCTCTCCTGAGTCAGTTATGGTTTAATATTTAGCATTATGAAATCTTTGGTAAAGGTGGTGAGTACAATTGCTCTTCAGAAACTGGTGGGGGGGGGGGAGTGGGAAATGCCTCACGTTGTAGGAGACAAGAGTTTGAACCAGTGTGGATAACTTCACTCACTTCAACAATGAACTGATACACAACCTGTTGTATGGACTCACTTTCGAGGACTCCAAAACTCATGTTCAAATCTCAAAGTAAATTTGTTACCAAAGCACACATGTACCCTGATATTCATTTCTTGGGGATGTTCACAGTAGGTACAAAGAAACACAACAGAACCAATGAGAAGCTGCACACAACAAATACGGACAGACAATGTGTAACAACAAAACATGCAAATACAAAATATAATAGTAATAATAAATATTGAGAATATGAATTGTTCTCAATTTTTTTTACATAATTTGTCTTTTGCTCATTGATTGTCAGTCTTTGTGTGAAATTCTTCATTGATTCAGTTGTATGGGTATTTCTTTGCTGTACAGTCAATTTCTGCTAGGAAATTAATCTCTGGGTTGTTTCTGGTGACATATATGTACTTTGATAACAAGTTTAATTTGAACTTTAAACTCTTCTGGTGGGGATATCAAGAAGTAGCAGGATCTGCCCCCATCCATCAGGTCCTGTGACCTATTCTGCGGATGATGACTCCTGGGTACTGAGATACCAGGAGTCATCATTTTACATTTATGCCTTAGTCAAGTTTTCCAAGCAGATTGCATGGTAGCCAGCACACTAGAGACTTCTGGGAATTTTATATGCCACACTAGTAAACATATTGTGACAAGGATGTCAATGTTCTGAAAGAGACATGACAGACACCAAGTAAGTGTAAGACTTCATTCCTTTAGGGTTACCCACACACACAAAATGCTGGAGAAACTCAGAAGGTCAGGAAGCCTCTGCCGAGAGAATAAAGAGTCGATGTTCTGGGCTGAGACCCTTCATAAGGACAGGAGATTCCTGATGAAGTGTCTCAGCTTGTTATTCCTGTTCATAGATGCTACCTGGCCTGCTGAGTTCCTCCAGCATTTTGCATGTGTTACTCTGGATTTCCAGCATCATGTAGCAATATGCTAATGTCCTCTATAGGGAAGATGTTCTAAGATAATAATGGATAGTAAAGTGCATCTCTTTGAGCAAATAACATTGCTATTCCCCACACAGAGATATAAATAAGACTCAATATTCAAAGATTCAAAATACAGTGCATATATAAAAAAGTATTCACACCTCTTGGAAGTTTTTATGTTTTATTGTTTTACAACATTGAATCACAATGGAATTTGGCTTTTTTTTTAACACTGATCAACAGAAAACAAGCTTTCATGTCAAAGAAAAAACAATTTTCTACAAATCGGTCTAAATTTATTACAATTATTAAACACAAAATAATTGCATAATTACTTACCCTCTTCAAGTCAGTATTTAGTAGATTCAGTACAAGATTAGACAGCAATTACAGCCTTGAGTCTGTGTGGATAGATCTCTCAGTTTTGCACATCTGGACACTGTAATTTTTCCTCATTCTACTTTACAAAACTGCTCAAGTTCTGTCAGATTGCATGTGGATCGTGAGTAAACAGCCCTTTTTCAAGTCCAGTCACTAATTCTCAATTGGATTGAGTTCTGGACTCTGACTTGGCCACTCCAGTACATTAACTTTGTTGTTTTTAAGCAGTTCCTGTGTAACTTTATGCTTGGGGTCATTGTCTTGCTGGAAAACAAATCTCCTCCCAACTCACAGTTCTCTTGCAGATTGCATCAGAATTTCCTCCAGGATTTTCCTGTGCTTCGCAGCATTCATTTTACCCTCTACCTACACAGGCCTTCCAGGGCCTACTGCTGTAAAGTATTCCCACAGCAAGATGCAGCCATGCTTCACAGGAGGGATAGTGTGTTTTTGATTATGTGCTGTGTTTGGCTTATGTCATACATAGCATTTAGTTTGATGGCCAAAATAACTAATTTTGGTTTCATCAGACAATAAAACTGACTTCAGAATCTGCCACATACCTTCTGGCAAACCCTAGCTGAGATTTCATGTGAGTTTCATGTGTCTTTCTCTTTTCCATTCTCCCATAAAGTTGTGACTGGTGAATCACCTGGGTAACAGTTGTTGTATATTCAGGCTCTTCCATCTCAGTCACTGAAGCTTGTAGCTCAAGTAAGCCATTGAGTTGTCATCAATCCTTTGGTGGCCGATGGTCACTCAGTTTTTGAGGACAGCCTGCTCTTGGCAGATTTACAGCTGTGCCACATTCTTTCCATTTCTTGATGATTGACTTTTCTTGATGTACTCCAAGGGATGTTCATTGACTTGGAAATGTTCTTGTATCCATCTCTTCACTTAAGTTATCTTAATTATGAATTGCAGCAAACGAACCAGCCAGCAACTCAAACTTCTCCATTTCAGTAACAATCATATTACCTTTTATAACCAATACTGGAATGTTATTAGCTTTATGAATCAACCCCCCCCCCCCCATTTTCTTAATCATTACCCAAACATCTCCAACTATAATATCTCTTCCAATATTATCACAATATGTCCTTCACTAAAACTTGTTTTTTAACAACCTTCACCACTTTCCTCAAAATGGCCTATACCCTTTTATACTTAATAAGGTCACTCGGAGAATGATACTTCTTAACTTTTCTGAACAGTTTATTTCTCTCCCCAGTTGCCCTTGCACACTCCTCAGCTCTGTACAGCCTTTTGCCTATCAATGCCCTTTTTAATAGGAATCACTTCCACCGCAGTGTGATGAATAATGTGACATAATCTTTCATTGCAGAAATCCACATTGTCCTCAACATTTAGCCCAGACAGACGTTCATCAAGCAAAACTCGAAGTTCTCCCAATTTGTTTTACCAAACTTCCACCTCCAAACAGTGGCCTATTCTCCCCAATATAAATCCAAACCAAAGCTTATAAATATAGAAAAACAATCACTCCCCAATGTTTCATTTCTTATAACATCCTACTAACTTACTCCAGCCAGAATGTTCAAACCTGACGTTAAACTATAGCTGTTTCAGAACGATTATGAACATTAAATCTCATACCCCTCCTATCATTAAGACACTCAAGATGGGAAATATCTAAATATTCTTCAACAAACAAACCACCACCATCATTCTGCGAACAACCTAACTGTGAACTATGTGCATTAAAACCCCCACACCGTGCAGCCCTTAGTGAGCTGGAGCTACGCATGCTTTCCAACAAATGAATCAAAAGCTTTCCACAAAGGTTGTAAAAATTTACCACTTTAATACCCCTACCTGTTGAATCAAATACTTTTACTACAAGTGCCTCATATACTTCATTCACATCCACAATTGTATATCCAATCCCTTTCCTTATAAAACTTGCAACACCACCCCTTCTACCCACTAACCTATCACATCTAATTACAATATAATCCTGCAAAGAAAATCTTAAATATGGTGGCAACCAGGTTTCCTGAATACATATAACACCAGGTAGATTTGATAAATCAAAATAGACTTCTTCAAATGTTGACCATTAGAAATCAGGTTTCTTGCATTCCACTGTAATATTCTTAATCCCATTATGTACCTTTACAAAAGACTGAAATACAGATACCCCACCTATCAGAGCTTCATTTATAGCTTTCCATATAACACCAGTTATACCAAGGTACACTTCAACAGCTTTCACAATTTAAATTTTCTCCATATGACTACATGTCTGAGCAGTACAATTCACCACATCCTTTAAAAACATCATAAACTTCATTTTATCAACAAGTAAAGATCCTTAGTAGAAAACTATGATGCTGACATATACCCTCTGACTTCACATTCTGTTCTCTGAGTGGTAATACTTTATCACCATTTGACTTAACTTTATGCAAGGCCTCTGCATAAGACACACCTAACTGTACGTTAACCTGTTGAACTTCAGCTGCCTTCTTAAACACTTCACATCCTCTACAAGCTGTATCTCCTCCACAATTACAACTAAACTTTACACCTTCCCAATCTTCATACTTATGTTCCTCACCACACTTACTCCATTTTAGTTTCCTGTGATATGCTGTGCAACATGCCCAAACCTCTGACATGTATAAAATCTAAGCAGAGGTGGAATATAAGCTGAGAAGCTGTGCCAAACATGTCTTTACCTTAAAAATTACCTACGGTTACCCATAACCCTCCACTTTTCTGAGCTCCATGTACCTGTCCAGGTGTCTTTTAAAAGACCCTATCGTATCCGCCTCCACCACCGTCACTGGCAGCCCATTCCATGCACTCACCACTCTCTGCATAAAAAACTTACCCCTGACATCTCCTCTGTACCTGCTTCCAAGCACGTTAAAACTGTACCCTCTCATCCTAGCTATTTCAGCCCTGGGGAAAAAGCCTCTGACCATCCACATGATCAATGCCTCTCATCATCTTATACACTATCCATCCTTCCTCCATTTATGACTACTTACAATTTTTTACCTCCTTAACCTTACCTTGCAATAAATGAGATTTAACCTCTTCTATCGAAATCTCCACCAGAGCACCCCCAACATTAGATAACATAGATACTAACTTTTTACCAAGTAAGGTATCAAACATAATTGCCTTCTCACGTTGTTTCTTATCCTTACAAACGATTAACACATTACTTCCTCTTAAAGTACAAGCACAATCTATATTCCCTAGAGCCAATTTTAACTCTGTAGTTAATTTAATAGAATTGATACAAGAAGATTGATACTAGAAGGGCCGAGATGGCCTGTTTCCGTGCTGTAGTTGTTGTTATATGATAGAGGAAGGCTGTTCTGGGTTAAATTTAAATAGTACCTTGAAGTCTTCTTTCCTTTTATTTCAAAATATCTTACCCTTCCTCTCCATCACTTGAAATCATTCCAATATTCTGCATCTGTTTCCATTTTTCAGATCAAGATTCAACATTTCAACCTGCACTGACCCCAACCCTCCATTTGCAGTTCCTTTTCCAGATCTTCCCTCCCACCTGAACCTACACTATTTCCCAACATACCATTCACAGCCAGTGCCACCAACCACCGCTCCTCCTTCTCGTCAACAATTTGAATACTCTGTTCTCTGTGCAGCTGACAGCTGCTGGACCTTCCAGGAATGGGTGTATTTTTACTACAATCAACTGAAACACCTTGGCCACACACAGGTGATCCCCATTTAGCTAATTGTGTGACTTCTCAAACCAAATGCCACTTCTCAAACACCAGTGGTGTCAGTGTGTCATATGGGGGGGGGGGGGTGAATACCTAGGCAATCAGTTATTCTGTGTTTTTTATTTGTAAATAATTTAGATCACTTTGTAGAGATCTGTTTTTACTTTGACAGAGAAATGTCTTTTTATATTGATTAATGTCAAAAACAGCCAAATTAAATCCACTGCGATTCAAGGTTGTAAACAAAAGCATAAAAACTTCCAGGGGGGTGCGGGTTAAGTACTTCTTATAGGCACTATCCATTTATTATCAAAGTATGTATGCAGTCAACAACCTTGAGATTTGTCTTCCCACAGGCAACCACAAAACAAAGAAAGAAAACCATGGACTCATTCGAAGAAAAATATCAAACCCCCAACACACAAAAAAAAGAGCAAATCATGCAAACAGCAAAATAACATGATCACAGAGGACACAATATAAAACACCAAACCACAAATCATCAAACGAGTCCAGGCAAATTCACATCAGCTCTATTCAGTTCAATCTAGCTCTGTGTCATTTGTATACTTCAGGCCGCAGAGGGTGTGGTTCCCCATTAGCCAATCAGGAATAGGAACCTTCCATGGAGGCCGACATTCCATATATAAATATAGTAAGTGTGATTTATAATATTTGTTACCTCCTTTTTCCAGCACGGACTGGCACTCTAAGGTTTGCTCCAATGGAATATCTATTAATAATTATACCTGAGCTGAGCACAACCCTGAGAAGAACTAGTTAACTCCATCTTGCCAGTGTCTTTCAAAATGAAGTCAGGGAGGAAAGCATTCAATGCAACATTATTTGGCATTTCAAAATGAACACACTAACACCATTGCAAGGTTAAGCAATGGAAATTACAATAGGCACATATATAGGGCTTATTAATTAACTATGTTAATTGTTACTGTAATCTAAGTGCTTCACAGCCTTCTCATTAAAGCAATGTCACATTTGTTCAGAGGTTACTGTGCAGATCAGCCAAGATAACTTTTCTGAGATGTCAATCAACTGGGTTGGATCTTGTAGATGACCTTGACAGTCAAGCTTAAATACATTGGCTAAGGATTTGACCAGTTTACATTGCTTAATATTTCAAAGTAATATTCAACACCTAGTGGATGTTCATTTGCATAAGTGTAAGTGATCAGAATTGAAAGGCAAATTAGTCTGTACCAGGCAAATGCTGTCAGATGCTTCAAGTGGGTTAAGTATAAGGAGCAAGTTGTTACTGTTGAATAATTGCTTGCTCTAGGCCACCAGGTAGAATATTAACAATTGCAATGCTGACAAGGTGATATGTAAAGGTTGGTTGCACATCTCAATTGGCCCAGACCAGGGAGGAGTTGTTGGTGATCCAGCCTTCTGCTGAGTGGGGAAAGTGGAGAAAACAGTTAAAGACCACAAGACCATAAGACCATAGGAGTAGAATTAGGTCATTCAGCCCATTGATTCTGCTCCACCATTCCATCTTCTTCTTAAGCTCGTCCCCCCTACTGGGACATAGGCTGCCAATAGTAACTGACCAGAGTTCGGCCAGTCTTTCAAGTTGTTCCCAGGTATAGCCTATTGTCTTGGTGTACTCTTACTCTCCCAGAGATGAGGTCTTTGGAGCTTCTGTTGGCATTTCAGTAGCACTGGGTTTTTTACAAGATGGGGCTGCTAGCTCCATGTCCAGCTCTCCTCCATTCACAGCTGGGTTTGGAACGCTTCATGGTGGAGTCCATCCCATGATTTGGCTGTGGGACAGGAAAGTGGAAATTAGAATTCAGTCTGGGGAAATGCATTTTGGAGTGGCAAACAAGTCTAGGATAAGTGAATGCCCACATATTTTGAAAGCAGCAAAGTTGAGTGGTTCAGTTGGAATATTGAATATTGATGGCTGAAGCAATCACAATGGAATTTGATAAACCATTAGTTAGGTTGCAGCTAGATATAGTTCAGGTCCCAATTGTTAATCCCCTATCTTGCCCCTAATCTCATTGATTATGCCTTGACTCCCATTGTTAATTTCCAATTTACTGCTAATTCGCTTGATGACAGCACACCTGGTCTCCATCAAGAACTGCTGTATAAGAACCCTGGCGTCACAACCACTGGTTGCTAGTTCGTTGGTCTATTCCTGTGTCAAAACTTTGTTTCCCAACTGCTTAGAGCTGTTAGTTCTTAGTTCAGCTTCAGATTCAAAATATTCCCTGAAAACCCTGTCACTGTGTCAAGACCATATCAGAGCTCCGTGTCAAGATTCCTCCTGTCTGCTGTTCAATGTTCACGTCTGTGCCAGCATCCCCAACTCAATCTCTGTGCTTGTGTCCTGCACTTGGGTACTCCTCAGTTGCTCTGTGCAACAGATAACTCTTCAGAGTTCCTATCAATGTACAATATCACCAGGTGTTTTGGCCCACAATGTTCTGCTGATGTTTTGACCCACTCTAAGATCAATCTCACTGTTCCTTCCTACATAATCCTCCATTTCTCCATCATCCATGTGGCTGTCTAAGATTTTATTAAATGCCCCTGCTGTACCTTCCTTCATCCCTGCATCTGGCGGGGCGTTTCACACACTCAACATGCACAATCCTTCCTGAAGAAGACTGATACAATGGTCACTATGAATCAAGCCTGCCAGAGGTCAGCACAGTGAGCAGAGTAGAGGAGTAAGTGGATTCACTGCATCACAGCTGCAGTGATCCAGTGATCTATCCTGGCCTGTGTCGGGTTTGCATGCTCTTCCTGTGACCACTGTGCCCCAGTTTCCACCTACAGCCCAAAGGCTGGTAGCTTGAATGGGCACCGTGTGTGCAGCTGAGTGGTGGAATCTGGACAAAGTAGATGGGAATGTGGGGAGAGAAAGGCGGGATTTGTAAAGATTACAATAGCACAGCTGCAATTTCATGACCAGCACGGACTTGGTGGTCTGAAGTGCCAGTTTCTGAGTTATATGACTAATTAAATTGATGATTGGCTGTCCAGTTAGATCTGTGCAGTTCTTCTGTTCTGCAGTAGATGATGTGAGATACACAAAGAAACCTGTGCAGGAGAGATTTTAAAGTGGAAAAGCTGCTGCACTGGGGCAGTTCCACCCTCAGAAGTCCGGGGCCAGTGGTACAAGCAGTCACCACAACTGGGGTCTTCTTTGCCTGCAGTGAATGATCATGACTTCTGTACCGTGTCATGTCCTTCACCCTCCAGGAAGCATTGCAGAACAACCTTCCTGGCCATTGGATCTCACTGTTGATCTCATCCACCCGGTCCGTCAGAGCTGATATTGATGCTGGGACAGATATGTCCCTGTTGTATGATAAGAATATCATTTAAATCAAACACGACAGAAGTAAGCAGTTGTTTTTTTTTCCTTTTGCGTGTTTAGTGGCTACCTCTAAAACAGGGCTTGTTACTGCTTTTGAGATTACGCTTTAAGTTTCAGATCTGTGGGATGAATTGGGACATCTCATACTCAGCTGTGTTCATGGGTAGCAGACACCCCTGCATCAGACTTCTGCAATTGAATGGCTGCTAAGTTCCTGCCAAGGATGTTGCTTACTATGATGCTGGAAGAGGCCATGTGGCCCTTTGAACTCTTCCTGGCTGCCAGCCCAGCAATTCCACTTGCCTCCCCCCACAACACCCCCATCCCTTTTCCCTGTCACCTTGCTGCTCATTGTGTCTTGTACACACTTCAAGTCCACTTTGATTAGATTCCCATTCACCTACAGTATTTTAGGGCAATCTGCAGTTGCAGATTAAAGCACCAGCACATCTTCGGGATATGAACGGTTGCTCAAGTCTAGAGCATGCACTGAAACAAGCCAGTGACTCTCACAGAATTGCCAAACAGTTGGCAACATGATCTGACCCAGCTTGTTTATTTTCAGTTTAAATGTCCAGCATGTGATTTTTTTTTACAAAACAGAACATTATGCACCTGTGATGGATGCAGGGCAGCAAGTATAAATACTTTAAATGTGCCTAAAAGAGTACTGTTCCTTCTTCATTCTTGTAATGATATTAGAGTAATGGTTTCACGCTCATTGCCAGGAAAGTAATATCTGATAGCTGTTGTTAGAACACCTCAATCCCTTCTGAGAGCAGTGATTAATGTTATGTGGGCCAAAGGAGCAGCCATTTCTTGCCTTGAATATATTATCGTGAACATAAAGTACATAAATTATCTCGCTCTACAAGAGATTAGCACAGATGGATGCTCTTTTTTATGTAAGTATAAAGCTGGTGTACCACCAGAAAGAGAGTCACAAAACATGCGGAAGTATAAAGTTGAACTAGTTTCAAAAGTGAGATGTTGTCTTACTATGTACAGTCATTTCCAATAAGCTAAATAGAGGCCAATTATCTACATTCCCAAGATGCATTGGACATTGCAGCATCAGATTTCTGAATGGACAATGAAACATCCATGAACACTCTCAATATTTTTACTCTACTTGTCTAATGCTGACGTAAGTGGCGGTGGTCAATGCTTTGGCAGCTACCTGTGTGAAGGGGGAGGTTTGGGGGCTTTGATGTTTCTATCGTTTTATGAGGTTTCTTTGTTTTGTGGAGGTCTGTGATGACGACAAATTTCAGGTTGTACTGTGAAATTAAATGTACTTTGAAACCTTTGAAATATATATATATATATATATATATATATTTATTTCTGTGATTTATAGTTTTTTTTTGTATGGGACTGCACTGTTGCAGCAAAACAATAAATTTCCTGGCATGTGTTGGTGATATTAAACCTGATTGTGATTCTAACATTCTTGAGTGGATTCTACAGGATTCGGGCTAAATGGGTTGTAAATTTTGTTTAGATGCAGCAAAGTGACATTGAACAAATAGTGTTATAGAAGGAGGAACTTCAACCATAAAGTCAGTTTCCCTCCCTTATAGACCTTCAAGTTTAATTGTATCAAAACATTTTTTTTGATAATATTCCAAATGCTTGCAGAGATTTACCATCACGGTGTTGATACAGGTGTAACATCTTGGGAGTTTATTTTATTCTTATATAAAAGGACTTGGAGTTTGAGATATTCTTCTGTTTCCTCAGTGTCTGTCCACTGAAGATATGGATCTCAGGAGTATGAATGCAGAACGTAGGACAGTACGTTACAGGAACAGGCCCTATGGCCCACAATGTTTGTGCTGAATTTAAAGCCAAATTAAAATTCTAACTCTGCATGTGGCCTTGTCTTCATGTCTCTCCATTCCTTGCATATTCATGTGTCTCTCTAAAAACTATTATCATATCTGCTTCCATCACTAGCCTGGCACCTATTCCAGGCATCAATTAATCTCTGCATAAAAACTTGCCCACAAATAAAAAAAATAACTTCCCCTCCCTCGCTTGGTGTTTGTCAGTTTGATACTTTCACCATGGGAAAAAAGATTCTGACTGCCTGCTTTATCCATGTCTCTCAGGATTGGAAAAAGCTGCAGAGGATTGTGAACTCAGCCTGCCCCATCACGGGTCTAAGCCTCCCCACCATCGGCTATATCTTCCAAAGGCGATGACTCAAGAATGTGGCATTGTGAGGGCTCCTCACCTTCTATGATGTTACTGCCATTAAGGAGGTGGTACAGGATCCTGAAGATACACACTCAATGTTTATGAAAAGCTTCTTCTCCTCTGGCTTCAGATTTATGAACGATGCATGACATAAGTGAACACTACCTCAATATTTTGCTCTCTATTTACACTACTTATTTAGTTTTTATATTTCTTATTGTAACTTTTTATGTATTGCAATATACTGCTGCCACAAAAACGGCATATTTCATAACAACACACATAAAATCTGCAGGAGCTCAGCAGGTCAGGTACCATTAATGGAAGTGAATAAACAGTCAGCGTTTTGGGCTGAGGTCCTTCTTCAGGAATGGAAAGGAAGGGGGGAGATGCCAGATTAAAAAGGTGAGGGGTGGGGAAGAAGGATAGATTGAAAGTGGTGGGTGAAGCCAAGTGGGTGGGAAAGAAGGAATATGTTAGAAAAGGAGAGCGGACTATAGAAGAAAGGGTAAGAGAAGGGGACCTGGGGCAGGTGAGAACAGGTAAGAGGCTAGAGTGAGAATGTTAGTGATAATAAATCTAATTCTAACAAATTTATATTGTGCCTTCCCTCAATGCTTGATACTCCAAAAAAAAAAGAAACCAAGTTTGTACAACCACTTTCAATTCATACCCTCTATGCAAGGTGACATCCTGGTAAACCCCTTCTGTGTCCTTTCCAAATTCTCCACGCCATAAAGTGGACAACATGGATTTCATGCAATAGGGCAGATGTGGCCCCAACAGCATTTAGTATGATTGTTTTAATGCCTAAGCCCACAACTGCTCCTTGTGTCTGGTTGCAAGAACAGTGTTGACTACCCATGTTTTTTTTCTGCCAGGAGTGTTGTTATTGTTGTTAACAAATAAATCAGCACATTGAGTACATGAACTGCTATATCATGTTGAAGCTTACAAGATGTTGGTAAGGCCAAGTTTAGTGTGAGGTTCTGGTCACCTACCTATAGGAAAGATATCAATAAACTTGAAAGAGTGCAAAGAAAAGTTGCAAGGAATTTGCAAACACCTGGGGATTTGAGTTAAAGGGAAAGGTTGAATAGCTTATTCCCTGGAGTACAGAAGAATAAGGGGAGATCGTACAGAGATGTACCAAATTATGAAGGGTATTTTAGGTGATTGTATGCACACTTTTTTTACTTCATACTGAGTGAGATGAGAACTAGCAGTCATAGGTTTTGGGTGAAAGGTGAAATATTCCAGGGGAATTTGAAGGGAAACTTCTTCACTTGGAGGGCTGTGTTAGTGTGGAGTGAACTGCTGACCGAAGTGGTGGATGGAGGTTCGATTGCTACATTTAAAAGAAGTTTGGATGCATACATGGATGAGAATGGTATGGAGGTCAATGTTTTTCAGATGGATCTAGGCACAAATTCATGTCAGCATAGATTAGATGGGCCAAATGACTTGTTTCTGTGCTGTAGTATTCTATAACTCTAAATTTGATACAGCTGACAGAGGGTTAAGTGTAAGAGATACAAACAGAATAATCCTAACCCTAATGCAATTGTTGAAATAAAGATTCAACCAACTTGTTGAAATTGTATATTCCGCAGAGGAATCGGCTTTGGGTCACTGTGAAAGCCACCCGGCATTTTCAGGAGCTGCTTTCATTCTTTTTACTGGAATGATTTGTATGCACTGCGCCAAGCAAGCGGACAACGTGGCGACTCACATCACAGCTCCGTGAGCCAGTCTGTGGCAGGGAGCTGATCCATTCCATATACTACGTGCAAGGGCAAAGGATTTGCTGGTTGGCATCATGCCCACTTAGATTAACATGCTCTCGGCTGTCTCAGTGGAATGTGTGCGTAAGATCAAAGCACATGCAACTGTACTGATGTTGTTGGAAGAAATACTGCAGATGCTAGAAATCTGAAATTAAAAACACATCCAGTGGCTGGAATCACTCAGCGAGTCAGGCTGTGGATAGAGAAATTGAATGCAAGTTACAAACACAAGCAAGTCTGTGGATGCTGGAAATCCACGGCAACAGACACAAAATGCCGGTGGAACACAGCAGGCCAGGCAGCATTCATAGGGAGAAGCACTGTTGACGTTTTGGGCCAAGACCCTTTGTCAGGAGGCTGGAAAGATGGGCTGGAGAAGAAGGAATTTGTTAGGAGAGAGGAGGAGGGGATGCAGTGGAAACTGAGAGTGAACTGGGAGTGAATCAGATACTGCGAGAATGGAAGTAATAGAGAGAGTAGAGAGGAATGTGGAGACACCGTTGAGTGTGGGAAAGAGCTGAGTAGGACTGGAATGGAGAGAGGAGCTGGAGATTTAGAGTAATGGTGAAATATTTATCAATAGGGTTGTAGAATCTGGGATATTACAAGTCAATAGAAGTCCCATGGGTGGAGAGATGGAGGACAAGGGAAAAGAAATATTGCTTAGAAGAAATAAAGAAGGAGAAAGATTGCCTTTGAACTGTGGGTACATCTTCATCCGGAAATTGAAGTGTAATCTGAACCTTAACTTCGAAGGAACTAGAACATATGAATAGTAGAAGAAAATTAGAGGTGGTGCTGAATGAAATTGCAGTTGAAAACACCTGCAAAAGGTCCTTTTCCTATCCTATAACTTCAATAATTGCAGTACTGTGTAAGATTCTTAGGCACATATGTATAGCTAGGGTGCTTATCACTTCTGCAGAGTTTTGTATTTGTCAATGTGGAGTAGAGAGTGACTTTGTAAATCTGGCGAGAGCAAAGGAGGTTGGGAGTGATGAGGGTGGAGTGTTGTGGGAGGAGTGTGGGACAGGTGGCAGGAAAGGAGTGTCAGGGGCGGAAGGTGGTGCAGATGCAAACACACACAGTCCTGAGACACCTGGCAAGGTCATTTGATTCTAAACAATTGGTTTATTGATCATTACAGAATGTCTCTCTGGTGCTTTCTGCTCCCTCCCCTCTCCCTTCCCCTTTTTGCAATCACAAATCCCCTCTCTTTGCCCCCTTCCCACTCTCAGTCCACACAGACCCATATCATCACTCACATTTGTCATGAAATTTGTTTTTTTGCAGCAGCAGTACAGTGCTATGCATAAAATTACTACATTACTGTGCAAAAACCTTTTGCATCCTAGCTATATATGTGTCTAAGACTTATGCACAGTACCATATGTTAAACTTCTGTTTAATGGAGATGACAGTCACGGAGTGGATTAACTGCTAAACTAAGGCTGAAGTGACTCCACTGTTGAGCCCACTGCCCTACATCCAAAAACCCTGTCTGGTTCTGACTGATCTTTATTGCCAAAAAGTTCAAAGTTCAAAGTAAATTTATTATCGAAGTATGTATACGCCACCATGCACTGCCCCAATTCATTTCATATGAGATCGTAGGCATACTCAGTAAATACTAGAAACACAATAGAATCAATGAAAGACTATCCGTCCTGTTGGATGCCAACAGCCAATGTGTAAAAGACAATAAACTGTGCAAACACAGAAGCAGAAAAAAACAATAAATAAAAAAAATAAATAAATATTGAGAACATGAGATGAAGAGTCCTTGAAAGTGACCTGTGAAAATAAAGTACAATCCAGGAATGCCTGAGGACCCGAGAGACGTCTGTGTCCCATTGACACAGAACCTGAACCTGACTCAGAATTTAAGGATCTGGGTAGAGAGGATGAAACACTGGAGAAAAATTATCGTTAATTGAGACAAGGATGTGCAGTTATGGTCCAAATGGAGAAAGCGAGAGACTGAAGCCGATCAACAGTTCTTCACTTTTAGGAAATGAGCAGAAGTAAAGGAAAACCAGTAAACGCTCGGCCAACAGTGACATTAACTGGAACGTTCACACTAAAGCAATCGTTGATACAGCAGCTCAGAGGTAGTACTTAAATACTAAATGAACACCGTTCTTTAACAGCTTCGAACTAAGTGGTAAGCTGCTTTCCGGAACAATGGTAAGCAGGGAGCATCAACATTATTCTGCTTTTGGTCAAGTCTCAACAAGACTAAAAGTGGAAGAGAGTTAAATTACACAACAATGAAACAGTAATTGGCTAAAACATGCATACCCATGAGAATGATTGCCAAACCCATCCTGCAGCCCGCCTGCAAGGACGTGCAGACTACGCACCCAGGTCTGTAGTTGTGACAAGTTGTACCTTGCTGAGCACTAACAGTTACCAGAAGAGTCAATGGGAAACTATTACTTATTGGAGGAAGGCAAGTCCCATCCATCTTTTGGCAACCCAATTTTTCTCTTTCAGTTTCCCCATTCAGTTTCCTCTTTTCCCCTCCTTCCTCATTCAGTTTATTTCCTTTTGCTCATATTCAGCATTTATTTTTCTATTCTCAATTCTTCTCCTTCCTAATCTTGTCACCTCTTTTCCATCGCTTTGTGTGCCTCTCCTCATTTTCTCTCATCTTATTCTTTCCCTCACCATCATTCTCACGATCATCCTCTCGATTCTTTCACTTCCCAGTCTCCTTCTATTTGTTGCCTCATTTTCCCTTTTCCCCAACCTTGTTTTACCCTCTTTACCACTGTTCCTCACCCATGGTCTCCTCACCTTTCTTCTCTCCAGTAGCACTCTCACTCTCTGCTTGTTTCTCATTCACTCCTTTGCTGCTTTATAACACTTATTGCAGGAGAAGTGGTCTTAAATTGGAAGCAAAATCACCAACTAATATGGGATGGAACCTTGGTAAATTAAGTCAACATCTTGTCAGGTAAACAGGCATCATGTGGTCAGGAGTTTACACTGGAACATACTGAGTTTAAGAGGTAGTGTCGTGTCTTCTGGAAAACAATAGCATAGATAAATCTCTGGGACTACAGAGGATATAGACCAGGTTACTATGGGAAATGAGGGAAGAGATGGCCGGGGTGTTGAGGATGATCTTTGCATCCTCCCTGTCCACAGGAATGGCACTAGATTGGGATGGCAAATATTGTTTTGTTGTTTGATAAAGCTAATAGAGATAATCCTGCCTGGGAACCAAAGACCAGTGAATTTTGCATCATTTCATTAGATCCTAAGACAGAGGAGCAGAATTCAGCCATTCAGCCCATTGAGACATCATGACTGATTTATTATCCCACTCAAAATGATTATCCCGATTGAGAAAATCCAATCAGGGCAGCTGCCAGACTCATTAATGCAGCCCCACAGCTATCAGCAAATTCAGCCCCTCCTTCCCATTCTCCTACTATCCAATCCAGCCACCTGCCAGACCTACAATTCAGACCCCAGCACCCAAATTCTTACTCCTTCTCTGAGTACTGGCAAGATCTAACCCAGCCACCTGCCGGACCTACTATACAGCCTTGCAGCACCCCTAGCACTCCTACCTCTTTTCTGAGTACCAGCAAAATCCAACCCAACCGCCTGCCCAACTCCTACTACAGCCCTGCAGCACCCAGCAAATTCTGCCCCTGACATTACCACCCCTTTTCCAACTTCTGGCACAATCCAGCCCCGCCACTACCTGGAATGGCCCTGCGGACCTGCAGAACCTGGCAAATTGGTCCCCTTACACTACCACAGCTTCCCCAACCGCCACATCCCTGGAGCACCCAACAGATTCCTCCCCCAGCACTCCTATCACTTATCCAACTATAGGCATAATCCAACACAGCAAATCACCATATTTGCACTGCTACTTGTTAGACAAAGACAAACCTCTCCCCTATTAACTTCCACAGAAGTACCAACATCTAGAACTATTGCCTCGCTGTTTGAACCACTATTCCAAATTCACCCTGCTACCTAACCATTAAGCCTCCAACACAGACAGTAGCCAATGCTCCAATACCACCAAATTCCACCCCAGCCCACCCTGTGCTCCTGTAGAAACCGCGGCAAATTTGGTCCCAGACACTTCTCCAGTTTCTCCGATTTGGAGCCAGCATTCCTACAGAACCCAAAAGTTGGCCTTCTTCCCTCATTATGGCTTTCCCTACTACTGTAAAGATCCATCCAAAGCACCTGGCAAATCATAATGTGTAGGAGCGTGAGCAAACTATTGGACAGGATTCTTAGGAACAGAGTGAAAAAACATACTGTAGATTTATTAGGGATAGCTAGCATGGCTTTACGAAGCATAGGTCAAGCCTCTCAAACCTAATGAAGTTTATGAAGAGGTGACAAAATAAATTGATGGGGATAGAGCAGTGGATGTGTTGTATACAGATTTTAGTACACTTGACAAGGTTGCCCATGGTATGCTTAGCCAGCGAGTCATGTGCCATCCAGTGTAAACTAGCTGTGTGGATTTAGATTTGGCTTGACCACAAAAGGCAGAGGATGGTGGTAGATGGAGCATATTCTGCCTGCAGATTGGTGACTGGTGGTGTTCTGCAGGTGCCTGTAATAGGTTCTTGTTCTTTGTGATTTTTATAAATGACTTGGATGAGGAAGTGGAAGGGTGTGCTAGTAAGTTTGTAGATGACAGAATTTGGAGGTCTAGTGGATAGTGTGTAAAATTATTGTAGGCTACAACAGGATATAGACAGGATCCAGATTTAAGCAGAGTGGCAGATGGAGTTCAATCTGGGAATTCATGAAGAAATACACTTCAGAAGATCAAACCTGAAGGTAGAGAAGGAGGTTAATGGCAGGATCCTTAGCTGTGTGTCGAGAAACAGAGGGATATTGAGGTCTAAGCCCATATAGCTCACAAAGTTATCGTGCAAGTTGTAGGGAGGTGAAGAAGGAATATGGTGTGCTGGTCTTCATTAGTCAGGGGACTGAGCTCAACAGCTGTGAGTTAATGCTGCAGCTCTAAAAAGCTCTGATTAGACCACACTTAGGCTATTGTATTCCATCCTAGTCACTGCATTATAGGAAGAATGCGGAAGCTTTACAGCAGTTGCATTGAAGATTTATCAGGATGCTGCCTGGATTAGAGAGCATATCTTACGAAGAAACACTGACCAAGCTAGGGCTTCTCTTTGGAGCAATGGAGGATGAGAGTCAACTTGATAGAGGTGTAGATAATTATGAGAGGCAAAGATAAAGTGGACAGCCAGCACCTTTTTTCCAAAGTGGCAATGACCAACACCAGAGGATATCCATTTTAAGATGAGTGGAGGAAAGTTCAGGGCAGGTGCCAGTGATAGGTGACATGGTAGGTGAATGGTAGGTGCCTGGAATGCACTAAAGTTGGTGGAGGAAGAGGCTGATGCAGTACATTAGGAACATTGAAATAACTTAGAGAGGCCCATGGATGAAACTCAAATGGAATATTATGGGTTGCGTAGGAGGGGAGCGTTGATCGTAGAATAGTTTTATATAGGTCATCATAATATCATGGGCCGAAATGTCCACCACTGCGCTGTAATGATCCACATACGTTCTATGTTCAAACTTCTAGGAAATTTAACTTGATCTGTACCTAGCAGTGTTAATAGATTACAATGGACACCACCAATATAATTCCATAAGTGTTTGGCTGTCTGGGGCTGTAATCACACCAAAGAGGAAAATGACACGGCAAGTCCACCAGAAGATGGTTGAAGAGTTTATTTGTACTATCAGGAGGATACAAAGACATATTCAGTCATCTACAGTTTAAGCAAATCAAAATTCTACATCATTCATTGTCATGTTCCATTCTAACACATCACTCACTATCTACTGGCTAGCACAGCATTGTCAGAGTGAACCACTCATTAAGTGCTTATTTGACAAGCACTTTATCTCAGTGAAGCAATCCCCTTCGTATTGTTGTTTATTCCGTGGGGTTACCCGCAGAGCTGGTTTCTGGAACTGATAAAGGTTAAAGGTTAAAGTACACTCAATTGCCACTTCTGTTGTCAGTTAATTAGCTGTCAGGCTTCAGGGCAGTGGGACCATCTCCAAAGCCCACAAAATAAATATGGTCTCAGTTTGTTTTCCCCTGAAAGCACAATCCTACTATTCTAACACAGCCAGTCATTAGTATAATTATGAAATAAATAAAAGGCCATTGAAGTTACATGTTGTGCTTCAAACTACACCAAACAGAAAAACATATCGGCTTTATGTTCTTTTTTTATATTTCCAGTCTTGTATTATTTGAAACATATAAGCATTGATATCACAGCCCTAACGTTTAATGCACAGAAGATTGATCAGCTTAGGAAACTGCTTAACTGTATTAGCCCTGTCACATTTTATTTCCTTGCTTTTAAACAATGCAATACCAGATTTTAAAGCTATAATTTAAATCCTATTTCATTGTCAGATTGATTCCAATTTATCTGTAAGTCAGTTAACGATTTCCTTTTGCTTCTTAGAAGAATCAAAACATCTTACTTTGCTTAAGTTTACTAAAGCATCATTGATCATCTCAAAGGGCTGGTGTTAAAGTTTGTACAGCTCTAGAAGGAGTCCATTGCCTTGAACTCACTCAGGGCCTGAACGGGGGAAATATGCTTCTTCTGGGATCCCCTCCTCACTCTAGTCTGGTACTCCTCAGGTTTCTCCCTCTTCACCAGTGGTTTCTTCTCGGGAGCTTTCATCTTCCAGGACACCACAGGAGAGTTCACAGCTGCCGTGCCGTACACCTTCTGGTACTTGGTGGAGGCCACATAAGAGGCCTTCACAGTTAGAACCACGGCATTCATTAGATTCTTGGCAGCCTGGATGAGAGAGGTTGCACTATCCAACTGTGAAGACACAGAGAAAACAGAAAAGGAGATTCCATCAGTAACTTAAAATAATGCTGGACTTTCTATTGATAACTTCTTGCCTTCTGAAAACTAAATACAACAAAATACAACCACTACATAAAATGTAGTCACTTTTGTACTGAAAGAAACAAAGAAGCAACATGATAATGCCCAGGTCATCCACAACTACTGTGGTCACTCTCACCACTGCTGACACAAGAACAGCGAAAAAGCATGGGAGCTCCACCCTCTGGAAGCTGCCCCATAAGCAACACACGATCCCGGCTCAGAAATGTATCACCACCCCTGCACCGGGTCAAAACCCTGCAACTCTCTCCTTAACAGCCTTGTGCGTACCTCAGGGAATACAGCAGTTCGAGAAAGAAGCTCACCACCTCCTTCTCAAGGGCAATTAGGGATCAGGAATCAAAAGCTAGCTCAGCCTACAAAGCCCACATCCTTTGAATGAAAATATTTTTTAAAACTGGTTCTAGGATTCTTTTTATGTTATTTATTCATTCTTGGGATGATGACAGATAGATATTGTACAGGACACCACAGAGACTTCTTCAGCATAATATCTAGGGGCGCTTTTCAGCTACCCATGAGGAGAAGTTTAATGTGTCATTGATGTGCCATCTTAAAATTATTCAGCCCTAAAGTCTACAACGATTGATAATTATACAATCAGCAAGCATGTCCCAACATCCCCACAAGGAATGCAGCTCCAAGGAATTTCTCCAGAGCAGTACACTAAACAGTACTCACAATAAAAATGTGAGTTCACAGTCCCCAAGCATCCTCACCATGATATAAAGACATGTCACACTCCACTAGCTTTTCAGCGGCCAAGGAACTTAGACTCTCTTGTAAAACTCTCTCGTAAAAGTTAGGCCTAATTTATGTTTTCTTTTGAATGCTGCTTATATGATGCTATGTGCTCATAATACTGCAAGTTTTCTATTGCACTTTTACTTACGACAATAAACGGAAATCTGACTTTGAACTGAAGATGGTACTGCCTCTGTGTTTTAGTCAAGATTGGTGTTTGTGACTAAACCATTCCAAACATTCACAGGCAACCTTCACGAATGAACTGCTATCTTGGAGAAACAGGAGATTTTAAACAAAGATAAGACTTGAACTTTACATTCTTTTCCATTATTTCAGGGTGATCCAGACAAGGTACTTTGGCAGTTGAATCACTGCATGTTGAAGAAAATCTGCAATAGCTAATTCTTGCATACAAACAGTAAACTGTCTGAAAGATCTTTGCAGGTTAAATGTCAGGCTGAAAACCAAAGAGATTTTCCCTTGTGTTATATTCTGTACATTCGAACATGAAACTAATTCAAAAGAAGACACAGGAGTCCAGGAACGTAGCTCGAACTTCGTGTTTACTTTAAGCAAGGCATGCACGTATCACATGGTAGGGTGATGACGTATGTTAGTCACGTATTGTGTATATACATATAACCCATAATGAATTACTTAAATGAACAAGACAATAGCCAATAGACAGTAGGTGCAAGGGTAGGCCATTTGACCCTTCTAGCCAGCACCATCATTCACTGTGATCATGGCTGATCATACACAATCAGTACCCTGTTCCGGCCCTCTCCCCATATCCCTTGACCCCGCTATCTCTATCTAACTCTCTCTTGAATGCATCCAGAGACTTGGCCTCCACTGCCTTCTGGGGCAGAGCATTCCACATATCCACCACTCTCTGGGTGAAAAAGTTTTTCCGCATCTCTGTTCTAAATGGCCTACCCCTTATTCTGAAACTGTGGTCTCCAGTTCTGGACTCACCCATCAGTGGGAACATGCCTCCTGCCTCCAGAGTGTCCAATCCCTTAATAATCTTATATGTTTCAATCAGATCCCCTCTCATCCTTCTAAATTCCAGTGTATACAAGCCCAGTCGCTCCAATCTTTCAACATATGACAGTCCCGCCATTCCGGGAATTAACCTTGTGAACCTACGCTGCACTCCCTCAATAGCAAGAATGTCCTTCCTCAAGAATCCTAAATCAAACAATATATATATATATACATACAAGATTACCCAAATAGTACCAAAACACTAAATACATAACACTCTCCATCTCATCAAAATGGTACAGGTGATTTCATAAACCCACAGGCTCTCCTGGAAGGTTGTGATGCAGCTGTTTGACATAGAGCTACCCCTTGCCCACAGGACAAGGCAAGTTACAATACATTATCCTCTTTCTCTGCTCTGCCCATCCATCAATCCAACATGGTATTGTTTGTATTTTTGTACTTATTGAGATACAGCACAGGACAGGCCCTTCTAGCTGTGCCTCTGATTAACCCCTAGCCTAATCATGGGGCAATTTACAATGACCAATTAATGAACTAACCAGACTGTGGGAGGAAATCAGAGCACCTGGAAGAAACCCACATGGTCACAGGGAGAACATAAAAACTTCTAACAATCAGTGGTGGGAATTGAACTCTGGTTGCTGTACTGTAAAGCATTGAGCTGTCCCCTACACTACTGTGTCGCATATACGTCTATGACTTTTAATATGCAGTAATCCATGCTTCTTAAGATAACTGCCAATTGCAGTAAAACACATTTGATTCTCTTCCATATGTTTGTGATTAGGCCCAAAATCTGATCCATATTTAGTGCATGCCAACCAAAGTGCCCCATGTTCTTACTTGACCTACCCAATTTTCCACCATCACTTTTGGGGAATGAGAGAAATGCCACTCAGTTTTGTGCAATCACACACAAAGAAAGCAAAAACCAAGTCATAAGACATAGTCTCTGTCATTATGACAGTAGCATGTAAAATACTGAGGGTGGCTGGGCACCAGGTGGGTAACAAATTGAAGCCAACTTCAGTGCTAATAGCAACAGT
The DNA here is from genome assembly GCF_030144855.1 of Hypanus sabinus. NCBI lineage: Eukaryota > Metazoa > Chordata > Chondrichthyes > Myliobatiformes > Dasyatidae > Hypanus > Hypanus sabinus. The sequence continues at coordinate 174,175,666 of NC_082708.1, read as the reverse complement.
CTGCAAGCTGTCTCAGACACAGCACTGGGGGATTACTTTCATTATTGCCCAGTATTTTGCCATGTGAGTTCTTGTTGGGTATCATTCTCCTCCCGGGCTCTCTAATTTCACACAAGGCTCAAATGCAATGAAATGAAATGAAATGAATCAGATTCTCTGTTCAACCCCAGCTACAAATTTACCATCGTGCCTAGACAAGTGAAAGCCCCCATGGGAGCCAAATGTGTCTGAAGACGTGGGAAGACGAAAGAGAAGAGAGCATTAAAAAATAAAGACGACAAAACACATAAATGATACCTTTCCAGCAACAACCATTCTGTAGAGATTAGTTCAAACCTCAACACATTCCTTCCAGGGGACTCAGGGAATCTTGCCTTCAGAGAATTTGAATTTCTTTGGTGAATTTCAGATCCTTAATGGAGTTGTGCATTTTGTGTGACAGTAATGTAGCAGGGATTCAGCCCTGTGACAATGTCACATCACAATGCCATCACATACTTTCTGCTTGCCACAGCATCATAGTTGTTGACACAATAGCATATATATTTAGAGAGTAGATCATTGACTAGAGCTGATCCCAGTGTATGTTTTTTCGTAGAGCATACTTTAGAATATAGACCATAGAACATTGCAGTACAGGCCCTTTGGCCCCTATTATTGTGCCAAGCTTTTAATCTATTCAAAGATCAATCTGACCCTTCCTTCCTACATAGCCCTCCAGGTACATGGATCATAGGGGTGTGGAGGGTTATGGTCCCAATGCAGATCGATGGGAGTAGGCAGTTTAAATGGCTCGGTACAGATTAGGTGGGCTGAAGGGTCTGTTTCTGTGCTGTCTTTTCTATGACTCTATGTGCCTAATTAAAAGTTTCTTAGATGCACCTCATGTATCTGCCTCTACCACCACCCCAGCAGCATGTCCCATACGCACACCACAGTCCATGTAAAAAACGTACCACTCACAGCCCCCCTATAATTTCTTATAATCACCGTAAAATTATGCCCCACTGAATCAGCCATTTCTTCCCTGGGGAAAAAGTCTCTGAATGTCCATTTGATCTACGCCTCTTAACTTCTTGTCCACCTCTACTAACTCACCTCTTATTCTGCTTCAGTCTAAAGAGGAAAAACTGTAGCTCGCCTAACCCATCCTCTTGATACTTCACTAATAGCAAATCAGCTCTCATTCTGCCCAGGAAAGACCCTTGCAGTTTACCATCAACAAATCTTTCTGCAGTGTTCATGGGTTGAATCAACCTGCACTCCTAACCTGAATGGAGAAACAAGAGACAGCAGATGCTTAGGTCTGGAGCAAGAAGTCTGTTGAAGAAATTCGAGGGGTTGAGCAGAGTCGGTATATAACCATATAACAATTACAGCACGGAAACAGGCCATCTCGGGCCCTTCCAGTCTGTGCTGACGCTTAAACTCACCTAGTCCCACTGGCCCACACTCATTCCATAACCCTCCATTCTTTTCCTGTCCATATACCTATTCAATTTTACTTTAAATGACAATACTGAACCTGCCTCTACCACTTCTACTGGAAGCTTGTTCCACACAGCTACCACTCTCTGAGTAAAGAAATTCTCCCTCGTGTTACCCTTAAACTTTTGCCACCTAACTCTCAACTCATGTCATGTTTGAATCTCCCTTACTCTCAATGGAAAAAGCCTATCCACGTCAACTCGATCTATCACCCACATTATTTTAAATATCTCTATCAAGTTCCCCCTCAACCTTCTACGCTCCAAAGAATAAAGACCTAACTTGTTCAGCCTTTCCCCGTAACTTAGGTGCTGAAACCCAGGTAACATTCTAGTAAATCTAGGGGAAAAGGAATTGTCAGTGTTTTGGATTAAAGCCCTGCATAGGGAACGAGTGCAGAGGGAAGATAGCCAGTATAAAGAGGAGAGCGGGAATGGTGAGGCAGGGGCCATTAGGTGACTGGTGGGTCTAAGAAGGGTGAAGGATGATAGGGAGATAGAACCAGACAAGGGAGGGGTAGAGGGAAGTTTAGAATTTGGTGACACAGATGGGTGGATGAAAGGTAGATAGAGATAAAGAGCCAGGTGAATTCCTTCTTACCCTTTTACACCCACCTTCCCTCTGCACTCAGATCTGACACAGGACTTCAGCTCAAAATGTCCACAATTCCATTCCACTCATTCAAGCTGCTCAACCGCCTGAGTCCTTCCAGCAAATCGTTTACTGCTCTCCTCAGCTGGTTCTTCCTGAACTCAAACACTTCTCCCTGTGAAGCCAGGACATGCAGAGTGTGGGATGCCATCACCAAACCCACCTATTTCTGGTCTCTGCATGGAATGTAATGGATTATACCAGACTTCCCTCAGCACTAATGTTACAACAATGCTGGTAGATGAGGAAAATCAGGTCAGTGCTGGATTATAGAAGGAGGAATTTCTAGGGTACCTACCAGATGACTTTTTAGAGCAGCATGTGGTTGAGCCCAATAGAGGATCAGCTATTCTGGATTAGGTGTTGTACAATGAACCAGAATTGATTAGAGACCTTAAGGTAAAAGAGCCCTTAGGTGCAAGTAATCATATGATCAAAATCTCCCTGAAATCTGAAAAGGAGAAGCTAAAGTCATATGTATCAGTATTATAGTGGGGTACAGGGAATTACAGAGGCTTGAGAGACACTGGCAGGAATAGCGGCAGAACAGCAATGGCTGGAATTTCTGGAAGCAATTTGGAAGGCACAGAATATATACATCCCAAAGAGGAAGCATTCTAAAAGCAAGATGGCACAACCAGGGCCAACAAGCAAAGTGAAAGCCAACATAAAATCCAAAGAAAGGGCATTTAATAGAGCAAAGATCAGTGGGAAATCAGAGGATTGGGATGCTTTTAAAAACCAATAGAAGGCAACTAAAAAAGTCATTAAGAAGGTAAAGATGGAATATGAAAGTAAGCAAGACAGTAACTTAAAAAAAAACAGAAGTTTCTTCAGATAGATAAAGTGCAAAAGAGATGCAAGAGTGAATATTGGACTACTGGAAAAACAATGCTTAGTAATGGGGGACAACAAAATAGTGGACATACTAAATAAGTATTTTTCATCAGTCTTCACTGTGGAAGATACTAGCAGTATGGTTGAAGTTCTAGGTGTCAGGGGCCATGAAGTGTGTTAAGTTACCATAACTAGAGAGAAGGTTCTTGGGAAACTGAAAGGTCTGATGGTAGATGAGTCTCTTGCACCAGATGGTGGACACCACAGCTTTCTAAAAGAGGTGGCTTAAGAGATTGTGGAGGCATTAGCAATGATCTGTCAAGAATCATTACATTCTGGAATAGCTCCAGAAGTCTGGAAAATTGTAAATGTCACTCCAGGGAGAGAGGCAGAAGAAAGGAAACTATAAGGCAGTTAGTTCAATCTCAGTAGTTTGGAAGATGATGGAGTCAATTATTAAGGATGAGGTCTCAGGGCACTTGGAAGCACATGATTAAATGGGCTGTAGTCAGCATGGTTTCCTCAAGGAAAAACCTTGCCTGACAAATCTTATTTCTTCAAAGAATTCCAACAGGAGCAGAATCAACAAAGGAGAATCAGTTGATATTGTGTACTTGGATTTTCAGAAGGCCTTTGACAAGGTGCCATACTCTGTTTAACAAGCTACGAGCCAATGGCATTACAGGAAAGATTGTAGCATGGATGAAGCAGTGGCTGATTTGCAGGAAATAAAGAATGGGAATAAAGGGAAACTTTTCTGACTGGCTGCCAGTGACTAGTGGTGATCCACACGGTTCTGTTTTGGGACCGATTCTTTCTACGCTATATGTCTGTCATAAGGAGGGGCAACTGGGAGTGGACCCAAAACCAAGACACAGACACTGGACTACCAGGAACAGGACTAGGCATGACAAGGAAGCAAGGGAAGTGAGGAACTGGACATGACACAGGCCCCGGATGAGACAAGGTATCTGGGCCTGGGCTAGGACTTGACAAGGATAGCAGAACCAGGATATGGAACTGGGAACTAGGAGCCTGGGCTTGGACTCCGAGCCAGAGACTGGACAAGGACCCAGAACCTGGTGAGGATAAGACATGGCTACAGGACAAGGAGAGGCACCAGACTGGATGTGAGACTCATGGACTGGATAAGGAAACCCCAGCACCAGGCTGGGTGAGGCACATCAGCACAAGTTGCAGGGCAGGGCTTCGGAGGGAATGAAGGGAACAGTCCAGCCTCAGGGTAACAGCAAGGACAGCCTGACTTACCCCACAGAGGCTAGGACAGGCCACCTACAGGACAAACCCACACAGAGGCCATGCCACAATACTGACAAGACAACAAAGCACCTACACTTGAACCCAGGGCCACTTATATTCCCGGCATCAACGAGGATCAGGTGCCGATGATTAAGCTCCAAATGAAACAAGGGACAGTCAGAAGACCCGGAGACTGAAGCCCACGGACCAGACCATGAGCTGGAACATGGATTTCACGGACCGGACCATGACAATGTCAATGATTTGGATGATGGAATTGAAGGATTTGTTGCAGTTTGCAGATGGTATGAAGATAGGTGGAGGGACAGATAGTTTTGAGGAAATAGAGGGGCTACAGAAAGACTTAGATTAGGAGAATGGCAGATAGAATAAATGGCAGGCAGAATTAAGGAGGGTTAATGGCGCCTAATGGCAATTCCTTTGCTTGCATCTTCAGAAACAGTTCTATTTCCACATGTAGTATCTCTATTTTTCCCTTTCAGGGTTCTTTTGAAGACTCTGCCCTGGAATCACACACTGACTATGGTTCTTTGTGGGAATGGGACCTACTCTCGGGATTCCATAACTGGCTTTTGTTCGGCATGCCAAAGGCTTAGCCTAAGAGTGCTGCTCAAATTCGGAAGCCTAGGATCTGGAGCCAGGTGGAGCGAGGGTCAGCGTCACACCAGGAGACCCGTGTGTCATTGGGGGAGTCAGGATATCTGCTGAGAACCAGCAGACCCTTTGCAATCTTCAGGCACAGAGCTTGAATAAAGCAACGTAACAGACTTTTAACATCATAAACCAGCCAGTTGTTTGTTATGTCTCCCTGCTTGCTGGGAAAATGGAGGCACATCTTCCTCCCTTATTAGGGAGAGAGAGAACCTGCGGTACGTTGAATACCAGGTGAAACACCATTCTCTGTGGTAACTGCAAGTCTGTGTCTTTGCTATTGCTTTGCTCACACTTGAGTGTTGGGTGACGGTTCTGATGTTCTTATTTGCCAGTGGGGGGGGGGGGTTGTTGCTCACTGCCCCTTACTCTTGGGAGGGAGGGGAGCTGGGGTTCTAACATTTAACTGTTATTCATTCTTTGGGGCACTCCTCTGTTTTCATGAATGGTTGTGGAGAAACTGCATTTTAAAGTGCATATTGTATACATTTCTCTAACATTAAATTGTACCTTTGAACGTATGAATTCAGTGCTGGGAAGTGAATGGTCATGCACTTTGGTAGAAGAAATGAAAGAGTAGACTATTTTCAAAATGGAGAGAATATACAAAAAACTGAGATGCAAAGGGACAAAGTCCTTGTGCAGGATTCCCTGAAGGTTAATTTGCAGGTTGAGACTCTGGTGAGGAAGGCAAATGCAACGTTACCATTCATTTCAAGAGGACTAGAATATAAAAGCAAGGATATAATGTTGAAATATAAAGCACTGGTGAGACGTCACTTGCAGTATAGTGAGTAAGTTTGTGACCCTTATCTTAGAAAGGATGTGCTGAAACTAGAGAGGATTCAAAGGGGGTTCATAAAATTGATTCCAGGTTTGAATGGCTTGTCATATGAAGAGCGTTTGATGGTTCTGAGCATGTATTTGCTGGAATTCAGAAGAATGAGGGGTGACCTCATTGAAACCTATTGAAAGGCAAAAGGCCTTGACAGAATGGATGTTGAGAGGATGTTTCCTATGGTGGAAGAGTCAAAGACCAGGAGACACAGCCTCAGAATAGAGGGGCGTCCTTTTTGTATGGCGATCACGAGAAATTACTTTAGCCAAAGGGAGGTGAATCTGTGGCATTCTTTGCTATAGGCAACTGCGAAGGCCAAGTCTTTATGTATATTTAAGGTAGGGGTAGATAGATTTGTGACTGGTCAGAGCATGAAGGGATATGGGGAGGAAACAGGAGATTGGGGCTGAGAGGAAAATTGAATCAGTAATGATGAAATGGCAGAGCAGATATGATGGGCCAAATGGCCTAATTCTTCCCCTATATCTTTTGGTCTTATGGTACCATGGAGAATCTGCCTCCAATTCCCAAATGACCCCAGCTGGTATAGGGTCAGAATCACAACTCACTTCACTGGAAATTCCTGGCATCAAAATTAGAAAAAGACAGCAAGACAAAAAGCTGACTATGGGATTCAGGAAGGGTAAGACGAAGGAACACATACCAATCCTCATAGAGGGATCAGAAGTGGAGAGAGTGAGCAGTTTCAAGTTCCTGGGTGAGGATCTCTGAGGATCTAACCTGGTGCCAACATATTGATGTAGTTATAAAGAAAGCAAGACAATGGCTACACTTAAAGAATTTGAAGAGATTTGGCATGTCAACAAATACACTCAAAAACTTCTATAGATATACCATGGAGAGCATTCTGACAGGCTGCATCACTGTCTGGTGTGGGGGAGCTACTGCACAGGACCGAAAGAAGCTGCAGAAGGTTGTAAATCTAGTCAGCTCCATCTTGGGTACCAGCCTACAAAGTACCCAGGACATCTTCAGGGAGTGGTGTCTCAGAAAGGCAGCATCTATTATTAAGGACCTCTAGCATCCAGGGCATGCCCTTTTCTCACTGTTACCATCAGGTAGGAGGTACAGAAGCCTGAAGGCACACACTCAGCGATTCAGGAACAGCTCCTTCCTCTCTGCCATCCAATTCCTAAATGGACATTGAACCCTTGGACACTACCTCACTTTTAAAAAATATACAGTATTTCTGATTTTTGCACATTTTTTAATCCATTCAATATATGTATACTGTAATTGAATTATTTTTTCCACTTCTATATTATGTATTGCATTAAACATCTGCTGCTAATTTAACAAATTTCACATCACATGCCTGTGATAAGCTTGAAACTGATTGCTCTATAGAGTTTCAGGTCATTGAAAATTATAGCACAGAAACAGGCCCTTTGGTCTATCTAGTCCATGCTGAACCATTTAAACTGCCTACTCTCAATGACCTGCATCCAGATCATAGCCTTCCGTACCCCAAAATTCTATGTACCTATCCAAACTTCTCTTAAACGTTGAAATTGAGCTTGTATGCACCAATTGCGCTGGCAGCTCATTTCACACTCTCATGACCTTTGTAGTGAAGCAGTTTCTCCACATGTTCCCCTTAAACTTTTCACCTTTCACCCTTAATCCATCATCTCTAGTTGTAGTTCACATAACCTCTGTGGAAAAAAACCTATTTGCATTTACCCTATCTATTACCTTCATAGTTTTGTATAGCTCTATGACTCTATGAAGTGTCCTATCAGTCTTCTGTGTTCCAAGGAATAAAGACCTGAATTATTCAATCTTTCCTTATAATTCAGATCCTTTAGTCCTGGCAACATTCTTGTAAATTTTCTCTGTACTCTTTCAACCTTAAGTACATCTTTCCTGTAGGTAGGTGATCAAAACTGCACACAATACTCCAAATTAGGCCCCACCAATGTCTGATACATCTTCAACACAGCGTCCCATCTCCTGTACTCAATGCATTAATTTATGAAGGCCAAAGTGGGAAAAACTTTCTTTACAACCCTATATACCTATATATTGTGGAATTTTCACTAAATTCTATCTTTTATATCAAAAAAGATTTATTGACTGCTAGCCATTTAAAAAATGTATTCCATTAAGGTTAGTGTGGTGAACTACATATACCTGTCTGGACACGCCCCCCCTGCTGACTGCTCCTGTGGCTCCTCCCACAGACCCCAGTATAAAGGTGATTGGAGGCACTGCTCCTTCCTCAGTCTCCAGGATGTTGTGTGGTGGTCACTTGCTGCTGACAGTGCTCTCTTCCAGCTAATAAAAGCCTATCTCTCGCCTCACGTCTCCAAGAGTTATTGATGGTGCATCAGTCAGCTAAGACTAGAAACTAGAAATCATAGGTTAAGGATGAAAGGTGAAATATTCTAGGGAACCAGAGAGAAACTTCTTCACTCAGAGAGTGGAACAAACTGCCAATTAAACTGATGGACAGGTGCTCGATTGCAACTTCCCAAAAAAAAAGTTTGGATAATACTTGGATGAGAGGAGTATACAGAACTATGGTCCAGGTTTAGGTTGATGAGACTAGGCATGGACTACATAGGCTGAAGGATTGGTTTCTGTGCTGTAGTGCTCCTTGACTGTACGACTGTAAGTTACTCACCCTGGGATGCCTTGCTTCTCACAACTTGGCTGTTTTTAATAAAGTTTCTGGTTAATGATGACTTCCAAGGTAGTGATGGATAGAGGATTTGTTGATGGTAAAATGATCTCTTCCTCTGGTTTCTGTGCTGTAGTGTTCTATCACTTGATGACTCTATACTTGAATAGTAACTTTATAGCATTGTCTGAGAATGGAATATTTCACCAGATGGAAAGATTAATGCATCTCTAAGGAGAAGATGGGTAAATATTCAATGCAGGTCAAGTTACAGAACAATTGGATCATTTCGGTGTTGCTTAAGAGATTTCCAAACTAGTTCACTTCCACTCCCTTAGCCGAGTTTGCAACCTTGTTCAAAATAAACCTGCATATATTGACACTGATGGCAATTGGCAGCAGCCGCCTGTTTTTCTCTTCCCTCAGCACAGCCTGAGTTGTTGCAGAAGAGCGGGAGGATGGGGAGCTTTCTAAACCTGCACAGCTCAGAGCTGAAGCCAATTAAACTGGGCCGGGGCTGTTCACACAGGAGCTATTCAGTGTGCAGGGTAGACAAAATGATCCCATTAACCTCAGCTGAATTTGCACCAAACCTCTGGGGTGAGCAACCGGTGTCAAAGCCAGAAATAATTATTCTAATCAGAAGCTTGCATTGAAGTCTTTGATCGTGTTGTGCTGCAAAACAAAGCCTACAGAACAACGTGACCCAGCTGCTGTCAATTTTAAAGCAGCTTTGTGCTTAGAAGGTATCGTTGATTGTTAAGGAACTCCAGGCTCTGTAGGATCACTTACAGTATGACAAGGGCTAGATATCTGACTTATCCAACACGTAGCTCCTCTTGGAAGCTTTTTTTAACCTGAGGACTTTTGCTTTAAAAATAGTACAAGTGAAATGCTGCTTCATATCTCTTAGATGAAGAAGATATGTCAAATTTGAGAGCAATTGAATGCATTTCACGCTGGCTAATGAGCCTCATGTATCTTGCAAAACACAATATATTACCACACATAATCAAAGAACAAAAGAAGCCCTCTCCTTTTACTGAAGGTCAAAATCTTGCTGAGGATAGTTCTACTGGAACTGAGTAAAAATTTGCGTTGAGGAATTGACAAACACATCCTGTGATAGTAAAACGTAATTGCATATTTTGACAGAACGATCTGCTGAAGGGTCTCGGCCCAAAACATTGACTGTACTCTTTTTCATAGATGCTGTCTGGCCTTCTGAGTTCCTCCAGCATTTTGTGTGTGTTCTATACAAATAGTTGAGTCTTCATTGCACTGACTAACATCACCAGGTTACAAGAAATCCACCGAGGTTTGATCTGCTGACTCATTGCATTTTTGAATTTTATCATCTTTTGTTGCTCTAATATTTTCGAAATGATTCCCATTCCACACTCCCCCACACTCCCATGTAAGCAGTAAGTTAGCAAAGTGATGAAGTTACGGAGCTGGCACCCACATTCCAGATCATTGATCTTGCGATGTCGGCTCAATTCCAACCCTGGCACCAGGAGAATTTAAATGCCGCTTCTAAACTGAAGGAGGAACTTAAGTTGGTTTTTGCAATGGTAAATAAGAGGGCACACAGCGGCAAACACAAGACAAGATGGCAGCCCAAAAGCACAGCTAGCAGAACCACTGTCTTTCAGCACAGAAGACCTGGTTAACTCCTGACCTGGGGAGCTGCCTGTACGGACTCTGCACATTCTCACTGTGACAGAATGGGTTTATAATTATAAAACATAGAAAATAAAACAGCACAGCCCATAAACAGGCCTGTTGCCCCACCATGTCTGTATCGATCATGATCCCACTTTAAATTCATCCCATCTACTTGCACAAGATCTACTTTCCCTCATCCTCGGCAGCCCATGTGCTTATTTAAATGCCTCTTAAATATCACAATTGCATCTGCCACCACTATCTCCCCTGCCAACACGGTCCACTTCCTTACTATTCTATGTATAACAAAAACGTTGCCTCATAAATCTCTTTTAAACCTCCCCCCGCCTTACTCTGTACCCTCTAGTACTATGGCTTATATAATTCTATATACTTCTACGAGGTCTCCCCACAACCTCAGCATTCCAGACAAGACAACCAGGTTTGTCCAAACTAATAGCTAATATTTTCCAAATGAAGCAAATTGAAATGGGCAGCCACTGGGAGATTCCTGTACATTTTTGTATATATAAATATATATAAATATATACGTCACAAACACAGCCATACTAGCACTGATCCCTGACGACCACTGCTGTCAGAATAACATCCCACCAACACCACCCTCTGGCTAAACCAATTTTATACACAACTTACCAATTCATGGTGGATCTCATGTGACTTGATCTTCTGGACTAGTCCTTGTCAAATGCTTTACTAGTACCTGAGGGCAACATACACTGTCCTACACCATCAGACATCCCTTCCTCAAATAATACATTCAGATTCGTGAGATGTGATCTCTATCATGGAAAGCCATGCTGACTTCTCCTAATAAATTCATGCCTTCCAGATGTGTTAACGCTACCACTTAAGAAAATTATTGTCTATTGTCTATAAAATTATTGGAGAAGATAATAAGTGAAGATAATAACTTTGAAGTGTCGCCCACTGGCCTTTGACTTATCACCAATACCCCTCTTAAACAATTGACATTCCATGCATTTTCCTTTGTGAAAGCTAGTGGAAAGAATATATTTAAATATCTCATCCATTTCCTCTGGTTTTAGGCATAAATTTCCTCCTTTTCCCTTGAGTGGTCCTACCCTCTCCCCAGCTACTTGTTTGTTTAATATATGTATAAAATGGCATAAGACCATCACAACAAGGCATAGAATAATTGTCCCATTAAGCACATCAAGTCTGCTCTGCCCCTTTGATCATCCTGATTTAATTTCTCTCTGAACCCCATTCTCCTGCCTTCTCCCCATGACTTTTGTTGCCCTTGCTAAATAAGCACCTATTAACCTCTGCTTCCAAAGCCATCTGGACAATGAATTCCACAGATTCACCATGTTCTTGCTTAAAAAAAAAACAAAATCCTCCTTATTTCTGCTCTAAAAGGACATCCCTGTATTCTCTGCCTGTGCCCATTGGTCCTACACTCTCCAACTATTGGAAACATCCTCTGCATGTTCACTCTATCTAGACTCTTTAATGCCTTGTTCTGGGTGATCTGGTTTCCTCCAGAACCCAAAAATGTGCAGCCTGGTAGATTAATTTGCCTCTGTAAAGGACCCCTTTGTTTAGACAAGTGGTAGAATTTGAGGGGAGCTAATGAGAATGTGAGGACAATTTAAAATAGGATTAAGGTGGAGAACTGTAAATGTGTGGTTGATGGACAGCATAGAATTGGAGGGCTGAAGGGCCTATTTCTGTGGCGTATTTCTCTATGATTCTTTCAGAAGTCTGCACAAAAAGGATGAAAGGCTGTTTCATCACACAGGGCAGCTTTGTAACTGGGGCTTATTTTCACCCTGGCAACCATCCATCCTTCACCATGGCAGTCATCCATCTTTCATCCTGGCAACTATCCATCCTTCAGTGTGGCAATCAGCCATCCTTCATGATGGCAACCACCCACCCTTTATGTTGGCGAACGTCCATTTGTCATTCCGACAACAAACCATTCTCTGCTCCGGTGATTTTTCATTCCAAGAACAAGTTATTCTTCACCTTCCACCCAATAGCCCATTTTTCAGCCCAGCAGCTTCATGTTCTTCACACCAACAATGACCCATTCTGCACCCCAGCAATCTTCATCCTTTATCCCATAAATTACCTATCCACCATCCCACCACACATCCTCACCCTCAACAACCTACTGTCCATTACTCCACTAACCAGCCAGGTTTCATTCCAGCAACTATCCATTCTTGGTTCTGATGATACACTGATCCTCCACGCAAACAACAATCATTTGTTACCCCCTTGGTTACTTCTCCTCTACCATCAGATTTCTGAACAATCCATGAACTCATGAACACTACCTCACTGTTCCTCTTTTGCACTATATTTCTATTGTAACTTAAAACAATTTGTTACACCTGCACTGTGCTGCTGCCACAAAAGATTTCATGATTTATGCTAGTGACAATAAATCTGATTCTGATCTGTCAGTTTAACAATCTCCCAGCAATCACATCTCTATCTCCCGAGTAGCCTCTGTCCATTGCCTTTCTTCCAACGGCTGCTCTCTTTCACTCTAAGAACTGCCCATTGCTCACTCTCACATAATTTTTGTCAAAAACTGCAGGTAGACATGGAGATATTGAGTGATTTATCTCCTTAACTCAACCCAGAACCACTTACGCCAATTACAGGATCCCAAATAACCACTATGGCTACTTACTTACTGCCCATTATACACTACTGGCATTTCGGGCAGCAATGACATCCCTCTATTTCTGTATGTCATTGGTCATCTTCTCCATTGTGTCCAAGGTGTAGTTCAGGATCCTCAGTCACACACAGATATAGAGGAATTCTTCATTGCTGTTTCCTAATAATTTTTTTGACCAGTCAGGGTTGTCAGCCCTGAGCTGAACCCCTAAACCTGGAGGACAGGTAGACCACTCAATCTGCCCTCTACCCTTTGACCTGTTTGGCACAGGTGACCCTACCAAGGACCAAAGCACAAGACTCTGACTCCAGCCAACATAGTTTAGGTATGCAAGCCTGCAATCCGTAAGATGAGATCGTGGTCCTCTTGGAGGACCACTGTGGCCATGATAACCAAAATTCTTCACTTTTCTTCAGGGATCTTATGACTTAACATAGCATTAGTCACAGTATCATAGAGTGACATAGTGCAGAAACAGACTCTTCAGTCAACCATGCCTATGCTGATGGCTGCACCCATCTATATGCCCTCATTAGATCCACAGCCTTGTCTACCTTGGCAAAGGCAGCTTGATTAGTGGCTGATTCATCTGCCAGGAAATATGTGTTTTTTTTAAAAATACGGAGTATTAAAATTGAGTAATGGGTGGATTCCAGTGAATAATTAGGGGAATTGAAAACTGATGAAGAGAAACGCTTTAATTACTTTCTGCTTGTCGTATGACTTGTGCCATATGGCGGCTAAGGAATTCACAATTACTCGGTGAAACGGTGTCTGTTTTGTCCGCTTGTCACAGCCAGACAGATTTTAATGTGACAAATCAGAATGGGTGTGTTGACCGGTCCTGGCTCTGCTGGCTTTAACTTTTAGTGCCAGTGAATGGGGACATCCTGCAGCTGACTGGCTAAAGGACTGAGCAGATGGCCCTGGAACACTGAGCTATATTACACCATACACCTGGGACAAAGATAAAGTGGATCTGTGGAATAACTTTGCAGAGATTGAAGCCGCCAAGTCCAACAATAGGCAGGGGTCCTGGCAGAGAGCGAGCTGGCAGGGGGCTTTAATCACAGCTTGCTTTGTGAATGATGAAATGTAATTGAAAAGCTTGACCATATTCATGAGCAAGGTCTCTGCACAGAATCACTGGAGAACAAAAAAATAATCAGCATACATACAGAGGCACACGCGCGCACACACATACATACACTCATATATTCTACAAGATCACACACACATGCATTCATATATACAAATTCAGGCTACAAATTATCTTATGCTTTATAAATTCAATAAAAATTCCCTAAGATTCACAAGTGCACACACACATACACACATTCAACAAAATTTATTTTATTTAGAGATATAGTATGGAACAGGCCCTTTCAGTCCTTCAAAGTGCACCATCCAGCATGCACTGATTTAATCCTAGCCTAATCACAGGAGAATTTACACTGACTAATTAACCTATCAACTGGTATGTCTTTGGACTGTGGCAGGGAATTGGAGCACCTGGAGAAAACCCATGAGGAGGATGTACAAACTCCTTGCAGAGGACTCTGGAACTGAACTCCTCACTACCACGCCCCCAAGGTGAAATAGCATTGCACTAACTGCTACACTACTGTGGTGCCCCACTTATGTTCTACAAATTTACATTTTCTGAGATTCAGAAACACACACACACACACACTTCTTTGGTTGTCCATTGGAATCTGATGATGACATCCACTCCTTTAACTGTGAGATCTTTGATGACTATACAGTCCTATCCTGGACCCACAAGCTCTATTGCAGGTGGGACATGTATATGTGATAGTGGTGGTAGTGATGGCAACCATAGCTGCATTTCTCCTGGCTCTCTTCTGCTGTCTTCTTGTTGTTCCTTCCATCTCCAGAAATCGAACCCCGTCCCTACACAGCTGTTGCCAAGGGTTACGGTCAGCAGCAACATCCTCCAGGTCCTCGGGTCTGATCTTGCACTTCCTTAAAGTATTCTTCATCTGATCCTTATAGTGCTTCTTCAGCCCTCCAGCTGAGCGTCGACCATAATGTAGCTGGCCATGTAACACTCTGCGGGGTAGCCGACATGGGGGCATCCTTATCACGTGCCCCAACCACTGCAGCTGACGCTGGGTGATCATGGCCTGAATACTTCTGCAGTTGGTCTTTACAAGTATTTCAGTGTGAGGCACCCCCTCACGCCAAGTAATTCCCAGGATGCGCTGAAGGCAGCTTATGTGGAAGCGCTCCAGGGACTTGATGTGATGGCTGTAGGTTACACAAGCTTCACAGCTATAAAGGAGGGTGGCGACACAGACCGCTTGGTATACGGCGACCTTTGTGGAGGGACAAAGACTCCTGTTCTGAAAGACTCTACGCCAAAGTCTCCCAAAGGCAGCTGATGCCTGTTTAATGTGGCTCTGGAAGTCGTTGTCAGTGCCGCTATCCTCAGAGAGAATGCTCTCCAGTTATTTGAAAGAGGGCACTGCTGACAGCTTTTCATCACCAGTAGTGAAGGCAGGTAGGGTGGGTGGGACACTGGCACTCCATTGGCAAACCACTTCTGTCTTGGTGGTATTGGCAGTCAGCCCCATCCTGCTGTACGCTCTCACTGCCACAGCAAGGACAGACTGAAAATCCTCTGGAGTATGGGCCAAAAAAGCACAGTCGTCTGCATACTGCAGCTCCAGGACCTGCTCTCTACGGAGTTTGGTGGTTGTGTGGAGCCTCCTGATGTCAAAGAGGTTGTCATCTAATCTGAGATCCACTGCCACACCGCTGCTACCCTCAATCTCGTTGTGGAGAAGCTTGGTAACACATAAGAGGAAGATGTTAAAGAGCACTGATGCTAGCACTCACCCCTGCCTCACACCTGTGCGTACACAGAAGGGCTCGGACTCTTGTCCTCCTATGGTCACCCGAGCAGTCATCCCATCATGGAACTGGCGGAGGATGTTAACAAATTTATTGGGACAGCCAAACCTGAGGAGGACATCCTGTAAGAGCTCCCCCTCTCTCTCTCTCTCACACACACACACACACACACACACACACACACATAAACATATATACAGTGTACTCTCAATTTCACACATGTGATCTACAAGTTCACAAATGTGCTTAGACTGTACAAATTCACATGAGCACATTTAAGGAACACTGAGCAAGTGAAGGCTTTTACAACTAAAGGAGCAGACTTTTGCTGCAGTGGAACCAGTGACATACGATTTGAAAGGAGCTGCAGGGAATTAGCCATTGAGAAAAGGAGATCCATTGAGTTCCTATTCTTTTCAGTGAATTTCCCAAAAGAGAGCTACTTAATGAAACACGTATTGGGTATCCAAAACAGTTGAAGTGGAATCACTCTGATTATGTTTTATAAATGGTAGTTTTGCTTATACACTTTTATCTTGTCAAACTAAGAGCTCTTTATGAGTTGCCTGACCTTGCTGAAAGAACTAATGTGCGTTAACCCATCAATATGACAAATGTCAGTTGGAAAAGCCTTGATCACAGTCTTTAGTGTCGTTGATTTATACGTTATACATCTGTATGATGGTATGTCAGAAGTTGTTAGAGAACGACAGAAAGAGCAACTGTGCTGTTGTCCCCCTGAGGATGTAAAGAGCTTTGTGTGAGTCTCTCCTGCCCTTTTACAAGAAAGATGTGACATATTGATAGTTTAATAGGCTCCCAGGAGGAGCTGTGTTAGGCAAAACATGAAAAAGGATTTTAAAGTTATGTCTGTCTGAATAGTTGAAAGTGATGAAATAGATGTTAGAAAAGGGTGGGTGGGTGGGGCAGGGGAAGGGGAGGTTTCCCAAATTCTCTCTCAGCAGATTTAAGCAGACCCCATGGGGTTTAACTAATACTTACTATGTAGGATCTTAAGATCAATAAGCACAGGAGCAGAATTACATCAATCAGCCCATTGAGTCTGCTGTGCCATTCCATCATGGCTGATTTAATAACCTTCTCAAACCCGTTCTCCTGCCTTCTCCCCATAACCTTTGACTTCTTGATTAATCAAGAACCTATCAACCTCCACCATAAATATACCCAATAACATGGCCAGCACAACTCTCTTTGGCAATGAATTCTACAAATTTACCACCCATTGGCTAAAGAAATTTTCTCTCATCTCTGTTCTAAATGGACATCCCTCAATTCTGAAGGCTGTGTCCTCTGGTCCTAGACTCTCCCACTATATATCCTCTTCTCATTCACTTTATTCAGTTCTTTAAATATTTGATAGGTTTCAATGAGATTCCCCCCTCCTTCTTCTAAACTCCAGCAAGTACAAGCCTAGAACTATCAAACGCGCCAGAAATGTTAACCCTTACTTTCCTGGGATCTTTCTTGAGAACCTCCTCTGAACTCTCTCCAATGCCAGATTGTTTTCTTAGTATAGGGGCCCAAAACTGCTCACAATACTCCAAGTGCAGTTTGAAAAATGCTTTATAAAGCTCCATCATTACATCCTTACTTTTGTATTCGAGCCTTCTTGAAATGAATGCTAACATTGCATTTGAATTCCTTACCACTGACTGCACCTTCAAATGAACCTTTAGGAAATCCTGCACAAGGACTCCATATCTCTCTATTGCTCTGATTTTTAATATTCCCCCCCCCTTTTAGAAATCAGTGAAGAACCTCTTGCGCTGATTTCAGCCCACTGAATGATCTTACTCATTGCACAGTAATGTGATGATTCTTTGCTATGCTGTCAAATAGAGAGTGGGGTTCAAGGGACCAGGAAGCCTGGGGAATAGGCTAAAATTAGTCACCTTGTAACACCAACAGGAATGTAGCTTCCTGAGCAATCCAAAGACAATTGATGGTGCCATTGCTCTGAAGTCCTGCGACATTCAATTTTGAATGGTGGCAGACAACTGAACAGGTGCGGAGACTCTATAAATATTACTTTCCTCAATGAGGGCAGACCCATCCAGCATGCTCGTGGAGAAGTCAAGTAAATTGCGAATAAATTAAACATGAAAACAGACAGCACTTTTTAGCGCTACAGGACATCCCACCATGGTTTACTGCCAATTAACACTTTTGAAGTGTAGTCACTGCTGCAACACAAAGAGCAAATCTGCTATAATGTTTAAACAGAAACACGATAATTATTGAAGGATAAATATGGACCAAGACATGGGGAAGAAAAAAAAAACTCATCCTCTTCTATATAGGGCTAGGGATCAGAGACTCAGTCATAGAATTACAGTGTACCTCACAGAAAAGGGCACTTCAGCACACCACATCTAAGCACCTTCCCATTGCCCTGCATTCAGTCACTATTCTCCTATACCTCGTCGATGCAGTTGCCCATCTAAAGCTTTTTAAAAGTAGCGATTATAATTTATCTCAGGACTCCTTCTGACAGTGTGCTTCAGATATCAGCCAGTCTGTGTGCAAGCTTGTTAGGACGTTCAGTATGCCAATCCATGCTGGCCTCCACTCCTTTTCCGTGCCAGTTCACGATTATCCTTTATTTCTCAAACTTTTCAACTATACATCTATCTCCACCTTAAATACAGGTGGCAGAGAAGGAGTGGCATGGGCAGGGTGGTGATGTGTGCAGATACACCCAGTCCTGAGATACCAGGCAAGGTCATTTGATTCCAGACAATTGGTTTATTGATGGTTACAGAATGACTCTGTGGCGCATCCCACCTTTTTTCACTCTACCTTCCTTTTTTCCCAAACATGAGTCATTGTCCCTGACCCCTTCCCAATCTCAGTCCACAATAGAGACCCATGTCAGAATCAGGTTCATCATCACTCACGTTTGCCATGAAATTTGTTTATTTTTTGTGACAGCAGTACAGTGCAATACATAAAATTACTACAGTACTGTGCTAAAGTCTTAGGCTCCTTAGCTATACATATATGTGCCTAAGACTTTTGCACTGGACTGTAGGTCCCTGTGAATGTCACTCACCTGAAATTTCTCTCTTTTTAAATAATAATCCACTCACTGATTGGTCTTAACAAAGTGTATGACGTCAGACATCCAAAGATCAAACATTTGTCAGCATTTTCATTAGTAATTCAATATATGTATATATTGAATATATATATATATATATATATATATATGTACACCATTGCAGAAACAGAATGCCTCATTACAACCTGCTCTTCCAGCTATTTTTGTATCAGTAATCTTGGAAACTTAGCATTTTGATTATTTGAGTTTATATAAAAGAATATTTAAAATATTGGTCTGAAGATTCATCACAAGCTACTCCAGCACTCCCCAGGCTTTGCAGCATTGCCTCAAGTCTCTGCAGTTTGAACCCATGATTTTCAGTGTGAGCTACACATAACTACAAAAGTGCTCAGCTTAAGGAAAGAATTGACATTCAAGTTGGTTGATCATATTGGCTGTGCTGCAGGCTTCCCATGCCCTTTCTTTTCATCCAAAATGCATTACCTCATTGTTCTCCACTTCTACCAGGCATCGGTCAACCCTACGTTGAACACAAGAGATTCTGCAGATGCGGCAAGTCTAGTGGAACATACACAAAATGATAGAGGAACAGCATGTCAGGCAGCATCCTGGAGGGGAAGATACTGTCAATGTTTCTGATTGAGACCTTTCAACAGGAGTCCTGATGAAGGGGCTTAGCACAAAATGTTGACTGTTTGATTCCCTCCATGGACACTGCCTGACTTGCTCAGTTCATTTTACCACATTGTTTATATTCTGCTGCAATATATCACTATCGTCTTCTGCAATTCTCAATACTGTTTTATAATGGCTGCAAGCTTAATTGTGGCTGGTACAGCCAAGTCTGGGTCATTAATGCAAGTTAAAAGAAACAACAGCCCTAACACCAAAGCCTGCAAAATGCCAGTAGTCACCAGGCAGCATGTATGGGAAAATGTACAGTCAATATTGAGAGGACTGCTGAAGGGTCTCAGCCTGAAATGTCGACTGTACGTTTTTCTATAGATGTTGCCTGGCCTGCTGAGTTCCTCCAGCATTCTGTGGGTATTGCTTGGATTTCCCGCATCTGCAGATTTTCTCTTGTTTGTGCTTCCTTATGCAGCTTGGCAATATCCTTATTTTTATATCTTCTTACACAATGGGAGTTCCCTTTCCAGTGAAAATGTACCTGAAGCTACTTCACTGGTTCTATCAAATATACATAGTCTTAAGATACCTTCCTCCAAATGGACCACAACCTTGTCATGGTTTAGAGACTTGCATGCCTCAGAGAGCTATGCTGGCTGGAGTCAGGGCTTTATGCCTTGGCTCTCAGTAGGGTCACCCATGCCAAACAGGTCAAAGGGTAGAGGCTAGACTAACAGTGGTCTACTCATTCTTCAGGTTTGGGGATTCACCTTAGGGCTAACTGACTGGTATTATGGAAATAGTAACGAAGAATCCTTCTACATCTGTGTGTGATGGTATGCCTGAGACTACAACGGGAACTTACATAAAAACCTAAAGGAAGCTACTGGCATGATGAAGGAAGCCCTGAACACTGCCAGAGATGGAGGACCTTTATTGCTGCCCCAAATGGGCATCTTAAAAGAATGTTGTTGCCCTTCGATTACGATAATCATCCGAAAGCCTGTCAAACCCTTTTCCCTGTTTTTTTGTACAGATTTTGGTCTGTATTTTCTGTAGTTAATCAAGATTGGTTATCATTGTACTCAACAATAATTGCTATATCTCAAACTACCTCCATGGAGACCAACTCTGTCAGCCCAACAGTAGGTGTTTGTGCTTGAATCAGACTCTATAGATTGCCAGACACATGATAGATTTTTACATCCTCATCACAAATTTGTAGTGAATGTATGCCTACAAACCAGCTGCACATCATGCCAGGGTTACAATGAATCAACAAAAGACAAATGGACCCTGTTATTGATAAAAGCAAATTTCAGACTTCAGCTTTACCCAGGGACAGGGCAGCCTTACATCAACTTAATGAGGATATTGGTCTGGTGGATATATGGCGAATGGTGACTCCATCCGGAAAAGAATTATATGTTCTTCTCTCATCGCCATAACTCCTACTCCAGAATAGATTTCTGTCTAATATCCAACTCCATTGTTGAACAGGTGATAGACTGTAAAATTGGCCCAATAGCATTATCAGACCATGCACCGGTTGAAATTCAAATTGATTTAAATACTGAAAGGGGAAGGAGGGGTAGATGGCGAATGAATATTATGCTGTTAAAAGATGAGGATTTCAGTGAAAAGCACAGTAAAGCTGTCCTTGGTATGGGAGGCATCCAAGGCGTATATAAAAGGAAAATTAATAGCACAAGCATCTAAAAGGAAGAAAGAAATTATGGAGCAAATAAAAAATCTGGAGGCAGACTTATACAAAGATCTGTGCAATTTGAAATCCCAGCTAGATAACATATATAACAAAGAAGCAGAATATGTATTATTTAGATTAAAAACAAGTTTCTATGAAGGTGGTGACAAAACTGGTAAGCTGCTGGCACGATATTTAAAGCCACAGAATACGAATAGTGTTATACCTGCAATTAAAAAAGGGGATACATTAGTGTCATCATCTGAAGAAATAAACAAAGTCTTTCAACAGTTCTATGAACATCCATATGCATCACCACTTAATCATGACCAGGAGGAGCTGAATCAGTTTTTTGCTAACATAAAATTGCCTACATTATCCCCACAACAAGCTGAGTTCTTGGATGCCCCAATTACTGAGGATGAGGTCAGATGGCCTATTGTGGCTATGAAAGTGGGGAAATCTCCAGGTATGGATGGCTTCCCAGTTGAATATTATAAGAAATTTCTGGACATATTGGCTCCTATTCTAACAAAAATCTATTCAGAAGCATTTAATTTAGAATCTTTTCCTAATACATTTGATGAAGCATTAATATCGCTGATCTCAAAAAAAGATAGGGATGCAATAATAGACCCTTCCAATTATCGGCCTATAAGCTTAATTAATGTGGACTGTAAGATTCTGACCAAAATACTGGCTTCGCGATTAGAGAAAGTATTGCCATCTATAATTAACACTGACCAGGTAGGCTTCATTAAAGGCAGATCCCCCAACTGGCAATTTAAGGAGATTACTGCAATTAATATGGCTAGACTCCCCAAGTAGTATCCCAGTCACTGCCATCTCCCTGCATGCTGAAAAGGCCTTTTGTTGACAGGGTTGAGTGGAGATTTTTAACCATGGCCTTGTCATTCTTTGGGTTTGGCTCTATCTTTAAATCATGGATTAGAATTTTGTATAAGAACCCTAAGGCTGCAGTTATTACAAATGATATCATATCCCCATTTTTCAACATTTCACGGGGTACACGCCAAGGCTACCCCCTCTCCCCACTGTTATGATTTTTTTGGAACCATTGTCATGTCAGGATTAGAGCAGATCCAAATATTAGAGGGGTGAAGGGAGGCGGAGAGGAGTTTAAGTTGATGCTATAGGCTGACGATATTTTATTACTGATTAGTGACCCTCCTAATTCCTTACCCCCACTAATGAAAACAATTCAATTACAATCTGAAGTTTCTGGCTATAAAATCAACTGCAGTAAATCCAAAGCTATGCCAATGTCAAAATCGTGTTATTCAAATTCAGTATCTCAGTTTAACTTCAGATGGGTGCCAGTTGGCATAAAGTATCTAGGGGTCAAACTCAGTCAGAATTTGGATGAAATAATTACTTTAAATTATGATCCATTATTGTGTAGGATAAGAAATAATCTGGATAAGTGGGGTCACTGCAACTGTCACTCTGTGGTAAAGTCAATGTAGTTTAAAATGGTCATAGCAACTCAGTTTAACTGTCTTTCTAAGATGCTTCCTTTACATATTTCAGATCTGATCTACAAACAACAAATTATCAGTGACTTTCTATGGGATAAGAAGAAGCCCAGAATTAAAATGAGTAAGATGTGTACGTCCAGGGACATGGGTGGGCTCAGTCTACCAGACGTCAGGGTATATAAATTATCCTTTGAAATGACCAAGTTAGCTAAACATTGGGACAGGGCTGATGTTGATTTAGAATGGGTAGTTATAGAACTGAGCTTGGCTGCACCACATTCTCCCCTTAACATTCTCTCACGACATGTGGAAAACAAGACTAAACTAAATCCTATACTATTTCACTCAAGGAGTGTGTGGAGTACAATTCATAAAGCTTGTATAATGTCACATTTAAATCAGTTATTCTCCTCGCTCTGGAATAACCCTGTGATATGCATTGGGATAAGAATGGTAAACTGGAAAGAATAGAAGATTAAAGGTGTAAATACAGTAGGTGATCTCTATGAGAATGGGATTTTTATGTCATGTGGATTTGTAGAGGAAATATAACTTTGTAGATAAAGGGAATTTCTGGAAGTATTTACAAATAAGACTTTGCATTCGTAGCATATTCAAGAATGGAGGCCCACAAAGTAACCCTTTAACTGAATACTTTACACTACCACAGGATGTTCATAAAGCATCAGTGTTTTATAAATTGTTCAAGCACTCTGTGGGTGAACCGGGTAATAATCTCAAAGCAGTATGGCAGAAGGATCTTGAAGTGATATTGAAGATAATGAGTGGTCAAATATCTTATCAAATGTGGGTAGACATATTAGGGAAGCGAGAGGGAAATTTATTCAGTATAAGTGTACAGGGGATTCCTTCTTTTTCTTTTTTACTGTGTATGTAATCAAAATGGCTTCTTTGTTTTGTTAAAAGCAGGAATGCTTCTTTGTTGCGAGAGAGTGCTGGAAGCTTGTTTGGGTTAAAACTTACTGATAACGAGAATTGTATTCCTTGGTAAACCAATTGGGATTAATGTTGTTCTTTCTTCTGAGTCTGTAAGCTATTGTTGGCGGGCTTTTGGGGAGTTCGGCGCGAGGGGGTGAGAGAGAGAGGACACGATACTGTAAACTGGGCGAGGAACGGACCCCAAGCAGGGGTTCAAGGCCAGGAGGTACCCTGAGGAGAGGAGATGAAGCTAAATGTGCTTGGTTGACCACTTCGGATGGTCCTGAGCTGCGAGTTGAGGAGTTCAGAGGGGATTGAATGGTGGCCAGAAGACTTCAATAATTGAGCTCCAACGATTGTGCATGAAGTGGTTTGGACTTTGATAAGTTTGGTACCTTTTCTTTTTTTTTTCCTTCATATATACTGTATCGTTATTAATCACCTAGTTATAGTAATCTTTATAAACTGTTATCATTTAATTGCATATGGTGTCCTGTCTGTTCTTTGGCGAGGCGGGGACATCACACAGCATCCACACCAGCTGATTACCCAGTTTGGCGGGGCCGAAGGCTGCTCCCCCAGACGAGAACGAGCTGAGCGAGCCTGAGGCGACCCAGGGGGTTACATAAGATAGTACAGATATTATTGGACACCAACTAGGCTCTACAAAATCGGGATTGTTGATAATAATTTATGCTGGAAATGTAAAAATGAGGTGGGCACATATTTTCACATGATTTGGGAGTGTTCCATGGATTGTCCATTTTTGGTGTAAAGTTCTTGATTTGTTGGGGAATTGGTCGGGTCCTACACTGCTCTTGCGCCCATGGCTTTGCCTCCTGGGTGATAGGACAATGATACCTAATGTAAACAATGACAAATTTACTATTTTAGAGGTGGGTCTCATCACAGCTGCAAGAATTATATTGCAAAACTGGAAAAAAACCAGCTGTCCCACTGTGAGGGAATGGACTGAGGAAATGGATAAGATTTCTTCATATGAACACATGTTGGGAAGAATTAACAGTGAGGGAAAAGTGCAAGACGCATGGGATCAATTTTGGTTGTATGTTAATTTAAACTTAAATTATAAGTTTTTTTTCTGTTTCTTATGTTTTCCTGTCATGGGATGGCTGTATAAATATGCTGTACTGTATCTGCTCTATGATATACTGTGCTGCTTTATAAAATAAGAATAAATAATAATAAAAATTTGAATTACAGAAAAAAACAAAAGACATGGAAAGCTGCTAAACACATGCATCTTGTTCTGACTGCACTGCTGATGTTACACAGTGTCTTCACGTTACAGCAGGCACTTCAAGGCACTGGAAAGGTACTACCAATGTTGTTCATGCCAAATAATCCAAAAAAACTGGAGAGATTTGTAGACTTAGCTAGGTCCATCATGGGCACCAGCCTCCCCACCATCGAAGACATCTTTAAAAGGCAATGTTTCAAAAAGGTAGCAACCATTGTGAAGAATCCTTACCATCCAGGATTTGCATTCATCTCATTACTACCATCAGGGAGGAGGTACAGGAGCCTGAAGAAGCACACTCAATGTTTTAGGAACAGCTTCTTCCCCATCATCATATATCTTAATGGTCAATTAATCCACAAACACCACCTCGCTATTTCTCCTATGCAATATTTATCTGTTTATTGCTGTTGTTTCCTGTCATAATTTTTAGGTCAAACATGAGGAAATCTGCAGTTGCTGGAAATTCAAATAGCACACACAAAATGCTGGAGGAACACAACAGGCCAGGTAGCATCTATAAGAAGCACTGTCAACGTTTTGGGGTGAGACCCTTCATCAGGACTAATTGAAGGTAAATGTACTAAGAGATTTGAAAGTAGTGGGGGGGAGGGGGAAATGTGAAATGATAGGAGAAGACCGGAGGGGGTGGGATGAAGCTAAGAGCTGGAAAGGTGATTGGCGAAAGGGATACAGAGCTGGAGAAGGGAAAGGATCATGGGACAGGAGGCCTCAGAAGAAAGAAAGGGGGAGGGGGGAAGCACCAGAGGGAGATGGAGAACAGGCAGAGTGATGGGCAGAGAGAGAAAAAAACAAACAACTAAATATATCAGGGATGGGGTAAGAAGGGGAGGAGGGGCATTAATGGAAGTTAGTGAAGTCAATGTTCATGCCATCAGGTTGGAGGCTGATTCCACATCCCATTCCCATTCTGATATGTCTATCCATGGCCTCCTCTACTATCAAAATGAAACCACACTCAGGTTGGAGGAACAACATTTTATTTACCAGCTGGGTAGCCTCCAACCTTTTCCTTCTCCTGAGGCCTCCCATCCCATGATCCTTTCCCTTCTCCAGCTCTGTATCACTTTCGCCAATCACCTTTCCAGCTCTTAGCTTCATCCCACCCCCTCCGGTCTTCTCCTAACATTTCGCATTTCCCCCTCCCCCCATTACTTTCAAATCTCTTAGCAGCTCTCCTTTCAGTTAGTCCTGACGAAGGGTCTCGGCCCGAAACATCGACAGTGCTTCTCCTTATAATTTTTAGGTATTGCACTGTATTGCTAGCAGTTTGCCACTAATGTCTTCTCCTAGGCTGACACTCCCATCACTGAGACCCTAGTTTACACTCAGTTGGCCTAGTCACATCATTTGCATGCCTGACGACAGACTCACAAAACAAACACCCTACTCTGAACACTGTCATAGTAAATTTTTAACAGGTGCTCAAACTCTCCTTGAATAAATGCAACAGGCATGACCCATGATCACTCAAATTGGAAAAGGCACATTTGGGATGGCGTTTTGAACCTGGACTCCATGCATTAGCAGCACACAAAAGTCTTGCATACTGTATACTATGGAAGGAGCCATCTCACAAAGCGGCCAACCTTCCATTCTCTCAGGTATCATCTGCCCCTTGTGCAGAAGAGCTTCCACATCGTCATCATTATTCATCTGAAAACCTAGAAAACCAATGTTGGAGAAAGCCATCCTTGATCTTGTTGGATTAGGGCGTAGAATCCTTATTTTTCTTGTAGTTTCTTTGTGGTTTAACTTTCCCAAGCTTCCTTGTATTTCTATATAAAATCTATTATACATGTAATTGTTCAGTGAAATTTCCCATGCCTTTCTTTTCCCCAACAAAAATGCATCACCTCATTTGCCATGCATTTGTCTATTCTACCATGATCACAATAGATTATGCAGTTGTTGGAAGTCTTGAGGAACATACACAAGATGCTGGAGGAACTCAGCAAGTCTGGCAGCATCCATGGAGGTGAATAAGCAGTCAACGCTTCTGCTTCTGCAATTGTGGTGGTATGCCCAAATCTAGGTCGTTAATATAAATTAAAAGGCCCAACACCAAAGCCTGGAAAATTCCAGAAGTCACCAGTCTCCAGTGCAAAGACAAGCATTCATCATGATCCTTGGATACCTGTAACCCAACCAACCTATAAAATCAGCGATACACATGTAATTGTTCAGTGAATTTTCCAGCAATTATGGTACAGTTGCTTCTATGTTTTTCTAGAATCTTTTGAGTTTGCTTTAGCAGATGTCACTCTACTTGAATTTGGTTATTTTGTAGGTTATTGTTATCTCTGGAAGTCTTGTTATCTCTAGTCTGAGAACAAGACAACTATTACAGCTTTTCCCTTTGTTCATTCTTCGTCTTTGTAACACTTAATAGCTACCACCAAGTGTTATGCCTCATTGTTAATGTGCAAGAACTTTTAGATTATAAAAGCAACAGGATCCAACAATCTCGAGGGATTGCAGAAGGAGAAAAAGAAAAACGGATTCCAGCAATATAATAAATAACTTAAAAATATTTTCCTCTTCCTCCTTTCATAAAAAAAAGTTGACATAACCTTCCACTCAGTCTTCTGGATGTTTCAATATTTTCCACGCTGTGTGACTCCATGACTCTCTGTGGCTCTAATCTTTGGAAACTCTGCGATTTCACGCTGACCTAACTGCTACCTCAGCAACCCTCATTTGCAGTACAGACCATCAAGCTCATAGAATGGTCTGGTTTTAATCACATTACTTTCTTCTGCATTTTCTATTTAGTATGTCAATTATTTGAAGTTTCTCATCATCATTTTAAAGCTTTGTTTCCTCTCCACTTCACCAGCATACTGAATTAAGGTATGATCAAATTATTTGTGTAATGCCTCAGACATTTCTTGATTCCTTTCAACTATTTCTCCCACCATTCATTCCATGGATTCCCATTTATTTCTGGAACACCCTCATTGGTGCAAACTTCTTACAGTTATACCTTATGGCATACTGTAGCGTTAAGACAAGAATCGTTAGGATGGGAAACAGCTTCTTCCCCCAGGCTGTGCGACTACAGAACTCCCTGCCACCATCATCATGTATGAAGCTCCAGTAATATTATAATGCTTACTTCTTAACTTGTTAAGATCTCTACTGCTATGCTGTGAGGTATGTTATTTTCACAAACGAGAAAATCTGCAAATGATGATTTTCACAAATGAAACACAAAATGCTGCTAAAACACTGCTTTTACAGAAAATAATATACCTGCAACACAAAGCTGGAGGAACTCAGCAGGCCGGGCAGCAACAAGGGAAAAAACTCAGCAGTTTTCTGTGAAAGCAGTGTGTCCTGATGAAAAGAATGTTTTGGCTTTGGCGAAAGATAAGGAGCTATGTTGCCCAATTCAGGAATGTTGTGTCAGCCAATCAAAATTGCGGAATGTGAGAGAAGGTTCTAGAGAGCTGGGGGGAAGAGTTTTCTAAAGGACAGTAGTCTGGTTTGGGGTCTTTTGGCACAAAGTGCAGACAGAAAAGAATTAGAGAAGATGCCTGAAGGATCACATCCGAAGGGGGGAGGGGGGAGAGCGCGATCGCAAGGGGAGCTTTGCAAGACGGAGGATTCCAAGAAGGGAATTTCTACCTGAACTTGGCCAAGACAGTTCAGAGCCACGAGTAAAGTGGCGTACCCAGTTAATACAGGAATGAGTTCTAGTGTCGATCTGCACATTTAGTCTTGTTTAATTGTAATAAGCCCTTATATTTTTTTTTCTTTCTCTGTAACTGTTAGATAAAGTTCAAAATCTGTAAATTTAGTTTCTTTATTATTTTGTGCTGGTGTATGATCTGTCATTTCTAGGCTGCCAATAACTGTGTAGAGGCAGAAT
Organism: Hypanus sabinus; assembly: GCF_030144855.1. Classification (NCBI taxonomy): domain Eukaryota; kingdom Metazoa; phylum Chordata; class Chondrichthyes; order Myliobatiformes; family Dasyatidae; genus Hypanus; species Hypanus sabinus. Next base: position 174,147,037 of record NC_082708.1, on the reverse strand, counting down.
TTACACAGCATTCACTCAAATCGAGGTTCTTTTAAGTGGAACATCAAGTTAAACCCTAAATCATATCAATCCTAGATGTGTATAGTTTATGAAAGGTGGCCTTCCCACTGCTGAGTCATGTGGCTGCCAGCAGAGTTAGCTAACGAGCCAAGGTGGTGTACGAGCCCCTGTGAGAGGGGTGCTCTTGCATCATATATGCACCTATTATTTGTTCATTTATTTGTGGTAATATTACTTTATGTGTTATGTGTGAATTACATGTACTGTGTTGTGCACTTTGGTTCAGAGCAATGTTGTTTCATTTGGTAGTATATATACATGGTTAAATGACAATAAACTTGAACTTGAAACGTCATTTGTTCTAATATTCTGAATTCTCCTTCTCTGTTTTTATTGTCACTTCCTAAAACATTCTTATTCTCAGGCTTACTATTTTGTCAGCAACATTATGATTTTCCGGTTTTAATCCAATCCTGTCCTTGTCAATTTAAGTCACCAACCGACCATACTGTGAAACCTTTTTATCCCCGTTCTGCACCAGCAGCACCCTGCGTAGTGTCAAACTTCACAACATGAATTACTTTCAGAGGGTAATGTTCACTGATGTTTCTTCTTCTGTAACTCCAGGAAAAATTTACTAGGGTTATATTCTTGTGTTAACATTTTTTAATATAGACTGGATTTTATTTAAAAATATAGACTGCCACTGGATCAATCACAAGATGTCAAAATCGAGCAGAGAGCATTAAAATAAATCAATCGTTTTTCAGCATTCACAATCAGACTGGGAGATGGAGTAGGAGGGGAATTGGAGTGTGGACGAGTAAACCTGGTCTGTCACAGTGAATAAAAAAAAGTGTTAAAATGAAACCGGCCATGTACAAGCAAATCACAGTCAATCAGATCCAATCAAGAGAAGTAAGAGGTCTATAAATATCCTGAGGAATAAATGAGATTGCTATCACTAGAAGAGGCTATGAGATAGAAAATTATCATGTAACTATAGTAAGCCAAGGATTCTAATGTAACACACAACTATTCTTTTCTATGATGCAAATAAGGAACTTGCAATGTTGGTCTTCTTCTCATTACATCATTTTTGATGCTGTAATCAATAATCAATGCACAAAACTGTAAAATATTGGGCTGAAATTGCTTCTGTTGATCAGCTTAGCAAAAAGTCTCCAAGTTCAAAAAGTAATTTACTTTGCCATACACAGAAAAGCTGGAGGAACTCAGCAGGTCAGGCAGCATCCATGGAAAAGAGTAAACAGTCAAAGTTTCAGGCCAAAACTTTCATCAGGACAAACATTAGGACAAGGAATATTAGGATGGGAAACAGCTTCCTTCCCCAGGCCATGAGACTACTGAACTCCCTGCCACCATCATCACGTATGAAGCTCTCGAAATGTCGACTGTTTACTCTTTTCCTTAGATACTGCCTGGCCTGCTGAGTCTCTCTAGCGTTTTGTGTGTTTGGCTTTGGATTTCCACCATCTGCAGACTTCCTCTTGTTTGTGATTTACTTTGCCATTTTCTTCATGAAAATCAGCAACATAAGGATTTGCACACCAGTAAACTCAAGGTCTTTGTTAAACTGGAGTAGTGGTCATTTAAGTAGTTGCAATCTTCCAAAATAGTAACTAATGAAGAATTAATTCTATAGGCCAATGGACATTTGTTTGAAAAGCATACAGGGAAAATGTGCCAAAATTTCTCTTCAATCAAAGAATTCAGTGTCCTAATCTGAAGAACTAATTATGAAAAGTAGTAATCATGACATTAAACGTAGCAGGCTTGTTCTGACCCACTGTCTGCACATGGTGCCTGTGTCATCCTCTTGCCCACTGTGGCTCCTAAAAGTTGCTGGAAGGCTCCACTCTTGTTGGATGGAGCAAGTTCGTGACAAATGAGCTTCAGGTGGCAGAACCTGAAGCCCCATCCCCAGCTTGCTGCTGTTCTTTGACAACTTTCCACTGGTAAAGGCATCTCTCATTGTAAATGCTTCTGATATTCAAAGTGTTTAAAGACATTTGGACAGGTCATAATAATGAAAATTATTTCGTAAATAACAAAATGAGAGAAGTTTAATATGCATTTTGTTACCATTAAGATAGAAGATAGTCAGTGAAACATAGAAAACGAATAACTTCACTGAACTTAACTATTCAAAGATCTTCAGTAACCTCATGCAATTGAATGGATTTGCTGCTTACTTCCTAATCAAGGCCACTATGAAACAGAGAGGCAGCTGTTAGACTGAACTGCACTGAGGCCTCAGTCTCGTAAATCTGGAGTTGCTGTAGAAATACAATAAGTAACGAGTACAGTAGCAGGGCAGAACTCTGACCTCCACTGTGCATCCATCTTCCATGCCTCAGAACCTCCAGAGGTTAGTCAGGACCCAAGGAGCCAACTTGCCCCACAAAGGAGATAAACTGAAATAACTGAACCTCAAATATATCCACAAGAGAAGATATAGTAGTTTCTGTAGTTTCATCTATGCTAATAGGCATAGACGAGCAGCATGGTCCTTTAAATGGAGCACAATGCAGGTCTCATGCCAGAAGAGCCAAACAGAAGCGTTCAATGTTTAAAGTTGCTGTTGGCATTCACCTCAGATAAATGTTGGCCCCAGCTGTATCTAGGTTTGAGGAGAAAACGTGTGTATACAGCTGAACTTCGGTTCTGTGTGAACTGCATACAGATGTATTTGGCTGCATTCTGCTCGTCTGCCACAGTATGCTCAAACAGACACTGAGAAAGCAAATGGTCTGGTAAAAGAAATGATTTCCGGCTTTATTTGAAGCTGGAGTTTTATGCTTATCACTGAATGCTCCCAAGCAATCTATCACATAGCTTTGAGGAGTGAAAGATTCATTTTGCACCTCAGCCTCATCAAATAGAACATATTTTTCCTTCCAACTGCAACAGACTTTTGGCCTCTGACTCGGATTGCCAAATATAGTACCAACTAGTGCAAACGGGAACGTTGTGAACCTTACTCGCCTTTTCTCTATAAGTGTCGAAACTTACTCCGTATTGGTTCCTTTGCAATGCAGTTCGCCTTGCTTGGTACAGTTGACTCCAGAGACAAAATCCAAGCTTACGTTTCAGTTAGCACTGAAGGAGTGCTGCATTATTAAAGAAGCAATTTTTGGATGACAGTGATATGAAATCTTGACTGCTCATTCTGGTGAAAGCAGAAGATACTGTGATTAAAAAGAAGAGAGGACAATTCTCCCCATTGAACTCTCACCAACGGTTTGGTTATTTATGAAATTGTTTATGGGACCTTGATCTTGATATGAGATACTGTCACATCTCTCTGCAGCGGAAGTGACACCACAAAAGCAGCTGGTTTCCCAAGGTCTGTTTTCATAGAACTTTCGGGTTTGAGCAATTCTCTAATTTGAATAGGTGCAAGTGTATTGGTCTCTGTACTTCCTGACATCTGAAATATACAGAGGTCTTTGCACTCAGTGACCACTTTATTAGGTACATCTGTACACCTGTTCATTAATGCAAATAAATATCTAATCAGCCAATCAGCGCATAAAAGCGTGTTCAAAAGGCTCAGTTGCTGTTCAGACCAAACATCAGAATGTGGAAGAAATGTGATGTAAGTGACTTTGATTATGGAATGATTGCTGGTGCCAGACAGGGTGGGTTCAGAATCTCAGAAACTGCTGACCACCTAGGATTTTTACTCACAAAAGTCTCTAGAGCTTACAAAGAATGGTGCGAGAAACATAAAAAAAGGCGGCAGTCAGTGGCAGTTCTGTAGGCAAAAACTTGTTGTTAATGAGAAGAGTTAGAAGAGAATGCCCAGTCTGGTTGAAGCTCACAGAGACGTGACAGTAACTGAAATGACCAAACATTACGACAGTGGTGTGCAGAAAAGCCTTTATTAATGCACAACACATCAAGCTTTAAAGTAGATGGGCTACAGCATCTGAAGAGCACAAACATACTGTACCCTCAATGGCCACTGTATTTGGTGCAGGATGCACTGGATAAAGTGGGTGCAAAGTGTACAACAGCATACAATTCAGTCTCACCCATTTAGCACAAGCAAATTTCACCCCTGAAAATCCTTACAATGTAGCACACTGTACCTTTCACCCTCCAATTAGTGCGCTGCACCGTATTTGCCAATGCGGAGCGGAGAGCAAGCTTGTAAATCCAGTGGGAGCAAAGGATGTTGGGTATGGCAAGGGTGGAGCACCGTGAGAGGGGTGTGGGACAGGTAGCAGACATGGAGTGCCAGAGGGGCGGGGTGGCACAGGTGCAGACACTCGGCAATTTCATTTGATTTCAAACAAGTGTTTATTGATTATTACAGAATATCTGGTCTTTCATCACTCACTTGTAATGAAATTTGTTTCTTTTGCAACAGCAGCAGTGCAGTGCAATACATAAAAATTACTACAGTACTGTTCAAAAATTTTGGGCACCCTAGCTATATTCTATATTTTATATAAACAAACAAATAAATATATATATATAAATAAATGTGTGTGTGTGTGTGTGCCTAAGACTTTTGCATAGTACCGTACGTCTGAAAGACATTCTAGTTTTGCCTCACATCCCATAAACCCATAAAAATGTAAGCCCTTTTTGAATTTACATTGTGTAAAGTATATAGAAGGAAGCTGATTCCTTTCTTTCACAACCAGCTGGAAAAAGAGATCTTGATACCATGTCAGTTTTGGCTTTGAATCCTGATGCCAAAAGGTTAATGTAAATATTGGAAATCACATTGAAATTTAGTGCCATTATCAGATTATTGTAAATGCAGCTTTGTCCTTCAGAGGCTTTGAACAAGGTAGTTGTAAGCTTTGGTGATGCTACGAATGCAGCAGGGCTCTCCCTCTGATTCTGTAGCAGCATATCTCACCTGACTATAAATAACACCTCTTTGTTGCTAGAATGATTTAAATAATGTTGCTTACATTTTGTCACATATGAGCTATTGCGGCTCGAGGACATCCGTCACTGGAAGGAAAGAAAAAATCCCTATGGTAGCAAAGTGGAATGAAGTACAAGAGAACCTCAGATTCCTTAAGCTAATATTCTTCTTACAGACATTAATGAGGTCACAGTGATCATTAAGTATATGTATTTTATCTGTCATAAATCTACATGAATATATATAAGAAGCATCATTGCTAATGAAGCATACACGGAAGAAAATACTATTAAGAAAGGGTATATTCAAAAACACAAGGTTGCAGAGCATGTGAAAAGTGGCAGAGCGATTCTTTCTACCTTCAGGAAATAGTCTTTAACTACTTACCCCTGACACAATCAGCTCCCCTCCCAGGTTTTGGACTTCTGCCTTCACTTTGCTGCAGATATTAAGTTGGTGGCAGTAGAGTGCTATACGCTGCAAGTAGGCCAACAGATCCTGCTTACAAGCTGAATCAGGACACTGCAAGAAATAAAGCACAGTTTCACATTAGTTTCACTCCATTTTTGTGATTGTTTCCATTTGAAACATTAATTTAGCTGTCAATTAGCAGCTCTCGACTTATTGGGTTTCTTTTTTCTTGGCTGTGTTTTGATTCCAAATCATGATAAAAGTCTGGTTTTTTTTCATTATTACTCAAAGGAGTCTGAGAGGCATAGACATTTATGCCCACCATCTTCCCATTTACCCCAATCCTACATTAACTTTTTTAAACATTTCCCCACATTCTCAGCAACTTCCTCTAGATTCTACCACCCACTTACACAGTACTGCAAGTTTACAACGGCCAATTAATCCACCAATGTGTGCAACTTTGGGGATGTGGGCAGAAACTCATACAGTCATAGAGAGAACGTGGAAACTCCATACAAATAGGAGTCACTATGAAAGCTGGGTCTTTTGTACTAAGTGGCTGTGTCTCTACTAGCTATGGTACTGGGCTGCCCTCTCCAAACCTCTTTCTACATTAGAGAATACAGCACAAAAGACTCAACTGCATTCAAGACAAATGATATTTGACATTTCAACACAAGGGAGTCAAGTTATATCAGAATCAGAATCCGGTTTAAAGTCAGCAGCATATGTCGTGAAATTTGTTAACTTTGTGGTAGCAGTGGTAGAAGGGAATTTAAAGGGATTGTACACTAAATGATAATACAGAAAAACTGAATTGCAGTAAAAAAATGTTCATGGGTTCACTGTCCATTTAGAAAGCAGATGGCAGAGGGGAATAAGTTCTTTCTGAATCATTGAGTGTGTACCTCTTTGTTGATGGTAACAATGAGCATTGGGCATGTCCAGGGTGGTAGGGATCCTTAATGGTGGGTGCCTCCTTTTTGAGGGATCGCTCCTTGAAGATATCTTTACTACCGAGTATCGGTATGGATATATGGAGACAAGGCAAGAAATTGAAGTATAATCCATGTCCTGTGCTATTCTTTAATATAAGGAAACTGCAAACTTCCAACTGAATTTGTCATTCCCCTAATGCTGGCATTTATTTGGCAGGATGCATTCCTCCAAGATTTCCTTTCAAAACAATAATTTCTTGATTAACGTGAAGCTTCACACAAAGCTATTTAGTTGGAACTGAATGAATAAGTAACAGCAACATGGTGTTAACCTCAAAAGGATATCACAACCTTACTAAATTATTGCAAAGTAAACAGTACATTCTTCATATGCAAATGTACTGGGAAAGGGCTCATTCTGCCAAACGATGCTTTTTTTTTGACAATGAAGAAATGTTCTATTTTTAAGAGAAGGGAATTTAAAGTTCTTGGAGATGGCATTGATCAACTACCATCTTTTTGACTCTACATTTACCTCAATAGTATATTGATTAACAAAAGAAAATTGTAGATGGAGGCAATTGCAACAAAAAATAATATCTCCTGAAAACAAATTTCATACTTGCTAGTAAATAATCAATTGTAAAGTCTTCAATCGATACAGGCACTGGAATTTCCAAAATTAAGGTTGGGACAACTTGTTCACAATATTAGTAAAACTGATTATTTCTTTCTTTCTCTCTTGTCTGTACATTCCATTCCATTTCTTTTTCACTCATTGATTTTCCTGTATATTTCTGCTTGATACTGTCTCCACCAATTTCCATCAAAGTTTCCTCCATTTCTATTTTTAAATGTTTTTCTTCTTACTGAACTCTCTTTTACCATTTCTATCTATCCACAATGATAGCCCTTTTCTCCATTGTATTTCTCTTTTCTGCCTGCTGTCTTATGTTTCAGCTGCCATTGTAATAGCGTTGGAGTGGCTGTGTAGGGGCAACCATAACAAAGTGACATTCCACTAACTGCACTGCTGGGCACAATGCAAGGGAATTTTTCAATCACACAGGAGGTCAGACACCAAAAGAACACCAATAATCACGCAGAAAGCAAAAAAAAACTGACAAAAGAATGGTACACTAGCCAAAGAATAGGTTAAAAAGTGATCACAATGCCAAATGGAATTGTGGTGTTAAGAAAGAGTAAGTTGACTTTATGCACTTTTGAGAATTTGTAATCAAGCAGAACAATCCATGACCCACACTTCTAAATGGAGGTCAGTCTTGCAGGGAAAACTATTTCCATGTAGAGTAGACATTTTCACTAAGATCTCTTGAATGGACAAAGGGTTGCATTTTTACATATAATGTCTGAAATGCTTGGAATGTGGGGAAGAAAGATACACAGGTATGTATCAATAAAGGGTTGAAATCCATAGATGAGGAAATGTTATTCAGTGTTGATGCACTAAAATTGGGAGTTGATGGAGGATAGTTCAGGATATCTGCCAAGCCTGTGAGTGACAGAAAAACATTCACGGGAAAAAATTGCCACATTCCCCTGAGTCAGGATCTCCTCAGTTGCATCTGTCACAACCGAAGCTGTGCTGGCTGCTGCACTTCATTCATCTTAGTTTCTCTCTCCACAGGGTCTAATCAGCCCCAGTCCACACAGCCTATAAGTGTCTGATGGCGTATTTCTGGGAACTGGCAGCTGGAGCCTCCAATGTGTGAGTAAATTCAAAGTCAGCATTTTAAAGATACACAGAGATTGGGTAGGTTCCACATAAAGCTCCTTAATATCTGGGCATGAATTATTTTTCATCAAGGCAATGCCAAGTACAAGTTCAAGTTTATTGTCATTCAACTGTACGTATGTACAGCTAAACAAAACAACGTTTCTCTGGGACCAAGGTGCAAAACACATACAGCACATAAAATGATATAGACACTGTAATATTAACAATATACTGTGCCTATTGAAAATTTCAAGTTATAAGTAACTGATTGATTGCCTCAAGATAATGACCATCATTTTCAGTTGTCAGATAATGGCTCAATTTACAAATACATTTATAATAGTTTAACGTAATACACACAAAATGCTGGAGGAACTCATAAGGTCAGGAGGCATTTACGGAAAAGAGTAAACTGTTGATGTTTTGGGCCAAAACCTTTCCTCAGGAAGGAAAAAATGATTAAGCTAGAATAAGAAGACTGGGGTGGGGGGGGGGGGGGGAGACGAAGAAGTACAAGGTAGCAGGTAAAAGGTGAACCTGGGAGAGGGGAAGGAGTGAAGTCAATAGGTGATTGGTGAAAAAGATAAAAGACTGGAAAAGAGGGAATCTGACAGGAGAGGACTAAAGGCCATGGAAGAAAGGGAAGAGGGAGGAGCACTACAGGGCAGGTAGGAGACAAGGTGAGAGAGGGAAATGGAAATAGCGAATGGTGAAGGTGGGGCGGGGGGGGGGGGTGGGTTGGTATTGTCGGAAGTTTGAGAAATCGTCATTCATGCCATCAGGTTAGAGGCTACCCAGATGGAATATAAGGTGTGGCTCCTCAAATTTGAGTGTGGCCTCATCGCAGCAGAAGAGAAGGCCATGTACTGACCTGTCGGAATGGGAATGGGAAGTAGAATTAAAATGGGTGGCCAATGGCAGATCCCATTTTTTCTGGCAGATGAAGCAGTAGGTGCTTGGCGAAGTGGTCTCCCAATCTACATTGTATCTCAACAATACACAGCAGTACCAAACACAGTATATGACCCCAAAAGACTCAAAGGAGAATTGTCACCTCACCTAGAAGGATTGTTTCGGGCCTTGAATGGTAGTGAGGGATGAGGTGTAGGGGCAGGTGTGGCACTTGTTCTGCTTGCAATGATGAGTGCCAGGAGGGAGATCAGTAGGGAGGGACAATGGACAAGGGAATCGCATAGGGAATGATCTTTCTTGAAAGCAGAAGGTGAAGGGGAATGAAGAATGTGCTTGGTGGTGGGATCCCGTTAAAGATGGCAGAAGTTATAGAGAATAATGGTGGGGTGGTAGGTGAGGATAAGAGGAACCCTATCCCTGGTGGGGTGGAGGATGAATGGGAAGAGGGCAGACATGGAAGGGATGCAGGTGAAGGCTGCGTTGATGGTGGAGGAAGGAAAGCTCCTTTCTTTGAAAGAGAAGGACATCTCAATGAAAAGCCTTATCCTGAGAGCAGATGCGGTGGAGACAGAGGAATTGAGAGAAGGGAATGACATTTTTACAAGTGACAGGGTGGGAAGAGGTATAACCATATAACAATTACAGCACAGAAACAGGCCATCTTGGCCCTTCTAGTCCATGCCAAACACTTACTCTCACCTTGTCCCACTGACCTGCACCCAGCCCATAACCCTCCTTTCCTTTCCTGTCCATATACCTATCCAATTTTTTATTTAAATGACAATATTGAACCTGCCTCTTCCACTTCTACTGGAAGCTTGTTCCACACAGCTACCAGTCTCTGAGTAAAGCAGTTCCCCCTAAATTTTTGCCCCCTAACTCTCATGTCCTCTCGTTTGAATCTCCCCTACTCTCAATGGAAAAAGCCTATCCACGTCAACTCTATCTATCCCACTCATAATTTTAAATATCTCTATCAAGTCCCCCCTCAACCTTCTACGCTCCAAAGAATACAGTCCTAATTTATTCAACCTTTCTCTGCAACTTGGGTGCTGAAACCCATGTAACATTCTAGTAAATCTCCTCTGTACTCTTATCTATTTTGTTGACATCTTTCCTATAATTCGCTGACCAGAACTGTACACAATACTCCAAATTTGGCCTCACCAATGCTTTGTATGATTTTAACATTACATCCCAACTCCTATACTCAATGCTCTGATTTATAAAGGCCAGCATACCAAAAGCTTTCTTCACAACCCTATCCACATGAGATTCCACCTTCAGGGAACTATGCACCATTATTCCTAGATCACTCTATTCTACTGCATTCCTCAATGCCCTACCATTTACCATGCATGTCCTATTTTGATTAGTCCTACCAAAATGTAGCACCTCACACTTATCAGCATTAAACTCCATCTGCCATCTTTCAGCCCACTCTTCTAACTGGCCTAAATCTCTCTGCAAGCTTTGAAAACCTACTTCATTATCCACAACACCACCTATCTTAGTATAATCTGCATACTTACTAATCCAATTTACTACCCCATCATCCAGATCATTAATGTATATGACAAACAACATTGGACCAGGTACAGATCCCTGAGGCACACCACTAGTCACCGGCCTCCAACTTGACAGTTACCCACCACTACTCTCTGGCATCTCCCATTTAGCCACTTTTAAATCCATTTTACTACTTCAATATTAATACCTACCAATTGAACCTTCCTAACTAACCTTCCATGTGGAACCTTGTCAAAGGCCTTACTGAAGTCCATATAGACAACATCCACTGCTTTACCCTCGTCAACTTTCCTAGTAACCTCTTCAAAAAATTCAATAAGACTTGTCAAACATGACCTTCCACGCACAAATTCATGTTGACTGTTCCTAATCAGACCCTCTCTATCCAGATAATTATATATACCATCTCTAAGAATACTTTCCATTAATTTACCCACCATTGACGTCAAACTTACAGGCCGTTAATTGCTAGGTTTACTCTTAGAACCTTTTTTAAACAATGGAACCCCATGAGCAATATGCCAATCCTCCGGCACCATCCCATTTCTAATCACATTTGAAATATTTCTGTCAGAGCCCCTGCTATTTCTACACTAACCTCCCTCAAGGTCCTAGGGAATATCCTGTCAGGACCCAGAGATTTATCTACTTTTATATTCCTTAAAAGCGCCAGTACTTCCTCTTCTTTACTCATCATAGTTTCCATAACTTCCCTACTTGCTTCCCTTACCTTACACAATTCAATATCCTTCTCCTTAGTGAATACCGAAGTAAAGAAATTGTTCAAAATCTCCCCCATCTCTTTTGGCTCCACACATAGCTGTTCACTCTGATTCTCTAAGGGACCAATTTTATCCCTCACTATCCTTTTGCTATTAATATAACTGTAGAAACCCTTTGGATTTATTTTCACCTTACTTGCCAAAGCAACCTCATATCTTCTTTTAGCTTTTCTAAGTTCTTTCTTAAGATTCTTCTTACATTCCTTACGTTTCTCGAGCACCTCATTTACTCCATGCTGCCTATATTTATTGTAGATCTCTCTCTTTTTCTGAACCAAGTTTCCAATATCCCTTGAAAACCATGGCTCTCTCAAACTTTTAACCTTTCCTTTCAACCTAACAGGAAGATAAAGATTCTGTACCCTCAAAATTTCACCTTTAAATGACCTCCATTTCTCTATTACAACCTTCCCATAAAACAAATTGTCCCAATCCACTTCTTCTAAATCCTTTTGCATCTCCTCAAAGTTAGCCTTTCTCCAATCAAAAATCTCAACCCTGGGTCCAATCGTATCCTTCTCCATTATTATATTGGAACTATATATATAGTCCAGGTAGTTCTGAGAATCATTGGGTTTATAAAAGACATCACCAGATAATCTGTCTCCAGAGATAGAGACAGAAAGAATGAGAAAGGGGAGGGAGGTGTCAGAAAGGAACTAGATAAATTTGAGGGCAGGGTGGAAGTTGGAAGCAAAGATGATGAATTTGATGAGCTCAGCATGGGTGCAGGAAGCAGCAGCATTGCAGTTGCCCATATAGAGTAGGAAAAGTTGTGGAGGGATACCAGCGTCGGCTTGAAACTTAGACTGTTCCATGTTGCTGACAAAAAGGCAGGCACAGCTGGAAATCATGCAAGTGGCCACACCTTTGGTTTGAAGAAAGTGGAAGGAACCAAAATTAAGAGTGAGGACAAGTGAGGAGAAGAGTGGTGGTGGGGGAGGAGGATCTGTTTATAATCAAATAATGGCTTTCTCCTCACAATATATGCTAACTCTGATGATCATACAATTAAGATTTTGCCTGATATGTGAACATAGAACATTACAGCACAGTAACAGGTCCTTTAGTTTACAATATTACACTAACCTTTTAATCTTCTCTAATTTCAATCTCACCCTTACTCCTACATAGCCCTCCATTTTTCTATGTGCCTCCATGTGCCTCTAATGTATTTGTTAGTATTGAATGGCTATGCAATTGTTCAATCCTTTTCAAAACCAACTTGTTTTACTTGATTTTTTTATTTTATTGTTACATAAGACAAGGATTTCTTTTCTTCATTTGATAAAATCATAAGCAGCTCTGAAAGATCAAGGGCTCAGGCAGTGTCAATGTGTGGGAGAGGAGAGGGTAACACTTGCTGTGAGGAAATCCTGTTGGCATTTCAAATCGTTCAGTTCATGATGAAAAAGTCACACACTCAAAAAACCCAGCTGAATACTTCTTCAAAAAATATCCAAGTTGATCCGACAAATGATGGGAGTCAAGGAAATGTTAAATAACTTTAATTATTTTTCTCTCTGAAACAAACCCTTTTCACCTGTCAGTAGGAAATTAGCAAAATTCAGTCGAAATTGAAAGCCAGCTCCATGACTCACGGCTGCAATCTGTCCTAGTTCAATCTGTGAATCCCAGTTCCTAGTTCCCTGAGGCAAGTTGCAAAATGATGTCCACTAACACTTCTCAAGAAGGTGAAAGCCAGTTCTTATCAACTACTTAAGGGCATGAAAGCACATTCAGTGGTTGCAACAAGTAGACTTGGATAATGAAAGCCACAATTTATTGTCTAAATTATTTTGATGATAATGATGTTGATATCATGAAGGACGAAGTGTTCGAGCTCTCATGTTGAGGTGGATAAGCTCCCAGGACCTAATAGATGTATCCCAAGTTGTTGAGAGGGGCGAGAAGGAAGATTGCTGGACCTTTGACAGAAATTTTTGTATCCTCTTTAGCCAAAGTTGAGGTCCCAGATGACTAGTGAAAAGCCAATGTTTCTTCTTTATACAAGTACAATAGAGACAAACAAGAAACAATAAACTGGTGATCCTTATTCAGTAGTAGGGAAATTATGGAGAAGACTATAAGGGATTGGATGGACAACATAGACTTACTAAGGATGACCAGCGTGGAGGAGGTAAAATCTTATAGACTTGATTGAGATTTTGAGGAGGTGAAGTGAGGGTAGTAGCTGTTGCATACATAGCCTTTGATAAAGCTTTCTGCAAGGTTCTATCTAATAGTCTAATCCAGAAGATTAAGGCTCATTGGACGTATGAAGATTTGTTAGATGGATTCAAAATTGGTTTGGGTGGAATGGTGCTTTTCTACTGGAGGTCTGTGAACAGTGATGCTCTTTCAAGGATGAGTGCTGGGACCTCTCGTTTATACAAATGTACATGATATACTGTATATGAATGATTCTGCATAAAATGTAGGTGAACTGACTAGTAAATTTGTAGATAACACTAAAATCCAAAGCTCCTTGAAAATGGCAACACACATAGATGTGATGGTAAGGAAGGCATAAGGAATACTTCATTGATTGGGGCAACGAGTATGAAAATCAGGAAGTCACGTTGGGGTGTATAAAACTATGGTGAGCCGCTGTGGAGTATTAGGTGCAATTCTGGTCAGCACATTTGTGGAAGTATGTGGAAGATTTGGAGAGGGTACAGAGGAGGTTTAGATGGCCAAAGGGCCTATCCCTTTACTGCTCTACATTTGATTTTCAGAAGACTATTCACAAAGCCAAGATCTTTTTAGAGAGGAGGAAGTCAAAGAAGTAATTTGACCAAGATATTTAGGATCACTGCGATAGAAAACTTTTTATACCAAACAGCATCTCTCATGTCCTCACACACCCTAAAGCAATCGACAGCTAATTTTTCTGTTTTCCTGAAGGAAATATGTAAACTATTTTGACATAATATGCAATGTAACTACAGTCACATTGTATTGAATAGCCCTGATGGAGGATTGGATATTGGCCAGGATTCCCTGCTCTTCTCCCAACTAATGTCATGAGAACTAATGTACTCACCAAAGGGAACAGATATGTTCATCTCCTAAGCTGACTGATGCCATAGATCAGTAGCCTGACACTACCTCTTCCGTAATAATATGCCAATCCAAATATTTGATCTTAAATCCAAGGTTTGATTTACAACTCACAACTTTCTGACTGTGGGCCAGGAATACTACCAACACATAATAGATAGAGACACAGGGTGGAGTGAATTCAGTTTCTCATAGCTAAAAGGCCAGTAAAGCACAAGTCAGATTTAATATGCTTGGAAAAGAGCTTGACATTCAAGCAATAGTTATTTAGTATTTAGAATATATCATTTGATAGGATGATGGATAACAATTACACAATAGCTTTGAAAAGGGAGCTGGATTAATACAGAGAAAAGGGATGGGAAAAACCAGAACGAAAAAATAAAACACAATTTGGCTATGTTTTGAGCAAGCCAGGATTTAATAAGCCAGCAATTTTTCCCTGATAACACCAGCAGCTTAATGAGTATTAATGATGAGAATCTTATAATCTTTTAAGGACCCAGACCCAAATCCATGTTCTTATCTGATAATACAGGCTTCCTCATCATATCCATAAAACAGCTAAAAGAAATTACTGACAACTATTTTGTAGAATAAAGCTGGAAACAGGCATGACTTTTCTTTCAGTGTTTATGGGGCTTGTAAAGCTAATATGTTATCTTACATAGAGCTCTCAACAGCCTAATTTACTCTTTATATAGTTTTCAACTTGCTGCATTGTTCATTCTGACAAGCTTTTCACCCCTCTTATACTGTTGCTTTGTTTGATAACTTGTTCTGAGCATGAATCAGACTTTTTGAAATCTTCACACTGTATTTGATCCAATTATAGACTGTAAGAACATAAGACTTAGAAGCAGAATTTTGCCATTTGGCCCATTGAGTCTGTTCCACCATTCCACTATGATTTATTATCCCCCTCAATCCCATTCTCCTGCATTCTCCCCATAAATTTTGACACCTTTACAAATCAAGAAATTATCAATCTCCACTTTAAATATACCCAGTGATTTGGACCTCACGGCCATCTGCGGCAATGAATCCCACAGATCCACCAGTGTCTGGCTAAAGAAATTCCTCCTTATCTTTATTCCAAAGAAATGTCCTTCTATTCTGAGGCTGTGCCCTCTGGTCTAAGACTCCCCCACTATAGGAAACATCCTCTCCATATCCACACTATCTAGTCATTTTACTCTCAATATAATTTGTGAACTTCCTCAGCTTGAAAGATGGGTAGCATTATTAAAACTGCTCTTTTTCCCTTTGCAATAATTTCCCAAATCCACTGTGGTTAAAATAATCTTCTGGCATTTTTTTTTAACCTGCAGACTTGATTATTACAATTCACTCCTCACCAATCTCTCATCTTCCACACTCCATAAGGTTAAACTCATCCAAAACACTATTTCAAATATTCAATGTCATAGCAAGTTTTATTCAAAAAATTCCCTGACCAAGCACTTGGTCAGTTATACTAAAAACTGCTTATGATGTTGGTTGTCAAACTTTCTTTAATAATGATTCTGTGAAGTGCATAGAATTGTTTTACTTCAGTTTATAGATCAAACTACTATAGGCTGTTATTGATGCTGTAAACTCATTTCGCTCTGCTGTGCCAAATTCCCCCATGGCCCCTCCACTAAAGCATAAGCAAGCTATAAATAATACAGTAAGCTAAACTCTTATACTTAAACAAATTTAGTCAATGGTTAGATGATGCACACCAATAATAAGCAAAATCAAGAATTCCATTTTTTGAACTGCAAGTTTGTTTTTATGGATGATTTTATCTGTTGATGATAGCAGCTCTTCTCAATATAACAGAAAGATGTATTTTATGATCATTCCCTTCTCAATTGCAATGCTGCAATCTTTGTGTATACAGGTAAATGAAGAAGATTGAAAGCAGTGTGTAACTTAAGCCCTTATAACCCTGAAGTGACCTAATAGTATTTAATTTTCAATGATCAATTAGTGATCGATTTGCCTGTGAACATTTTTTGGGATGAAAGTCACTTTTAATATAACAATGACTACAAATTCACGACATTTAATTTGTTAAAATAGAAATCAGTCTTTTCTATAGATATAATTCTTTGTTATTTCCTAGTAATCAGCTCTTGATTGTTGGTAGGATTTTAAAATTAAACAACAATTGTTACAACTGACTCATGTACTTTTTAAACTCACACTTAAGTTAAGAAATTTAACTCTTCTCGAAGGTGCCATCGGGAGGGAGGTAGAGGAGCCTTATGCCCCATACCACCAGGTTCAGGAACACAACATCAGTCTCCTGAACCAGTGAGGATAACTTCATTCAACTCAACACTGAACTGATTCCACACTCCAAGGATTCTGCAACTCATGTTAGAATAATTAAATATTTATTTATTTATTTTGGATATACATGGTTTGTCTTCTTTTGCACATTGGTTGGTTGTCA
Source organism: Hypanus sabinus (assembly GCF_030144855.1). Classification (NCBI taxonomy): domain Eukaryota; kingdom Metazoa; phylum Chordata; class Chondrichthyes; order Myliobatiformes; family Dasyatidae; genus Hypanus; species Hypanus sabinus. The sequence continues at coordinate 174,130,302 of NC_082708.1, read as the reverse complement.
GTCTTTGTGTGTAGTTTTTCATTGATTCTATTGCATTTCTCTGATTGACTTTGTATGCCTTCAAGAAAATGAATCTCAGTGCATAGTATATTGTAAACACAAGAAAATCTGCAGATGCTTGAAATCCAAGACAAGACACACAAACTGCTGGAGGAACTCAGTAGGCTAGGCAGCATCTATGGAAAAGAGCAAACAGTCGATGTTTCTGACCGAGACTCTTCATCAGAATCTGTTGAAGGGTCTCAGTCTGAAACATCGACTGTTTACTCCTTTCCATAGATGCTGCCTATCCTGCTGAGTTCCTCCAGCAGTTTGTGTGTGTTGCTTTGTATTGAATATGGTGATACCTCTTTTCATAATAAATTTACTTTAACTTTGAATCTTATGGACTGGGTATTAAAAATTGTGTAAATTACAAATATAAAAACAGGTTCGTAGCCTTCTTTATTTTTCTTCTAATGTTTGCTGTTTTCTGGAGAGAAAAGCAGCAAATTGTATTCACATTCCAAACCAGAACTCATTGCAAGTTAACCATTTAGAGCAGAATTATTTTAGTCCCCATACTAAGTGCAGAGTTAGCTCAAAATTTGGTCATATAATATGACAAGCACATTTGTCATCACGCTCTCTCTGAACTATTCTGCAATCAGTGTTTTCTCATGATAGTCCTTAAAATAGACAGCAATGCTGTTGTGTGCATATGATTTAGTCACAAGGGTGCAAAAATGACAAAGAATTGCAACCCAGATTAGACTCATTTGAAATGTGCACTTTTAAAACAGATTCAAGCAGGACAACTAAATGGCACAATACATAATAAGGCATTGTGCATACAGATCTAAAGCTGGAAGTTCTCTTGTGAAGCATCAAATTTTAGTGCATTACTCAAGTGAATTTTATCTAAAATCCAATAATTGAATTCAATCATAACCTTTCTGCTCATAAAACCACACGTCAGAAATGTATGCACTGAGGTATGTGCACTTTGCCAGGTGATGTAAATCTTTTCAAAGCCCTCCCCACCACTGAGTACATTTACATGGAGCACTGCCTGAAGGAAACAACATCCATCATCAGACTTCCACCATCCAAGCTATGCCCCCTTCTTGCTGCTGTCACTGGCAGGAAGCATAGAAGCCTTTGGTCCCACACCACCTGGTTCAGGAACAGTTATTACCCTTCAACCATCAGTCTCCTGTATAACTTCATTCACCATAACTCTGAACTGATACTATGACATACAAACTCACTTTCAAGGACACTTTACAACTTGTGTTCCCAGTATTATTTATATTTGCAGTTAGTCTTACTTTGTACATTGACATTTGTCAGTCTATTTTTCATGTATAGTTTGTCGTAAAGTTCTATTATATTTGATTTTTATTCCTGTAATTACCTGTGAGAAAATAAATCTCAGGGTAGTATATGGTAACATAGACAACATACACAAAATGCTGGAGGAACTCAACAGGCCAGGCAGCATCTAGGGAAAAGAGTACAGTCGACATTTTGGGCAGCGACCCTTCGGTAAATGAGGAGTCTCCCCCCCCCAAAACATTGACTGTACTATTTTCCATAGATGCCGCCTGGCCTGCTGAGTTCCTCCAGCATTTTGTGTGTGTTGCTCGGATTTCCAGCATCTGCATATTTTCTCTTGTTTGTGATATAGTAACGTAGGCATACTTTGAAAATAAATTTAAGGTAAATGTTGAATTCATTGTGGAGTTGATACTTGTTTACAGTAAAAGGAACCTGCTTTATTTGGTCTGATGGTATACAGTCCACGATGTCCATCATTCTGCAGATGAATCCTTCTTTCCTCCTTTGGCTATTGACTTCAGATTCACTCTCACCCCCATATTTCACTCATCATAGGAATTATCTGTTCCTGAAAGTTGTGTCTGTTTACAGACTGGGCATGTTCAAGAATGAGTGACAGATGTTTGGATTCAGGCAGGAAAGTAGATGAAGCAAAGCACCAGCCTTTCTTAATAACACCACGAACGTGAGGTGCCATATGGCTTATGTGCGCTTCTGTTACGATACAAACAAACCAGGTGTCCACTTTGGTGCTGTGAACAATTGTCTTCTCAGCCGTTCTCAACCGCTGATGTACAAATGTTCTCAGAGTCAAAAAGAGGCAAGTCACCTTTTAATAATGAAAATAGTTTAAAAATAAAAGTTGAAGCTCATCAAGCAATAATTTAAGGGTGTTTGCTTCAGGAAAAGCACAAATCTCTATCGAACAAAAGCAAAACTGATGCATTAAAATGTCATTCTGTTGCACAGTTTCTTCAGCCATCCAATCACAGATCACAGACCCTGCTATTACTGGACACTTGGGCACTGGAACCTGACCACAATGGTCTTATCCAAAGGTGAAAGGCTTGGAAATGGTATTGAAACAACCTCACCCCTGACTATTTTCTTTCAAGAAAAATCAATCTAAAGTAAGACTTATTTTGCTGTTCCATGTGACCACTAAATTTACTAGTTCCTGTCGCACAACCAAAGCAATCACTGGTGTGCTGAGTTGTGATGGATTAGGCCACGTCTGCCAGTGCCAATGACTTTTAGCCTAAAGGGCAAAGGGTCTATTGCATTTTAGAAATAGTGTTTGGTCTTATGGAAGTCAGGGCTCATAGTCATTGTGGAACCTTACCTGAGTGGGTAAGACCATCCAAAGGATTACAGCCAGTCGGAGAAATTAGACCACCAGTAACATATTCTGCTTCAGAATTACTAATAGATTTAATTTTTCATTAAGGTCACCAGTAAGAGATAGAAATGTATCATAATTGGCCTGGGAGGAAAAAGTAAAATTGATTAAACTTTTGGGAGTTCTGGCCATTCAACACTGAAGTTTACCCCAGGCAATGCTTATTAGGGTGTTAATTTCCCAAAAAGTTGTCATTAATGCTTCTGGTATAAGTAACCCATGTCATTTTCAATCATAATTACCAAGTCTGCATGTAATATTGTATTGCTGTGATGTCTGCTGAAAAATATCCACAGTAATCACATCAACGCTGCAGGGCTTTAAGTAGTGGAAGGCTGATTGTATAATGTCAGCTCAATTTCACAGCGGTTACAGTGTTCAACTTTTAAGCAAATCCTGTCACATTTTACATTTGCTTTGGCATAATGTTTGGGTTGGGGGCATTCCACTGTATACTCAGACATAAATGCCTCATGAACTCCTGATGCCCCTTGGTTTGATTGTCCACTCACAAGAAATAATTACAAATGAAAAGCCATTGACTGTTCTGCTTGCCATCAGAAACCTGAAAATAATTGTTCTGAATACTCTATAATCGAAGCAAATAACTCATTGATTCTTAATGGAACAGCTATTAATATTTTGCTTAAATCAATGTAACACCCTATAAATCACAGGTCTTGGTGAGCAGAAAAATAATAGCCCATGGAAAATGAGTCAGGATACAATTCAAACCTTAAAAAATAAATGTCAGGGTGAATGACCTGAAATGTCAATATCATCAAACAAAGCAGCACAGCGAAGGATTGTGGGAAACTGAGAATTTGATTTAAGAACTGGATTGTTTATAAATGTCACACACAAAATGCTGGTGGAACACAGCAGGCCAGGCAGCAGCTATAGGAAGAAGCACTGTTGACGTTTCGGGCCGAGACCCTTCGTCAAGACCGAAACGTCGACAATGCTTCTGCCTATAGATGCTGCCTGGCCTGCTGTGTTCCACCAGCATTTTGTGTGTGTTGTTTGTATTTCCAGCATCTGCAGACTTCCTTGTGTTTGTTGTTTATAAATGTGTAGTGCGAGAATGAGACTCCAGTGATTGTCCTTAGGATCTGCAACAATAAAAATACCAAAAATGCAGTAAAATACCACAAGCAAGTATTTAGGGATGTAAGCAAAATCTGAATCAGAATCAGGTTCAATATTACCGGCATATGTTGTGAAATTTGTTGTTATGCATCAGCAGTACTTCGCAAAACATAATAATAAAAAACTGTAAATTATAGTAAATATATATAAAAAGTTGAATTAAAAAAATAGTGCAAAAAGAGAAAAAAAGTAGTGTGCTAGTGTTCATGGGTTCAATGTCTATTCAAAATAGACATTAGAGAGGAAAAAGCTATTCCCGAATCGTTGAGTGTGTGCCTTCCGGCTCCTGTACCTGTATTGAGATGAGGGTTTAGCCTGGGTGATGGAGGTCCATAATGACTGATGCTGCCTTGTGGAGGCATCAATCCTTGAAGATGTCCTGGGTGCTGGGACTGACTGAGTTCACAACCTTTTGGAGCTGATTTTGACCTCTGCAGTGGTCCCACCATTCCAGGTGGAGATGCAGCCAGCTAGCATGCTCTCCACAATACATTTGTAGAATTTTGTGAGTGTCTTTGGTGACATAACAAACCTCCCCAAACTCCTAATGAGATATAGTTACATCAATATGCTGGGCCCAGGATAGATCCTTAGAGATACTAACACGCAGGAAATTGCTCACTATTCACTACTGATCCCTTGATGAGGACAACCTCAAAACAGAAGAGAAACCCCGAAGAATGAATGACAGAAAAAAACGCAAGAACCCCAAAGCCCCCACTCCCCTCCCACACACAACCAGCAACTGCAATTCTGCTAACAAGAGTTGTGTTTCCAGGACATTTATAGATGGTATTTGAGCTCTGCCTAGTCACACATTCAAGGGAGTAGACAGAGTTGAGCAGTTGATGAAGCACAGATCCTTGAGATGCGCAAGTGCTGATTATCAATGAGGTGAAGATGTTATTTCTGATCTGCAAAGACTGTGGCCTTCCGATGAGGAAGGCCAGGATCCAGTTGCAGAGAGAGGTATAGAGGTTCAGGTCATGGGGCTTTTGGATCAGAACCGAAGGAATGATTCTGACAATACATCTCATAAGACAAGATTAGAACAGAGGAATGGGGATCTAATAAGTGTTTTTAAGGGATGGTGGCAGTGAGGAGGCTATGAAAGAAATTTAGAGATGGAATTATAGAATTCAACTCAAGCATCTGGAGGTATAACAGTGGAGAAATTATTACATTTTTATTTTAATTTAAAGGTAGAACACAGTACCATCACAATCAAGAATGCCTACCGTGTTATTCCACGCCCTCACTTCGGGAAATCTGATCACCTGACTGTACTTCTATTCCCTAAGTATAGGCAGAAACTGAAGACTGTAGCACCAGTTGTGATGACCAAAAAGGTATGGATGTGCTTACAGGACAGCTTTGAATCAGTGGCCTGGACCTTATTCAGGGATTCACCTTCGAATCTGGATAAGTATGTTGCAATTGTTACCGACTTCATTAAAACCTGTGTGCGCCAACAAAGATGTGCTGTATGTTCCCAAACTAAAAGCCATGGATGAACCAGGAGGTACGTCGAGGTACATCCAGGAGATGACTTGAGAAGGGCTATTTCAAGGGTGAAGAGACAATTTTGAATGAGGTTGGAGACAACATTGGATGCACGACAACTCTGTCAGGGTTTGCAAGACATTATTTCCTACAAAGAAAAACCTAATAGCATGAATGCCAACCATGCTTTATTGCCAGATAAACTCAATGCCTTCTATGCCCACTTTGAAAGGAAGAACATAACTACAGCTGTGAAGTTCCCTGATGCACCAGGTGACCCTGTGATCTCTGTCTTGGAGACCGATGTTAGGCTGTTTTTAAAGAGGGTAAACCCTTGCAAGGCAGAAGGCCCCAGTGGAGAACCTGGTAAGGCTCTGAAAACCTGTGCCAACCAACTAGTGGGAGTATTCAATGATATTTTCAACCTCTCACTGCTATGGGTGGAAGTTCCCACTTGCTTCAAAAAGGCAACAATTATACCAGTGCCTAAGAAGAATAATGTGAGCTGCCTTAATCACTCAGTAGTGCTCATATCTTCAGTGATGAAATACTTTGAGAGGTTGGTCATGACTAGACTGAACTCCAGCCTCAGCAAGGTCCTTGACCCATTGCATTTTGCCTATCGCCACAATAGGTCAATGGCAGATGCAATCTCAATGACCCTGCACATGGCTTTAGACCACCTGGACAATACAAGCACCTATGTCAGGATGATGTTCATCACATCGACTAAAGCTTAGCATTTAACACCATCATTCCCACAATCCTAATTGATAAGTTACAAAACCCTTACAGTGTACCCCCGCCTGCAATTTGATCCTCAACTTCCCAACCAGAAGACAACAATCTGTATGGATTGATGATAGTAACTCCTCCTTGCTGACGATCAATTCCTGGTGCACCTCAGGGCATGTGCTTAGTCCACTGCTCTACTCTATACCCATGACTATGTGGCCAGGCATAGCTCAAATACCATCTATAAATTTGCTGATGATACAACCATTGTTGGTAGAACCTCAGATGGAGACGAGGGGGCGTACAGGAACGGGATATACCAAATAGTGGAGTGATGTTCCAGCAACAACCTTGCACTCAACGTCAGTCAGGCGAAAGAGCTGATTGTGGACTTCAGGAAGGGTAAGATGAAGGAACACATACCAATCCTCCAGAGGGATCAGAAGTAGAGAGAGTGAACAGTTTCAAGTTCCTGGGTGTCAAGATCTCTGAGGACCTAACCTTGTCTCAGCATATCGATGCAGCTATGAAGAAGGCAAGACTGCAACTTTACTTCATTAGGAGTTTGAAGAGTTTTGACATGTCAACGAATACACTCAAAAACTTCTATAGATATACCGTGGAGAGCATTCTGACAGGCTGCATCACTGCATAGGACCGAAAGAAGCTGCAGACAGTTGTAAATTTAGTCAGCTCCATCTTGGGTACTAGCCTGCAAAGTACCCAGGACATCTTCAAGGAGTGGTGTCTCAGAAAGGCAGCGTCCATTATTAAGAACTTCCAGCACCCAGGACATGCCTTTTTCTCACTGTTACCATCAGATAGGAGGCACAGAAGCCTGAAGGCACACACTCAGCGATTCAGGAACAGCTTCTTCCCCTCTGCCATTCAATTCCCAAATGGACATTGAATCCAAGAACACTACTTCACATTTTTTAATATATATAATTTCTGTTTTTGCGTGATTTTTAATCTATTCAATATACGTATACCGTTGTTGGCTGATTGATTTATTTCCTTCTATATTATGTATTGCATTAAACAGCCACTGCTAAGTTAACAAATTTCATGACTCATGCCAGTGGTAATAAACCTGATTCTGATTCTGTACATCCCTTCTGGCCCAACAAGCCTGTAGCCCTAATACATCCACGTGACCAATTAGCCTACTAACCAGTACACCGTTGGAATGTGGGAGGAAAGAAGAGCACCCGGAGACAGTAATAAACTCCTAATAGATAGCAGCGAATTGAACCTGGATCACTGGCCCTGTGATAGCTTTATGGTAACAGTTATGCTACTGTGCCCTCCCATACCTGCCACTATGTTTGATGACATTGACAGGAGAAACTCAAGAGATTCAACTGGAACAGTGTAGAAATCTTAAAATGCTAGAATAAGGAGTGCTGTTGAACAAAAAAACTGAGAATTTTTGGATGAAGCCATCACTGGTCTAAGAGTTGAAGGTATAGAATATACAAAAATGAGATTATATATCCAATTAAGAATGGGGAAATAGCAAAAAGAGGAAAATCTCATTATAAAAAATGAACACTGTATCTGTACATGGTAGGAAAGGTATGGCACAAATAAAAATGCATGCACATAATCCAACAGCCATTACAGACATGCTTTTGCAGAGTCAGCGAAGATGGGAATTAAAATTCCAGAGCATACAATTCTTGGAAAGAAAGGAAGATATCACTAATAATAAGGAATGAAATAAAGACAGGAGAAAGAAAGAATCATAACTTAAAATCAAAAAATAGAATCTAGGATCGAAGAAACAATTTTGAGTAAAAACATTGAAAAGAGTGATTCATGGCCTTCCACCATTTAGGTAAAATAGGGAATGGTACAAATCAAGACATGAAAGACACACACTAAAAGGTTTAAGACCATAAGAAATAGGAGCAGAATTAGGCTATTCAGCCCATTGAGTCCACTGTGTCATTCCGTCATAGCTAATTTATTATCCCTCTCAACCCCATTCTCCTGCCTCCCCATAACCTTTAATGCCATGACTAATCAAGAATCTATTCACTTTAAATTTCCCCTCCACAGCTAGCTGTTGCAATGAATTCTACTGAATCACTACACTCTGGCTAAAGAAATTCCTCCTTAGCTTTATTCTAAATGGATGTCCTGCTATTCTGAGGCTGTGCCTTTTGTTTCTGAACTACCCCATGATAGGAAACGTCTTCTCCACATCTACTCCAAATAGATCTTTCAATATTTGATAGGTATCAATAAGATTCTCCCCCCCCCCCCATTCTTCTAAACTCCAACGAGTAGGGTTGTAGTCCATCTGGATAAGATTAGACAATGATCAGAGCAGACTTGAATTTACTCAAAAAAGTGGGAAAGCTAATGATCAGTATAAGGTGGAGGAGAAATTTATGAAACGTTTATGAGGTGATTTTTCTAGATCAGGGTGCACAGAGGCAATTTTAGGAACAGGTATGGGAACAAAATATAAATCTGACTTTGCAGAATGAGGGTTAATTACTGATCTTTCATTTAAGAGCCCGTTAGAGAAGAACCAATCTTCCCTTTGTATCTTTATTCAAAGATTGAAAGTTCATTCAAATAGCAGGATCATAAATCTGAACAAAGCAAACAACAAAGACATCAGGTGTGAGTCAGTTAAGGTGTACTGAGACATTAGGTTAAAAGTTATGACAGGAAACAAGCAGTGGCTAAAATTTATATGTAGCTTAAAACAAATGCATAGTGCTTCAAGGCAAAAAAGCTCAAAATGAAAAACTGTTTAACTGTGAAAAACTAGAAAATTAAAGATAGTATTAGATCAAAAGAAAAGGCCAAAAAGCGCAGAAAGCCTGAGGAATGGGAACATTACAGAATTCATCAAAGCAGGCCCAAGACGTTGATAAGGAAACAGAAACTAGAATGTGAGAGTAATCTAAAAAGATATAAAACAGACTGCAGAACCTTCTGCAGCCATATAAAAAAAGGAAATGTTTAGTGGAAGTCATCATGGATTCTTAAGGATTTGGTATAGCAAATATATTGGACATTAAGGAAATGGTAGAAAATCTTAATACTTGGTTTGACAGGAGAAGGTATAACATTCCTTTTGGAAACAGTGTGGAATAACAGGTCCTCAGTGAATGAACAACTGGAAGAAATTAGCATGACTGGAAAAAAAAAGCATTGGAGAAATTAATGCTATGGCAGGATGAAAAATTCCAAGAGGTTGATGATTTGTGTCCAGAAAATAGAGATAATGCATGCCTGCCATAGATTCCGGTTTAAGATGGTGCTGATGAAGCACAGTCGACTTGCTGGCGGCAAAAACTACTATTGATTACTTTATTAATCATGCTTTTGTTTTTGAAAATGATCACTACAGGGATGAAGTCATCTCTCTGACACAGTCTTGTTGCAAAAACAAAGGAGATGGTTGTGGATTTCAGGAGGAATGGAGATGGGCTAATCCCTATTGACATCGATGGATCTGGGGTTGTGAAGGTAAGCAACTTTAATTTCCTCGGCATTCACATCACTGAGGACCTCATGTGGTCTGTACACACCAACTGTGTGGTGAAAAAGGCACAACAGTGCCTCTTTCACCTCAGACGGTTGAGAAAGTTTGGTATGGGCCCCCAAATCTCAAGAACTTTCTACAGGGGTACAATTAAGAACACCCTGACTGGCTGCATCACTGCCTAGAATGGGAACTGTACCTCCCTTATTTGCAGGACTCTGCAAAGAGCGGTGCGGACAGCCCAGTGCATCTGTAGTTATGAACTTCTCATTATTCAGGACATTAACAAAGGCAGGTATGAGAAAAGGGCTCGAAGGATCATTGGGGACCCGAGTTACCCCAACCACAATCTATTCCAGCTGCTACCATCTGGGAAACAGTACTGCAGCATAAAAGCCAGGACCAACAGGCTCTGGGACAGCTTCTTCCACCAGGCCATCAGACTGATGAACTCACGCTGACTGAGTACATTTCTATGTTATAGTGACTGTTCTATTTATTATAAATTACTATGATTGCAATTGCACATTTAGCAGAGGCGTAATGTAAAGATTTTCACTCCTCACGTATGTGAAGGATGTAAGAAATAAAGTCAATTGTTCATTCATTCACTGCAATCAATAGCCTGCAACTTCCCTTTCGGAAATGAGCTTTTGAACCGTCTGTATGACCAGGCATTTTTGCAGTGTGAACTGAAATTTCAGTGGTGCAGAACAGTTGCAGTGTGGCACATACGGGCCTAATTGAGGCGGCAGAGCTGTGCCCAAGAGTGGGAATGAGCTTATGTTTGCCCTTTGCTGGAGCTGACTTGGAGACGATTCGAAGCAGCAGATCCAAGGTAGCAGGGCCTGGGCCCAAGAGCCGGGAACAAGCCGAGGTTTGACATATTTAAGCACCAGCCAAATTGGAAAGGTTGAGTACGGGCTGATTTGAGAGAATGGAGTGCGTATCGAAGAGACAAGGCCAAGTTCTGAGAGTGAGCAACAACCCACTGCATGGCCGATTTAAGCACCAGGCCAGATTGAAAAGGTCAGGATGTCGGGGCGGGAGGCAAACGACAGGCAGGTGTTAGCTTGCTGCTCTGTGAGGTTTACACATCTCTGCGCTGAACTGAGGTCAGGACCTATAATTAACAGGCTCCTGGATCGGCTGCAGTGATAACTATGGGCTCACTCTCATGAATTTCAGTTATGAATGTTACTTACTTATTTTTATTCTTTGCACAATTTTTTTTCTGCACGTTGGGTGTTTGACGTCTTTGTAAAAATGTGTGCTGTTGGGTTTCTTCGTTTTGTAGATGTCTATAAGGAGACAAATCTGAAAGTTGTATATGTATACATATTTTGATATAAATGTACTTTGAACTTTGATTAGATAGTAGAAAGGTAACACCATCATTTGAAGTGAGGAGGCAAAGAGAAGCCTGATAGCAGTAGTTGGGGAATTGTTGGAATCTATCACTAAGGAAATGGCAACAGATAATAACATGACTGAGCAGTGTCAACTGGATTTATTAAATTGAAATCATATTTGACAAATCTGTCAAATCTTCTGAGATTATACCTAGCAGAACAAATAAGGAAGTGGTGTGGTGTATTTTGACTTTCAGAGGTCTTGGTTATTAAATAAAACACGAGAATATGGAATAAAATTATAGCACATTCACACTGGAGGCAATGTACTCTGGTGGGCTGAGGATCAGTCAATGAACTGCAAGTGGGGAGGTGGAATAAAAGTCATTTTCAGGTCAGGAGGCTGTGAACATTTGGATGCTGCAAGGTTTGGTGCTGGAGGCCCAGCTGATCTCATTCCACATCAATGATTAGATAAGGGGATTAAATGCAATTTCCCTGACTCTGCTAATGGTGCAATGCTGGATGGCAGTGTGAGCTATAAGCAGGATGCAGAGAAGCTTCAAGGGAATTTATGTAGGCCAGGTAAATGAGTGAGAAATGGCAAATGAAATATTGTATTGGGAAATATGAGCTCATCCTCTTTGTTAGTGACAATTGAAAGGCAAAATAGGAGACTGAAAGGGTTTGAAGTACCTGTGTGCCCTTCAGCATGAAAAACTGAAAACTATCAATCTGGGAAGCCAAACAGTATGCTGGTGTTTTTTCAGAGCATTTGAGTATAAAAGTGAAGATGTTTTAATGAAATTGTATAGTGCCCTACCGAGGCTACACTCCAATTTCTCTATACATGTTTGGTCTCACACCAGAATACTACAGCACAGTACAGGCCCTTCAGCCCTTGATATTGTGCCGACCCATATATTCCTTAAAAACAGTACTAAACCCACACTAACTTGTAACCCTCTATTTTTCTTTCTAAATTTCTTCACTAAGGAAATATACAGTATGCAATAGAGGACGTGCAGGAAATGTTAAGCAGTCTAATCCCCAGGATGGGGATTGTCTTATGATTGTCTAAATATTTGTGAATTCAGGGAAAAAAAGATGATCTTATTGCCACATATAACAAATTTACGGGGCTTAGCAGGATATAAATACAGCAATGGTACTTTCCTGGCTGGATTAAATCCAAGGGGTGTATCTCATATTAATGGGTCAGCCACTTGATATTGAGTTGAGAAGGAATTCGCCTCACAAAACTGAGGATGCTCAGGGTAGACTATTAAAGATAGAAATCGATATATTTCCAGACATTATAGACAACAAGGGATAGGGGATGTGTTCAGTAAAGTGGTGATCAGGTAAATGATCAACTATGATTTTATTGAATGGTTGAGCAGGCATGAGGGAACAGATATTTCCTTCTGCTTCCATTTCTCATGTTCCATTTTGATAATTATTTACCTCAGAATTAATACCCTGAACTTTGTTATAAAAGAATTAGTACAAACTCATGTAGCTACAGCTGTAAAGAGGGATAAATCTGCTTCGAGCACTTAGCATATATTATGATTTTCATAGAAAATTCTCATGCTGGTTTGAAATTAATCCTTGCACTTTTAAATCAGTTAGTGCATTAATTATATCAGCCATAAAAAGGCTCTCATAGAAATAACATTAAAATCATACTAACTTCAAAATAAGTCTAAATGCCATAAAGCATTCTATAGATGGCACGTTTGGTTCAAACCCCCAGGAAGCTACTGTTCCTAAGTTAATGATGGATTTTTGAAGGACATTTTTATATACTAACTCCATGTTATGCCACTTCTACAGAATCCAGTTTCCAGTTGTTATACAGTGTCAGAAATAACAAGCTAGTAAACTGCAGAGAGCCACATCCATCTAAGTGCTGTAAATATAAAATGCAATTCAGGTTTTACTGTTAAACCGAGACATGCCAACCTTTATATGACAGTAAATAAGGATACAGGTCTCAGCTTATAGATGATTCAGTGGAAACTGTCACCTTGAGATAAAATGTTGGAAAATCACTTAGGAGGGATCTTCAGCAGCTGTTCAGGTGCAAACTATCTTCTAAAATGACCACAGAGGATCTTTGATGGATTCAACAACATTTAGCAAGTAATGCCAACTTTGTAAAAAAAGAATTGAAATGCTTGATAGCAAGGACACCTTGAAGCTTATTATGGGGCTAATTGTTCCTTCATTTGTCCGCTGGTGCTTATGAAGGAGGTTGCAATGTACCTGTCCTAATGACTTCCCTATTAGCAACCAATGAAATTCTTTGATGTGGAACTGAAACACTAAGTGACCTCTCAAGTCTTATGTTCTGTTGCAATGAAAGGGGCCTCCAAACAATTTGCACAAGAGATTCTGCAGAATCCAGAGTAATGCACACAAAATGCTGTAAGAACTCAGCAAATCATGCAGCATCTGTGGTGAGGAATAAAGAATCGACGTTTTGGGTCAAGATCCAGCTCTTTATTCCTCTCTATAGATGTTGCCTGACCAGTTGATTCCTCAAAGTTCAAAAGTTCAAAGAAAATTTATTTAAAAAGTACAAATATGTCACCATATACAACCCTGAGATTCATTTTCTTGCAGGCATACCCAATAAATCCAATAATCATAATAGAATCAATTAAGACAAATATGCAAAAGACAACAAGCTGCAAGCTGTACAAACAAAAAAAAAGAGGAGAAAAAAGCAATAAATGTCGAGAACTTGAGGTGAAGAATACTTGAAAATGAGTCCATAGGTTATGAGAACATTTCAATGATGGGGCAAGTGAAGTTGAGTGAACCTATCCCTTTTGGTTCAAAAGCCTAATGATTGAGGGGTGCCTGACAATGGATACTAATTTCTTGTGACAATGCTCCATATTGATATGTTCAATGATGGAAGGGCTTTACCCATGATGGACTGGGCTGTATCTACTATTTTTGTAGAATTTTCAATTCAAGGGCATTGGGCATTGGATAGGCTTTTTCCATTGAGAGTAGGAGAGATTCAAACAAGAGGACTTGAGTTGAGACTCAGAGGGCAAAAGTTTAAGGGTAACATGAGGGGGAATTTCTTTACTCAGAGAGTGGTAGCTGTGTGGAATGAGCTTCCAGTAAAAGTGATAGAGGCAGGCTCGGTATTGTCATTTAAAGCAAAATTGGATAGGTATATGGAAAGGAAAGGAATGGGGGGTTATAGGCTGAGTGCTGGTCGGTGGGACTAGGTGAGAGTAAGCATTCGGCATGAACTAGAAGGGCCGAGATAACCTGTTTCCGCGCTGTAATTGTTATATAGTTTTAGGGTTATGTGGTATTCCTCCAGAATTTTGTGTATGTTTCTCTGAGAAGCTTGCCTTCATTTTCTGAGCACTCTAAATATCAGTGGAGATGAACAGGAACAGCCTGTATATACTGCTCATGAAAAGTTGCATCCATTCATGATTTGGGGGCTAACCATGCAGGAGCCTGATTCAGCACCACCTAGGAATTTGAAATGACAGGAAATGGGACCGTTTGCTTGCTAAATTCAGTAATGGTGGCTTGAACATGTTTAAGACAGCTTTCATGCTTTTGCTAAAAAAAAATGTATCTGAAACTTTTGTAAGAGCCTTCTTTGGAAAACAATTATTATCACCATTGTCTGTTCCTGGTTCGCATTCCTTCCTCAAATAATGCAATGATACAACTCCACACTAATTTCCTGAAATTTGTGAAACATTGATGATGACAAGAGCCACTGACATTCAAAGCTAATTCACCATATGCTTAGCCATTTATTCATCACAAGAAGAGCAAAGTAGTCTGCTCTTTTCCATTTACCAAGGTTACTGTTGTGGTAACTTCTACTTTACAAAAAGACCATTCGACAACTTGATAGCCAAAAGAGCATCTTTATCTGGGACGGCAAATTATATTTACAATACAGAGACGTCCAGGTACCTCGTGTGGCAGGGGTGGTGGAATTATATACAATGCATACTGGGAGTAAAAAGAACGGAAGTAAAGACCCCACCAAACCCAGATCCCTCCTCCTGCTACCAACAGCTTCCCGAATAGTATTAACTTACTTTTAATAATACTCACATTACAACAACTGTATCCTCTTGTTTCTGTACTATCTTGAGGAGCAGGCAAAGAGCGTAACAGATAGAAACAGGCTTGGGCTGATCAAGCCCCCTTAACCGGTAAGTAAAGTCACGGCTGATTTTGAACAGCCTCACTTTTCTCAGCTCCCTATCTTGTAGTACATCTCCTTCTTCATGACTCTCCCAATAACAAAAAAAATCTCAACACCCATCCTTTCAAGCCCCCTGAAGATCTTATATATTTGAAAAAATTCAAAATGGTCATTCTTCTCATCCTATTCTTCTATATCCCAAGGTATATAGACCCAAATTGTACAGCTTTACTTGATAGAACAGCCCTCTCATCCCAGTCATTAACCTGGCAAATTTCTTCTGTACAAAGGTACAGCCTCACCAATACCCTGGGGAATTGTTAAAAAAAAATCCCTCTTTTTGAACTCTAACCCCTTCACAATGAAGGCCAAAATGCTAGTTGCTTGCTTATTCAATAGTTGGCCTCCTGCTAACCTTTTCAAAGCTCGAAGTAAATTTATTACAAAAGTTCATATATGTCACCATAGACAACCCGGAGGTGCATTTTCTGACAGGCAACCACAAGAAACACAATAAAATCGATGAAAGACCAAAACCAACATGACAGACAATTAATCGATGTGGAAAAGACAACAAACTGCAAATACAAAAAGAAAGAATAAATAATAATGATAATAAATAAATTAACAAACAAAGAAGCAAGCAATAAACATTGAGGACATGAGATGAAAGTGAGTCCACAGGTTGTGGAAACAGTTCCGAGATAGGGCAAGAGAGGTTGTGCTTTATGCACTGTACAACACTGAAAAAAAGCTTGACAACAACCAGGATGATGCTTCCTACATGCAGTGCACATCAGCTGAGGGTTCAACACCAAGTTCACAATATCCTAATGTGGAAGTACATTGCTATTTTTTCATTGCTGAATACTGGAACATCCTAGCTAATTTTATTGTTGGAGTGCCGTCAGTTCTCAGATTGTACTAGTTCAAGAAAATACTTCACTGTTCCCTGAAATGTGGCAATCTGTGAGGAACAACAAATGCATGTCACCAAATCTGATCACATTCCATTACTTCACGAAGCATAACTTACTGATTTCAGATTTGAATGTGTTCAGTGAAAGAGCAATGACTTTTCCACCAGGTTGAGAAATGCAGACCATCTGAATAAAAAAAAATCTTACCATTACAATGGTTGACCCTTACTCTGAGAGAGTCAGTGAAAGAAATAGCATTCTGAATTATCAAACTCTGTGTTTAGCACATCAGGTGAGATCATGTCTTATTCTTCTAATCCCCCCAAAAATGCAAGTCCATTTACTCAAAATGTTCCAGAAAAGACAACTGTTCAACCCCCTGAGACAATCTACTAAAATAGAAACCTCCAATGGCAAATTAGGGAGGCAAAACTGGACTCAGATTTCTGGGGGTAATCTCACTTCAGTCTGCACAAAAATAGCAAGACTTTCTTACTCTTGTACTCAAAAATAATGCTGAAGTCAGCTCTGTAAGATTCTGTCAAAACATACACATTGAAGCGCTGCATGCCTTTTGTACTTGTGTATAATCTCATATACATTGTCAGAAAGCAAAACTATTCTTCATTGGTTTTTACAATGAAACAATTTTTGAAGTGAAGATATTTTACTTTCACAAGAGATTGTGAAGATTTCATTTCAGATTCTTCTTCAGTAAGTACTTCTGAGACTAATGAAGAAGAAATATTAAACTGATGAAATATTAAAAAGCAGATTTAATTACTTAACTCGGAGTTCACATCAAGGTACATTTAACAACCTCATTTGCATTAAACATTTATTGTTGCTCTAGTAATAATATTAGACTGTAAAATGTGTTTCTTACAAAATCATAAAGTTAATGCATTGAATGTGGAATTGGATTATTTCAAGTTTGGAAGCTCATGGTTTAAATATTTTATCTGAGATAATAATATAACTTCTAGAAAGTCCAAATACTGTCAGTAAATATTCCAAAATCCAACTTATTTTAAAGAGAATTACTCAAAAAAATAGAGTACAAACAGAATATTTGACCAGTGCTAATGTTAATCCAAATCCAGTATGTCTTTCCTCAAACAAGGAGAACAGAAATTCACACAGTACTCCAGGTGTGGCCTCACCAGTACCCTGTACAGTTGCAGCATAACCTCCCTGTTGTCCACTCACTTATCTACATCTCTCTGTATCTTCTACACAATTCGCTTTTCCACTCAATTTAGTATCATCAGCAAACTTGGATACACCACACTTAGTCCCCTCTTGCAGATTGTTAAGGTATATCGTGAACAGTTGCGGGCCGAGCACTGACCCCTGTGGTACACCGCTCACCACTGATTGCCAGCCTGGGGAAGCATTCCATCAGGACCAGGGGACTTACCCGTCTTCAGGCCCACAAGTTTGCTCAGCACTAGCTCTTTAGTGATAGCAATCGAAACATATAGTGAATGTGTTATTTCTGTTAACAACCATCATACGCAAGGATATGCTCGTGGCAGCCACCAGTGTTGCCACATATTCCAGTGCCAACATAACATGCCCACAATGTTCAACACAGCATCTGTCAACACAAGCAGCAGGAACAACAAAGAGAAAAGAAGCAAAACAACAACAGCAAACCAAATCTTTTTTTCCACTCTCCCAGTCCATCTCACACACCCAGGCCATCCCTGGGTCTCCAATACTTTGTCCCAGATTCTCAAACGTTCAGATATTGGGCCTCCAACCTCCAGGGAAGCAAATCATCATCTCCACCATCTCTCCTTCCTAAACCCAACCATTGGTCTGTGATCTCCTATGGTGTGACATGGTGGACAAAATATTCTCTAGCATAATTTCATAAAGATTGAGGAATTAAGATCAGAGGGAACTGGCATGGAAGAGATAATGAGGACAGCATGGATCAGTTACGATCAAATTGAATGGTAGGCAGACTAAGTGCTAAGTGGGTTTTGTCTGTTCAGATAATCTTGTGATCTTTTGTTTCATGGTGCTGGAACTGCAAACATCTAGGGAATTTGAGAATTTTCTAGCACACTCGTGCATTGCGCCTGATTTATTGTGGAAGACATTTTGAGAATGACTTGTTGACGGATGTCAGAGCCATCAAAGTTTGCCTCAACCTAGGACTATCAGGGAATGAGCGTTTACCCAAGGGAGTTGGAATTGAGCATTGTTAGGGAAAAACTCCATGAAGAAAATTCACAAAGGGACAAAATAAACAGGAAAGCAAATGAAATGAGGTAGGAATGCCAATTTACATTACATTCTTCACAACTTTAGACACCTCAAAGCATCTTAGAACAAAATAAGTATGTCTGTAGTACATTGATCGTGACAATCAGCCAACCCAAACCAACCTTCCCTAGGGCTAATGATGTTACTTATTCATGAAACAGACTTTGAAAATCAAAAAAAGTGCAGATGCTATATAGGAGGAACAAAATAAGCAAATATGGAAAAAGGTTGGGTAACATTTAAAGGAAAAAAATATTTTAGGTCAAAGACTTTTTGTCACAAATGGGAAAGAGAGGAAAAAAAAGTTCTATATACAAAACCAGGAAGGATGGATAGGTCAAGGGGAATATCTCTGATAGGGTGAGGCTGGGGTTGCAGTGGGGATAAGCTGTAAATGGGAACAATTAAAGGATGTGTTACAAATAATGAGTCAGGGTGTATTAATGAAGGATGTGGGCAATTAAAAAAACAAGCCAATATAACAGATATTTGATTAACAGCAAAAATAATATAGACAGGGAAAGCAAATGTAGAATTCGATATTAGGTCCAGAGGCTGCAATGTGCCCAGATTGTAAATTAGGTGATGACTTTTAAGCTTGCAGTTATCCTCTTTTAATAGTGCAGAAGATCATTTATCAACGTGGGCGTGGAATGGAGAAATAAAGTGGTAGGAAACTCAGACTTCCTGCAGGGTGATTGCAGCAACTCTATAAAGCAATCATCCAGTCTTAATTTGGTTTCCCTAATGCAGAGGAGATCACACAGAACTTTGAATGTATGATACCAGATTTGCAGATTTATGCCAAATTAAACAAATCTCATCAGCTTGTACATGATCCATATCCCTCCATTCACTGTGTGTTTTTTCTGTTATTTAATGGTTAAGGTTGGCCTGGATTCTGGAGTGCGGAGAGAGTTTTGTATCCATTTTTGAACAGCAGATATAGCCTTGGATTAAAGATGTCTTCTTTGAGACTCACTAACACTTTAGGGCAGGTGTTCCCAATCTTTTTTATGCTATGGATTCCAGATGGAGAACCCCTGTTTTAGAGCATAAGACATAGGTGCAGAATTAGATTTACACTCAAGTCTCTGGAGTTCCATTCGAGTGCAAATGCGACCACTAAGTTGACACTAAATCAAATGTAATAAAACAACAGATAAACAAGGCAAAATATAAACCACACAGGTGAAATGGAGTGGCTTGACTGGGTAAAAGATAGAATATCAGAGTAAAAGCTAAATGGAAAATTCCTGCGACCCTAGATTGGAAACCCCTGATCTAGAGCAACTTACCTTGACGTCTTTAACATTACATCCCACAACTCCACATCCACCAGCTTCAGGGAGTGGGGTGTGGGGTGTAGGAATGCCAGTGTTTGTAGGTTCTCTGCAAGTCACACACCATCCTGACATAGTCATTCCAATATCATTGCTCTAAATACGGGAAAATCCTGACCGGATAGTTTCAATGAAGTTTATCACCATGTTTTCAAAGCCCATTAGGACCTAGTAATAACCAGAATCAGAATCAGGTTTAATATCACTTGTGTATGTAGTGACACTTATTGTTTTGTGGCAACAGTACGTTGCAATACATTGCAGAAAATGTCAATGATACTCTCATTTCAATGAAAAAATGAGAGATAAAACAAATAATGCAAAAGTAGCAGGAAAAGGCATTTTTCTTCTGCAAGAATGTGTTTGGAAACATACACTGGCACTTGCTTTTGGAGGGGAAGGTGTGTGTCATACACAGATTAGTCTGTAACTCCCATAAAGAAATGATTGATTATTTTGATGTTGATTGCTGGTGGCACATCTCCATCAAGAGTAAGTAGGCTGAATACTAATGAAAAAAACATCAGGCCCTACTCTCCTGACCCAACAAAAGGTAGAAAAACAAAAATAAAATATCTGCAGATGCTGGAATTCTGAAATTGCTGTTTCCTACAGTTCCAGAGATTCCTTTTCTTCCCTCCTTATTCACCTTGAGAAGCAGGATTATTGTCATTTACTTATGATATGAAATTTGTTATGTTGTGGCAGCAATACAGTGCAAGAGCATAAAATCACAAAATAAGTAAAAAAACACTTAGTTCCCCTACCATATAGACCTAGCTTCAGTTAACAAGCTCATCGTCCTCTCTCAACTGACGCCATCAGTTTTTGTATCATTCAATGTATGCTAGTCTCCACTCCATGACAGATGTTTCCTTTGTTTTCACCACCTTCTATGCAACTTAACTGATGGACATGAAATGTTTTCTGTTTTCTATACATGCTGAGAATTTTCAGCACCTTCTGGTTTCATATCTTATTAAACATTGTCACCATCATCAACATCATGTGCCATGTCGTATGATGTTGGTGATCATGGTCTTCTATGACCATGATTGTTCTTGGCCATTGCCTTCTTCTGGGCAATGTCTTTACAAGACAGGTGACCTCAGCCATTATCAATACTCTTCAGAGATTGTCTGCCTGGTGTCAGTGGTCGTATAACCAGGACTTGTTAAATGCACCGGCAGCTCATATGACCATCCACCACCTGCTTCATGGCTTCACATGACCCTGATCAGTGGAGCTAAGCAGGTGCTACACCTTGACCAAGGGTGACCTGCAGGCTAGCGGAGGGAAGGAGTGTCTTAATCTCCTTGTGTAGAGACACATCTCCATTTTCTTACTAAATGTAATGAATGCTGAATCTGCCCTGCTGCCAAAATTCAGTTACTTCTGAAACCTAATGACTATTCAAAGACCTAGATAGAGTGAATGGGAAGAGGTTGTTTCCTATAGTGTGGGAGTCCAGGACCAACGGGCATAGCCTCAGAGAAGAGGGATGTCCATCTAGAACAGATGTGAGGAAAATATTTTTAGCCAGAGTATGGTGAATTTGTGGAATTTATTGCCAGAGACATCTGAAGAGGCCAAGTCACCCCAGACCGGATATATTTAAAACAGATGTTGATAGGTTGTTGATTAGTCAGGGTGTCAGAGGCTATGGGGAGACAGTAGAAGAACAGGGTTGAGAGTAATAATAAATCAGCCATGATGGAATGTCAAATCAAAGCCGATGGGCTGAATGGCCTAATTCATCTCTAACATTTATATTCCTCTCATATTTATATTCCATAGTATGGGAAATTATCCCATTAATGAGAAACACAGGCAAACAACTTAGAGCTTTACTTTATCCTACAGATGTGCAAATTGCCTCTCAGGATTATTAAAAGCCAACCAAGCGTCTTCTGAAGTCTATTTTGATTGTCACTTTTGAGAGATTTGTTATTATTTTATAGTCATTGTATATCAAAAGAGAAGAGAGGCTTCTAAATAAATTTTGGTCCTTTATACTTCCTTCTACTAGTATTACTGTGTGGATGAAGGCTAATGAAAGCCTTTTATCAAAGCTCCTTGGGCTAAACAATTTTTAATACTGCACATAGCTGTTAAGCTCCATTAAATCCCCCGCCCTTACCCCACCTCCTCCAACCCCCACCCACCCCTTTAGTTTGAGAAATCCACAGTGTTTAAGCCACTGGTACAATTAGAAATCATCCAAATGATACAGAAACAATGTTGTGGAAACAATTCACTTAACACAGGACTGGTCTTGTGAAAAATGAGTTCTCTTCAGATTTATCTACCTGTCCTTTATTCCCTCGTTCACACCATAATTTGTTTCAGTCACTTGCACAGCCCAAATTTAAATGATGTTTCTTCAGCTTTCTGCATAAATTGTTGAGACTTAAAGTCCAAGAAAATTCAACTCCAAGGGAACAAGGTTTCCAATTGAGGCCAACATTTGAAATGGTTATGAAAATGGTTTTCAAATGGTAATCTTTGCCTTGACTGCTGTAGGAGTATTGAGTGCAATTATGAGCACCCTATTATAGATAGGCTTCTACAGTCATAGGTAAGGTGGAATTAGATTCACTAGGATAATTGCAATGCTGACAGATATAATTATGATGACAAACTTGAAAATCTAAGCTCCATTCAATGTAGAACTGAAGGCTAAGTGGGATCAAACTGAAGTGTTCAAAATGTTGATAGGATTTGAGTTTGCTACTGGAAAACATTATTTCCAATGGTCAGTAAATCAACGTCAAAGAAATTTGGATATAAGATTACATCAAAATCTGAAAGGATGATATTGCAAACCATTATTGGGTTGTCCAAAGCACTTTCAGAAATGCCTTTAAAAGAACTATCAAAACGTTGAAAGGAATTAGTAATCATCTAGAGTATATAAAACTGTGCAGGGAAATGGGCAGAGGGGGCTTAAGAGTTGATTGTGCTGATGTTTTGTCACCATTAACACAAATGCTGATTGTTTTAATTTGTGAAGCTTGACTCATGTGACATTACAGGAGTTCTATGAAATATTTTAATGTAAGGTGGTTATTAGTAGATAGCTTCTATGATTGTGTCAATTCTGCCTTCAAGGGTACAGAGAAGATCACTGGCTACAGTCTACCATCACTTCTGGAAAGCACTGTAGGGCTATTAAATCAAAAAGTTCATGCCATCTTTAAAGTTTCTTTCCCAAGGCAGTTAATCTGATCAACCATTTGAGTTAGCCAATCACATCCCCCTCTATCAACTACATCAGTCTCTGCTCTGCATTGTTAATACTTCAGACTACTTTTTATAATGCTGCTTACATTGTAAATCCATGCTGGTATTTATGTATTCATGCATATTTTATTCTGCATTTGTATTTCAACCTTTAAATTTATCTTATATTTTTTAATCTTGTAATTGTTGAAGGTTGTTTTTGTCACAGATCTTTCCAACACTTCTTAGCAAGTTCCTAATACTTAAGACCATAGGACCAAGAGACATAGGAGCAGAAGTATGCCATTCAGCCCATCCAGTCTGCTCCACTATTCCATCATGGCTGATTTATTATCCATCTCAACCCCATTTTCCTGCCTTCACCACGCAATCTTTGAGGCCCTTACTAACCAAGAACCTATTTACCCCCATTTTAAAAATGCTGAATGACTTGGCCTCCACAGCTATCTGTGGCAATGAATTCCACAGATCCACTATCACTTGGCTGAAGAAATTCCTTCTCACCTCTGTTATATATGAACACCCTCTGTACTGAGGTTGTGCCTTTTGGTTCTAGACTTGCCAACTTTAGGAATCATAATCTCCACATCTACTCTATCTAGGCCTTTCAAAATTCAATAGTTTTCGATGAGATCCTTCTTCATTTTTCTAAACTCCAGTGAGTACAGGCCCAGAGCCATCAAACACTCCTCACACATTAACCTTTCATTCCTGGAATCATTCTCATGAACATTCTCTGGACCCACTCTGATGCCAGCACTTCAAGGGGCCCAGACTGCTCACAATACTCACAAGTATGGTCTGACCAATGTTTTATGAAGCATCAACATTACATCCTTGCTCTTATATTCTTGTCCTTTTGAAATTAATGTAATTGTTTCTGTTGAATAACATTGATCCTTTACAATTTCTGTTTTAAATAATTAGTTATTGTACTTTAACGTGGATCAGAGCCAGCAGATCATGCTTTTGAGAGCTGAACAAAAAGAAATTGAAAAAATTATATTTCAGCCAATCGGGAAAAGTATTAATAGATACCTTCCAGGATAGCAGAGATTCATTTGCAAAGGTACAAGCAGCAGCACCACAAAACACCAGAATGGTTACGCTATGGAAGGAAACCACTTTGCTCCATAATATCCATTCATTACAATGTAAAAGCATTCTAGCCTGCCGTAGTATGTTACGCTGTCCTCACTGTCCTGATTTGCTAATATGATATATACTTTTTAAGACTGCAATTGAATGCAGATATTTTTAACCGTACAATTGAACTTGCATTTAGTAACATACAGGGGAGACAATTCCAGATCTTAATCACTCACTGTGCAATTTCCTTTTCTTCATATGCATTCCTTTAGTCAGTCTGAATGATATTATGAATCTCATAGTCTGAAGGACATAATTCAATTTATGTGTGGACATCAGGAAAAGATGTTATGCATAGGGTGTTTAAGGTCTGAAGATCCCAAGACTATCAATATCTAGCTTGCACCACATATGTTATGAAAAATAAAATTAGGGAGACTCCCTTGGTGGTCCAGGACTTATGCATTTGGGAGGGGGCCAGAACTCTCAGGCTTTCTGAAACAAGATGCACTTTTACTTACCAAAACTAAAATAGCACTATAAACTGCCAGGACACAGCCAGCAGGACAGTTTGGAAGGAGCTACCCTGGTCATATTGACATAGAGTCACATGGCATAGGAATAAGCCTTTGGACCTACCGTGTCCATGCCATCTATCGAGATTCTTCTATACAAATCCCATTTTCCAGCATTTGATCAATAAACCTGTGCTTTGAAAGTTAAGTTTATGTACAGAATCCTTCAATGTGAGGAGAATCTCCATCCCCATCTCCCGACCCTCAACCTGCTCTGCACAAATGAAAACAAACACAACATAATTAATCATAATGTTATCATTAAAATTGAAATGCTCCATCAAGTAACTATCCTGGTGAATCCTAGTCCACAATCTCCAGTACATACATGTCCTTCATACAATGTGAGGAACAGGACACAGGTGTACTAAACCACTCTGTTTGTGTCTTCTATGACCTGAATACTGAGAACAAGTAAGGAATGTGCCTTCATCAGCACCTTATCTACCCATGCTATTTTCCACAGAAGACCTTGGACATGCACAATACTTGTAGCAAGGATCCTCTGTTCCTCAGTATATAATTGGGCATTATAATTATTATTTTTCTATTCCAGTTTATTAGTCATGAATCATTCAGTATGTGCTGGGATTAAATTCCAACTGCCATTTGTCTGCTCGTTTTACCAATGTTGTTGTATTAAAGGATGGAGCTTGAAAGGGAGATCAAGCTTAAGTCAATACTGTTGGAAGAGAAGCTCAAGTTTAGCTCGACAGAAATAAATGGTGAGAAGTGTTAGAAGAAAAAAATCAGAGAGAGATAAATCTTTTTAGTATAAAGAAAGACAAAAAATTAAATCGGTAAACTAGAGAAATAAAACATCAACTTTACACAAAGCATATTGAAGTCAGAATAGTATTTAAAACATAATTGCACTGAGTTAGTCATCAAGGCGCAAGATGGTAGCTATTATGGAGGTTCTTGTTATAGAGATAGAAATAGGAAATTTGGAATAAAATAATAAGCTGCATGTTGGAGTGTTAGTAAAGGACTTCATTACAGTACTGAAGCATAGCAGCATCTTGAGGTCTGTGTCAAGATATATTTCACAATTTAGAGTTTGAAAAGTAGGTAAGGAAATGTTCTGATTCTTTACTGAACACCAACAGTGATAAGTAGCTGCAAGCATTTCAGGAAGAATTATAAGAGATTATTTTAAATACCATGGTTAACTGGAACAAAGAGAACACAGAGGATACGTTTCAGATTGTGTCAGAATCGCATCTAGATTCAGCAAGCTCCCAGTACAAGACAATACTGCAGATGGTGGAAACTGAAAATGCTGGAAATGCTCAGCAGGTGAGGTAGCATCTGTGGAGAGAGAAATAAAATTGTGACCTGACTCTCTATTTTTCTTTGCTCATGAAAGAAGCTTGGCTTTAGTTAGTTCCAAGAAATATAAATGCAAATAATTGTGAAGATTGAGAATTATTGTGAAAGAAGAACAGCAAAATTTTTGGTATAATACAGGATATTAAAAAGTTAAAGGATACATTTTTAATGATAACAACATGTCTAGAAACTAATTTTAATGGCTGATTATCACCACCTATTTACTCTAATCTAACATTACTCTCAATTTCTTCAACTGCCTCAGATTCCACAACTCACAGTGTAACTTAAAGTAGATAATTAACTAATTGAGCCAACTTTTTTGGATGTGGGTGAAAACTGAAGAACCCCAAGGAAGTTCATGGGGAAAACACAGAAACTTCACGCTGAGTCGGGCCTGAGATTGTATTGTACCTGTCTCATTGGCACTGTGAGGCAGTGACTTTAATAGTCCAGAGCTGAGAGAGATCATAAATTAACTTAAGATAGTGACCGCAATAAGAAATAACGGGTGAAACTTAAATATTTTAGCGTTATTCTAAGCATCAGCTGGCAATCCACAAGTGAACAGTGCCACTTTCTCAGAAGCTTGTGTGTTTAAGCATGAAACTTGAATTTATTTATTCAGATTGGTGCCTCAATGCCATACTATTGAGGCATCATTAAAAGAAATGCTTTTTTTCTGATGGGATGTTAAACTGGGCCCACCCATCCTCTCAGTTCAAGATAAACAACTACTTAAAAGAAGTGCAGGAAATTTATCCCCAATCCCCAATACTCAAGCCAATACATACATTACTATCAGATCAATAAAGAATCTGTAGTCCACAGATAGCCTATGGTGAATAGACGTTAGACTATTGTTTAACTATCATTTATATTGGCTTTTGTGGGAGCTTGCTGTTCCTAAACTACCTGCTACATTTCCTATATATTGAAAAGATTGTCCAGACATCAGTACATCATTGTCCATAAAATATTGTGAAAAAATACTTTGTTTCTTGTGTCGGAGCCTGCTTTTTTCCGTTACTGTTCGGATTACGTCCGGGATCCCGTCCCTTAGACCTGAGAGACATTTCTGTTTGCATATCATCAAAAGTTCACAACAAACGCTTGGCAGTAAATCCAAAAAAAAAGAATAAAGAAACTTTCGGTATAGGTAAAAATAAGCTGAATAAGGGTGATCAAAGGTTAAAAAAAGTAAAAGTTATGGAGCGAATCCAAAACGGTACTCACTCCATGAGCGTCTCCAGCTGACTCCACTTTGTTTCTTGTTCCTGATATTTCTTGCTTCAAGAATCTCTTCTCCACAACACTACCCAAACTGAGAACTATCGGAATGTTCAAATAACGTTGCCCTTTTCTAACACACAACCAGCAGTGCTGCATTTACAGGTTATAAAAATAGCTTGCAAATAAAGACTTTTGAACTACAAGCCCCTTGATGTCCTTTAAAAATGGTTAGAACAATTGTTAGAACACAAGTTAGAACAATTTTCTTCAGGATGATGACACGTGGGAAGAGGGGGTATCACACTTTTAGTCAAGTTCTGTGCCTTACACCTGATAAGTAATAAAAATATGGAATTATTTTGGCCAGCTGCAGAAAAGTATTCTGAATTTATACAAATGGTATTAAGGATGTAAAAGCAGAAGCAAAAAAGAACAGATATGAGTACTTGCACCTCCTTTGCCAAGATCATCACTGATCCACTCTTTGGCTTAAGCTCTAATAAGGTGACACTGTCAGGATGTTGGTTGAGCAAGACTCAGCAATAACAATGTCATTGAATCATAATCAGGAACTGTGGTATATTTAATGGAATTGCTCAATCAGAGTTTCAGCACCTCAGGTTCGATACTAATGAGTTTGAGCTGCCTGTGTGGAGTTTACATAATCTCCCAGTAACCATATGGGTCTTCTCCAGGTTTTCCACTATTCTTCCACATTTTAGAGATGTGCAGATCAGTGGGTTGATTAGCCATTTATCTGTTGGCGTACAGTGAAGTGATAGTGAAATAACAGGAACATGGAAAAAATAAAATTGGTTAGAGTTGGAATATTGCAAAAATGAGTGCTTGATTATCAAAATGGATTCTGTGGACTGATGGGACTGTTTCTATGCTGTAGCTCTCCAGAACATCTCCCTAATCCATGGGTATGTGATTAGACCATCTCTCATTTGACAAGGCTATCGTCTGATACTTGTGTGTCCTCAATGTCACCTACACTTATCAGCCCATCACCTGAGTATTATCCAGGTTTTTGTTCAAAATGCAGTCTTAAGTTGCTTTCTTTGTAGAGGAGTTGTAAAAACAACTGAAAATAGCACAATCATCAGCAAATATTCTCACTTCCAACCATATGATGAAAAGGTCATTATTAAAGCAGCAGAAGGTGGTTCAGTCTTTGACACCATCCTGAGGAACATGGACAGGTACTTGGTTTTAGCTTGGTGATCTTCAGAGGTTAAAATAGCTTACTAGACCATTTCAGATGGCAGACAATAATCAAGAACATTTTCATGATTCCAGAAGTTTTCCTGATACCTTTGATCCAGTGCAGTGGGGTTTTGAGACAACAACGCGCTGTTCCAAGACCACTTGTTTCTGACTGCACTCTACTGTACCTCTCCTCCTGGCAGATATTTCCTTCAATGAACACTGAGGAAAAAGTCTACGATACTGGCTATAAGATACCTCTCTGTCAGTACGACTGTGTTAAATGGTTATCTTTAGGGATATGAGGGTAAAGTCATCTATAATATAAACAAACATTCCAGAAGGATTTTTTTTTTTGGTATATAAAAGGTAAGACAGAGGCAAGAGTAACATTGGACTGGGTGAAAATGATGCTGAAGTGGTAGTAATGGGGAATATGGAAATGGCGGAGGAGCTAAATTAGTACTTTGTACCAGTCTTCACAGTGGAAAACAAAAGTAACATGCCATGAATTCAAGAGAATCAAAGGGAAGTCGTGAGAGCAGTGGGTATTACTAAGGAGAAGGTGCTGCGGAGGAGATAAATGATATTGAGGACAATTCTGTGACACCAAAATCCAATGCTGCAGTGACTACCCAGTTTATTCAGTTTTAGTCTCTTTATGTTTGAACACAGCCTGTCTGTGTAAACGGAATGGTTTGCCAGGCCATTTCAAAATACAGATACAAAAACATAAGAATCTGGTTCTATATCAGCTTCCAGAAGCCTGGACTATTGATCTAAAGATTTGGCCTCAAATCCCACCATGTCTGTTGGGAATATTTAATATAAAATAATTGAGTACATCTGTAGTAAAGCTATCAGTCTGCACAAAAGAATAAACTAGTTCTCTAATTTCCTTCAGGGAACAAAGTCTACCATCTTCACTCTATATTGCCAGATTATGACTCCTGTCCCTTGAATATGGTCGACTCTTCATAGCTTCTTCAGTTCATGGGCAATTAGAGATGGACAATAAATGCTGGGATCCTGTTAATGAACATACAAAAGTAAAGGAGAGCAAGCACATTGCTGAGGTGTTCCAATCATCTGTGAGTCAAACCAGTTGGGACAGATTTCTTCCCGACAGCATTTGTGAACTGAATGAGTGTATATGACAATCCAGTAAATGTAATGAATTGTATTCAAATTTCCCTATTGCCATGGTGGGATTTGTATTCAATAGATTTCTCAACCAACACTCAGGATTACTCATTCAGTTCTTAATTGTTTAGCATCCATATCACCATAAGGTATAGCTAAAGCTACAAGGAAAACACAATAAAACCAACAAACTGGACTCTAATCCAATTTAGTATTCCAAATATATCAATGGGAGCCTGTGCAATTTCTTCTCTACCTTCTTTTAGTGTTCTTGGATGTACCGTCTTCAGGCTTGAAGATTTACCTACTCTCATACATGCAACAGCTACTGTCCTATGCATAGTACCAAAAACATCTCCATCATTTGTACCAGCTTACCCAACTGTTCACGTCCTTCTCCAAGTAAAAACACCGTTGAGAACTCTGCTCATCTCCAGTGCCTCTAAACACAGATTTCTTTCAGTGCCCCTACTCTTTGCTTAGTCACCTTTTCCCCTTCTACACTTAGCAATTCTCTTAGGATTTTCCTTAATTTTCTCTGCCATAATCCTCTTACCCCTTCTTAATTTCTGTCTTAAGTATACGCCAATATCCTTTATATATCTCCAGTGATTCTCTTGATTACAGCCACTACTTGATAGCATTGCCAAAATTCACTCTGCTCTTTGCTCCAAAGAGTGTGTTGACTCATTGCAAGCTGCTTCAATACCATTTCAGAAGTTGAACCTGCAGACCCATACTGAGAATTTCCATCAATAACTATTTTAAAACTAATGGAACAATAGTTACTTGTCCCAATGTACTCCCTTACCATGAACTTAATCACTTGCCCATCCTTATTTCCCAGACCTCTCTCTGGTAGGGGCTTCTGTATACTGCCCAGGAAAACTTTCCTGAAACAGACTGAATAAAGTCCACACCAACTAACCAGTTAGCACTGTGGTAATCCTATTCAATATCAGAGAAGTTAAAATCTCGTACGATGACAATGCTATTATTCTTACAACTCTCCCAATCTCCCTGTGCATTTGTTCCTCTAATTCCTGAGTATCTATTTGGGAGCTTACAGTGCAATTTTCATATGATCATTCCTCTCAATTTGTCAGTACCACCCATAAAGCCTCAACAGACGATCATTCAGTAATGTCATCTCTTACTACCGCTGTGATGTACTTCTTAATCAAAAAGGTAAATCCATATCCTCTTCCCTCTCTCTCTATCTCACCTGAAAGACTTCTATCCCAGAACAATGAGCTGCCCTACCCTCAGTGATGATTCTGCAATGGCTATAATATTCCAATCACACAAGCCTATCCATGCTCTACATTCATTGGTCATACCTGTCAGACCTCTTGCATTTTAATCTGACCAATTTTACTCAGTCTTTCCCATGCTCTTTCTGTCCTGCCTGTCTAATATGATTTTGCTGTATTCTCTAAAATTTATCCTGCTTATCGATTGCTTCACTTCTGCATAAAATCCCACCCCACTGCTAAACTAGCTTAAACCCTCCCTAACAGCACTAGTAAAGCTACCCATAAGGAATTGAATACTTGAATATTTGAATTGACTTTATTTCTTACATCCTTCACATACATGAAGAGTAAAAATCTTTACATTATGTCTCCATCTAAATGTGCAATGTACAAGTATAATGATTTATAAAAAATAGAACAGTCAACATAATATAGAGTACACTCAAGTCAACGCAAGTTCATCAGCCTGATGGCCTGGTGGATGAAGCTGTCCCGGAGCCTGTTGATCCTGGCTTTTATGCTGTGGTACCACTTTCGGAATGATAGCAGCTGGAATAGATTGTGGTTGGGGTGACTCATGTCCCCAATGATCCTACGGGCTCTTTTTACACACCTGTTCTTGTAAATGTCCTGAATCATGGGAAGTTCACAACTGCAGATGCACTGGGCTGTCTGCACCATTCTCTGCAGAATCCTGCGAGTAAAGGAGGTACAGTTCCCATACCAGGCAGTGATGCAGTCAGAATGTTCTCAATTGTGCCCTTATAGAAAGTGTTTAGGATTTGGGGGCCCATACCAAACTTCCTCAACCGTCTGAGGTGCAAGAGGCGCTGTTGTGCCTGTTTCACCATACAGCTGGTGTGTACAGATCATTTGAGGTCCTCAGTGATGTGGATGCCGAGGAACTTGAAGCTGTTTGCCCTCTCAACCCCAGATTCATAGACGTCAATAGGGGGTTATCCCGTCTCCACTCCTCCTGTAATCCGCAACCAGCTCCTTTGGTTTTGCAACATTGAGGGAGAGGTTAGTTTCTTGACACCACTGTGTCAGAGAGATGACTTCTTCCCTGTAGGCTTCCCTGTTTAACTCCTTCAGTTTAGGTATAACCTGACCCTGTTCCAGAAGAGATCCCAATGGCCCAAAAATTTGAATTCATGTCCCCTCTCTAATGAATTGACATCAAGTGTTATATTTCTTCCTAGTTTTGCCAATCCAGGTGGATCTGGATTGTGCGGCCAATTTACTTTGTATGACGGTACTAAATTCCACAGACATTTACCGATGTTCATCAAAAAGGGTAGACGAGAAATCTGATTGCTCTGATTTTTAATGTGATAACGTTTTGCCTAATGCAAAATGAGATCGCCAAACAAAAATCACACGGTTGGGACATGTCCTTTAAAGAAATCAGTATTACTGTTTTCTCCATTTCAAATGATTAGAAACTGACTTGCATGTTCACAGATGGCAGCTGCTGCCTGAGCTTGCAGCTGCTGCCTCATTTGTGTGCTCCCCACTGGGAAACAGGTCAGCGCTGTTAAAGTGATTTCTCCCTGGCAGACATACAGATTTTGTAAATGGGAAACTGCACTTGACAAATCTATTAGAATTCTTTGAGGTTATAGCCAACAGGGTGGACAAAGGGAAGCAATAGATATTGTGCATTTGGATGTTCAGAAAATGGATCATAAGATTCAACATAAAAAAGTTACTATTTCCATAGATACTTCCTGACCTACTGAGTTCCCCTAGCATTTTGTGTGTTACTTGTGGTAAAAGTTCATGCTGACCATCCCTAATCAGATTGTGTTTCTCCGAATGATCGATCTGCTGAGTTCCTCCAGTGCATTATTCGTTGCTCTGGATTCCAGCATCTACAGCTTCTTGTGTCTCCTTTCTTTCTAATCTTTATGTTCTATTTGTTATGCTAATATATTACCTAAATACCACGGGAGGAAAAAATTTGTTGATGTCTGGAGTCAAAGTCCTGTACCAGTACTGAGAGCAGAGAGGCATGGCAGCCGGTATAGAAAGGAGAAGGAGAATGGAGAGAAGGAATTCTGAGGTGATTGGTCAAAGTCAGTCAAAGTAAATTTATTATCCAAGTATGTATGCGTCACCTTGAAATTCATTTTTGTCGGCATTTATAGGAAAAGGCATTTATAGGCATTTAAATGAAATGCAATACAGTATAGCAAAACTATACATAAGCACACACTGACAAACAACCAAAGTGCAAAAGAAGCCATATTGTGTAAATAAAAAAAATATTGAAAACATGAGGTGTAAAGTCCTTGAAAGTGAGTCCACGAGGAATCAGTTCAGAGTTGAAGTGAGTAAAGTTATGTCTGTTGGTTCAGGAACCTGATGTTTGTACGAAAGCTTTGCCTGTGATGGGCTGTATCTACCACTTTCTGTAGCCTCTTTCATTCTTGGGCATTGGTGTTCCCATACCAGGCAACAATGCAACCAGTCAAGGTATTCTCCACTGTGCATCTATAGGAGTTTATCAAAGCTTTAGATGACATGGTGAATCTTATGCAAACTTCTAAGAAACTTAAAGATGTTGTTAGGCTTTCTTTGCGATAGCACTTATGTGCTGGCCCCAGGACAGATCCTCTGATATGATATGTGGTGTAAAATAACAGGCAGTTGGTGACAGGTAGAGGAGGTGAGTGAGGAGGTGAATTTGAAGACTGTAATAGGTGAATGATAGATGGAAGCAAGCAGAGTGAGAGAGAGAAAAAAATCGAGTTGGAGGCAGGAGAGCATGAAATTTGGAGACAGCTGCTGGAGGGAACTATGCAGGAACATTAAGTGCTACCAGAACTGAGAATGAGAACAATTAGAGGAGTGGTTGAATGACTGTTGAAGCAGATGGGGGCAGAGAGTGGAGGGGGCTAAGAAGAAGAGAGGATGTTGTTCTGGTATGCAACCTGTGATAATGAGCAGGGTGCCACATGAATCATTGCTGTGGCACAGCTTTGCTTATTTACAAAGCATCTTAATGACTTGGCTGAAGGGGCCAAATATGCTGTAGCCATATTTGCTGATGATGCAAAAATAGCTGGGAAAGATCATTGGGAGAGTCTGAAGACACACTCAGTGTTTTAGGAACAGCTTCTTCTCCTCAGCCATCAGATTTCTGAATGGACAATTAATCCTTGTACACTACCATACAATTTTTGTCTTTTTTGTTCTTTATTTGCTTTTTGCACTACCTTGGCCCCAAAACAACAAACTTCATGACATATGCCGGTGATATTAAACCTGATTCTGATTTTGCACCATTGAGCAATATCACCTGCATATATCATGAAATTTGTTAACTTTACTGCAGCAGTACAATGATAAATAATACATGATAAATAAATATCTAGGGAAAAACCTGACTTACAGTATATATATATATGTCTATAAAATAAGTTAAATAGAGCAAAATAACATAAATAAAAAATTAGCGTTCATGAGTTCAATGTATCTTTAGGAATCGTATGGCTGCGGGGAAGAAGCTGTTTCTGAATCACTTGTGTCTGGCTTCAGGCTTCTGTACCTTCTTCCTGAGTAACAGTGTGAGGAGGGCATGTACTGGGTGGTGGGGATCCTAATGATGGATGCTGTCTTTCTAAGGCACACCTCCTTGATAATGTCTTGGATACCACGGAGACTAGTACCCATGATGAAGCCGACTAATTTTACAAGTTTCTGCAACTAACTTTAGTCTTGTGCAGTAGCCCCCCAAATGCCAGATGGTGATGCAGCCAGTCAAGATGCACAAAATGCACTCCATGGTACATTTGTAGAATTTTTCATGTGCTTTAGTTGATAAAACAAATCTCCTCAAACTCCTAATGAAATATAGCTGGTCTCTGGCCTTTTTTTATAGTTGCATCAATGTGTTGTGTCCAGGTTAGTTCCTCAGAGATATTGTCCCAGGAACTGAAAATTGCTCACTCTCTCAACTTCTGATCCCTCTGTGAGGATTGGTTTGTGTTCACTTGTCATACCCTTTTTGAAGTCCACAATCAGCTCTTCAATCTTGCTGATGTCAAGTGCAAGGTTGTTGCTACGGCACCACTCAACTAACTCGTATATTTCATTCCTGTACGCCCTTTCGTCATCATCTGAAATTCTGCCAACAATGGTTGTGTCAACAAATTTATAGATGGCATTTGAACTATGCGTAGCCACACAGTTTTGAGTGTTGAGAGAGTAAAGCAGTGGGTTCTCTGTGTCCCTGTGGTGGCCCGGGTGTTGATTGTCAGTGAGGTGCAAAGAACCCACAATGCTATATGGATAGGTTAAGCAAATAGGTGAACATATGGCAGATAAGGGTTTAATATGAAGAAATGTGAAATTTTCCACCTGACAGGAAGAACTAAAGCATGACAGTGGATGGATATGGTGCCTTCATATGCAACATGGGAAGTATGCAGATACCTAGGCATGTAACTATCTAGGAAATTGAAACTGCAGGAAGCCATTCAACCTCTTACTCCACAAACAATCTTCTAAAGGAACTCAGTGGGTCAATCAGCATTTGTGGAAGGAATAATCTATTTCCTCCCACTGACGCTACTGACCTGCTGAGATCCTCCAGCAGGTTGTTTGTTGTCCTTGATTCCAGCATTTGCATTCTGTTGTATTTCTGTTCAACATCTTGTGACTGCTTTGATCTAAAATGTATCTTGGTGAATTTTTCACTCCAGCTTTACTTTCCAACATTAACCTCATTTCTTGTGACTTGCCTAAAATCTCACCAGTACCTTAAGTGAATACCGTATCAAGACATCTCCAGTCTTATACTCAGATCCTCTTACAATAAATGTGAACCAACTGTTTACCTTCTTAATGGCCACCTGCAGCAGCATGTTAACTTGCTTTGACTTGTCCACTAATCTCTCTCATTTACTTACTCTTTATAAAATATTGTTATTTTTTTTGTTTTCCACATTATATTACACCTTCTATGTTCTTGCTCATTCAATTTCTTGAAGTCTTTCTGCATCCTCTTCGGAACCCACACTGTCACTCAGCTTTGTATCATCAGCAGATCTGAGACACCACATCTAATACCCTCATTCCAGTTATTAATGCAGAATGGTTAGGGTTCCAGTATTGATTCTTGCAATATGCCAGTCAACCACTTATTCCAGCATTTTGTGTGTCTTCCCCTCATCTCTCTTCTACTTTTCTTAAATAGTGGGGTTATACTTGCTGCTTTTAAATCTATGGAGATTGTACTCAAATTCCTGAAACTTTGGAAGTTTCAACTAATGTACTGTACCCATTATCCCTTTTTCCAATTCCGTCATAACTTTAGGACACTGGTATCATGTCCTGGGGATTTAGAGGTTCACACCCCGTTATGCACTCTAATATCCTTTCCTTCGGGTCCATGTACACTCCACATCTATTTTCTTTCATGAATTTATTGTCTCTGCTCTTTTCTTACTACCTAATGTAACTTACTCTTAAGTACCTAATAGTTGGTATATTGAACAATTAAGGTTATCAAAGTTTATGAGGCATCTTGATCAATTCAGTAAGTGAGCTGAGAAATGACAAATGGAGTTTAATTTAGATAAGTGTGAGGTACTGTGCTCTGAAAGGTCAAATACAGGTAAAACTTTCACAGTGAATGGTAGGTCCTAGAGAATGTTGCAGAACAAAGGGTACCTGGAGTAGAAGAAGATGGTTCACTAAAAGTGAACAAGGCTTTTGGCATAGTTGCCGTCATAAATCAAAACACTGAGTGAACAAATTGGGAGGTCATGGTGTGTTTGTAAAGGGTATTGGTGAGTGCACTTTGAGGATTGTGTTACTTTGGTCATCCTGCTGTAGAAAAGATGTTATAAAACTGGAAAGGGTGCAGAAAAAATAAAAGAGGATGCTGCCAGGAAGGACTGAATTATAGGGAGAAGTTGGACAGACTAGGACTTACTCCTTAAAGCATATGAGACTAAGATGTGATCTTATAGAGGTATATAAAATCATAAGGGACAAAGACAGGGTGAATGGATGCATTCTTTGGGGAATTGATAACTAGATGACATAGGTTTAAGGTGAGTGTGGAAAGATTTAATAGGAACTTGAAGGGCATCTTTTTTGTTACACAAAGGGTGGTCTCCATATGGAAACACTGCCCGATGAAACAATTGAGGCTGTTGCAATAACAACTTTTAGAAAATAGAAGAACAGATACATAGACTGGAATGGTTTAAAAGGTTATGGGCAAAATGGTGAAAAAAGGAACTTGCTTAGATAGAGCGTTTTGGTTGGCATAAGCCAGATGGCGGAAGGGCCTTTTTCCATGCTGTATAACTCTATCACTCTGACACTATGAGCTGTTGGCTCTGTTATGTAAATAATTGAGGACAAATTCAATTCAATAAGGATGCCAGCAGTAATACAGATTTGGGGATTTTTAAATACAGACACAACATAGAAAAGCAAACTGCAATGGTAAACATTAAGATATTCTGTGTCAGAGCTGCATTATTGTGACCTATTCATGCTCATCACATGGGCAGACCAGAGCGAGGATGCAGAGCAGATTTACAGGAAGAAGTTCAAATGACCAAGCAAGATCTTTCTCCACAGAGCAGTTATGAGGGGATTTAATTGAGCTGTTCAAAATAAAGAGTGAGTAGATGGAGAGAAAACACATCCGGAGCCAGAAGGATGAATTGCCATCAAAAGGCAAATGGGAAAAAATCCAGAGATAAAATGAGGCGAAATGCATTACAAGCATATTTGTTATGATCTGGATAATGCTGCTTGAAAGCATGGTAGTAATAGATCCAATTGTATTTTCCAAAAGAAAATTATGCCTACATTGGAAAAGGGCAAACCTTTTAGGTTGTGGGGATAGAGCAGAATGGTCCACTTCACCAAGAGCCAGGTAAAAGTCCTTGAAAGTCGTCAACCATGTAGATAGGGTGGTAAAGGAGGCATCATTGTGTTGGCTGTTGTGTGCTGGGGCAGCAGGCTGAGGGTAGCAGACACCAACAGAATCAACAAACTCATTCGTAAGGCCGTGATGTTGTGGGGGTGGAACTGGACTCTCTGATGGTGGTGTCTGAGAAGAGGATGCCGTCCAAGTTGCATGCCATCTTGGACAATGACTCCCATCCACTCCATAATGCACTGGTTAGGCACAGGAGTACATTCAGCCAGAGACTCATTCCACTGAGATGTAACACTAAGCGTCATGGGAAGTCATTCCTGCCTGTGGCCATCAAACTTTACAACTCCTCCCTTGGAGTGTCAGACACCCTGAGCCAATAGGCTGGTCCTGGACTTATTTCCACTTGGAATGATTTACTTATTATTATTTAATTATTTGTGGTTTTATATTGCTATATTTCTACACTATTCTTGGTTGGCGCAACTGTAACGGAACCCAATTTCCCTCGGAATCAATAAAGTATGGCTGTCTGTCTATGATCTTCATTGACTGCCATATTGAGTATAAGAATAAAGTTATGTTTCAACTACACAAAGCTTCCACTAGGCTGCACTTGGATTACTGTGTACAGTTGTGGTCACCTCATTACAG
This sequence comes from Hypanus sabinus, assembly GCF_030144855.1. NCBI lineage: Eukaryota > Metazoa > Chordata > Chondrichthyes > Myliobatiformes > Dasyatidae > Hypanus > Hypanus sabinus. Next base: position 174,091,948 of record NC_082708.1, on the reverse strand, counting down.
AAAGGAAGTGAAAGATTTGAAAGGGATACAGTAGTAGTTTACCATGTTGCTGCCTGGATTAGAGGGCATGAGGTACAAGGACAGGTTGGACAAAATAGGACTGTTTTCTCTGGAGTGTTAGAGGCTGAGAGGATTCAAAGGATTCAAAGTGCATTTATTATAAAAGAATGTATAAGTGATACAACCTTACAGGCAGCCACAAAGCAAGAAACCCCAAAAAAAAACCAATTTAAAAAAAACACCAGCACCTGATGCACAGAAAAGAGGAAAAAAAACACAAATCATGCAAATGATAAAAGCAAGCAACAGCATTCTGAACCAAATAGAGTCCATTGACCCAGAGCTTGGCTGGAGCAGGCCCATAGCCTCAATCCCAGTTCATCACACACCAGGGCATATCACCACCAAACATGCAGACTTGAAGCATGTAGCAGCTGAAGCAGTTTCACAGCCTCAGTGCCACGGAGAGAGAGATACAGTTCGTCAAAGAGTGAGCAGTATCAGTCCAACCCTCACATCTAGTCCCAACACCCTGCCTTTTCAGTCTATCTGGGCCAATATTTAAATCATTCAAACACCAGGCCCCACTCCAGCGATATGCTTTGGGCCTGTACCCCACCGCCCAGCCCAAGGCTGTTCTTGACCTTTCCAAAACAGGTTGGTGCTTAGATTGATCCAACCTCACTCCCAGTTTAGGTGGATGGGCTTCGACCCTCCTCTGCACCGACTCCTCTCAGAATTGCTAGCTCCAACTCCATCTCCCATTCTGACACTGTCTTGACAATGTCTCGACCTCAACTCTGACCACTTCTCTTCAAACATGCCATTGCTCCAACTTCGCATCGCATCCACACGCAACCTTCAAATCAGCCTCACCTCTTCATTGTTTACAGTGATAGTTCACCACAATTCACCACAGAAAAAGTGTTATTAATGTAGTATTTAGTCATATTTCCTGCCTTACTAACCACCCAACTTCAGTCACATCATGTTAAACTGGAAGTCTGCCTTATAATTGTTTGCTGTGAAGCAGAGTTAGGAAAGATAGAATATTTTTTTCTGGAATAGAAGTGCCAAATATGGGAGGAAATGCATTTAAGGTGTACGGTGGAAGCTGCCTCCACTGAGCTGCTGGGGCAGTGGTGGAAGCACATATGATAGTGGTGTTCTTCAGATAGACACGTGAATATATTAGGAATGGAGGAATATGGATCAGGTACAAACAGATGAGATTTAGTTTAATTTGGTGTCATATTAGGCATACACATAATGGGCTAAAGGGTGGTTCTGTGTTCTATGCTCTAAGGAAGTAAAGATAGTGAGTTCAGGGAGAGGTACCCATCCAGTACAGGAGTATAGGAAAATAAGGGAGATTTGATAGAGGTATAGGAAATTATAAGTGGTTTAGATAAGATAAAAGCAAACTCTGATGGTGGGTGAGAATAGAACTGGAGGTCATGGTTTAAGGGTGTAAGGTGAAATATTTAAGGGGAGCCTAAGGGGTACCACTTCATGCTGAGGGTAGTGTGAGTAAGGATGGAGTTGCCAGCAGAAGTGGTGGATATGGGTTTACACAACACCAAAGAGAAGTTAGAAGGGATGAGAGGGGTTGGAGGACTATGATCCAGTCTATCACTTCCCAGCTTCTAACCTCATCACCTGCCCCAACCAACTCATTTCACCTATCACTTTCAAGCTTGTACTCTTTCCCCTTACCCTCACATCTTATTCTGGTATATTGCCCCTTCCTTTCCTGACCGAATGAAAGCTCCTAGCCCAAAACATTGACTGTATACTCAGTTCCATGGATGCGGCCTGACCTGCTAAGTTCCTCCAGCATTTTGTGTGTGCCATGCTATGTTTCAGAGTACGTGTGACGATAAAGCTAATCTTTATATTTATCAATAACTGAAAGACATGAATGCTGAATTCTTAAATTTCAGGTAAACTGCTTCCCCTCTGACCCTTACTCTCACTGCCTGATCTCTACCCATTTCCACCTACACACTCCAAAACCCTCACCCCTGCCCTCTATCATCTAGTATCGTTCCCTCAGTTCATTTATTCCAACTGCCTGAGTCTCTTCCCTCATCTGTTCCTGTACATATACTCCACCTCCCTTATTCCATGATCCATCATCCTTTCCTATCAAACTTCATCACCTTGCAGCCTCTGTCACTATTCCCAATCTTTCTACCTCCATCTATCTATTACCCCCTTAGCTGGATTCACTTATCATGTCCCAGTTCTTGGAACACAGAACATAGAAAGGTTCAGCATAGTACAGGCCCTTTGGCTGTGATGATGTGTCGGCTCTTTAACCTATTCCAAGATCAATATAATCCTCCCCTCTCTCATAAATCTCCATTTTTCTTTCGTCTATACTATGTGCCTAATGTAACTAACTCCACCACCACCCCCGGCAATGCATTCCAGGCAACACACACTGTGTAAAAAAAACCTAACTCTGAAACTTCCCCTATACTTTCCTCCAAACACCTTAAAGTTATGTCCCATCATATTAACTATCTCACTCCATATTCTCCTCTCACCTCATTATATTGGCTATCTCCCTTCTGCTCTTTAAGTCGAGTTGGATCTCAATCCAAAATTTTGACTGTCTAATTCCCTTTGCATATGCAGCCTGACATAGGTCTTTACAGCATTCAACAATTGACATCATTATATTTCTTAATTTCAAAATGCAAATTTATCATCATCTGTCATGGAAGGATCCAAACACAGGGCCCCAGGACTCTGCCTTGGCCATCTCAATTATTAACCCAGTGATAAAGCCACTACACTATTACCTCCCCCGGGGAGTGCAGCTAATCTTCTGAACTAATGGGAAACTTCTACCCACGGCAACTGCACTCCAGAACCAAGGGCACCTGAACCTCAGCCATTATGTGCAGAATGCTGATAATGCTTGCGAGTGGTTAAGTGCCATGTGCAGGATGCTGATAATGCAACGAGAGGCTAAACGCCATGCTCCTATCACCCAATTTATTGAAGTAAATGATTGAATGGGCCTTACATTCAATGCTTGCAAGTTTCAAAGTTTCTCTGTTAACATGGAGTCTGAACTGATTCTATGGCATAAAGACTAATTTTCAAGGACCTTTTACAACTCATGTTCTCAGTATTACTTTTATTTGCACAAATTCTCTTCTTTTGCACATTGGCTGCCTGTCAGTCTTTGTTAATGTTTTTTTTTTGTAAATTATGTTGCATTCTTTATTTTTCCTGTAAATGCCTGCAAGAAAATGCATCCCAAGGCAGTATAAGGTAACATGTAAGTACTTGGATAGTAAATATACATTGAACATAAAACATAGTAGAGTACAACATAGGAACAGGCCATTCAGCTGACAATGTTTTGCCGAACCAGCTAAAAGGCAAATCAAAAGCACCAAAACATTAATCCCTCCTACCTGCACCGTGAACTTTGATTCCAGTGCACCACACTGCCCTCTAACTTCAGTGATACCCTGTAAAATGTGGAACACTTCTCATATAGAACATAGAACACTACAGCACAGTACTGGCCCATCTGGTCACAAAGTTGTACTGAACTTATACCCAACTCCAAGATCAATCTAAACATTCCCTCCTAAATTGACCTTCATCTTTCTCTCTTGGGAGTTAGCGTGCAGTGATGGTAATAATTAAAGATGAAATTCAATGTATCAACATTACCCTTAAGTGATTCAGGAATAGGGTGCTTGAGATGAAGTCTTCAGACCAGGCATAAAATTCATGGTCAACCATGCTTCAGTGATCCCTGCTCGTTGATATGCTCCTGGGCCCTGGAGCACTTACAGAAGGCACTACATAATACTAGAAAGTTACTACTAATTTTGCACCCATCAAATTCTTCCAAGTTGTCTGGAACTGTAAGTGAAAGAATGTCTTTTCCTGGGCCCTAGCCTTCTACTGAGGCACTAGCTTCACCCTACTGGCTCCATGCGCAGACCTTATTGTTCAAATCCCTGATGCCAGGCATTTAGAACTCTTTTTTGAACTCTGTAATTGGCTAGGGATGATCAAGTGGACAGATGAATATTCAAAGATGTGCTAAAGGTCTTCTTAAAAAAGTGGAATATTGCCACTAACCTATTGGGATTTCTGGAGGAGCGGATATTTAGAAATATATTGAGAAGCCTGTCCATGCAACAGAAGCACACAAGATCCCAATCTAAACAGTGAAGGATTGTGCTGCCTTACAAATGATCCGTTCACCTGTCACATCAGACACTGCCTGGCCAGTCTATGGAAAGGTCTGTGTTTTCCACATTGGTCTCATTAGTGACCTCAGAACCCACAGAACCACATTGTAAGCAAGGCATCCCTCACTTCTAGGAACTGCCTAAAAAGACTTCAGACATCCCTTTAAGAAAAATTGGGTCGAAAAGATAAAGTTATCAGCCTCACTACCCATTTACCTTGCAATGCAACTTAAAATTTGGATAGCAGGAAGAATTGATTACTCAGAATGAGCAAATGTCCACGAGGGTTAATAGCAGGAGGAAAGATCAAAAGGTACTTTTCAGCAATGTATGAGACCTTAATTTTCTTTAAAAGTGTCAGCGATGGAAATTTATCAAATGCTCTTGGAAATTACATACCAAGATAGTCCTTGATCCCTAATTGAGTTAGGCCTTCATAGAATTCCAACAGATTCATTAGAAATGATTGATTGCTTCTTAAAATCATGCTGACTAATTCTTATGGGTTGTGTGTTTTATAGCCAAATGCTAATACTGTCTGTGAAATATTCTGAAGAATTTTTTCCCTCTGTGGATGTTACACTAACTGGCCTGAAATTCCCCAATTCGTCTTCCCCTGAATATCAGAAAAAAAATGTACAATCCATCAATCCATAGGAAGTAGTTATTCAGCTCTTGAAAACATCAACCACTATTGCTTATTTCCTTACAAAGCCCAAAGGTGCACTCCATCTGCTCTTAATGCTCTGTGGAAATTTAAAGCTTTGAGCTCCTGCTTTACATAAGTTTTACTGATCTTCCCCTGTGCATGTACAGACTACTGAATCAAACTGATCTGAGTATGGATGTGCTAACAGTAATAGTGTGTGAAATGAGTTGTTGCATAAGAAACACGAGTAATCTGAATGCAACCTTGGACTCTGCAAGGAAATTCAATCAAAGCCTGCAGGAGTAATGGATTACTGTAAAGAAGCAAAGACTTAAGCGGGTTAGCGTCAGAAAGGCACTTTTCAGCAATGTATGGTATCTTGATTTTCCATAAAAGCTTCACTTGTGGAAAATGATCAAATCCGTTTGGAAATTATATGCTCAGATACTCTTTGTTTTGAAGATAAACTACTGAACTCAGTGAAATACCTGCCGAGATCCTCAAAGAACAAGTACAAGAGATTCAATTTAATATTTTTAAAGACTTATACACAAGAGAGTAAGGCCTAAAATTGTTTCATGCTATCTTTTTGATGTTACATTTGGTAATGTTTATGAAAGTCACAGAAATAATCAAAGATAGTCAGTATGGGTTTGTCTGGAGATCTTGTTTGACCATTTGGATTGAATATTTTGAAGTAGTAACAAAATAAATCGTAGAAGGCAGTGCTGCTGATGTATTCAGTCAAGTTGCTGGCAAGGTCTTTGTTGGGAGATGGGCCCATTATGTTACAACTAATAGGAGTCAATGCAGTTATCAAACTGGATCCAAATTTGGCTTGATAACAGGAGGCAGAATGTAAGTGTTGAGATTTATGTGGAAATGTGCTGCACTTAGGGTTGGTGCTGCAACCCCTTATGATTGTTTTATACATATGAAGAAGTAGGATGTGAAAATAGGAGGAATGATTGGTAAATTAACAGATGACACAAAAATTGGTAGTGTTGTTAATGGTGGAAAATATTGGTACAATCTGCCAAGCAATGGTAGTGGAATTTATTCCTGACAATTTTTGGATGGCTAACGTGGATGGTTCAGTTACAATAAATGTGATAGTGTTATAGGGAGCATTGATGATGAGAAGAAACTTGTAAGAAATTAACAATTTTGGAAGGTGATATCACAGGTTAATAAGGAGGAAAGAACATGGTAGGTTCATTCAGAAAGTCGTGAGGCATGAGATGTAGAGAAACTTGGCTGCATAAATTCAACTTTGGCTTGGCCACATAAGTCCGAGGTTAGTAGTAAATAGAATGTATTCTGCCTGGAGATCTGTGATGAGTGGTGTTCTGCAGGGACACTCCTGTACTTTGTGATTGTTATTAATAACTTAGATAAGTAAGTGTGAGAATAGGTTAGTAAGTTTGTTGATGACACGAGGGGTGGTAGTATTATGGATACTGTAGAAGGATGTCATAGATTACAACAAGACATTGAGAGCATGCAGAGCTGGGCTGAGAAGTGACAGATGGAGTTCGGTCTAGAAAGTGTGAAGTGATACACTGGAAGGTCAAAGTTGATGGAAGCATGCAAAGTTAATGGCAGTATTCTTAGCAATATGGAAGAACATAGGGATTTTGGGGCCCAAATCCATTGATCTCACAAAAGTGCCATGCAAGTTGATAGGGTAGTTAAGAAGGCGCATGGTGTCTTGGTCTTCATTAGTTGGGGGATTGAGTTCAAGAGCCACAAGGTAATGTTGTAGCTCAATAAAACCACATTTAGCATATTGCGTTGGGTTCCGGTCACTACATTATAGTAAGGCTTTAGAGAGCATATACAGGTGATTTGCTTGGATGCTTCCTGTACTAGAGCATATGTCTTATAAGGAAAGGTTGTGTGAGCTAGTCTTTTCTCTTTGGAGCTAAGGAGGACGAGTGAAGACTAGACAGACATTTATAGTATAATAAGAGGCATAGGTAGAATGGACAGCCAGTCCTTTTACTGAGGTTAGCAGTGATTAATACAAGAGGATATATTTTTAAGGTGAACACAAAGTACACTGCAGATGCTGTGGTCAGATTAAGACGTACAAAAGAGTTCATCCAGCTTTTTTGTACGTCTTGATATTTTTAAGGTGACTGGAGAAAAGTATACGGAGGATATCAGAGGTAGGTATTTTTCACCAAAAGTCGAAAATGCATCGGGGTCATGGTAGAGGCAAACAGATTAGACACTGAGATTGGCACATTAATGAAATAAAAATAGAGAGCTGTGTGGAGTAAAGATTAGATTTATCTTAGAGTAGGTTAAAAGGATGGCATGCATCATGGGCCAAAGGGCCTCTACTCTGCTGTAATATTCTGCTGTAATATTAATATTCTATAGGTTGTATCCCTTTATTTATTTATTTGTTTATTTATTTATTCATTTATTGATTAATTGATTGGATGCAGCACGGAATAGTCGCTTCTGGCCCTGTGAGCCACGCCGCACAGCAATCCCTGGATTTAATCATGGGACAATTTACAATGACCAATTAACCTACCAACCGGTAAATCTTTGAACTGTGGGAGGAAACAAGAGCACCCGGAGGAAACCCACGCAGTCATGGGAAGCAGGTACAAACTCTTTACATTATCCGCAGGGCATAGAATGTAAGAGAAAGGAGGCTTTGATACAATTTCAAAATACTGATTAGGTGGCGGTTTGAGTATTGTGTACAGTTCTGGTCACTTCACCACGGAAAATACATGATTGTATTGCAGAGGATACAGACAAGATTCAACAGTATATTGTTTGGGATGAGCATTTCAGGGATTAAGAGAGACTATCCCCTTTGGAGAAGTGGATGAGAGGCAACCTGATAATGGTATCCAAATTTTGAGGGGCATCTGTGAAAAGAATTCCTTCCCCAAAGCACTGGTATCAAATATTAAAAGCCACGGATTTAAGGAAAGGGGTAAGAGGTTAAGGAGGAATTGGGGATTTTTTTTTTCTTTAGCTCAGAAGCTGTTTGGAATCTGGAATCCGAGTAGGTGAAGGAGGGAGATGGAATCATGGAATCATACCACACAGGAGCAGCCCCTTTGGCCCACCATGTCCATGCCAACCATTTACCAGCATGTGGTCCATAGCCTGCCATGCCTTGGAAATTCAAGTGCTGACCTTGATGTGTCCCAAATGTTATGAGAGTACCTACTTCTACCACCCATTCAGGCAGTGTAATACAAATACAAACACCTTCCAGGTGAAAAAAAATTCTTCCTTAGATTCTCTCTAAACCATTTCTCCCTTAACATTCATTTATGTATTTATGTATCCTCATAACACTTCAGAGCTGTCTAGGTGATAACTTGAATTAGTAAGGCATAGAGCTTGTGAATGGGATTAATATGGGTACTTGATGGTCCATATGGGTGTGATGGTGCGATGGGCATTTTTCTGTACTATATGACTCCATGACTCAATAAAGAGTGAGAATTTAGGCTGTGGATTCACAGAACAGTTTTGTTAGGCTTTCCTGTGTGACATCACGCTGAAATTCCCTCACAGTGTGTTGCAAGCTTTTCATGGTGTCAGCACGCAGCTCCACAGGCGTGAGATTTAGAATCAGTTCTTAAAGGGACACATCACAATTGCAAATATTCTTCCATCTACAGGGAAGTGCTTCTGCTGAATATATGAGTGTGTAATGGTGGAAAAGGGGTGGGATAGTGATATATAGTCAGTGGTAAGCAACAGTACTTGCTTGAGGTATGTTCTCTATACATGGTATCATGGGAAAACCTTAAGATTTGAGGCAGCTATTCTTGGCAAACTCCTACTTAAAGGTCTCTGCAAGAGCATGGATGTACCTACAAACAACTGTACTTTGGGAAAGACTGCAATGCAGGTGATACCGTGCATCAGTTCTGAGAGTGCTGAGGGAAAATAACCAATATAATGAGGTCAGAGGGCCAGATCCAGACAAGGAGAGGGGTGATGGGCAGATGGAACCTGATGAAGAATGTGGGCGTGGGGCTTGGAGGTGTGTGTTGAAAGTGGGAGACAGTGTCTGGGGAATAATGCTCTTTTCTCGCTGCTGTCATCAAGTAGAAGATACAGGTGCCTCAGGATTCACACCACGAAGTTCAAGAACAGTTATTACCCACCCCCCAGCCATCAGGCTCTTGAACAACAGGGGATAACTACACACAAACAAGAGAAAATCTGTGGATGGTGGAAGTCCAAGCAACACACACAAAATACTGGGGGAACTCAGCAGGGGAGGTAGCATCTATGGAAAAGAGCATAGTTGACATTTCAGGCCAAGACCATTAAATCAGGTTTGCCTGGCCTGCTGAGTTCCTCCAGCATTTTGTTTGTGTAACTACACTCATTCTACTTCTGGTATTCCCACAACCAATGATCTCACTCTATGGACTCTTTATCTTATTATTTCATGCTAATTATTTATTGCTATTTATTTATATTTACATTTGTAGTTTGCTGTCCATCGATCCTGTTTACAGTTACCGTTCTATAGATTTGCTAAGGGTTATATGTGCAGACATGTATTTACTCTGATAATAAAAGTTATTTTGAACGTTGAGCTTTAATAGGTAGAGACAGATGAAGGGAGAGAGAATAAAGGAGCTGAACCAGATGCGGAAGAATGAGAGTGGGACTAGAGACAGAAGCTAGAAGGTGCTAAGTGGAAACAAAAGACGCTGCAGGTCATAAACACAAGAAATATTGCAGATACTGGAAGTCCAGAGTGACCGACACAAAATGATGAAGGAACTTAACAGGTCAGGCAGCATCCGTGGAGAGGAATAAAAAGTTGACAATTTGGGCTGAGACCCTTCATCAGCAGGTTGCAAATGATGGAAACTGATATGCAAGAGGCAATAATTAGAACTAGATGAGGGAGGAAAGATGGGTAGATGGAGCCAGATTGGAATTGGTGGAAACACAGTAGGCAAAGCGCCTGTGCTTTGAGAAAGGCTACAATAAAGGCAGATTCCTGCTCCTGTGACTGAATAGAAAATGTTAGATACATTAGATATGTTAGATAAATGTTAGATATGTTGATGATAAGATATGTTAAAAGACCCAATGAATAAAAGGTACATATGCTGAATTACAAACAAAAACAGTGCAATAATTTGACAGTATGTTATAGACTGTGAAATAGACCGCAAAGACAAAGGAACAATTCTGTAGCAGAAATAGAAAATGCTGGAGATACTCAGGTCATGTTGCATGCATGGGAAGAGAAATGGAGTCAATATTTCAGGTATGAAACCCTTTGCAAGAACTAGGTATGCATTTAAGGGGAAGAGAGAAGGTTCAAAGAAGAGGTATGGAGCTAATTTATTTTAGACAGAGTGATGGGTGCCTCAAATACACTGTAGGTAGATATGATGCAGGCAATTAAGGAGCTCAGCTGGACATATGAATATGCTGAGAGTGGAGGGACATGGGCCATTTTCAAGCAGAAGGGATCAGGCATCATGTTTAATTAGATCAACACTATCATTGACCAAAAAGCTTATTACTCTGCTGTACTGTTCTATCTGCAGGGTTCTCAGATTATTTACCGTAGTGTTAACTGTTAACTGCATATATAAAATGGCTTCTCTGTAGCATTATAATGAAATGTCTTCTTTGTATGTAACTGATGAGGTAACGCTCTGTTTAGTTGAAATGTTTGGGTTATAATTATTGATAATGGAGGAACTAACCAATGGAAGCAATGTTGTTCTATCTGTATGTGTGGGAGCCTGGAGTCAGTGGCAGGGGATTTTTCAGGAGGAGAACTGAAGAGGAAGGAAGTGCTGGACTCGCTCTGGTCAACCACCGAGGTTGGTCCCAGGTGGCGGGTCGAGGAGGTTGGAGAAGATCGAATGGTGGCAGAAGGCTTTGATAATTGAGCTCTAACAGTTGTGCACGAACTGACTGAACTTTGATAAGTTTTGGCGCCCTTTTCTTTCTCTTTATATTGTATCGCTATTACCTAGTTCTAGTAAGAGTTATAAAGTGCAATCTGTAAAACATACATTGTGTGCTGTCTGATATTGTATGTGCGAGTTTGTTCCAGTGTACATTACACAGCATCTACGCAAATGGGAGATATAATTTGGTGGGTGGACAGATTTCCCTTAGACAAACACAAGCCGATAGCCCCAAGCTTTACATATTTCTTCTCTGAGGATCATCCTCTTACTGTGGTAGAGAGGTTTTTGAGTTCCTGAGATCCCAAGAGTGATGCTGTCTGGAGCTTAGCTCCTAGTAGGGTCCCCATTGGCAGCAATGGCACGGGGGAGTTTCCAGACAAAGAGCGTTCAAACAAGATTTCAACGGTGGAGCTGGTGGAAGATGATAACACATCTTCAGATGGAAGAAAGCTGCAGCAGGAAAGATTCCCCTGTCACCTTGCATGCCAAGCCACTAGACCTTGATTCCGAAATGTCACGGACCTTGTTTGGCCGCCCATGCATCATCCTCCCCATGTTACACTAAGTCATGCACAGGCATTCTCTATTAAGGGAATAACTCCTTTGGAGAACATCATACTCAACTCGAGTGATCACACTACTGTTCTATGTGTTCTCATGATCAAAATGTTTGCTGACAGCACAAAAACTGCCTGTGCAATTGACAGTAAGGAGAAATGCTTTAAACTGCAGGATGATTGTCTGGTCAGCGAGGTAGGAAAATGACAAATATAACTTAATTTATAGAAAAAAATGAGTATTTAACAATGCAAAATACGATTCAATAAATGGGAGGATCTTGAGTGGTGTGGAGGAATAAAGGGGATGGTACATCTGCAAATTTTTTATAGATAGCAGTACATGTTAGTAAGATAGTTAAAAAGGCATTGAGAGTGCTTTGTATTAGCCAAGGCAAACAATTTAAGAGCAAGGAGGTTATGACAAACTGTGCACATTATTTAAAGCACAGCATAAGTCCTGCATACGTAGTTGGTTACCACATCACAAGAAATATCTGGCTGGACAGCAGAGGGTGCATTAGGGATCAACAAGAATGTTCAAAATTCAAAGTAAATTTATTATCAAAGTACATGTATATCTCTTTGAGATCGATTTTCTTGCAGACATTCATAGTGGAACAAAGAAATACAATAAAATCAATGAAAAACTACATATAAACAAAGACTGACAAATAACCAATGAGTAAAAGAAAACAAACTGTGCAAATTAAATACATAAATGAATGGATGAATAAATAAATAAAACAGAGACAATGAGTTGTAAAATCCTTGAAAGTGAGACCATAGGTTGGGGAGTCAGTTCCACGCTAGGGTGAGTAAAATTATCCATGCTGGTTCAGGAGCCTGATGATTGAAGGGTAATAACTGTTCCTGAACTTGGCGGAGTGGGACCTAACACTCCTGTCCCTCCTTTCTGATGGCAGCAGTGAGAAGAGAATGTAGCCTGGATGGCGTGGGTCTTTGAAGATGCTGCTCTGTCAGGACTGGAAAATTTCAAGTTTTCAAGGAGAGATTAGATCCTCTGGGGTTACTTTGTTTGAAGAAAGGGGAGACTGAGGAAATACAATTTAGTGTAGAGGTTTATGAGGGAAGAACATATTTCTCTATGCAAATGGATGAAAAACCGAAAGCCATTGATTTAAAGTAATTAGTTTGAAGGATTAGAAGGGAAATGGGAAGAAGCTTTTTCACCTAGTGAGTAATAGAATCTGAAGCCACTTGTCAGAAAAGGTTATAGAGGAAGAAGCATGTGAACAGTACTTGGATGTGTAATCGAAGAGTTGTTACTTGAAGGACCACAGACCCAATGATGGGAAGTAGCTTTCTTTCAATCAGCACAGATGTGATGTGCCAAGTGGTATATTTCCATGTCATTTATTTCTGTGAGATGCGGTAAAATTTGGCAGCAACTGACTGGAAACACTTGGAGGGTCAGGAGCCATGTGTGATGTTAAAAAAAAGTGGTCTGTGTGTTGCTCTTAAAACAGCATGGTTTCCAGAAAAATAGGGTTAGTGAAAATAGACTGTTTTGTGTGCAAATAAAGAACAATTTCTTTCCAGAGCTATGACGTCATTGCAAATGAGTCTTGAATGTTGCACTTCCACCGATGTTAATTACAAGAATTTTTTTTTGCCAGGGAAAAGTGTGCTGGGAAGAAAGAAACTATCCACAGATAACAGAGAAGACAAATTTAACCCCCATAGGAACAGCACTATAGGCCAAATTGTGCAAATTTCAATTGTGCAATGCCACTTCTTTTTGAATTGTGTGATCACTTAGCCCCAAGTGTCTTAGTCGTGAGGGAAAAGGAAAATGTAACACTCCTCATAATGTGAATTATGGGATTATAGAACAGTTACTAACAAGCAAAGTGGCAGCAGTAGACAGTAACCGAGTTTTTCCACCACATTTCCAGTGGAAAAGGTAATTCAAATGGAAATGTAATTACTGTAGTCTAAATTTCTGGGGTTCCACTGATATACAAAGGTGCTCACACAGATTTAAATCTGTATAGTTCTTCTCTGATTACACAACTAAAAAAAGTCCAGAGGAGTCTTCCCTGTACTAAAAGTGCAATATAAATGAAAGTTTTGTCATGCTGGGGTGCATAGTAATGACATGAATATAAAAGTCAATGTTTGGAAGTCTTAAAGGGTTGGGGACAATAAAAAGGTAGACAAATACTGCATGCCCTCTGAGTACAGATGATAGCAGCTCAATCTATTTTTAACTTTTCACATGGTAGGAAGAGGAGGAGGAGGAGGAGGACCCTGAAAGGTGTCATGTAACAGTAGAATAATGGAAGTGAAGGAAACCCAATGTGCAACCATGAGTTTGCACGCAAATAATTAAACAGCCCTGGAAACTAGCCAACCTTTTCAATCACTGCTGTTGAACTGTGATACATGAGCTTATTGAAGAGACTAAAAGGAAACAGAAACAGGAATATGCCAAGCAGCCTCTTGAGCCTGTCAGCCAATCCGGAACAATCAGGGCTATTCTTCTGTTTCATCCACTTTTTTGAGTCAGCCCAGTTTTCATCCATTTGCATGGTTCCCTATTTTCACACCTATAATTTCTGTGGATTCATTCTCTAGCAGGGTACATAATTTTCAACATTAATAGTTCTCCTCATCTCATTAAATTCAGGGGGGCACAGCAATACAATGCTTTACAGTACCAGTGACCCTGGTTCAATTCCCGCTGCTGTCTGTAAGGAGTTTGTGCGTTTTGCCCCTTGACCATTTGGGTTACCTCTGGGTGCTCTGGGTTCCTCTCACAATCCAAAGATAAACTGGTTAATAAGTTAATTGGTCATTGTAAATAGTGATGTGATTAGGCTAGTGTGAAATTGGGTGTTGTTGGGCGAAGTGGCACTAAGGGACGGAAGGGCCTATTCCACACTATCTCAATAAACAACAAATAAATAAATATATCCCAGTTCTAGGTGAATGAAACAATGATTTCTGGATCACAGCTGGCAGAAGAAATGGCACCTCAGTGTCTAGCTTACCAACCCTAATCAGAATCCTGGATAAATCTCAATACGATCTCACAGGAAGAATAGACCAGTATTCTACAACCACTCTTCATGGGACAGCCATGAATGTCTGTCTGTCTGTCCTTATGACTAGAGTCAGTCGACTAAACCAATCTACAGCACTGCAACTACAAGACAAGTACATCTCCTACCAGTACGAGTACAGTAATCTTACTCTAAAAAGAAATCCAGGACATTGTACCATATATCAAAATTGTAAAACAGCTTGAAGATATTTAGTACTGGCTGGCCATTACTATCAATCTGTCAGTAGATGGTTCCTCTCTGTTTTGTGTGAGAATTGCATTTACTCTGGCATCAAGATGTACAATTGCACAATTGTTGTTTTGTTGGTCAAGACCATTTGAAGATAATCAATGGAAAATAAAACAAAACACATGCAAATGCCTAAAATTTGAAACATGTACGCTCAGTGGTCAGTTTATTAGGGATACCTGTTTGTTAATGCAAATATCTGATCAGCCAATCATATGGCAGCAACTCAATGCATAACAGCATGCAGACACGGTCAAGAGATTCAGCTGTCGTTTCAACCAAATATCAGAATGAAGAAGAAATGTGATTTAAGTGACTTTGATCATGGAATGACTGTTGATTCTGATTTCCTGGGATTTTCAAGACAATCTCCAGAGCTTATAGAGAATGGTGCAAAAAAAAACAAGAACATCCTGCGAGTGGCAGTTCTGTGGGCAAAAACACCTTGTTAATGAGAGTGGCCAGAGAAGAATGGTTACACCGGTTCAGCTGACAAGAAAGCAGGAACCATATCTTTTGTTACAGCAGTGGTGTGCAGAATAGCATCTCTGAATGTATAACACATCAAATCATGAAGTGGATGGGCTACAGCAGCCGAAGCCCATCAACATACACTCAGTAGCCACTTTATTAGGTTCAGGAGGTAAAAGGTTACAGAGTGGAGATACATCACTACTAAAGGAGGTGTAAGGTGGTCCTTCCCTCTATTAGCCTGCAAGGTTATCCTTGGGCAAAGTGTAGCACCTGCTTAGCGCCCTCCCCACCCCCGATCAGGGTCGTGTGTTACCACATGCAGCTGTTGAGGCCAGGTTGATGTGTGCATTTAAGGTAGAGATTGATAGGTTCTTGATTTGATACAGTATCAAAGGTTACAGGGAGAAGGTTGGGGAATGGAGTTGAGAAGGGGAAAAAAGGATTAGCCGTGATTGAATGGTGGAGCAGACTCGAGGGGCCAAATGTCCTAATTCTGCTCCTATGTCTTAAGGTCTATGTTTGGCTGCCCAGTGAAGAACTATTAAGGGAACCTTTTCACTTACTACTCTAATTTCTTTGTTTCTAATAGACACATTAGTCATTTAATGACATTAAAGGTTCTTTCTGTTGGTAGACTACTCGATTTTTTTTTTAGCTGCTCCTGTGAATTTTAAAACCCTTACTTTCCAATGTCTAGGTAACTTGGAACTAACAAACAGGGAGAAATAAAGGGGGATTTGTTCAAATGCACAGCCTGACCCCCCCCCCCCCGCACCCATAGCTCAAATACCCTGCTTTTGTAATGTTTCTGTGTTGAGTATTGATTCAAGACATTAATCCATCCCCCAGTAGCAAGTCTTAATCCTTTTGAAACTGGTGAAGTTTTTTATTAATTGGCTTCTTCTTGGTCACCACATCACTTTCTAAATTTTTTAAAATCTTTGCTCTGTGTTTATTTTGTTAATGATTAAAAAAAAGTAGGGGCATACAACGAGAGACAAAATGGACAAGATAAGGCTGTAAGGCACTGTTGTGATGGAAATAACTGGTTCTTTGAGTCTCAACAGTAGAGGCCTGGACACACACAGTTTTAATAATAAGTTATTTACTTACAAGGGGAAGTCAGGTCAACACAAGCAACTGAGTGTATGTTGATGGGCTTCGGCTGCTGTAGCCCATCCACTTCATGGTTTGATGTGTTATACATTCAGAGATGCTCTTCTGCACACCACTGCTGTAACAAGAAGCGGTGTGGGGACAGGGTACGGTTACACAAACAAAGAACAAGGGAAAAGCACTACGACAGCTATCCCCCTTGACCTTGGATAGCTGCGGCTCCCTTACCAGGACAAACGATAGACCTTCCCAAACATAAGTCAATGCACTTACCTTCAATGAGGTGGTCTGTAAGAGAGAGCGAGCCAGGCACATGTCTCATCTTTTATAGCATGGGGCTGGGTGCAAGAATCCAATTAAGGTGACCAATAATTTAGATGTGCATTGATTAGTTGGGGGGGACCAAATGTTGATTGGCGTGTGGTGTGTCCTCCGACCAGCCAGGTGGCAGTGCGTCTGTCACGTGGCTGGTGTCTCTGGATGCAGACACTAAGACACAGGAGCAGAATTAGGCCATTTAGCCCATCAAGTCTGTTCTGCCATTCTATCATGGCTGACTGAATATGATAAAGTCTGCTATGTGATTCTGGGTATGGTGTGACAAACAGATTGGAAACTGAGTTCGGACAAAAAGAACACTAGAAATAGAAATGTATGTAGGTTTCTCAGGCATTCTATAAGATGAAGGCAGGATTAATATCTTGCCCATGTTTTCATCAGATCTGAAACTGTAAGAAGGCAACAAATTTGAAAGGCTTAGTTAAGAATTAGATGAGGGAAGAAAATGATCAGGTGATTCCTAACCTTAATTCAGTGAGTTCAGGACTGTATAAAGAGTAGCATATTTGCTTTAAAAGATAAATAAGGAAAAACAATAATCCACAGTAATGCCAGTTTTTGAGAGCAATAGAAATATAGAGCTGAGAGAAAGTTCCTATTAGAAAATAATATTATTGATATTATGCTTTCAAAAGGCTTTTAGCAAGGTCCCATGGAAGAGGTTACTGTGAAAAACAGAAGTACATGGGATTGCTTGTGATGTACTGACATGGGTAGAGAACTTTTTTCTCTTGTACAGTGAAAGGTGGGATATTGTAAGGAGTCTGCCAAAGCACTTAAAAAGATGGAATCTAGATCTGCCTAAGGACTCAAAAGATGATTGCAGTGCAAAGTTCAAAAGTTCAAAGTAAAATTTATTATCAGAGTACATACATGTCACCATATACAACCCTGAGATTCTTTTTTTGTGGGCATACCTAGCAAATCCATAGAACAGTAACTGTAAACATCAGGAGTTGTTAACCATAAACAAAATGTACAAATGCAGACATAAATAAAGAGCAATAAATAATGAACGTGAAATAACAATATAATAGACCATAAGACAAAGAAGCAGAAGTCAGCCATTTGGCCCATTGAGTCAGTTCTGCCATTTCATCATGAGCTGAGCCTATCTCCCCTTTAGTCCCATTCCCCCGCCTTCTCACCATAACCTTTGATGCCCTGACTACTCAGATACCTATCAATCTCTGCCTTAAATACACCCAATGACTTTGCCTCCACTGCCGCCCGTGGCAACAAATTCCACAGATTCACCACCCTCTGGCTGAAAATTTTTTTTCACATGTCTCTTCTGAATGGGCGCCCTGCAATCCTCAAGTCATGTTCTCTCGTACTAGACTCCCCCACCATGGGAAACAACTTTGTCACATCCACTCTGTCCATGCCTTTCAACATTCAAAGTGTTTCTATGAGGTCCCCCCTCATTCTCCTAAACTCCAAGGAGTCCAAGAGCGGTCAAACATTCCTCATATGTTAACCCTCTCATTCCCGGAATCATTCTAATGAATCTTATCTGAACCTTCTTTAATGTCAGCACATTCTTTCTTAAATAAGGAGCCCAAAACTGCACACAGTTAAACTCCTTAATAGACCCCTTAAATAAGTGTAGCTATCCCTTTTTGTTCAACAGCCTGATGGTTGAGGAGTAGTAACTTTTCTTGAATCTGGTGCTGCACTTGTACCTTCTACCAGATGGCAGCAGCGAGAAAAGAACCTGGCCTGAGTGGTGAAGATCTTTGATACGTACACAACACTGGAAGAACTCAGCAGGTCGGGCAGCATCCGTGAGAAAAGAGTAGCCAACGTTTCGGGCCGAGACCCTTCATCAGGAAAGGGGGGGAAGAGAGGGTATGTATTCTTTGATCCACAGCATCTGCAGTTGTATTTTTGTGTGAAGATCTTTGATGATGGATGCCACTTTTCTGCAGCAACATTTCATGTAGATGTGCTTCATAGTTGGGAGGGTTTTACCTGTGATGTACTGGGCTGAATCCACTACCTTTTGTAGGATTTTCTGCTCAAAGGAAGTGGTGCACCTATACTGGGCCGTAATGCAGCCAGTCAGCACACTTTGTACCATCCATCTGTAGAAATTGGTCTTGGTTTTCGATGACAACTTTTAGTGGTAATAGTATTGGGAACAGAGGAGGAATTTGATACTTAGTTGTTGTGGAGAGGATTATTGGGCTAGAAGCTCAATTCAGGATTGAGTTCATTGAGTTAACCAGCCCATGGGAGGAAGGAGTGGTGGCTGCCTCCAAGCTGAAGAGGCTGAAGTACTCAGATCTGGCAGCTGAGTGTAAAAAGGATGGCTGGAGGATCATCCTCTACCCTTTGAAGGAAGGATCCCAGGGCTCCATCAGTGCATTGACAACAAGGTTACTCAGTGATAGGGCAGTAACCAGAGCGAGGCTCAGTTGGGCCACCAGAGAGTTGGCTGAAGGCTGAGGAGGAAGGACAGAAATTGGGGGACTGTCTAACCCCATTGGAAGCTACAGAGGGTGACAGGGAGATGACCCTCCCATTGCTCCACCAACAGGAGATGTACTAGGGCTAAGGGAGCAAAACTTCAATGAGCAGTGGTCTCTGGCTTATGACCCTGCAGCTGACCTAAGGGGCATTGTTGGAGGTAAGACAGACAGCAACGCCAAGCAGGAAAGAACATTCAATATAAATCACATTCCAAAGACTCATTCAGACAATAAAAGAAAATAGAGTTATGGAACAAGAAGATACTTTGCAGAGTGGTAAACAGTGACTACTGGGATACCACAGATTTATGTTATCATTAAGTTTTATCCTGAAGAAGGATCTTGGTCCAATACATCGACTGTTCATTTCCATGGATGCTGCCTGACCTGCTGAGTTCTTCCTGCATTTTGTGTATGTTGCTTTGGATTTCCATCATCTGCAGAATTTCTTGTGTTTATCATAGATTTATGCTTAGACACAGGCTATTCTCAAGGTACACTCAGAGACCACTTAATTAGTTACCTCCTGTCAATAATAAAAAGGTCACTAAGTGTATGTTCATTGTCTTCTGCTGTTATAACCCATCCACTTCAAGGTTCAATGTGTTGTGTGTTCAGAGATGACCTCCTGCACATCACTGTTGTAACATATGGTTATTTGAGTTATTGTGGCCTTCCTGTCAACTTGACCATTTTCTTCTGAACTCTCTCAATAACAAGGCATTCACAAGGTGAACTTCCACTCACTGGACATTTTTTTTTTGTTTTTTGCACTATTCTCTGTAAACTCTAGAAATTATTGTGCATGAAAATACCAGGAGATCAGCAGCCCTGAGATACTGACACCACCCCAACTGGAACCAACAATCACTTCACAGTCAGTCACTTAGATCACATTTCTTCTCCATTCTGATGTTGGTCTGAAAATCAACTGAACCCCTTGATTATATCTTCTGATCACCGAATTACTGCCATGTAACTGGCTGATTAGATATTTGTATTAACAAGTAGGTGTACAGGTGTACCTAATAAAGTGGCTATTGAGTCTCTATTAATGATTTAGAAAAGAGAATGAAATACAATATTGCCGAGATTGTGGAAAACAGCTGGTTGGGAGTGTGTGATGTGAAGTGATGCAGAAAGCTCTAGGGTGACTTAGACAGGTTGAATCGATGGGCAAATGTATGGCAGGTGCAGTATAATGTGGATAGATATGAAGTTATCCAATTTAGTGGCAATAACAGGAAGGCAGATTAACATTGAATGATGATACATTAGCAAAGGGAGAGGTGCAATCAGGCCTGGGTGTCCTTGTACACTGGTGGATGAAAGGAAGCATGTGGGTGTGTCCGATGGTCAAGAAGGCAAAATCAGAGCAAGGGCATTTGATTAGAGGAACTGTGGTGTTTTACTACAATTGTGACACCACACATTGAGTGTTAGATGCAGTTTTGGTCTCCTAATATGAGGAAGAACATTTTTGCTATGAAGGAAATACAGCCAAATTCGGCCTCACTGATTCCTGTGGTAAAGAAAAATTAGGATTAGATTTGTATTTTCTAGAATTTTGAACATGAAACAGTACAGTGCAGGCCCTTTAGCCCATGATGTTGTGCTAACCTTATAAACTACTCTAGCATTATTCTGACCTTCACGCCCACATAGCCCTCCATTTTTGTATCATCCATATGCCTATCTATGAGTCTCTTAGTTGTCTCCAATGTACCTGCCTCTGGCAACAGCTTCCACAACTCTAACACTCTCTATGTAAAATGCTATCTCTGACATCCCCTTTAGACTTTCTTCCAAACACCTTAAAGCTATGCCCCCGTCATATTAGCCATTTCTACTGTGGGAAGAAGTATCTAACTATCCATTTTATCTACATCTCTTATCATCTTGTACACCTCTCTCAAGTCACCTCTTATCCTCATTTGCTCCAGTGGGAAAAGCTGTATCTCAATTAACATATCCTCATAAGCCATACTCTCTAACCAACATCATCCTGTATAGATACTTAGATAGCAAATGTACTTTAACTCCTTAAAAATCTCCCCTGCACCTCTTTAAAGAGTCCACATCCTTCATACAGAACTGAACACGATATTCCAAGTGGTCTAACCAGAGTTTTATAGAACTGCAACATAGCCCTTCAACTCAACCCTCCAACTAATGGAGGCCAACACACCATACCCCTTCTTAACCACCCTATCAACTTGCGCTGCAAATTTGAAGGATCGAAGGACCGAGAAAACAACATCTCTCTGTTCCTCTACACTGTTAAGAATCTTGCCATTAACTTGGTGTTTTGCCTTCAGCTTTAACCTTCAAAATGTAAATCACTTCATACTTTTAAGGACTGAAATCCGTTGCCACTTCTCAGCACAGCTCTGCATCCTATCAGTGTCCCATTGTAACCTATAATACTATCCACAACCAACAATATTTGTGTCAACTGTAAACTTACCAACCCATCCTTCCACATCCTCATTCAAGTCAATTATAAAAATCACAAAGAGCTGTGGACACAGAACAGACCCCTGTGGGATATCACTGGTATCTGACCTCCAAGCAGGATATGTCCTATCTACGACCAACTTCTGCGTTCTGTGTGGAAGCCAGTTCTGAAATCTCACAGCCAGGCTTCCCTGAATCCTATGCCTTTGACATTCTGTATGAGCCTACCATGGGGAACCTTGTTAAATAACTTACTAAAATCTATGTATACCACATCCTCTGCTCTGCTTTCATAGGTTAGTTTTGTCACTTGCTCAAAGAATTCAGGCCTGTGAAGCATAACCTACCCCTCATAAAGCCATGTTGGCCATCCCTAATCAGACTATGTTTCTGTTATGTTCATAAATCCTGTCTCTAAGAATTCTCTAGAATATTTTGCCCATCACTGATGTAAGACTTACTGATCTATAATTCCCATGGTTATCCCTATTAATATCCGAAGTATAAATTGGGGATTTCAACCAGAACAACTTAAAAACCTCTGAACTACTACTACTACCAACATATCACCCATGGAACCGGAGGAGCCAATACACTTGACCTCCATTAAGAATGCTTACCATGCCATTCCACTCCCCCATTTTAGAAACTCTGATCACTTGGCTATACTTCTATTCCCAGCAAATAGGCAGAGATTAAGGACCACAGCACCAGGGGCGAGGTCCAAGAAAGTATGGCCAAGGGAGGCGGAGAGGTGATGGATGACTGCTTTGAGTTGGTGTACTGGACAATACTCAGGAATTCGTCTTCAAGTCTGAATGAATACAAGTTTGTGTGCCTTTGAGAATATAGTGGACATACCCAAATGTAAAGTCATTGGGTGTATTTAAAGCAGAGATAGATATATTCTTGATTAGCCAGGGATTCAAAGGGTATGGGGTGAAAGCAGGGGAGTGGGGATGACTGGAGGAAATGGATCAGTCCACGATTGAATGGCGGAGCAGATTCAATGGGCCAAATGGCCTACGCCTGCTCCTATATCTTATGGTCATGAGTGAACCAGGAGATTTGTAGTCTTCTGAGGGCTGGATTTGAGACATTCAAGACCAGTGATCCAGGAATATATAAGAAGTGTAGGTATGACTTGTGAAAGGCTATCTTTAAGACTGAGAAAAACAATTCCAAGTGAGGTTCGAGATGGAATCTGATACACATCAGCTCTGGCAGGTTTGCAGACCATTACTTCTGACAAAGAGAAATCTAACATTAAGAACGGCTGTGATGATTCACTCCTAAATGAGCACAAGACCTTTTATGCACACTTTGAAAAGGAGAATAAAACTACATCTATGTGAATCACTGCAGCATCCGGTGACACTATGATTTCTGTCTCAGAGGAAGACATCAGAACATCTTTCAAGAGGGTGAACCCTCTCAAGGTATCAGGCCCTGATGATGTACCTGGTAGGATCCTGGAAACCTGTGCCAAGCAACTGGCAGGAATGTTCAAGGACATCTTCAGACTCTGATTGCTGCAGTCAGAGGTTCCTACCTGCTTCAAAAGGGCGACAATCATATCAGTGTGCTAGAAGAGTAGGGTGAGCTTCTTCAACAACTATTGCCAAGTAGCATTCAGCAATCATATCAACTGTGATGAAGTTGAGATTGGTCATGGCTAGAATCAACTCTTGCTTAACAAAGGACCTGCACCCACTGCAATTTGGCTTTTTCCACAGCAGGTCTACAATGGATACAAACTTACTGGCTCTCCAATTGGCCATGGATCACCTGGACAATAGTAATGCTTATGTCAAGCTACTGTTTTTGATGATAGCTCTGCGTTCAACACAATCATACCCTCAGTTTTAATCAAAATGCTCCAAACCTGGGCCTCTGTACCGCCCTCTGCAACTTGATCCATGACTTCCTCATCGGGAGATCACAGTTTGTGCAGGTAGGAAATTACATCTCCTCCTTGCTGACAATCAACACTGGTGCACTTCAAGGATACATGCTTAGCCCACTGCTCTACTCTTATTATACCTATGACTGTGTGGCAGGCCACAGCTCAAATGCTGTCTACAACTTTGCTGATGATGCAACTATTGACAGAATTTCAGATGGCGAGGAGGAGGCATGCAGGAGCGAGTAAAACAGCTGGTTGAGTGGTGTTGCAACAACCTTTTTCTCAACATCAGTAAAACCAAGGAATTGAATGTGGATTTCAGGAAGGGGCAGTCAAGGGAACAAACACACCAGTCCTCATCAAGCAATCAGAAGTACAAAGGGTTTGTTTCAAGTTCCTGAGGATCAACATATTGATGCCATTATAAAGAAGACATGACAGGGGCTATACTTCATTAAGCGTTTGAGGAGATTTGGTCTGTCACCAAAGACTCACAATTGTTAACAGAGGTACAGTGGAGAGTATTCTAACTGGTTGCACCAGCACCTGGAAAGGAGGGCACATTGCACAGTATCAGAAAAAGCTGCAGAAAATTGTAAAGTCAGCCATCATCATCATACACACTAGCATCCCCAATATCCAGGACCCTTCAAAAGGCGATGCCTGAAGAAGGCAGCAACTATCATTAAGGACTCCCATCACCCATGAATGCCCTCTTCTGAGTGCTGCCATCAAGGCAGAGGTAAAGGTGCATGAAGCCAACACTCAACAGCTTCTTCATATCCACCATCAGATTTCTGAATGGACAATGAACCCACGAACACTTCCTCAGTAACTTTCCCTCCCTTTTTGCAGTACGTAGTTATTTTTTAAATTATACTTATTGTAATTTCTGATTTTAGTACAACATATTGCAATGTATTTCGAAACAACAAATTTCATGACATATGCTGGTGATAGTAAACCTGATTCTGATCCCTATTACCTTTCTTCAACAAAAGAATAAGCGGCACGGTAGCATAGTGGTTAGTACAACACTTTACTGTACAGGTGACCCAGGCCCAATTCCCACCACTGCCTGTAAAGAGTTTTGTACATTCTCCCCATAACCACATGCATTTCCTCCAGATACTCTGGTTTCCTCCCACAGTCCAAGGACCAGTTAGTAGTAAATAAACATTTGCCACCCTCCAATCTTCCGGTACAACTCCTATGGCCAACATGAAAAGGTACAGCAATCTCTTCCCTTGCCTTATTTGAAGATCAAAAGGGAAGCTCAGTGAAATTTCTAAGATATCGACAGAACTGTTCAGACTGGAGGTAGGTAGCATAATTCTAACATTGATGGAGTCTGGATCCAGGATTAACATCTTCAACATAAGTATTTCCACAGAATCTGGAAAACCACAATAAAAACACATAAAAAAAAGGCTGGAGGAAGTCAGCAGGTCAGGCAGCATCTATGGAGAGGATTATAATGAAGGGTCTTAGCCTGAAATGTTGATTGCTTATTCCTCTTCATGAATACTGCCTAACCCGCTCAGTTCCTCCAGCATTTTGTGTGTGTTAACATCTTTAGCATGGCGGATAAGCCATTTCAGACTGTGATGTGGAGGAATATCTTCAACTATGAAAATATATACCTCAGAAGCAATTGAGGCCAAATTATTAAATATATTCAAGAAGTTATATTCTAATGTTTAAAGACATTTAGAGATATAGGAAAAAAGCAGTAAGACTGAATTTGAATGATAAGCCATAATCATATTCATGGAAACATAGAAAGATAGAAAACCTGCAGCACAAAACAGGCCCTTCAGCCCACAAGGTTGTGCCAAACATGTCCCTACCCTAGAAATTACTAGGCTTACCTATAGCCCTCTATTTCTTTAAGTTCTAAATAGCTATCCAAAAGTTTCATGAAAGACCCTATCGTATCCGCTTCCACCACTGTTGCCAGCAGCCCATTCCACTCACTCACCACTTTCTGAGTAAAAAATTTACCCCTGACATCTCCTCTGTACCTACACCCCAGCACCTTAAACCTGTGTCCTCTTGTGGCAATCATTTCAGCCCTGGGAAAAAGCCTCTGACTATCCACATAATCAATGCCCCTCAACATCTTATACACCTCTATCAGGTCACCTCTCGTCCTCCGTCGCTCCAAGGAGAAAAGGCTGAGTTCACTCAATCTAACCTCATAAGGCATGCTTCCCAATCCAGGCAACATCCCTGTAAATCTCCTCTGCGGCCTTTTATATGGCTTCCACATCCTTCCTGTACTGAGGTGACCAAAACTGAGCACAGTACTCCAAGAGGGGTCTGACCAGGGTCCTATATAGCTACAATATTACCTCTCAGCTCCTAAATTCAGTTCCATGATCGATGAAGGCCAATACGCCATACGTCTTCTTAACCACTGAGTCAACCTGTGCAGCTGCTTTGAGTGTCCTGTGGACTCGGACCCCAAGATCCTTCTGATCCTCCACAATGCCAAGAGTCTTACCATTAATACTGCCATCATATTTGACCTACCAAAATGAACCACTTCACACTTATCTGGGTTGAACTCCATCTGCCACTTCTCAGCCCAGTTTTGATGAACCACTGTAACCTCTGACAGCCCTCCATGATTCCACAACACCCCCAACCTTTGTGTCATCAGCAAATTTACTAACACATCCCTCCACTTCCTCATCCAACTCATTTATAAAAATCACAAAGAGAAAAGGTCCCAGAACAGATCCCTGAGGCACACCACTGGTCACCAGCCTCCATGCAGAAAATGACCCATCTACAATCACTCTTTGCATTCTGTGGGCAAGCCAGTTCTGGATCCACAAGGCCATGTCCCCCTGGATCCCATGCCTCCTTACTTTCTCAATAAGCTTTGCATGGGGTACCTTATCAAATGCCTTGCTGAAATTCATATACACTACATCTACTGCTCTTCCTTTATCAATGTGTTTAGTCACATCCTCAAAAAATTCTATCAGGCTCATAAGGCACAACCTGCCCTTGACAAAGCCATGCTGACTCTTCCTAATCATATCATGCTGACTCTTCCTAATCATATCATGCTTCTCCAAATATTTATAACTCCTGCAGCTCAGGATCTTCTCCATCAACTTACTAACTACTGAAGTAAGAGTCACTGGTCTATAATTTCCTGGGCTATCTCTACTCCCTTTCTTGAATAAGGGAACAGCATCTGCAACCCTCCACTCCTCCAGAACCTTACCAATATTTTATTGAATTTTACATATATTTCACATATACAAATAAACAATAATAATAAAATAAACAGTGAAGCATGTCTTAATTTTTTTCACAATCATCAAAGGAAAAGAAATATAACATTTCACATCCTTCACATATTTAACAAAGAAATAAAATAAAAACACATCAGAAAAAAAAAACCGTAGAAGCACTCAACAACACACAGCTATTTCAAAATGACTGTGCATCTTGAAGTCCAAGAAAATCCACTAAAGGAAATTCTCCTGCCCTTCCTCTGGTTATGTAAGTCAGTCTCTCCAATACAATACAAGATGCCATCTCCTTCACCCATACATGTATCGAAGGTATATCCATTTTTCTCCAAGATAAAGCTATCATTCTCCTGGCCTGCTGAAGTCCAAAGTTAATTAAAATTGACTATTTTGAATTAATAGCAAAGTTCTTTGGATATATACCTAGTACACACATTTTTGCTTGGTGGGGCACCTTTACTCCAACAATCTCAGATATAGTCTGAACAACTGTTTTCCAGCATTTTTTTTAAATTTTAGGCAGTCCCATACACAGTGAAACAGAGTACCCATTTTTTCTAAAAATCTAACTCAAGAGTCTGGGATGTCAGGGGACCAACGGTTCAGTTTGACAGGGGTAATGTAAGTTCTCATTAACCATTTGTATTGTAATAGCTTCATTCTTGTGTTAATTGATGGTTTGGGGCTTTTAAGCATGCCATTTCCCACTCAGTCTCTTGTATGTCCCGTCCCAATTGATGATGCAAAGATCATTGCCAGAGGCTCAATAATCTCCTCCCTTGCCTCCCATAGTAGCCTGGGGTACATCTCATCTGGTACCAGTGACTTAGCCAACTTGATGCTTTGCAAAAGCGCCAGCACATTCTCTTTCTTAAAGTCTATATGCTCAAGCTTTTCAGTCCGCTGTAAGTCATTCCCTACAATCGTCAAGGTCCTTTTCCGTAGTGAATACTGAAGCAAAGTATTCATTAAGTACCTCCACTTTTTCCTCTGGTTCTATACACACTTTTCCATTGTCACACTTAATTGGTCCAATTCTCTCATGTCTTATCCTTTTGCTCTTCACATACTTCTAGAATGCCTTGGGGTTTTCCTTAATCCTGCTCGCCAAGGCCTTCTCATGGCCTCTTCTGGCTCACCTAATTTCATTCCTAAACTCTTTCCTGCTAGCCTTATAATTTTCAAGATCTCTATCATTACCTAGTTTTTTGAAACTTTCATGAGCTCTTCTTCTTGACCAGATTTTCAACAGCCTTTGTAGACCATGGTTCCTGTACCCTACCATCCTTTCCTTGTCTCATTGGAACATACCTATGCAGAACACCACACAAATATCCCCTGAACATTTGCCACATTTCTGCTGTACATTTCCCTGAGAACACCTTTCCCCAAATTATGCTTCCAAGTTCCTGCCTGAAAGCTTCATATTTCCTTTTACTTCAATTAAATGCTTTCCGAATTTGTCTGTTCCTATCCCTCTCCAATGCTATGGTAAAGGAGATAGAATTGTGATCACTATCTCCAAAATGCTCTCCCACTGAGAGACCTGACACCTGACCAGGTTCACTTCCCAATACCAGATCAAGTACAGACTCTCCTCGTTTATATATTGTGTCAAAAAACCTTCCTGAACACACCTAACAAATTACACCCCATCTAAATCCCTTGCTCTAGGGAGATGCCAATCAATATTGGGGAAATTAAAATCTCCCAACATAACAACCCTGTTATTATTGCATCCTTCCAGAATCTGTCTCCCTATCTATTCCTCGATGTCCCTGTTACTATTGAGAGGTCTATAAAAAACATTCAGTAGTTATTGAGCCCTTCCTGTTCCTAATTTCCACCCACAGAGAATCAGTAGACAATCCCTCCATGACTTCCTCCTTTTCTGCAGCTGTGACACTATGTCTGAACAGCAGTGCCACACCCCCACCCCTTTTGCCTCCCTCCCTGTCCTTTCTGAAACATCTAAAGCCTGGCACTCTAAGTAACCATTTCTGCCCTGAAACCATCTAAGTCTCTGTAATGGTCACAACATCATAGTTCCAAGTACTGATCCACACTCTAAGCTCATCCGCTTTGTTCATAATACTCCTTGCATTAAAATAGACACATCTCAAACCATCAGTCTGAGCCTATCCCTTCTCTATCACCTGCTCATCCTCCCTCTCACACTGTCTACAAGCTTTCTCAATTTGTGAGCCAACTGCTACTTCCTTCATCTCTTCAGTTTTGTTCCCACCCCCCAACAATTCTAGTTTAAACTCTTCCCAATAGCCTTAGCAAACCTCCCTGCCAGGATATTGGTCCCCCTTGGATTCAAGTGCAACCAGCCCTTTTTTTTTACAGGTCACACCTGCCCCAAAAGAGGTCCTGATGATCCAGAAATCTGAATCCCTGCCCCCACTCCAATCCCTCAGCCATCCATTTATCCTCCACCTCACTTTAATCCTATACTCACTGTCACATGGCACAGGCAGTAATCCCCAGAATACAACCTTTGAGGTCCTGCTTCTCAACTTCCTTCCTAACTCCCTGTAGTCTGTTTTCAGGACTTCCTCCCTTTTCCTACCTATGTCATTAGTACCAATATGTACTACAGCCTCTGGCTGTTCACCTTCCTGCTTCAGGATATCATGGACACGATCAGAAACATCCTGGATCCTGGCACCTGGGAGGAAAACTACCATCCGAGTTTCTTTCTTGTGTCCACAGAACTGCTTGTCTGACCCCCTAACTATGGAGTCCCCTATCACTGCTGCCATCCTCTTCCTTTCCCTACCCTTCCAAGCCATAGGGCCAGCTCTGTTGCTTCCCCTCAGGTAGGCTGTCACCCCCCCAACAGTACTCAAACAGGAGTACTTATTGTTAAGAGGGACAGCCATACGGGTACTCTCTAGTATCTGACTCTTGCCCCTCCATCTCCTGACTGTTACCCACTTATCTGTCTCCCAAGGCCCCTCCGTGACTACTTGCCTATAGCTCCTCTCTATCAGCTCCTCACTTCCCCTGACCAGATTAAGGTCATCAAGCTACATCTCCAGTTCCCTAACCTGATCCCTAAGGAGCTCAACTTGACATACCTGGTGCAGATGTGGCTGTCTGGGAGGTTGGGAGTCTATGTTTCTATGTTCTATGTTAATGGAAGTTAATGGCAGTATACTTAGGAATGTGGAGGAACGTAGGGATCTTGGGGTCCAAATCCATTGATCCCAAAAAAGTGCCATGCAAATTGATAGGGTAGTTAAGAAGGTATATGTTGTGTTGGACTTCATTAGTTGGGGGATTAAGTTCAAGAGGTACAAGGTAATGTTGTAGCTCTATGAAACCGCATTTGGAATATTGTGTTGGGTTCTGGTCACATTATAGAACATAGAACATAGAACGGTACAGCACATTACAGGCCCTTTGGCCCACAATGTTGTGCCGACCCTCAAACCCTGCTTCCCATATAACCCCCCACCTTAAATTCCTCCATATACCTGTCTAGTAGTCTCTTAAACTTCACTAGTGTGTCTGCCTCCACCACTGACTCAGGCAGTGCATTCCACGCACTAACCACTCTCTGAGTGAAAAACCTTCCACTAATATCCCCCTTGAACTTCCCTCCCCTTACCTTAAAGCCATGTCCTCTTGTACTGAACAGTGGTGTGCTGGGGAAGAGGCGCTGGCTGTCCACTCTGTCTATTCCTCTTAATATCTTGTACACCTCTATCATGTCTCCTCTCATCCTCCTTCTCTCCAAAGAGTAAAGCCCTAGCTCCCTTAATCTCTGATCATAATGCATACTCTCTAAACCAGGCAGCATCCTGGTAAATCTCCTCCGTACCCTTTCCAATGGTCAGGATGTCAAGGCTTTAGAGAGCATATAGAGGTGATTTGCCTGGATGTTTCCTGCACTAGAGCATATGTTTTATAAGGAAAGGTTGAGCGAGCTGGTCTTCTCTCTTTGGAGCAAAGGAGAATGAATGGAGACTCTATAGATGTTTATAGTATGATAAGAGGCATAGGCAGAGTTTCTTGGACTTACTGAGCCTGCCTGCAAGATAACAAATCTCAGGGTTGTATATGATGACATTTGTGCACTTTGTTAATAAATGGACTTTGAAGTTTGAACTTTGGCGGAGCAGGCTCAAAGGCCTGAATGGCTTTCTCCTATTTTCTACGCTTTTATGCTTCCCTATGGTAATAGGAAACATGATACAGTGACCCTCCTATATATTTAAGCATTGGACAGAATTAAATTTAATAGAGTATTAAGGTTTGCTACTGGGCACAATAAATAGAACAAACCTTTTTCAGAGAGTATTAGCAATAAATGAAATGAAAGAGTTCTACTTCAGATGACAGGAGAAGTATGAGTGAAAAGGAACTCACAGGGGAGCAATCAAAGGCAGGCAATGTCCGTGTTGCATTTAGAAATGTGAAATACATGAATATTTAAGGAAATTGGATTTCAGATGCCTCCGGATAAGATGGAGTGTTAGGGAGGGTTGTGGACAGAGATTAGATACAGTAATTCATTCACTGCATGGTAAGCCGAATGAAGGTTGTAAGAGCTTACAAGAGTCAAGCTTTAGCAAGACACCTGAATGAAAATCGAAGCAAATTATTGATGTTAATGGAAATTTTGGATGTAACTAAGTGATAAATTATATTCTGCATTTTATACCTCATGTTATGAATTCAGCACTGGTCCATGTAAAAAACAGTAAAATAGAGAGTACAGCATTTCCCACAAAAAAGTCATTTCAGAGTTGACATGATGGCACAAATACTAGCAGCATTTATAACCCTGTGTTGCAGTGGAAATAAAACCTTGTCTGTAAGATGGGGGGGGGGGGTTGATTTTTTGTATTTTGCATTTATTTTTATTATTAGACCACCTTTCCCAACTAAATTTACAGCCATTTTACTCATTCAAGAGAGATGCCAGAAGAAAAACATTTTCTTTCCATTTCATATTGCTTTCCTCTACACGGCCGACAGTTACATGAGACAGCATCTCAAGCTGACAGATTTTTCATGAAGCATTGGAGATAAAAAAAAATCTACCTTAAGCTGCACAGCTGCAGAGGTGAGGTTAATAGGATAGATCACAGTAAATTGTGATTAGTCTCAGTCGGGGAGATTGACTCACCACTGGTGGTTTAGTTTCTCTTCTTTGTTTAGGAATATTTGTGCAACTGGACTGATTGTTAGTAGGTATTTTTACTTCTTACCTCTTTCCTTTAGTAGTCCGAGTTCTTCCCGCCAGGCTGAAAACAATTTTCACTTCTGGTTCCAGTAACTCAGATCTTACACCTGACCCATCTATTCTATATATTATAGTCTACCTGTTCTCATAAACACAAGAAAGACTGCAGAGGCTGGGAATCCAAACACATGAAATACTGGAGGAATTCAGCGGGTCAGGCAGCATCTATGGAAATGAATAAACAGTTGATGTTTTGAGCTGAGACCCTTCTTCAGGACTGAGAAGGAAGGGGAAAGAGGTCAGAACAAAAAGGTGGGAGGGGAGGGGAAAGAGGCTACTGGAGGTGATAGGTGAAGTCAGGTGGGTGGGAAAGGCCAACGGATGGGGAAGAAGGAATCTGGTAGGGAAGCTGAATGGATCATAGGTAAAAGGGAAGGAGAAGGGGACCCAAGGGGAAGTGATAGGCAGGTGAGAAGAGGTAAAAGTCTGGAATAGATGAAGAGGGGAGGAGGGAGGGAATTTTTACCAAAAACAGAAATCAATATTAATGCCATCAGTGTGGAGGCTATCCTGACAAAATATAAAGTGTTGCTTCTCCATCTTGAGGGTGGCCTCACCTTGGTACGTGTGTAAGCCATGGTAATTTATACTGTTATACCAGCTCTCATTCCTTATCTGTACATCCCATTCCTAACCCATATCTCCCAATCATGAACTATTCAGCATTTAATACTATCATTCCCACAATCCTGATTCAGAAGTTGCAGAACCAGGGCCTCTGTTCCTCCCTCTGCAATTGGATTCTCAACATCCTAACCGGAAGACCAGAATCTGTGTGGATTGGTGATAACATATCTTCCTTGCTGATGATCAACACTAGTGCACTTCAGGGGTGTGTGCTTAACCCACTGCTCTGCTCTCTATATACACATGACTGTGTAGCAAGGCATAGCTCAAATACCATCTATAAATTTGCTGATGATACACCCATTGTTGGTAGAATCTAAGATGGTGAGGAGAGGATGTAGAGGAGCGAGATATACCTACTAGTGGAGTGGTGTCGCAGCAACAACCTGGCACTCAATGTCAGTAAGACGAAAGAGCTGATTGTGAACTTCAGGAAGGGTAAGATGAAGGAACACATACTAATCCTCGTTGAGGGATCAGAAGTCAAGAGAGTGGACAGTTTAAAGTTCCTGGATGTCAAGATCTCTGAGGACATAACCTGCTCCCAACATATCAATGCAGTTATAAAGAAAGCAAGACAGTGGCTATACATTATTAGGAGTTTGGAGAGGTTTGGCACTCAAAAACCTATAGTTGTACAATGGAGAGCATTTTGACAGGCTGCATCACTGTCTGGTATGGAGGGGTTACTGCACAGGACCGAAAGAAGCTGCAGAAGTTGTACATCTAGTCAGCTCCATCTTGGGTACTAGCCTTCGAAGTACCCAGGACAGCTTTAGGGAGTGATGTCTCAGAAAGGCAACGTCCATTATTAAGGACCTCCAGCACCCAGGGCATGCCCTTTCCTCACTATTACCATCAGGTAGGAGGTACAGAAGCCTGAAGGCACACACTCAGCGATTCAGGAACAGCTTCTTCCTCTTTGCCATCTGATTCCTGAATGGACATTGAATCTTTGGACACTACCTCACTTTTTTTAATATACAGTATTTCTGTTTTTGCATGTTTTTGTAATCTATTCAATATACGTAATTGATTTACTTGTTTATTTAGTAGTTTTTTATTTTATCTATTATCAATATTTTTTCTGCTAGATTATGTATTGCATTGAATGGCTGCTTCTAAGTTAACAAATTTCATGTCATATGCCATTGATAATAAACCTGATTCTAATTCTGTATATATCCTCATTACCTTTCACTCACTCTTACCCTATGTGTTAAACTGTTGATCTGTGCTATCTGGCTTTATCCCCATAGTTCACATTGTCCATTGCTGCTCAATATATTCCACCTTGCTTGGCTAATTTAGTTTGCTAGTTCTGACTTTAATTTACTCTGCTTTTACTCAACTTCCTCCAGTTTCCTCAACTGCCTCCTAAAATTCAGTGATCCTGCAAAATTAGAAGTCATAATGAAAAGTGCTGTGAAATCTTTATGAAAGAATCTGTTTTATTTCTGTCCATAGATGCTGTCTGACCTGTTGAGATCCTCTAGCATTGTGTGTATGTGTGTTTGTGTTGCTAAAGAAGCTGAATCATTGGATTTAGTGGACCATAACATCAACAACTCCCTGTTGAGACAATCGAAGGTTGATCTTCTTCTATAATTCTATCCAATTCTTAGGAAACTACCAGTGCCATGGGTAAAACTTCAAGCCTTAAGTGTTAGGAGTGGTATATGTGCATATCAATTTCAGGTCCAGATGGCTATTTGCATTTATAACCTCACCAGGTAATTGGGCACTATGTTGTTATTGTCTCCACCACCACAGGCCCCCTGATATCTATGCTACCAGACTCAAGGCACCTCCACTACAATGGTAAACCAAATCTACCCTTCTGCTAATCCTTCGCTGATACATCAACCATTCAACCTGTTCTGAAATGCACACCGGAAGCATTTTAATTCTGATACCAGTGATCCCTAATGGGGCTCTAATCCCATATAAATAGGGGTGATGATTATAACCAAGCTGAAGAGATGGAAAACCTAGAAAGCATGCAAAAGGATCAATTTTGTTTGTCATATACATGTTCATCTTCCAAGAGGACCACAGCCTTGTAGTGGTTTGGAGGCTTGCTTGCCTCATTGACCTAGAAGCATGTTGGCTGGAGCCAGGGCTTTATGCTTTGGCTCTTGTTAGGATCACCCATGCCAAACAGGTCAAAGTGTAGAGGACAGACTAAGAGTGGTCCACCAGTCCTCCAGGTTCCTGAGTCTTCACTCAGGACTTAATGGCTGACAGTAGTGGAAACCAAGGGGAAGCCACAGACATGGTGATGGAAGCCCTGAAGACTACCACAGATGGCTGACCGTCATTGCTACCCTAAAAGCTAGCGGCGTAACAGGCAGTAAGTAATGATACATGTAGTATACATGTAGTGTATTAGGAATTTGCTGTGTGTTGGTCAGGGCATGGCATGTAACAGAAACAACACTCAACAATTATAAAGAGTTATATAAAAATAAAGAATTACACCCAAAAATAAAGATTAAAGGATAGATATGGAATAGAACGTATTACCAGCATGTATTTGAAATGTAAACGGCAATATCAAAAGTGGTTTAAATTATCTACAATACAGCAGTGACAGCAGTAATAGATGGGGGGTGGGGAGCTAATTATTTTACAAGTCTTGTAGAATACTATATTTGTGCCTCCTTGAGTACATGGCCACCAAGACAGTCCTCCTCATTGTGATAGCCATCCCGTGGCAGGAAGGAGTGGAGGCTGCCCATGAGCGGAAGAGGCTGAAGTACGCAGAACTGGTGGCTAAGTGTAAGGAAGTTGGCAGGAGGACAATATTCTACCCTGCAGAGGTAGGATGCCAGGGCTTCGTCAGCGCATTGACAACAAGGCTTCTCCGCAATATGCCAGTGACTGGAACGAGGCTCAGAAGGGCCACCAGAGAGTTGGCTGAAGAGGCAGGAAAGGACAACTTTTGGCAGTGGATGAGGATGAAGTACAGGAATTGGGGACTGACTAATACCACTGGAAGCTGCAGGGCATGGCAGGGAGACTGCTCCACCACCAGGAGATGTACTAGGGCTAAGGGAACAAAACATCAATGAGCGGCAGTCCCTAGTTCATGACCCTGCAGCTGACCTAAGGGCACTATTGGAGGTGCGGCAAGCAGCAATACCAAGAAGGAAACATTTTCCTGTAAACCTCATTGAATGTCATACAGATTTGGGTAGTGTTAGTCTGAACCTGTCAGGATTAAAATTACCCTCAAATGAATACACAAGTCTTCCTTCTTGGCTGGGTATCATTACCATGAAGTGTAATTAAGTAGAGGAAGCTCAGCAGCCCTGCTGGCACCAGTTTCCCCCGGTGACATTTTACGTGGCCCCTCAGCATTGAGTTAAAGTTTGACGTGCATTACCTGGTCAGCCACAGCTCGAGCCAGTTTATCCATTCTGGACCCAGCCTCTGCGATCTTCTTTGCTGCATTGATAACATCGGAAGTATTTTTTAGCGGCCCCTTGCCCCTACAAGATATTGGAAAACAAAATAAAAGTAATAAGTGAATCTTCTAGTTCAGTAAAATTGGAGTTGAACTAATACATTGAAAATAATTTTGGAGTGGGATTAAGATCTCAATCTTGCAATTGTATGGAGAGAAAGTGAATTCTTTTGGGAACAATAAGCAAAGAAGCCTTGTATTGGATGTAAGAGAATACTAAATGATCCCTATATTAAAACAAATTAGTTGCAACAACTAGAACAACAGCAACAAATACGAGATCAACATGTCTGTTATCATTTCACCAGTAATGTAATAACAAGAAAGTCACTGACGTTCGAGAAATGGCCAAGGCAAGAATGGCTGAGAGAATAATAGATAGAAGTAAAGAGTACAAAAAGATAAATCACATCTGCAAAGGCCTCCATGATAAACGATGTTCTAAAGTCTCCACCTAAATCAGTCACTACCCTTTTCCTAGTCTGGTCTATGCTCACAGAGAATTCCCATTTTCAATTACAGCTCTTTTCAAATTATTTAAGTCCTTGTAGTATGTTCAAGGGGCATTAACAGCTTTAACCTTTGACAACAGCACTCTGAATCAGATCTATTATCTTGGGTGATATTTTAGGAGCACAGACTTATACTGCAGTTGAAAGAGATACATGTGTGTTCACCTTTATTAAATTTATTTTTAAAGTTTTCTATTTTACTTCTTTTAAATTTATCTTTACACCTCCCATCTCTTAAAATGGGAGACTCCCAGGCTTCATCGATCACCTCTCACCTTTTCATTTCATTCCCCCCTACCCCTACCCCACCCACACACCTTCCCCCTCACCTGGCTTCACCTATCACCTCCCAACTCATACTCCTGCCCCTCTGTCAACTTCTCACTTTATGCCCTCCTCTCTCACCTTGCTCCACCTATCCGCTGCCAGCTTGCGCCCATACCCCTCTCCCCCCCACCTTCTTTTTCGGTCTTCTATTCCCTTCTTTTCCAGTCCTGTTGAAGGGTCTCAGCTAGAAACATTGTCTGTTTATTTCCCTCCATTGAGGCTTCCTGACCTGTTGAGTTCTTCCAGCATTTTGAGTGTGTTGCACTGGATTCCAACATGGCAAAATCTCTGTGTTTATCACCAGGGTTCTTATGGTTTGGGGTGGAAAATAGATATTAGATAAGTGACGAACAGGCAGCATGCCACTGAGAATGCTAAGCAAACAGAGATGCACTCTGGGAGTTATGATGAATCAGAAGACTCAACAAGGGAAGAAGTGTGTGACATTGGGGGTACAAGATGACAGTATGACAAGGGCCAAGACAACCAGCTGGAGAACACGCCCATCTCTAGGTACTGCTGAAATAAATGACCTATAGGGCAAAAAATGGTATTAAGAAGAAAAAATATGCATGTATGGTAGGTGTCTGGAATACATTGCCTACTGCTGTAGTGAAAGCAGGCTTCCATGTGGTCTTGAAGAGAGAATTAGATTAACATATGGTGAGGAAGTTTTTTTCAAGGTTGCAGAGAAAAGACTGGGGAACTGGAGCTAATGGCG
Organism: Hypanus sabinus; assembly: GCF_030144855.1. NCBI lineage: Eukaryota > Metazoa > Chordata > Chondrichthyes > Myliobatiformes > Dasyatidae > Hypanus > Hypanus sabinus. Next base: position 174,054,297 of record NC_082708.1, on the reverse strand, counting down.
GTGAGCTGAAATGGACATGATGAGACTAACTGTCCCCTGAGCTGTAACCATTCTGTGATTTTGAACTGAAAGGTTTCAAGCAAAAAACAATAAAAAGTTAGTAAATTAGTGGATATGTATCAGGTATCCTTCCTCAAGTATAACTCATTTTCAGCACAGAAGAACTTTGGCACGTGTAACAGAATCACACAGTAAGGATATCACATATGCTGTATTCTACTGTACATGAAGGCTTATGGAGAGCCTTGCATGCTCTTCTGTAGCTTAAAGGTCCATCTCAACCTTGGCTGTTTTCTGTAAGTCCAGCAATACTGAATCTTACAGAACATGTCCTTATCTTCTAATATCTTCATTGATTGTCATCACTCCACTATCACAGACATCAAGCAACTCCACTACTCCTTTCTACCTGATCTTTCTCCAATTATGCTTCAACCTTCAAGAGCGTCCCTCTGCCACTGTTCCTCTGATCTCCTAACTCTGCCATGGACAAGACCTGCCACCTTGAGCATCCAGAATTTCAAATGATCACACTCTTGTTGGCCTCATACCAAACTGATGCAGGCAGCGACTCTTCCACATATTTAAACAGGTGCTTTGCTGAAGATTTTCCAGCCCATATAGTTCAATGGTCCAGTCTTAAAGAAAAAGATCTTGGCATTGCAACAGTAGATGAGCTGCCAAGGATATGCCATGACTGTCTGAGAGCATGCCAGGGTCATGCTCCATTATAGAGGAACAGGCACTTTGAAAGAAACTACTGGGCAACAGTTGCTAAAGGCTTTAAGTACTTGGAACCATTCAATATGTGGTATGTACTGTATGTGAGTGAATGATTATCTGAATGAGTGTGTGTGTGTGTGTGTTCGTTCACATTGGTACATTGGTGTTAGTCTTTTCATTTTTTGCCTGGCAGGTGAAGAGAAAGACTTGCTTTAATATGTTGCTTTCAATCGGCTCACTAAAGCACTTTACAGTCAATAAAGTACTTTAGAATTGCAGTAACTCAGGAAACACAACAGACAATCTGTGTGCAGCAAACCCCCACTGTGTAATAGTCTGATAACCAGATACTTTGCACTGTTGGTAATACAAGTTAAGGTAACAGATACTTGGCTAGGACACTTAAATAACCTTCTTCAAAATATTGCTTTGGCAATTTTATATCCACCTTAAGAGAGTCATATACAAATGACAGAACCTCTGACATTGCAGCATTCCCTCAGCACAGCAGTCATGGACTATTGATGTACATGGATCAATTCAGATAAGTAGTCTTGACCCAAAATCCTGAATGGCTATTTCCTATGATAGATACTGCCTGCCCCACTGAGTTCCTCCAGTATCTTGTGTGCTGTTCCTTTTATGCCTTGCCTAATTAAGTGTTAGCCCAAATGCCTCTTAAACATAGTACAGGTTTCCCCCACTATCCAAAAGTAGAGTGTTCTTATTAAAACCGTTTGTAAGCCGCAATGGCGTAAAACGAAGAAGCAATTACCATTAATTTATATGGGAGAAAATTTTTGAGTGTTCCCAGACCCAAAAAATAACCTACCGAATCTCCCAAACCCGAAAAATAGCCTACCAAATCATACCAAATAATACATAAAACCTAAAATGACACTAACGTAATAACAGCAGGAATGATATGATAAATACACTGCCTATAAAGGAGAAATAATGTATGTACAGTGTAGTTTCACTTACCAGAATTGGGAAGACAGTGAGTACACTGGAATGTTCACGCATTTTTCTATCATACAGTTCTTTGTAAGCACTCAAAACATCCTGCAAACCTGCCCTAAACCGACGTGCCCTTTCAAAATTAAAGTCACGTTTTTCTGCAATTATTGCAGCATTGTCAATCGTAGCAAAAATCTTTCACCGTTCAAAGCTCTGGCGGCTTGATGCTGAGAAGCTGAGTGTTTTGCTGAGAGCAGAACAAGCACTGAACGTTATTTTCGCTTTTCACCACTCTCGCTGCTCAGGGTGCTCTGTAATGGCTCGCTGCAGAACAAATGCTGAATGCTATTTTCACTTTTCGCCTTTCTTTGTAAAAGCAAAAATCCTCTTCGGATTTCTTTCGGTTAGCGAAAACAGGTACTAATGTAGGTCTTTTATAAAAGCGAAGTGGTATAAAGCAAACTTTCGTAAAGCAGGGGATACCTGTAACTGTATATGATTCCACCACTTGCTCCAAGAGCATATTCCAGACATCAGGGTAAAGAAAAGCTTACTCCTCAGACCCCTTTTAAAATGTATTCCTCTCACTTTTCACAATGCCCTTGTGTTTTTGATAGCACTACCACAGAAAAAGAAATAGATTCTACCTATGCCTCTCACAATCTCAAGCAGGTCAACCTTCTTATTCTGGGGAAAACATGCTTAGCCTCTCCAATCTGTCCCCATAACTATAAGTCCTCCAACCTAGGCAACTTCCTGGTGAATATCCTCTACATAATCACATTCTTTCTATCGGTAGGTACCGTAGTGGTTAGTGTACCGCTATTACAGCGCCAGCAATCACTGATCGGGTTTAATTCTTGCTCCTGCTTGTAAAAGAGTTAATACATTCTCCCTGTGGCCGTGTAGGTTTCCTTTGGGTGCTCTGGTTTCCTCCTACATTCCAGAGATGTGTGGTTAGGGTTAGTTATTTGTGGGAGTGCTATGTTGGCAGCAGAAGCATGGCGACACTTGCAGGCTTTCACCAGTACATCCTGACTAAGCTGATTTGTTGCAAAAGACACATTTCACTGTATGTTTCGACGTACCTGCACAAATAAAGCTAAATTTTTCTCATTATCTTCAGCGTGGTGATCAGCAATGTGCACAATATTTCAAGAGCTGTGCAGCAGTGCTTTGTAATGTCCTGACTCTTATATACCATGCCCACTCAAGTAATAAGTTAACATTCATCTTGGTTTTGCTAAAAGGGTAACACCACTGATAAGATATCACTCCTTGAGAACTGTACTAAAGTGCTAGAAGTTTTATATATACTAAAGTTCTGGACTGGAAGGTCATATACAACCACTGATTCAGAAGTGAGATTGCTTCCAACTGAGCCACCTTGACATTTAACTCTAAAACAGTTTCCACTGAATTACAAAGTGGCAACTTTGTCGGGAATGTGAGTGTACCATTTTCTCAGAAACATCAGTACCAAAAAAAAACACAGGAAGTGAACAGAGGATGCTAGCAGAATACTAAACACGACACAAGCATTTGCAATTTGAAGACTGTAAATTAAAATAAACCTTGAAAATTATGCTGAAAGTGATCAAGATCTGTCAAATCCTTCAATAAAAGCCATGTCAAAAACGGAAACTGAATTTTTTATCATTAATTTCAGGCTGAAATTTACAACCAGCTTAAAATGCACTCTTGCAGGCATTTGAACTTCATTTAACTAGTGTCTTATACTTCACTCAGATGCTCATTATTCTGCAAGCACATGGCCAATCTTTTGCAAACTACGTGGAAAAGAGTTAAGGGGCAATTCATGAAATAGTGAAGAGTTTTAGAACACCATCTGTGCTCATAATGATCATCATTTGCATTCGATGTTTTTCATCAATTTAATTTTAATTAAATAGTTCCCTGCTTTGTGCCATTAATAGGATCCAAAACCATAACCAATGGAATATGCTTCATATTCTAACTAAAGAATAGATTTCTGCAACTTGTAGGCACTTCTACTACTGTAGGGTTCAGGAAAGTTTTAATGAACTAGTCAAGCAAAAGAGATAGCAGACACAAGTCACTTCAAAAAAGTGTGAACATTATTTGGGCATTAGGAGGAAAAATGTAAGAAAAGGTAAATACAGTAACTATTAGAATACCAAGAGCAGAGAAGAAGCAGGATCTTGGATTCCATGTCCACACAACCCTGTAGGTAGCAGAACAGATAAACAAGGTGGTTAAGAAGGCATATCAGATATTTATCCTTCATGGATAATACAAAGAATATGAATACGAGGAGGTTATGGCAGGACTGTATTAAAATTTTAATTAAGGTACAACTGGGACACTGCAAATACTTCCAGCCACCACATCAGAAGAAAATTGTGATAGCACCGAAGAGGATAAAGGACAGAGTTTTACACTGCCAGGACTAACAAATCTGAACTGTGAGGAAAAATTTAATTGGCTGGGGTTGTTTTCTTTGCAACAGAGGAGACTGAGTCAAGAGGTAGTTGAAATTAATAAAGTGGGGAAGGGATTATTTCCCTTGGCAGAGAGATCAATAATGAGTTGGCATAGATTCAAAGAAGAATTGAAAGAGAGCTGAGGAATTTGCTTCACCCAAAGGAGGAAGAGAGTCTAATTCGTTAACTGAGTTGAGGTAGAAACAGATATCCTGTCACATTTAAAAATGGCTTGGATTAGAAGGTAATAATGTAACCTACAAAAGCTGAAAATTCAGATACATTTGGAGAATTCTTTACAGGCAAGAAAGAAAAGTCTCAATGGTCTTCTGTATTATAATTTTTTTCTGAGTTCATATTAAGGACTCCTTGGCATTTTTATTCCAACTGTGTACTTTATTTACCTCAAGAATTGATCAAGCATATTAATGATGTAGATTATGTGACAGTGAGCTGTGAACTAGAGAAAATAATTTTTTAAAAAATTTACTTTTGGCCCTCTTCTCTCTTGGACCACACTGTGCCGGGTCCACAGGAAATGCCATGCAACTGCACTTCACCTAGCCATCGCTGGCCAGTCTTACCCTTACCCATGCACCATTTCAACCCGAGTCACTCATCTTAGGTACGTAATCTCCAGCAAATACTTTCTACTCTGCAACCCAAGGTTCTGCTCTGCTTTAGTTGTCATCAGCTATACATATAATGTATTAAGAGCAAGAGGATAACAAGGGAAAGGTAGGACCACTCAAGAATAAAGGAGAGAACACATGCTTGAAGAAGGAGGGTGTGGGTGAGGTCCTAAATGAGTGAATTGCCTCAATATTTACCAAGGAGAAGGATATGGGAAATAGTGGAGCATGATATTATGCTAGGGCATCTTGAACTTAGGAAGAGGTAGAGATTGGTCTCTTGAAGAACAATAAAATGGATAAGTCCCCAGAGACTGAAAAAATAAATTTCAGTTTATTAAGAAAGCAAGAGATGAGCCTGCTGGGGACTTGACTTAAGAACATAAGAACTAGGTTCAGGAGTGAACCATCTGGCATGTTGAGCCTGCTCCACCATTCAATAAGATCATGTCTGATCTGGCCATGGACTCATCTCCACTTACATGCCTTCCCCCCATAACCCTTAATTCCCCTACTATGCAAAAAATCTATCCAACCTTGTCTTAAATATATTTACTGAGGTAGCCTCCACAGCTTCACTGGGCAGAGAACTCCATAGATTCACCACTCTCTGAGAGAAGCAGTTCCTCCTCATTTCCATCCTAAACCTATTCCCCCAGATCTTGAGGCTATGTCCCCTAGTTCTTGTCTCACTTACCAATGAAAACAATTTTCCTGCCTCTATCTCTCCTTTTCATAATTTTATATGTTTCTATAAGATCTTCTCTCATAGTTCCAGGTGACTCAAACTCTCCTCATAGTTTAATCCCCTCATCTCTGGAATCAACCTGGTGAACCTCCTCTGCATTGCCTCCAAAGCCAGTATATCCTTCCTCAAGTAAGGAGACCAGAACTGCACACAGTATTCCAGGTGTGGCCTCACCAGTACCCTGTACAGTTGCAGCATAACCTCACTGTTCTTAAACTCAATCCCTCTAGCAATGAAGGCCAACATTCCATTTGCCTTCTTGATAGCCTGTTGTACCTGCAAACCAATCTTTTGTGATTCATGCACAGGCACTCTCAAGTCCCTCTGCACAGCAGCATGCTGCAATTTTTTATAAATTAAATAATAATCTGATAATAGTAGGCAAAAGACGGGCAACTATAAGCCAGTTAGCTTACCATCTGTAGTTGGGAAGATGCTTGAAGCTGTCATTAAGGAAGAAATAGCGAAACAATTAGAAAGGAGTGGTTCCATTATATAGACGCAGCATGGATTCAGAAAGGGCAGGTCCTGTTTGACAAACTTACTGGAGTTCTTTGAGGACATAATGAGTGTAGTGGATAGAGGGGAACAGGTGGATGTCGTATACTTGGATTAACAGAAAGTGTTTGATAAGGTGTCACACAAGAGATAAATAAGATACGGCTGCATGGAGTCAAAGGAAGTGTATTGGAAGGATAGTGGATTGGTTAACCAATAGAAGGCAGAGAGTTGGTATAAATGGGTGTTTCTCTGGTTGGCAGTCAGAGGTGAGTGGGGTAGCGCAGGGGTCAGTGCTAGGCCCGCAGCTGTTTACAATTTACATTTGGAAGAGGGGACTGAGTGTAGCATAGCAAAATTTGTTGATGACGCTAAACTGAGTGGAAAAGCAAATTGTACAGAGGATGTGGAGAGTCTGCAGAGGGATATAGATAGGTTAAGTGAGTGGGCCAAGGTCTGGCAGATGAAATATAATGTTGGTAAATGTGAGATCATCCACTTAGGAAGGAACAATAGAAGAGCAGATTCTTATTTAAATGGTGAAAGATTGCAGCATGCTGTTGTACAGAGGGACTTTTGAGTGCTTGTTCATGAATCACAAAAAGTTGGCTTGCAGCTACAACAGGTTATTAAGAAGGTAAACAGAATGTTGGTCTTCATTGCTAGAGGGATTGAATTTAAGAGCAGGGAGGTCATGCTGCCACTATACAGGGTACTGGTGAGGCTTCACCTGGAGTACTGTGTGCAGTTCTGGTCTCCATACTTGAGGAAGTATGGAGATCAGTATACTGGCTTTGGAAGCAATGCAGAGGAGTTTCATCAGGTTGATTCCAGAGATGAAGGGGTTAACCTGTGAGGAGAGATTGAGTCGCCTGGGACTATACTCTCTGGAATTCAGAAGAATGAGAGGGGATCTTATAGAAACATACAAAATTTTGAAAGGGATATATAAGACAGAGTAGGAAAGTTGTTTCCATTGGTATGTGAGACTAGAACTAGGGGACATTGCCTCAAGATTCAGGGGAGAAGATTTAGGACGGAGAGGAGGAGAAACTGTTTTTCGCAGAGAGTGGTGAATCTGTGGAATTCTCTGCCCAGGGAAGCTGTTGAGGCTTCTTCACTGAATATATTTAAGATACGATTAGATAGTTTTTTACATAGTAAGGGAATTAAGAGTTATGGGGAAAAGGCAGGCTGATGGAGCTGAGTTTACGGACAGATCAGCCATGATCTTATTGAATGGCAGGGCAGGCTCAATGGGCCATATGGCCTACTCCTGCTCCCATTTCTTATATCCTTATGTATCTTACATTTTTCCTCCTAAAATGAATGACCTCTCATTTACCAACACTGTACTCCATCTTCCAGACCCTTGCCCACTCACTTAACCTATCCATATCTCTCTGCAGACTCTTCATATCTTCTTCACAATTTGCTTTTTCACTCAATTTAGTTTCATCAGCAAACTTAGATACACCACACTCTGTCCCTTCTTCCAGATCTTTAGTGTATGACCAAGATTTTTGTGTCCTCACTAACCACAGGTAAGGTTTTAGAGGACTGGCATGTAGCTGATGTTGCTCCATTGTTCAAAGAGATAAATAAGAATAATCCTGTATATTATTGACTGGTGAGTCTCACATCACTGGTAGAGAAGCTATTGGAGAGGATTCCCAGGAATAGGATTTATGAACGTTTGCTAAACCATGGCCTAATTAGGGACAGTCATCATGACCTTGTGCATGACAAGCTAACCAATTGAGATTTTCTGGGAGGTGACAAAGATTATTGATGAAGGTTGTGAATGCTGCCTACATGGATTTTATAAGATATTAGATATGGTCCCTCATGATAGGCTCATCCAGAAGATTAAGATGCATGAGATCCATGGTGAATTGGGCATTGGATTCAGAGTTGACTTGTCCATTGAGACAGAGGGTCGTGTTCAATGGGGCTTATAACGGCTGCAGGTTCCTGACTAGTAATGTTCTGCAGTGGCTTGTATTGGATCTCAGCTGTTTGTGATATAGACATAAATGGAAATATGGATGTGTGGGTTAGTAAGTTTGCAGATTGGTGGCCCTGCAGTTAATGTAGAGGATTGTCAAAGGATATAGTGGGACATAGATTAGTTGCAAATGTGGACAGAGAAATGGCACATGGATCCATTTAATCTGGCCAAATGCAAGGTATTGCACACTGGGAGATCAAATGTATAGGGGCAGTACACTGTTCATGGCAAGACCCTTAACAGTGTTGAAGTATAGAATCTATAGGTGCCTGAACTTAGCTGCACAGGTTGAGAGGGTGATAAAGAAGGCATATAGCATGCTTGCCTTCATTTGTTGTTTATTTTGTTGAGTTCAAGAGTATACTGCTTTATAAAACACTGGCTAGGCTGCTAGAATACTGCATTCAGTTCCACTTGCCCTATTGTAGTAAGAACATGGGGGCTTTGATGGGTTTGTAGAAGAAGTTTACCAGGATGCTGACTGGATTAGAGGGCATGTGCTATAACATGAGGAATGACAAATGCTGAGGAGAGATCTGAAAGATGCTTTTAAGATTATTAAAGTGATAGATTACACAGCAGGTGTCTTTTTCCTAAGCTGAAATGGCTAATATCAGAGGGCATGCATTTAGAGTGCGTGCATTAAAGGAGTTTGGTAGGTCCCATTTTTACAGAAAGTGTTGGATGCTTGGAATATGATCCCAGATATAATAGCTCAGGCAAATACTACAGAGGCATTTAAGGAAGTCTTAGAAAGGTTCATGAATGTGCAGAGAATAGAGGGACATGGACATTGTATATGCAGAAGGCATTCATTTGGTTAGACATTTAAATACTAGTTTAGTTGTTCAGCACAACGTCATAGGCTGGAGGTCCTGTTTCTGTTCTTTATGATTCTATATTCTGTCGTCAATAATTAGCTAACTTGACATTAGGGCTATATTGCATGTTGCCTTAGTTACATTGCTCTAAATATTGTAGAACAGAAGTTATAACGTAAGTCTGTTCCAATTGTTAATTCATGTTTGGAATTGGTGTGCTTGAAAACTTTCATTGGGAAACATTTTTTCAAAAGAATGATGAGAAGTGGTGGTACTTTTCTCATTTTATGCTGAAATTATGAAAACTTTCAACAGAATAAAGCTAAGGTGACCATTTCCAACAGGAAAAACAATTGCAGAGCCATAGTCATAGAATGCTACAGCATGTAAATAAACCCTTCAGCTTATCTAGTCCATGCCAAACCATTAACCTGCCTAGTCCCATCGACCTGCACCCAGACCATGGCCCTCTTTACACCTCCCATCCATGCACCTATCCAAATTTGTCTAAAATGTTAAAATCAACTCCTAAAATTATACTCCTCAAGGATATTGAATTGTCTAAGGTGTGGGAAACAAGTAAGGAAGTTATGGAACCTATGACAATTAAAGAGGTGGAGGTACTGGCGCTTTTAAGAAATTTAAAAGTGGATAAATCTCCGGGTCCTGACAGGATATTCCTCAGGACCTTGAGGGAAGTTTGTGTAGAAATAGCAGGAGCTCTGACGGAGATCTTTAATATGTCATTAGAAACGGGGATTGTGCCGGAGGATTGGCGTATTGCTCATGTGGTTCCATTGTTTAAAAAGGGTTCTAGAAGGAAGCCTAGCAATTATAGACCTGTCAGTTTGACATCAGTGGTGGGTAAATTAATGGAAAGTATTCTTAGAGATAGTATTTATAATTATCTGGATAGACAGGATCTGATTAGAAGTAGCCAGCATGGATTTGTGCGTGGAAGGTCGTGTTTGACAAACCTTATTGAATTTTTTGAAGAAGTTACGAGGAATGTTGACGAGGGTAAGGCAGTGGATGTAGTCTATATGGACTTCAGCAAAGCCTTTGACAAAGTTCCACATGGAAGGTTAGTTAAGAAGGTTCAGTCGTTAGGTATTAATGCTGGAGTAATAAAATGGATTCAACAGTGGCTAGATGGGAGATGCCAGAGAGTAGTGGTGGATAATTGTTTATCGGGATGGAGGCCGATGACTAGCAGGGTGCCTCAGGGATCTGTTTTGGGCCCAATGTTGTTTGTAATATACATAAATGATCTGGATGATGGGGAGGTAAATTGGATTAGTAAGTATGCCGATGATACTAAGGTAGGAGGTGTTGTGGATAATGAGGTGGATTTTCAAAGCTTGCAGGGAGATTTATGCCGGTTAGAAGAATGGGCTGAACGTTGGCAGATGGAGTTTAATGCTGAGAAGTGTGAGGTTCTACATTTTGGCAGGAATAATCCAAATAGAACATACAGAGTAAATGGTAGGGCATTGAGGAATGCAGAGGAACAGATCTAGGAATAACTGTGCATAGTTCCCTGAAAGTGGAGTCTCATGTAGATAGGGTGGTGAAGAGGGCTTTTGGAACGCTGGCCTTTATAAATCAAAGCATTGAGTACAGAAGTTGGGATGTAATGCTAAAGTTGTACAAGGCATTGGTAAGGCCAAATTTGGAATATTGTGTGCAGTTCTGGTCACCGAATTATAGGAAAGATATCAATAAATTAGAGAGAGTGCAGAGACGATTTACTAGGATGTTACCTGGGTTTCAGCAATTAAGTTACAGAGAAAGGTTGAACAAGTTAGGTCTCTATTCATTGGAGCGTAGAAGGTTGAGGGGGGATTTGATCGAGGTATTTAAAATTTTGAGAGGGATAGATAGAGTTGACGTGAACAGGCTGTTTCCATTGAGAGTAGGGGAGATTCAAACTAGAGGACATAATTTGAGAGTTAGGGGGCAGAAGTTTAAGGGAAACACGAGGGGGTATTTCTTTACTCAAAGAGTGATAGCTGTGTGGAATGAGCTTCCTGTAGAAGTAGTAGAGGCCAGTTCAGTTGTGTCATTTAAGGTAAAATTGGATAGGTATATGGACAGGAAAGGAGTGGAGGGTTATGGGCTGAGTGCGGGTAGGTGGGACTAGGTGAGATTAAGGGTTCGGCACGGACTAGAAGGGCCAAGATGGCCTGTTTCCGTGCTGTGATTGTTATATGGTTATATGGTTAAGTATATCAATTCCTGCTATGCACCTCCTTTTTCTTAATCAGAGCCTCAATATCTCTTGAAAACCAAGGTTCTCTAAACCTGTTATCCTTGCCTTTTATTCTGCCAGGAACATACAAACTCTGTACTCTCAAATTTTTACTTTTGAAGGCCTCCCACTTATCAAGTGCATGTTTGCCAGAAAACAACCTGTCCTAATCCGCACTTGCCAGATCCTGTCTGAGAGCATCAAATTTGGGCTTTCTCCAATTTAGAATCTTAAACAGAGGACAGGATATATTCTTTTCCATGATTACCTGGAAAATAATGGCATTATGATCACTAGATGCAAAGTGTTCCTTACATAAACTTCTATCACTTGTCTCATTTCCTAACAGGAGATCTAGGATCACATTCTCTCTGTTGGGACTTCTATATCCTGATTAAGGCAACTGTCCTGAAGACATTTAACAATCTCTTTCCCATCCAGCGTTCTTACAGTATGGGAGCCCCAGTCAATAGGTGGAAAATTAAAATCACCTATATCACAATCTTATGTTCCTTGCAATAGTCTGCAATCTTTCAATGTTTGCTCTTCTACATCTCACAGACTGTCGGTTGGTCTATAATGTAATCTCATTAACGTGATCAAATCTTTCTTATTCCTCAGTTCTACCCATAAAACCTTACTAGACAAGCTCTCCAAACTGTCATGACTGAGCACTGCAATGACATTTTACCTGACTAGTAATGTTACCCCACCCTTAAGCCCTCTTGCTCTATCACATTTAAAACAATGGAACCCTGCTACATTCAGCTGTCAGTCCTGCCCCTCCTGCAGCCAAGTCTCATTAATGGTTACAAAGTCATAATTCCTCAGGATGATCCATGCCCCAAGCTCACCTGCCTTTCCGACAATACTACTTGCATTGAAATAAATGCAGCTCAGAAGGTTAGTCCCATGCTCAGCCTTTTGATTCCCGACTTTGTATGTAGGCTTAACAACATTTTTCTCCACAACCGCTCCTCTGTCTGACCTGGCACTCTGGTTCCCATTCTCCTGCAACTCTAATTTAAGCCACTCCTCTCCACTCCTGTCCAGCAATAGTAAACCTTCCTGCTGGGATATTACTCCCTCTCTCTTTAGATTGGGTGTAGACTATCCTTATTGTGCAGGTCCCACCTTCCCTGGAAGAGACCAATGATCCAAAAACCAGCTTGTTCCATTTCCTTAGCTGTGTGTTAAACTGTATAGAAACACAGAAAACCTACAGCACAATACAGGCCCTTTGGCCCATAAAGCTGCGCCGAACATGTTCCTACCTTAGTTATTATCCAGGGTTACCCAAGCTCTCTATTTTTATAAGTTCCATGTACCTATCCAGGAGTCAAAGAACTTATCGTATCTGCCTCCACAACCGTCACCGGCAGCCCATTCCATGCACTCACCACTCTCTGTGTAAAAAACCTGTTCCTGACATCTCCTCTGTACCTACTTCCAAGCACCTTAAAACTGTGCCCTCTCATGCTAGTCATTTCAGCCCTGGGAAAAAGCCTCTGACTATCCATATGACCAATGCCTCTCATCATCTTGTACACCTCTATCAGGTCGCCTCTCATCCTCCGTCATTCCAAGGAGAAAAGGTAATGTTCACTCAACCTATTCTCATAAGGCATGTTCCCCAATCCAGGCAACATCCTTGTAAATCTCCTCTGCACCCTTTCTATGGTTTCCATAACCTTCCTATAATGAGGCGACCAGAATTGAGCACGGTACTCCAAGTGGGGTCTGACCAGGGTCCTATATAGCTGCAACATTATCTCTCAGTTGCTTAACTCAATTCCATGATTGATGAAGGCCAATACACCATAGGCCTCCTTAACCACAGATTCAACCTGCACAGCAGCTTTGAGTGTCCTGTGGACTCAGACCCCAAGATCCCTCTGATCCTCCACACTGCCAAGAGTCTTACCATTAATACTATATTCTGCCATCAATTTGACCTACCAAAATGAACCTCTTCACTTGTCTGGGTTGAACTCCATCTGCCAATTCTCAGCCCAGTTTTGCATCCTAGCAATGTCCTGCTGTAACCTCTGACAGCCCTCCATAACACCCCAACCTTTGTGTCATCAGCAAATTTACTAACCCATCTCTCCACTTCCTCATCCAGGTCATTTATAAAAATCATGAAGAGTATTCCAATCTGTGGCCTCTCTAGCATGTAGCACAGATAGCAATCCTGAGATCACAACCCTGGGGTTCCTGTCCTTTAACTTAGCATCTAACTCCTTGAACTCATTTTGTAGGACCTTGTCACCCTTCCTACCCATGATATTGGTACCAACTTGGACCACAACCTCTGGTTGCTTGCCATCCCACTTAATGCTGGGAATTGATCGGAGATGTTCCTGATCCTGACACCTGGGAGGCAACAGTTCTTTCAGGCATCTTGTTCTCATCCAGAGAACCTCCTTTCTGTTCTCCAAATTGCTGGAAATTAGAAGGATGGAGGAGGGGGGGAATCTCATTGAAACCTTTTGACTGTTGAAAGGCCTAGACATAGTAGATGGGGAAAGGATGTTTCCCATGGTGGGGGCGTCTTGGACAAGACGGCACGGCCTCAGAATAGAGGGGCATCCATTTAAAACAGAGATGTGGAGAAATTTCTTTAGCCAGAGGATGGTGAACTTGTGAAATTTATTACCAGGCAGCTGTGGAGGCCAGGTCGTTGGTTGTACTTAAGGCAGAACTTGATTAGATATGATATGGTTATGCCATGACTGAATGGCGGAGCAGACCAATGGACCAAATGGCATAATTCTGCTCCTATGTCTTATGATTTAAATCAACGAATCGCCTATCAGTGCCAGAGACCTGAATGGTATGGCTGTCCTCTGCTAGATCATCTCCCACAACAGTATTCAATTCGGTATAGCTGTTGTTGAGAGGAACAGCCACAGGGGTACTCTGCACTGGCTGTTTATCCCCTTGTCCCATCCTGATGGTCACGCAGTTACCTGTGTCCTGCACTTTGAGTGTAACTATGTCCCTGTCAACCCCTCTGCCTCCCAATTGATCCGGAGTTCAGTCGGTTCCAGCTCCAATTCCTTAACACGGTCTGTTAGCTGGATGTACCTAACATCCAGCTAACCACTGATAACTATTGATAAGTGTAGTTATCAGGGAGACTGGAGGTCCGTTTAAACCTAACCTCTTGTTATTGTCACTTGCCAAGTGCATAAGATTCCTTTTTCATGTAAAGTGACTGGATTACTTGATCTGCTATTATGTCAGTCTACACACCTCTTCATAACTTCATTCATTCATTCTTCAAGGTCCTGAGAAAAGTGGTTCTGCCTTTGTGCTCCAAGTTGGTTTGCATCTCTTGTTCCTCAGAGGACTGAGCTAAAAGTTTCTTTGTGATTTAAACAGATGTTTAGAGAAATTCCCATCTTTGTGTGCAAGTCTATTTGAAGAAGGCAGCGTTACTCCTGAGATGTGGCGATACAGGTTGGCACGTTTTCTCTATTTAGTGACGCCTGAAGGTTTTTTAACTGGAATCACTGGTAGGAATGCTGCCAGAATACTGGGGAACAGTGGGACCCAAGTTACCCTTTCTCAAATCAGCTTAAGATCTCTCTTCATGTTAATACAGTAGCATGCCAGGTGGTGCTGTTACCCTCCGAATCATCTGGGGAGTTATTGCATTTCTGTAAGTATCAATCACCATTTGGAACTTAGCACTCCAGTAACTGTTTTCAAACAGCATTTGACTTGCACATAGCTGTGAAGCCTTACAACAGAGAATGGCACTGTCATTTGCCATCTCAGGCTAAAAGGGACACTTTCATAATCACATAACTTTTAAAGAGAGGTTACTGAGTACAAAGGGTTGTTACAGGGGGCTCAAAGGAGATTCACAAAAATGATTCCAGGATTAAATGACTTCTCATATGAACAGCGTCTGATGACCCTGGGTCCGTATTCACTATTCAGAAAATGAGGGGTGACCTAATCGAATGGTGAAAAGCCTTGATGCAGTGAAAGTGGAGAGGATATTTGTTGTGGTGGAAGAATCTAAGACTAGAGGACGCAGTGTCAGAATTGAGGGGTGTCCTTTGAGAACACATGTGGAGGAATTTCTTTAGCCAGAAAGTGGAATCTGTGGAATTCATTGTCACAGGTATGTCTTCATGTGTATTTAAATCACAGGCTGATAGGTTCCTGATTAGACTGGGCATGAAGGGATACGGAAAGAAGGCAGGAGATTGGGGCTGAGAGGGAAAATAGATCAGCCATGATGAAATGGCAGAGCAGACTTGATAGACCAAATGACCTAATTCCACTCCTATATCTTATAATCTTATGGTCAAATAGACTATTGTGTTCCCTGTATTACAATAGTGGCTCTATTTCAGATTTATTTCAATGATGGTGAAGTAGTTTTGTATGTTTTGACAGGAATGAAAAAAGTCATCACAGTACTGCAAGTCTTTCTGAATGTTTCTTTTCCATTTGCTCTATAGAAATATTCAGACTCTCTCATTTTCTGGATCTTTCACTGTAGCCCCGCAAATGTCCATTCAATTTTCTTCTGAAATCATCAATAATCTCCACTTCTGCCAGACTATTAGGTGCCAAATTCCAGGTTGTGATCACTCAACGTAGAATGGATTCATTTAGCTCATCTCTCATATCTTTTGCTCAACCTTAAAACTGTGTTCCCGGACATTTGTGGCATCACTGAAAAGGAACAGATTTTCTTTGTTTATTTATCTAAACCTATCACTTTGACAATGATAAATATTCAACATAGTTTATATTAATTTTTCATTACATGAGTGTAAAGGAGAACAAAATGATTGTTACTCTGGTGGTGGGGTGAGTTAATGGGTGGAGGTGTTAATCTGCCTGAGCTTGGGGGAAGTAACTACTTTTGAATCCAGTGGTCCAAGCAAGGATGTTACTTTGTCTCTTTCCAGATGGGAGTAGTACAAATGGACTATGAACAGGATGGGTGACATTGCTGGCCTTTTTCCAAAATATCACGAAGGATCCTACTGTCTTTCACATGAGTGGTCCAGATACTGTTCATTTCACAGCCAGGGATCAATGGATGATAAATGTTCTGACTTGTCAAAATAAAACTTATGGCTTTTTTTGAGTGAGTTGTTTCTTTCTTATGAACCAAAGACTGGCTGTGAAATCACCGAAAATTGGCCAATCATGTGGAAGACTTGTGAGTGCCAAACCTTAGAACATACAGGGTAACACTGGCAGGATAATTCTTTATAAAAACTGTAGAAAACTGTATTAAAAGTACAGAGGAAGAGCCATGATAAACATGGAAACATAAATCTGTTTCATTTATGGCAGATACACATATTCATTAATGCAAATATCTAATCAGCCAACATATGGCTGCAGCTCAATACATAAAAGACATGATCAAGAGGTTCAGTTGTTGTACAGAACGCAGAAGAAATTTGATCTAAGTAAGTTTGAATGATCATTGGTGCCAGAAGAGGTGGTTTGAGTAACTCAGAAACTGCTGATATGCTGGGATTTTCATGCGAAAAGTCTCTAGAGTTTACAGAGTATGGTGCAAAAGATGCACCAAAAAAAAATCCAATGAACAACAGTTCTGTGGGCAAAATCGCTTTGTTATTGAGAGAGTCTAGAGAAGTTCAACCTGACAGGAGGTGACAGTAACTCAAATAACAATGCATTACAACAGTGGTATGCAGAGGAATGTCTTTGAATGCACAACACGTTGATCCTTGAAGTGGACAGGCTACAATGGCAGAAAACCACAAAAATATAATCAGTGGCCACTTTATTAAGTACAGCAGGTACTGTACATTAAGTGCTGACATAAATAACAGTAGCTGCAATGTAGCAAAGCCAAGGGAAGTGATACACAATAGTGACCACAAACAGGTTGCATAGTTCACTTCTGCAGTGTACCTAACATCCATGCTAACTCACTCAATGCTATATCAGAAGAACACCAGGGGCAATATTCCAAGCCCCCCACTCCCCAGGAAGGAAATATTGGCATTTGCAAAGGCTGAACGGAAGAGAAGAAAGAGAAGCCTCCCACTGTTGAGCAAGCCTTCCTGTTCACTGGTACTGACAGTGTGATCACACCAGATGAGACTGTACTGAACCACAGGTTGAAATATGATGACAAGATGAGTTAATCGTACATCAGGATACTCCACCGTATTCACATGAAAATCTTTTTTATGTTAAATGAATCACCACACTCTACTTCAGAATACACAACATCACAGGGAGCAGGGAGAGTAACTGTACTCATTTCTACTCTTGGAGAATGAGTTAGCAGTGCCAGCTGTGACTTTTGGCATAGCACAAATAAATTAAAATATCAGCCCAAGGCACGATCTTAGCATCATCGCCACAAGTTACAAAATCCTTCCCAAAGACAAAACTGTAAATGATTAAAATCCTAGGGAATGCTGTCAGATGAATAGAACGTTTTACTACTAAAATAATGGGGATATTCATTGAGAGCTTGGTTCTGAAGCATGCTGCACTTGCTGTGAGCCAGTGTAAATGGTGGCAAATTCGATAAATTAGACAAATCTGTTTACTCAACAGTTTAAAGGGCTTTGATATACAGTATAGTGGGCGAATAACATCAAAGAGGAACTAGATAGTGAATAGTATATGAACTGAATTACTTTTTTCTTTAACCTCCAATGAAGCCTATTGCAGAGTATAGATCAAAACATGCGATACAGGAACTCAAACAACATGTATCAAATTTATTCAGATGCTTCACTCAGACTGCTGATGTGCATAAACAATGTGACATAATGATCTGTATGATCAAACATATTTCTGTAATTACATACATGGCATAATTTAGAAATTTTACAGCTAGTCAATTTACAGATGTTCTCAATGCCTGAGCATTTTGCAGTGGCACTAATGTTACTCGATCTGAATTCATGCATTTTCCAGAGGTTAATGGAGCATCATCTATCTCTGGACTCAAACACATGGTCTCGTCTTGACTTTCCCTAAAAATAATACACTTTGGTTCCTTTAGAATAATTGTGTAGTTTATGTCAGAAACAACTTTGAGCTCACAGGTATCAATAATCTTCCAAATATTACTCTTGAGAAAAGCAGTTATTGGGACTTCTCAAAATCTCTCAACAATCTCAGGAGGTAATTCTTAAACAACATATCCCAATTATTTCCCCAATATCCCACTTTCTCATCTCCAATTTGCTAAATATCTATCATGAAGACTAATCCTTTCTCGTTGCATATTCCTTCAACTGTATTTCCTTCACTGTTGACTGAAAGAGACTCTACCATATCCTAAACCACTTGTGCATTATTAATTCTGAATTAGTTATCTGACATTCCGGGACATAGCTTCAGAATAGAGGTGGCCCATTTAAAA
The DNA here is from genome assembly GCF_030144855.1 of Hypanus sabinus. Taxonomy (NCBI): domain Eukaryota; kingdom Metazoa; phylum Chordata; class Chondrichthyes; order Myliobatiformes; family Dasyatidae; genus Hypanus; species Hypanus sabinus. The sequence continues at coordinate 174,035,792 of NC_082708.1, read as the reverse complement.
TGGCGATAAAAAGGGATTTATTTTATGAGATGGTTGTGAGTCTTTGGAAATATTTACTCATTAAGCATTGTTTGAATAGATTTGAGATATTTGAACTAAAAAGAAGAATTGGTAGATGGGACCATATTCAAGGATTCAACTTCAGATCTGAACGAATATTCCACAGTTATCACCAATTGGGTGGATAAGTGTGTGCTTTTGAGAATATAGCTAATTTTCCTGAGCCAAAAGTCTTGCATGAGGGCTAGATCCATGGTGTTCAAGAATGGCAATTTGTATCCTACAAGAAGTCCAAGGAAGGTCATCTGAGAGTGAAAAGGCAATTCCACAGGATACTACAGACGCAATTGGATGTATGTTTGCTACAGCAGGGGTTGCATGCCATTAGTTCATCCAATTCAAAGCCACGTTAATGGCAGTGATGCTTCAGTCACCAATGATCTCAGCACTTTCTATGCATGCCTTGGAAGGTGAGTAAGGACAGCAATTATCCTGCCCAAGAAGAGCTCGCTTCTTGAGGGCCATCAATAGAAAACACTCATATCGACTGGAATGAAGTGCTTTGAGAGGCTGGTTATGAAAAGAATTAACTCCTGCCTCAGAAAGGAACTGCAGATGCTGCTTTCCTGTATGCCTGTACAAATTGTTGCCACAGGAAAGTAGCAACAGGGACCCCCACCAGTCAGGCCATACTCTCTTCTTGCAGCTGCAATCAGGAAAAAGGTACAGGAGCCTCAGGACTCACAGCACTTGGTTCAGGAACTGTTATTACCCCTCAACCTTCAGGCTCTTGAAACAAAAGGGATAACTTCACTTGCCCACCACTGAACTACTCCCACAAACTATGGACTCACTTTCAAGGTCTCTTCATCTCATATTCTCGTTATTTATTGCTTGCTTCTTTATTTATTATTACTTCTTTCTTTTTTGTATTTGCACAGTTTATTGGCTTTTTTGCACACTGGTTGGATGCCCAAATTGGTTCACTATTTCATTGATTCTATTATGGGGATTATTCTATTATGGATTTATTGAGTACATCTTCAAGAAAATGAATCTCATGGTTATATAGGGTAACAAATATTACGGTAACTTTGATAATAAATTTACTTTGAACTTTGGGTCTGCTGTAATTTGCCTTGCCAAAAATGGTCTCTAATGGATGCAGTCTCACTGCTCTCCACTTTGCTTTGGAGAATCTAAACAGCAACAAAACATGCCTCATGGTAATGTTTATCGATTACAATTCAGTGTTCAATACCAATCCTGGGTCCAACATATTGATGCGATCATGAAGAAGGCATAACAGTAGCTCTACTTCATTAGAAGTTTGAGGAGATTTGGTATGTCACCAAAAATGCTTACAAATTTCTACAGATATACTATGGAGAGCATTCTGACTGGTTGCATCACAACCTGGTACAGATTCTCCAATGCACAGGATCACAAGGGGCTCCAGAGAGTTAGAAACTCAGCCTGGTCTATCATGGGGATAACCCTCCCTGCCATTGAGGGCATCTTCAAGAGACAGTGCCTCAAGAAGGAAGCATCCATCATTAGAGACTCTCACCATCCAGAATTTGTTCTCTTTACGTTACTACCATCAGGGATGAAGTCCAAGAGCCTGAAGACCCATCTTTAATGCTTTAAGAACAGCTTCTTTCCCTCTACTGTCAGGTTACTGAAAAGTCCATCAACCCATGAACCCACCTCATTTTTCCATTTTCTGCATTACTTATTTACTTTGTAATTTATAGTAATTTTAAATGTTTTTGCTGCACTATTACCACAAAACAACTAATTTTCCTCATAATAGTGACAATAAGCCAACTCTGAAGCTGACCAGAAATATGCAGACAGTGCAAGTAACTAATGACAAGTCCACAATTGGACAGCCCATATTTTTTTATAAATGGCAGAGAGGTTCAAGGGCCAATTAGCCCACTTTAGCTTTGATCTTACTGTATGTTCTGCAGGAGTGTATCCACTTGAGGAGTGTAATGTTACTCTGGTGCTTAACAGAGATTGTAAATTGGCATCTCACAGTGATATTCCATTGACCTTGCTTAATCGATTTCTTCATTACTTCCTTCACTTTGAAAATGGACCTTTCTGATTCTCGATCTAAAGTTGGTTGATAAGGAGGAGTGAAATGGTGCTTCATTTGATCTCTATTAAATTGTTTAAGCTAAAATAAGGTAAACTGTGTGCCAATGTCTGATATATATTCATTGGGAAGTCTGTGAGTGAAAAAGGTAGATCTTAATCTCTCTATGGAGCATCCTGTGGTGATGCACGACTCAGTATGCTTCACTTGTTAACCATGTCTTTAACCCTTTTCAGCCACTCTCTCTCTCCAGCAGAGATGGCCCATGCACATAATCAGCCAGAATCGGTCGCCTTACTTTGTGCCCATTGTGGAGAAACATAAATGTTATTTTTTCTAATGTAATTGCTTTATTCTTTTAAGATCCTGCCAAAGTATGATTTCAATTTTGAATTGGTTTTTGCTTATGGCGTTTTTTCTAAACTGCTGATCATATGCTTCTCTTCTCATGATGGAACATCAATGACTGTGCCAACATTGATATTGATGTCCTGATTTATAAATTTTTTCTTTAATTTCAATTTTTACATTGAGACACTCCCACTGAGAAACTACTTGGGTGTTAATACTTGCAGGCTTGCTCCTGCACACAGAGGTATTGTGAGCTTGCTTTCTTCATTAAATTGAAAGCATCTTGCTCTCTCTCAGTTGACTCCATTGTGCTGAATGATTTCCATAACAAAAGTAGCAAGGTTTTTCAGTGTAAGTTCGTTTGAGATCGTTAACCCACGTGCAAGGATGTTTTCATCCAGGAGCACCTGGCATTGACCATAATACCATAACACATAGGAAGAGAATTAGACCATTCGGCCCATTGAGTCTGTTCTGCCATTCTATCATGGCCAATTTATTATTCATCTCAACCGCATTCTCCTAGCTTTTCTTATTTGATGCCTTTACTAATTGAGAACTTATCAACCTTCAATTTAAATATATCCAATGACTTAGCCTCTACAATGGATTCCACAGATTCACCATCCTCTGGCTCAAGAAATTTCTTCATAATGCTGTTCTAAAGGGACATCCTTGCAATCTGAAGCTGTGCCCTCTGGTCCTAGACATCCTCACTGGAGGAAACTTCCTCTCCAGAACCTGATTCTGATTCTGATTTTGATTCAATATCCAATGGCACTGGACCAAACTTGTATGCCTCTTACATTAGCTTTTTTGAAGTTGGTTGTTGATCATTGAACCCTGATGACAAGTTTGAGAGATAGTCAACATAAATTCCTGCCTTCTACAGTTGATGCACTGCCAGCATAGCAAGAGCCTTCTTTACCACTGCATCTATCTATATATATTAAATAGTTAAATTAAATAAGTATTGCAAAAAATCAGAAATAAATAAAAAGTACTGAAGTTGTGTTCATGGGTTCAATGTCCATTCAGAAATCAGATGGCAGAGGTGAAGAAGCTGTTCATGAATCGTTGAGCGTGTGCCTTTAGGCTTCTGTACCTCCTTCCTCATTGTACCAAAGTGAAGAGGGCATGTCCTGGGTGGTGGGGCTCCTTAATGATGGATACCACCTTTTTGAGGCATCACTCCTTGAAGATGTCTTGGATACTATGAAGACTAGTACCCATGATGGAGCTGACTAATTTAATGACTCTCTGCAGCTTATATTGATCCTGTGCAATACCATTCCCCCACCCCCAGTGATGCAGCCAGCAGAATGCTCTCCACGGAATATCTGTAGAAATTTTCAAGAGTTTTAGGTGACATAACAAATCTGCTGAAACTCCTAATGAAATATAGCTGTTGTCTTGCCTTCTTTATAGCTGCATCAATATATTGGGACCAAATTAGGTCCTCGAAGCTATTAACACCCAGGAACTTGAAATAGTCTACTCTCTCCATTTCTGATCACTCTATGAGGATTGGTGTGTGTTCCATTGTGTTACCCTTTCTGATGATTCTGGTCTTACTGACATTAACTGCAAAGTTGTTGCTGTGACATCATTCAACTAGTTGGTATATCTCGGTCCTGAATGTCACCATCTGAGACTCTGCCAACAAGTGTTGTGTCATCAGTAAGTTTACAGATGGTATGTGAGCTATGCCGAGCCACACAGTCATAGGTAGAGAGAGTGGAACAGTGGGCTAAGCACACATCCTTGAGATGCACCGGTGTTGATTGTCAATCAGGAGATATTATTACCAATCCACACAGATTGTGTCTTCTGGTTATGAAGTCAAGGATCCAGTTACAGAGGGAGGTATAGAGGCCTACGTTCTGGAGCTTTTCAATCAGTACTGTCGGAATGATGGTATTAAACGCTGAGCAATAGTCAATAAACAGCATCCTGACGTTGGTATTTGTATTGTCTTTGGTGACAGCATCACCACATTTGTACACCACAAGGAACTGATCATGAAGCATACACCACCACCCATTAAAAGGCTCAGCAGTCCTATCTTGGCGGTGAACTTGGACCTTCACTCCAAAGTACCTCTGTTCCACAACATTCCCCAGAGCTCTATTGTTTACTGTGAAAATCCTACTTTGATTGGACCTTCCAAATGTATCACTTACCTGAATTAATCAGAATCAGGATCAGGTTTAATATCACCAGCGTGAAATTTGTGAACTCAGCAGCACCAGTACAATGCCATGTATGGCAATATAGAAAAAATAAATAAGTGATTCAATTACAGTAAGTATATATATTAAATAATTAAATTTAAAGTAGTGCAAAACAATTTTTAAAAAGTGAGGGAATGTTCATGACTCAATGTCCATTTAGGAATTGGATGGCAGAGGGGAAGAAGTTGTTCCTGAATCACTGAGTGCCTTCACGTTTCTGTACCTCCTTCCTGACAGTAATAATGAGTAGAGGGCATGTCCTGGGCGATGGGTGTTCTTAATAAGAGATGCCACCTTTCTGAATTAAAACTGAATTAAATTCCATTTCTCATTCATCTACACACTTTCATGGATGATAAACATCCCACAGTGACTCTTGACCGTTCTTGATGGTATCTATAAACTTAGTACAATGCCTTGTCCATTTTCATCCAAATCATCATTGTCAATGTAAACTTTATGTACTCAGTCAGCTTTTAACATTTGAGAACATTATTTGTAGAATTTGTAAAATAGAGAATATGAGATGTAGCCAGACTTTTAAAAAGTTTCACTGAAATTGCCTATATGTGCAGTAAAACTTACATATGTATGTCTTAAATGCTGCTACATATTAACATTTCGTACAACTATGTATCTGGAGAATACTAAGTACTTTGGTATTGAAAGTTTATGGATTGGTATAGCAAGTAGTTGACAAGGCAAATAATAAGTTGGATATAATAAGAGTTTATACTCTTGGGCCTCCAGCCGGGTACAGATATTAATTTTAACTGACATTTTGATGACAAATTCTGCCAGCTTCATCAGGAATTTCTAGTCCAATGACATTAATACCCCCATCGATATTCATCATATACGCCAAGAAAGCACTAGATCCTTTTTCAATATGTTGGCTTTTTTTTTTGAGAAAGGATTATTTAGTTTAATATTCTTCAGAGTTTAAACGAATGAGAAATGTTCTCAATGAAATACTCTCATCAGGCCGAAGGGAGTACATTCAGGGATAATCCTTCTGCTGAATGCCTTGTCTTAAACTCAGAGCCACAGTCTCAGATGAGGGGATAAGTCATTCTGCGTTGAGATGGAAAGACATTACTTCACTGAAAGTATGCTGAATCTTTGCAATTCTTGACCAACTCAAGATCAGTCACTTAACATATTCAAGACATTATTCGATATTTTGAATATTAAAAGAGTCTAGGAATATTGACCCTTAAAAAATAGATCAGATATGATGTTATTGGATACCATGGGGGGGGGGGGGGGGGCTGAATAGTCTCCTTTTGCATCTATTTCATACAATCTTGTAAGATGCTGAATCTAGTGGGGGTGGTTATAGGACAAACATTGACAAGTGTGATTTCCCCCTGGCATTGAATGGGCATGCTGGGCCTAATAGCTTGTTTTTATTCCTAAATTACTTTCTTATGCAGTTATAATTATGCAGCTAACTATTTTAATGAGAAGAAAGTCACTGCATTGTTGTAAAAAATTGCTCCAATCCTCTCTTTGCCAGCAGCAACTTAGTGACAAATGACAAGTGCTTTTCAGAATAAGAGGGCAATATTTTTACACAACTGGAGTGAGTTAATTGTGGGTTAATTTAGATGAGCTTAGCATAATCGAAATCTGAATAAAGACAGAATAAAAGGCAAATTACTAAACGACAGGTGCTAGAAATCTTAAGACTTGCTTTTAATTCCACCTCTCCCCTAAAGGGTCTGCCAGTGCTGACAAGGGAGAGGCAGATAATAATAATAACATGCACTACCACTTCCGGCTGTTCACCTTCACTCTTGAGGATGCCCTGCAATCAGTCCGTGACGTCCTGGATCCTGGCACCAGGGAGGCAACACACCATCCTTAAATCCCGCCTGTTGCCGCAAAAACCCTTTTCTGTACCTCTCACTATAGAGTCCCCTACTAACACAGCTCTGCCTGACGTCTGTCTCCTCGGCTTTGCTTCAGCGCCAATTTTTGACTCGCAGACCTGTCCGCCTCTTGGACTGGCAGCGTCTTCTGTCCTGACAGCTTCCAAGAGGGTGATGGATTCCAGTTTCCCCAATACTGCTTCTGCATCACTGCACTATCCTGGTGAAACCTTTCACCATGCTCATCACTGACAGTGCCATGATTTGCAGGGAAGCAGTCAGAAGGGAATGCAGAAAATGAATCCTTAGTGACATGTTGCACTTCATGGTTTTGAATGCTTGAAGCATGTTGTCAACCAGCTGCACTTGGCTTAGTGCTCCGTAGTTGCCAAGAAAATCTTCAACATCCTTTTTTCCAGTCCCAATAGAAGTTCTTCGAATTGCTTGTCATTGCTGACCTGTTTGATTTGTGGACCAACAAAAACACCTTCCTTAATCTTGGCACTAGTTATTCTGGGAAACATCCGTCTCAAGTATTGAAATCCTTTATGGACATTTTTGTGTCTCGTGACAACAGATTCCATCCTGATAGCCTTGAACCCAGTAATTCTGCTTTTGCAGATAAACAAAGTCATTTAACCCAGATTACATTATCAGATGAGGCTCAACAGACATAAAGGTTTCAAAATCCGTATCAGTATCAGTGTCTTTTTCGAGCCCTGGTTTGTGCATCATGGCATCTTTGTCTGCTTAAGCATGCCCAGGCACATCAAGATGCGACAAAACACTTTTCAGCTTACATTGTGGGCAACATTTTAGTTGGCTTGAATTATGAACTGAAATAACAAATATAGGCAATTTTTTTAAAATGGTGCATGATAGGGAAATTTCATGGTGAGTGGCATGATCGGCAGCCTAAGTACATAACATACACTCGAAAAAGTTCAGGAAACAACATATTTGTTGTCTAGTGCTATTTGTAATTTATGGTGCCTTTGTATTTGAGTTTGATCCATATAGGTTAAAAAGGAATATAAAAGTGGCACCACAGGTATTCTCATCTTTTGTTCCAATTGCTCCCTGAGAAATGTAACATCCACCAGAATAGCAAACCACACTTCGAGTAATCAAAAAATCAAGGCAGAGCAAAATGTGCAGATATAAGGAAGATTTTCTTCGTTCCAAGTGATATACTGTATGAAAGCAGAGGCAAAAATGAAATGCAGTCAGATGGTAAATGTGAGAAAAAAGGATGAATGAACTTGAATTAGCTTTTTCTCATGGTAACATTTCTTACATCCTGCTGTTATAGTGCTTCCTGCAAAATATAACATCCCACTGTGAAAATCAGCCACATCAGGTTTGACAGCCACTTTGGAAGTTCAATGAAATACCAAGTGTTCATAAAAAGGCATGGAAAATAACTAAACTAAGGCAAAGGTTGCTATTTTAGGCATAAATTCCCAAAATACTGAATTTCTCGCCGCCCCTTCATACAATTTGATGGCAACACCAAGTGCCATTGATGGTCTAATTAAAACCCTTAACTACACCACTGGAATTGTGGCAGCTTAACAAAACCACAGTTATGTTGCTTTCCCTTTTGCTAGACACTGCTTGCTAACAGAAATGCTTCAAAAGCTGTTGTGACAGATTAACGCCCAGCATTTGACGATCAGTGTGTCAGCAACAGGATGAGTTTTGGTACTTTTGTAATTACTTAATCAGTTTTACATGAGACAATTTAAAATTCAAAAAGGAGTTTCTCATATGAGGAGACACCAAATATTTTGTTTCCACCACATTCTTTCAAACTTCAGGAAGAATGACCTATTTATTGGCTTCTTTAAAGTAGTATAACATCAGGAGGCAATAATAAAGACCTGCCCTTGTTCTCTTTGGACCATCAGTAACTGTGATGAACTTAATTGTTTCCTGAAGTTGTTCATTTTTTTCTGACTAATAATAAGACCATAAGATATAAGAGCAGAATTAGGCCATTTGGCCCAACAAGTCTGCTCCTCCATTTCATCATAGCTGATCCATCTTCCCCTCTCATCCCCAATCTTCTGCCATCTCCCTGTATCCCTTCATGCCCTGATTAATCAAGTATCTATCAACCTCTGCCTTAATATATGTAAAGACTTGGCCTCCACAGCCGCCTGTGGCAGCAAATTCCACAGATTCACTACTCTCTGGCTGAAGAAATTCCTCCTCTTCTCCGTTCTAAATGGTAGTTCCTCTATTCTGCGGCTGTGCTCTCTGGTCCAAGGTCCCCCACTCTAGGAAACATTCTCTCCACATCCACTCTATCAAGGCCTTTCAAAATTTGATAGGTTTCAGTGAGATTCCCCCCGCCCCCACATTCTTCTGAACTTTAGTGAGTACATGCCCAGAGACATCCTTTCCTAGATATGGGGCCCAAACCTGCTCACAATACTTCAAGTGAGGCCTCACCAGAGTTTTATAAAGCCTCAACATTGCATCCTTGCTTTTATATTCTATTATATTGTTTCCCAAATTTGTTAATTTTTTTCTGACTAATAATGCACTGATTGATTATTTTACTTTGTCAAGTCAAGTCACTTTTTATTGTCATTTCGACCTTCACTGCTGGTACAGTACATAGTAAAAACAAGATGTTTTTTCAGGACCATGGTGTTAATTAACACAGTACAAAAAGTAGACTGAACTACGTAAAAAACAACACAGAAAAAAACTACACGAGACTACAGACCTACCCAGCTCTGCGTAAAATGCACAAAACAGTGCAGGCATTACAACAAATAATAAACAAGACAATAGGGCAGTAAGGTGTCAGTCCAGGCTCTGGGTATTGAGGAGTCTGATAGCTTGGGGGAAGAAACTATTACATAGTCTGGTCGTGAGAGCCCGAATGCTTTGGTGCCTTTTCCCAGACGGCAAGAGTGAGAAGAGTTTGTATGAGTGGTGCGTGGGGTCCTTCATAATGCTGTTAGTTTTGTGGATGCAGCATGTAGTGTAAATGTCCGTAATGGCAGGAAGAGAGACCCTGATGATCTTCTCAGCTGACCTCACTATCCGCACATTCAGACAGGTTGTTGGCTCTTCACCAGTCTGTTAGCTGCGGCACCTCCTCTCTGTAAGCTGACTCGTCGTTCTTGCTGATGAGACCCACCGCAGTTGTGTCATCGGTGAACTTTATGATGTGGTTCAAGCTGTGTGTTGCAGCACAGTCGTGGGTCAGCAGAGTGAGCAGCAGTGGACTGAGCACACAGCCCTGGGGGGCCCCAGTGCTCAGTGTGATGGTGTTGGAGATGCTGCCTCCGATCCAATTACATGAGGTGAGATGAAGCAGACTGTCCCCATACTCCCATTAGACGAGAAGGAATAAGGACAATTTCATTGAAATGAACTCATTGAGAGATAGGTTGAGTAGATGGGATGACATTTTCCTTGATTGGGTTGTCTAGAAGTAGAGTCACAATCTCAGAAAAGTGACTGGTTATTCAGTTAAACAAGATATTTTGCCATATACAGGGAAGTGAATCCCTAACATTTTTTATCCAGTCAGTGGTCTGGGGAGGTTCAGTCTTCAGCCCATCAAGACAAGAGTTCTGATTCTTAGATATAAGGGAGTCAAGGAATGTGAGAAGTTAGTTGATGTCATGAACTTGTTGAATGGTGAAGCTTTTATGAAGGGCCCAATTGCTGCTTCCTGCTTCTATTTCTTACATTCTTACAGTGGACAGTCAACCTGGTTGGGATAGCAGATAAACTGAGCACAATCTGGGTGAGATTTTTCTCATTATTACCATCAGGAAGAAGATACAGGAGCCTAAAGCCACACTCTCGATGTTTTAGGACCAGCTTCTTCCCCTTCACCATCATATTTCTGAACAGAAAACGCACAAATGAACACTACCTCACATTTTATTTGTTCTCTTTTTGCACTACTTAGTTTTAAAAATACAGTGTATGTCTTATTACAATTTAAAGTATATTTATGTATTACACGGCACCGCTGCTGCAAAACAACAAATTTCACAACATATGTCAGTGATAATAAATCTAATTCTGATTTGGAATCTAAAGTACCTCGATTGCAAAGCTATCCGCCCTTTGTGCAGCCAGTGTAGTTTCTTGTAATGAGGGCAGGAGAATGCACTAATTGGATTGCTCTTCCAAAAGAACTTGAAATTGAGATGAATGGTTCCTTCAATGATGTATCATTCTGTAGTAAAAATATCTTTTTCTCCTGCAAATGCACCTGCAACTCAGACCTTTCCAATGTTTTAGTTGCCAGTCACTAATGGACTTGTTCAGTGCCAAATAGCCAGGGTCACTCTGAAGCCCCTTGTGACCCCTCCATAGCCAAGGGGAAATTTGCAAACCCGATGTATCCACATCAAATTATTGAAACCCTCCAATAATTCAGCCCCAGGATCAGTTTCTTTTACAGGTAAGGAATTAGATCATTGAGAAAGAAAACATGTACAGAGTGTGCTATACTAACATCCAGCTGAGCAATTACATTGAATGATTTTGCAACATTAACTATTAACTGCTAAGGTTTATGGTGATTTAGAAAAAAAAATAAACTGAATACTTTATTAGGTGCCTTTTAAGCAATTAATATTATAAATTCTTGAGCCACAATTTAAATCTGCATCATATCAATTTCTAACCATTCTAATTAGTACTTAAGCCTGTACTTATTGCATGGCACTGCGGAAATAATAACACAACACATTCTGTCACAGTAACATAAACAAGCACTTAAGACTGGAAATATTGACCTAGGAATTCATCAGCCATAAAATGAATCTGTGTGGGGAATCTGAAATAGTTTATGCCACTCTGGTTCGTGATTTCACTACATGCTTAGGAGGCAGCAATCACAATGCCATCTCCATGACTATAATCAAGTGGGAGTAAACATGTTCTATCTTGCAGGTATTATCTGTCATCTTTCAGGATGCTGCATTCATGTTTCTAGAACTGCCATTTTGATAATACCCAATCTGCAGCCTCTCTTGGCAATGATGCATACTCTGAAGTTAGGACATTTCAATCTTTTGAAGTCATCTGTTACTTCCTCCACTCCAAGGGAGCCATAACTCCTGCAGCATGGCTGCAGCTTCGAAGTTTGCATTACGCAGAAGTACAAAAATAGGCAAACAGTCCGCAAAAGAGTTTCTTCTTTTTTTTTCATTTCTTTCTTTTCTTTTCAAGGTGGCTGGGGGCCTGCTGGAGTCTGCGATCTACAGCTGCAGCTCAAACTACGGTTCTCCACTGGTGGTGGGTCCTCGTTCTTGGACTCATCATGCGGTCTGATGTTTTGATATCTCCAGGTGCGGCCTGGAAGATGTGTGCCTTCCGGGTGCGGCCCTTGGACAACTCAGTTACTGACCGATGTCACTAACTGAAGCGTCATGGAAAATTGAAACACTGAGATAGAAGGTGGCATGCACTGCTGTCAGAAAGCTCCTGCACTCTCTCTCTCTCTTGATGGTGAGTGAGAGTCTGTTGGTCCTTGTTTCAGGATCTTGGAGCAGCGGCACAGAAGATTATAGCATTGAAATAGCTTGTTGTTGATGTCCGCTCTTGCTGTTGCAGGAGCAATCTCTCTCTTCCTCTCTAATGTGAGAGAACCTGTCTGAGATTCTGAAGTGTTGGAGTGGACAGTAGTTCTTGATTTACACTGGATCATGGTCTCTTTGGAAGCTTGGCCGTTGCTTGTGGTGGGGTGGGGGATTGATGATTTTACTGCTGCTTGTGTGTGAGAGGGGGACGGGGCTTTGCGGTTTATCATTCACTCTTTTTTTCTTACCTATTTTGTCCGCAGAGAGTAAGAATTTCAGGTTGTACTCTGTATATATTCTCTGACATAAAATTGAACCATTTGACCTTGGAATAAATCGGGCACTAAGCGAATCCATAAATGTCAATGGTCACAACAATATGATATTAACTGCATGGACCAAATGCTTACTGAGCAAGTCAATTTGTTTATTTATGGTTGTCATGATTTAAACTGAAAAAGGATGCTGGAATGATCACTACAGAGAGGAAAGCTCTGAAATCTGTGCTAGGAATTCAGGGTTTCTTTTATTCCAGCATCTCATATTTTGTTGCAGGCATCCATTTTGTTCATGGTGGCACAGGGCAGATATTTCAGCAGTGGTGGACTTTAGTGAAGGTCAGGTTGGGTAACAGGGGATCTGCTTTTGTTGATTTGTCTTGAACATGGTGGCAAGACTTCACAAAGTAAAGTATTAATTCAGTTTCTGGTCTGAGACACTTACTGGTCACTGTTAATCTGCAAGATATTAACGGTGCAATAGGTAATGGCAATGCCAATGTCAAGGAAGATACAGTTCTTGACATTGATGGTCTTTGCTGCGTGACAGTTCAGCACGAAGGTTGGAAATGACTCAATGTTTCAGAACCACTGTGGCTAGCCCTTCCTGCATCTTGAGATGGGATGCCTCCCTGTTGCTATTTTGGCAGAGTGCAGTCCTTAATTGAAAAGAGTAGAACGGGTTAGTCGGTCCACAGAACATTGTGGGCTGAATGGTCCATGTGTGGTGTAATGGTCCATGTTCTACTGAATATTCTAAAGCTTCTTGCAAGATCAATTTAGCTAGTTACGTTCTTCACCTCACTCAAATTGCTTCAAAAAAGGCAATGCTGTTAAGGACCTTGCCTTTTTTGTGGGAATTTGAAGAGAGATCTTAGGCTCCAAGTTCATACCTGTCTGAAAGTGGCTAACATAGTGTGGTTAAGAAGGCATATGGCATATTTGCCTTTAATAGTCAAGGCATTGAGCTCCAAAGTCAGAAAACGATGTTGCAGCTTCATAAAACTAGTTAGGCCACATCTGGAGTATTGCATACAGTTCTGGTTGCCCTACTGTAGGAAGGATGTTGAGGCTTCAAAAAGAATGCTGCCTAGATTAGAGGGAATGTGCTATAACACATCCCCTGGATCTGAAACATTGAGGTTAAACAAACTTGGATACTTTTCTCTGCAGCAGCGGGGGCTGAGGGGATATCTGATAGAGGTTTATAAGATGATGATAGGATAAACAGACAGCATCTTTTTCCTAGGTTCAAAATGTCTAATGTCAAAGGGCATGCATTTAAGGTAGAGGGAGTAATTTCAAAGGATATGTGAGGGGCACCCACCACTCTCTCTCTTACACAGAGAAGGTGTGTGCTTGGAATATATAGCCTGGGGTGATGGTTAATACTTTTAAGAGACATTTGGAATCGCACATGAATGTGAGGAAAATGGAAGGCTATGGACATTGTGCAAGCATAAGGGATTAATTCAGTTGACTATTTAATTATTAATTTATTGGATTTGGCACATCATTGAGGGCCGAAGGACTTGTTCCTGTGCTGTACTGTTCTTTCTATATAATAATTTTATTTAAAGTATTGACACCATTCTCTTTTTGAAAGCTACAGATTAGTCTGTCCCCAGCACTATTCAGATGTGAACCATTTAGTCTGTTAAAAATAGTTCATTCATATATCACCTTTGGTTCTTTTGGTAATCACATTAAATCTCTGTCCTCCTGCTCTTGAGTCTTCTGTCTATGGTACGGTTACTCTAACAGCAGGGGAAGAAGGGAGATAGCAGGTTCATGCAGAGCACAAACATCATTCCTGGACAACTTGAACCAAATCAGATGCTAGTGTCGTACATTAATATAATTCTGAGAAATTCACTAAGTGTGAAGCTCTTCATAAATGCTAAAGCACGGAACAAAATCAAATCTTTTCTTTTTTCAAAGACATAATATTACCTCTATTGAAATGCTTCACTGTTCTGGAAGAGAGTGATTCAGAGATTATTTTAAAAATTATGCAGTGCGTTGCTAGGTGATGAAATGGTTTAGAAGAAACAGTGGAGGAAGTATGATTTGTGTATGCTTTTTAAAATGGAAGTAGACAAATATTTGAAAATTACTTAAATGGCTTTAGGAAGAGCAGGGACTAAATAGATTGTTCCATTAAAGGTGTAACATAAGCAAGATGATACAATTGTGTGTTTCTGTTTAAGAGTGATTTTGAACAGATTTTCATCCTCAGAAGCCAAGCCATCTCATAAGTGGTGGGAGAGGGTTATAGAGCAACAGGTAAATTGAAATGTGAATTAAACAAGTGTGGCCCTTTTTGAAACTGTGGACATCAAGGATTCTGGGCACCAATCTTGAGAATCTAGGCAATTTAGTTGTCACTTCAAACTGTACCAAATGCAGAAAAGCTAGAACTCAATCTATCACCCTGCAACTGTGGAAAGAGAAACCAGTTAATGTTCTGTTAAAGATCCTTCATCAGAACTGAAAAAGAAAGTGAGAAATCAAGTTAATCTGAGTAGTGGAGGAGATGTGATGGTCAAGGGCTGGAACAAAGAGAATGTCTCTAACAGGATAAAATAATAACTGGAGTTCTTTTGTCCATGCAATGTGTTCTTGAAGTGCAATAGGGTACTTGTTGCTATCACTCTGGAGTAGAAAATGTGAAGGGTTGCAGCCAACATCCCTGATGAAGTAATGGCCCAGTGGCCTTACCTCTCCATCCACAAGGGTTCAGTCCTGATTTCTGTGCAGAATTTGGATATTGTCCCTGTGATCATATGGGCTTCATTCCAGTATCTGGTTCCTCCCAGTTCCAAACAATGTGAATTAACATGGTAATTGCCAACAATATATTACTCTTGGTGCATGTAAATAGTAAAATCTGAGAGGAATTGATAGGTAGAGGAAGGAGAATGAGATGGTATTAGTGTTAATAGGCACTTGATGATTGGTGTGGGCTAATTGTCTCTCATTCTGTCCTGTCGGACTGCATCAAACCGTCGTTGTGAAGAAATTCCTCCTCTTCTCTACCTTAAATAGGGATTCCCTTGCGCTTAAGCTCTGCTTGCTGAATTCCTCCAGGAGGAAAACATCCTACCAAAACCAGTCCTGTCAAATACCTTAGAATCATTTCTCATTCTTCTAAAAATCAATGAGTATCAGCCAAATCTGCTCACCATTATGTTAACCTCTTCATCCAGGAATCAACCCCATAAATTACTCTAAACTGCATCCTGTGAAGTATTTTCTTCAGTCAAGATAACAAAACATGGCATTCAAGATGTAATCTCACCATGCTGCTTAGTTATAGCAAACCTTCTCTACTTAAATCATATAGCCCCTCTGTATTAAAGGCTGATATTCTACATATAAATCCTGAAACAGTGATGGCAATTCCTTACCCCTCACAGATGCTATTTGACCTACTGAGTTCCCCAGATTGTGTTTTTTCCCCCAGCAGATTGTTTCTTGCTCTGGATTCCAGCATCAGCAGTCTTGTGTCTTGCATTCTACAACCCCCTTGATCTGCTACTGTAGTTTCATTCAAGGGCACCCAGATTCCTCTGCACTAGGGCATTTTTTTACTCATCCATTTAAACATGTTTTTTTTCACTTTTCCATTTGTTATTCAAAGTGATAATCTTACTTTCCTTCATATTGATATTCCACCTGGTGAATGTTTGCCTGCTTGCATAACCTATCTGTATCCCTTCATTGACTCTTGCATCTTCCTCACACATCTTTGTCTCGTCAGTGAATGTGGCAACAATTTGCTTGATCTCTTCATGCAACAGTTACATAAATTTTGACAGAGAAACAACAGTACTATGAACATCTAAGGAGAATAAAATCAAAGTATTAACAAACAGCTTAAAACATTGACCCTGTTTTTGCTCCCTAGCTATTGTCTGATCTGTACCCTTTTATTTTACATTTCTGTTTGTGGCACTGAAAACTGAAATATTTTGACATATCCACTAGAAGGGCTAAGACAAATGGACCTTCAAAGGTAGGTGTGTTTCTCTGGTGTCAAATATGAGAAGCTGAGTGAACATGCATGTCTTTAATCCCCTCATTCCTGTTTTCTGTAAGATGAAAGAGTACACAAAACTCACGAGCCATGGATATTTACCAATCAAAATAGCATAAATTAAATTCACAATATCTTTCCAAAAACAAAACCACACAATGGGCATGTATAACTAGCAATGTATATTCATTACAAAAGCATGTCTTTATTGAATCATTGGATGGCTACAAATTGGTTAGGGATCGTAGAATGGAGACCAATTGACCTATCGAGACTGTGCTGACTCTCTAGAACAGTCTCGCCTTTCCACCCTATAGCCCTAATTCTGATATCTTGTCAATCTGTTTTTAACCACTTATTATGATCCAATTTCTTGATGAAAACAACAATTGAACCCACCTCCACCATATCTGCAAGCAGTAGATTGCAGATTCCAACTAGTTTAAAAGAAAGGTCTCCCTTATATTAATGTATGATACCTTCATTATAATGTTCATTTAAATTGCTTTCTATGTGACTGGGATTTTGTGATACAAGTGAAAATGCAGAATTATTGTGGTATAAATTTCCCATTCATCTATTTTTAAACATTTAATATTCCTTTCTTAAAAGCAACAAATATGGAAAGGTGGGCTAACATTTAATTTTGGAAAGCACAGATTTTATGAGTAACCATATTTAAATTAAGACAAACTCCCATGGCTACTTCTGAAAACAGCAACCACATCCAGCTAAAAGCCAATCTCAATATTGTTATTGTGAACTTCAATTCCATCCAAGCTGTTCTCTCGCGCAACAGAGAAGAATGATCTGTCCATTTACTTGATCCATCTTGTGGGTATTTCGATTATCCGACTACTCCAGCCATTGTAGTGTGAAAGGCCATACAGTATATTCCTGTGATTTTTGATCCTGAGCTTCTTGAGACATCTGTAGTTTTAACTATATAAACTATCTTTGTTTGTGCGACGGCAACATTGTTATTTTTCTGGCAGCCATGTGAGTAAATGAACAATTTTCTGTGTGCTCAAATGAAAAAAGAAGTGAAATTAAGTAAAGAATCACTCCTGCAGTTACTCTGCACTTGTGACCCTGAACTTCTGATAACCTGCTATTTAATTCACCATCCACTCCCAGTCTGATCTCTTTGTCTGTAGCCTCCTGCATTGTTACAGTAAGGCCCAGTATAAGCTTCAAGGAACAACAATTTTCCTTTGGGCACAATATTGAATTCGCCAGCTTCAGAAAGTTTGCTCTTCCCTTCTGTTTGTACCTCCATGGCATCCAGAACTGAATCTAGTGGAAAGCAGGTAGATACTTAAATTTAGGATCAATCCTCAATTGGTCGTGTTAATGTGAGGAGCCTAGCTTTGTAACTGCCTAAGTTGTAAATTTTGCTTCTGGGAATAGAATCAGCCCCTCCCCCACCCCCATCAATATGTGCCAGTCAGTGGGTTAGACGTAGAAATGGGATGTTTCTGTAAAATTAAGTACCATCCTCAGCAGGCCAGGCAGCATGTAGGAAAAGAGCGCAGTGCGTTTTGGGCTGGAACCCTTTGGAAGGACCAGACAAAAAAAAGCTGAGGAGTAGATTTAAAAGGTGGAGGGAGGGGAGAGAGTAACACAAGGTGATAGGTGAAACCTAGAGGGGAGGGATGAAGTAGGGAGCTGGGAAGTTGATCTGTGAAAGAGACAGAAAGCCATGGGAAAAAGAAAAGGGGGGAGGAGCACCAGAGGGAGGTGATGGTTGGGCAAGGAAATAAAATAAGCGAGGGAAAAGGGGATGGGAAATGGTGAAGGGACGGGGGTGATTGAGGGGCATTACTGGAAGTTTGAGAAATTAATGTTCATGCATCAGGTTGGAGGCTAACCAAATGGAATATAAGGTATTGTTCCTCTAACCTAAGTGTGGCCTCATCACAAAAGTGGAGGAGGCCATGGATATACATATCAGAATGGGAATGGGAAGTGGAATTAAAATTGACAGCCACTGGGAGATCTCGCTTTTTCTAGTGGATGGAGCGTGGGTGCTCAGTGAAGCGGTCTCCCAATTTGCGTTGGCTCTCACTGACATACAGGAGGCCAGGAGCACTGAACACAGTATATGACCCCAACAGGCTCACAGGTGAAGTGTCGCCTAACCTGGAAGGACTATTTAGGGCCCTGACTGGTAGTGAGGGAGGAGGCGTAGAGGCTGGTGAAGCACTTGTTCCACTGGCAAGTGCCAGAAGGGAGATCAGTTGGGAGGGACGAATGGAGCAGGGAGTCGTGTAGGGAGCGATTCCAGTGGAAAGCAGAAAGTTGGGGTGGGGAGGGAAGGATGAGCTTGGTGGTGGGATTCTGTTGGAGGTGGCAGAAGTTTCAGAGAATTACGTGCTGGATGCAGAGGCTGGTGGGGTGGTAGGCAAGGACACGAGAAAACCCTATCCCTAGTGGGGTGGCGGGAGGATGAGGTAAGAGCAGAAATGGAAGAGATGTAGTTGAGGACAGCTTTGATGGTAGAAGGGAAGCCCCTTTCTTTGAAAAAGGAGGACCTTTTCTTCTTTCTAGAATGAAAAGTCTCAACCTGAGAGCAGGTATGACTGAGACAGAAAAATGGAGAGATGGGATGGTGTTTTTACAAGTATCAAGGTTACTTATCATCTTGAGCTTTTCTCTCCCCTTCCCTCACCTTTTAAATCTACTCCTCAGTTTTTCCTCTAGTCCTGTCGGAGGGTTTCAGCCCAGAACATTGACTATACTCTTTTCCTAGATACTGCCTGGTCTGCTGAGTTCCTCCAGCATTTTGTGTGTGTTGCTCGGATTTCCAGCATCTGCAGATTTTCTCTTGTTTGTGTTAAGTATCATCCTTTTAGTTTTGTTTAAAGTGGATGCATTCATGTTATTTACTTCTTGAAAGCAGCTTTTAAACTTTTAGTGGCTAATTTAAAGAACTAACAATTCAGAAGGCTGAAAAAAAATTAGTCAGTTAAATTGAAAAATTTGAAAGTATGATTGCTGTACAAAACACTTGGCTTACAAATGACCATGGCAGTTGAAAGCACACCATTATTTTGCTAGTCTAGCCCAAAATAACTCGATAGCCATAGTATGAAATGTCTTCTGAAATCTCCAGACAATCTTCCGAATTTAAGGACAATTTGAAATGAGCAGTAAATACTGCCTATGCTCCGACATTACAAACATACTATGCACAGATAAAGAGAAATGTTAGTAACAGGATGGGATTCCCCTGAAAATACTGAGCAGGAAGAAGTGGTTTCTTGAGCTCCCTGTCCCAGAATTACAGCAATTTGCTTAGTTTAGTGTGTGGTGGTTATAGTCATATCATCAAATGCAATTAACACATCGTCTACATTTTCTTACCTGGTAAAGTCAGTCATTTCCATCATTATCATACACATCTGTTTGGCCAGCACAATTATGTCATTGCCGCTGTCATCCCACTTTGCCACTTCGGCATCCAACTTGTTCTTCTCCTGGTGGAAGCTCTCCACTTGCTCAGCAATCTTTGCCTTTTCCTCTTGGGGCAGCTGGGCCATGATGGCCTGTAAAGAAAGATAGATGTTCAGTACTGACAGCCTGCAAATCATGCTTCACTGGTGCAGTACAGTGCGGCTGTCTGCATTCACAATTTATCTCCACGTACTTACCTTTGTAGATCTTTGAAAGAAACATTAAATTTCTCAATTTATGATTCAGAGTTCTGTGCCTGAAAATGATAGAGGATCTGTTAATAGCAGGGATGGCAAAATTGGATTTCTGGGCTGAGAAATAGAATGGTGGTGGATCGTCTGAGAACTGATATATTCTTGGAAGTTGTGACTCAATGCTGTAAAACATTGGTTAGGATAAAGCTGGCACATTGTGTAGAGTTCTGGCCATCGTTGCATTTGGAGGTCAGAATTGCACTTGGAAAGGTGCAAAGAAGATTCACCAGGATGTCACCTAGGATTTCAGTTATGGGGAGAGACTGGAAAAGTTGAGGTAGTTTCTATTGGAGTAGAAAAGACTGAAAGAGGATCTGATAGAGGCATACAAAATTACGAGGGTCATGGATAGAGTAAATAGCAGTAAACTTTTCCCCATAACACAGGCATCTAAAAGTAGGGGGCGTAAGTTCAGGGTAGCGGGTAAGATTCAGGAAGAACATTCTCGCCTCACATGTGGATGGACCCTAGAATGCCAAGTTCAAAGTCAAAGTCAACATTGTGCTTAATATCATATACATATCCAAATACACCATTGCTCAGGTGCAATGAAAAACTCTGCCACTGTGGGAGAAGAGAAGGGAATTTGGTGGGATGAAATATGCAGGTAAACATTTGAGTCATCAAGGCACAGAAGGTTATGGATCAAAAGCAGGTAAATGAGATTAGTACAGGTAGGTGTGGTGGGTGAAATGCCATGCTGCTGTGCTCCATAAATCTCTGATTCTATACCAAGAGAAAGCAGGAGGTCACAGAAGGGCTATTTCTGCATACACACTGTATTGTTAATATGAAAGGGCACTAGACTCAAAACCTCACTCAACACCACAGGAGCACTGTTAATGACTGAAAAAGAAATTTCATGGATAAAATATTTAAGATCCACATATATGTATGCTCTCTAAATGCCCTGCTGATTATCCCTCTCCCTAGTGAGGCCCTGGTGAGACCACACCTGGACTATTTTGGTCTCCAAATTTGAGGAAGGACATTCTTGCTATTGAGGGAGTGCAGCGTAGGTTCACAAGGTTGATTTCCGTGATGGCGGGACTATCATATGTTGAAAGATTGGAGTGACTGGGCTTGTATACACTGGAATTTAGAAGGATGAGAGCGGATCTGATTGAAACATATAAAATTATTAAGGGATTGGACATGCTAGAGGCAGGAAACGTGTTCCCAATGTTGGGGGAGTCCAGAACCAGAGGACATAGTTTAAGAGTAAGGGGTAGGCCATTTAGAACAGAGTTGAGGAAAAACTTTTTCACCCAGAGAGTTGTGGATCTATGGAATGCTCTGCCTCAGAAGGCCATTTCTCTGGAAGCTTTCAAGAAAGAGTTAGATAGAGCTCTTAAAGATAGCAGAGTCAAGGGATATGGGGAGAAGGCAGGAACAGGGTACTGATTGTGGATGATCAGCCATGATCACAGTGAATGGTGGTGCTGGCTCAAAGGGCTGAATGGCCTACTCCTGCACCTATTGTCTATTGTCCCTAACTCATCCTGCACTGGTCACTTTGCACATTTTATTGCTGCTACTTCACATACTGCTTGTTTTTGTTATAATAATTAAGGTAACATTATACTGTTCACATGAACATACACTTCACACTTTACGTCAACCTGTCAATCTTCAGGCTGTGCCACTTAGGGACTTGTGCTAATATTATCTTGTGATTGTATGTGCTGGATCGTAACTATATGTGCTGTGTATGACTCCACCTACCGTGTTTTGCACATTGGCTGCCAAAGAATAATGTTTCATTCAGCCGTATATATGTGTATGGTTAAATGACAATAAACATGAGCTTGAACATATTTGCTTTGAAATTATTTTGAGCTAATACTCACATCATGCAATCTGGAGAACACTAAAATGATGAAAGAATTTATTAAGGATTTTTGAATGTGCTCCTAACTGCAGTTTCCACCAGCCTCCCATGCACAAGTCCCTTGAAAATTGTAAAGAGATGCATTGTAGCGGTAAGGCACAACTGTCAACACTGATGCCTTACAGCTGCAGTGAACCAGCATTGATTCTGACATTTCTCTATAAAAGTTTGCAGGTTCTCCCCCTGACAACAAGATGTGCTCTGGTTTCCTCCCACATCCCAATGATGTGCTACTAATTGCATTCAGTGAAGGTAAGTGACAAAAGAATCACAAGAAAAAGAAAGTTGTCAGGCATGTGAGAGAGTAAAGCTGCAGGATGTCAGGGGAGAAGGTGAAGGGGAATCTGACTGACGTGATTGCTTTCTTTGGAATTGGCATGGAATCAATGTTCTTCTACTGTATGTTGTAACAATTGTGTAAGGGTGTAATTTGGCCTATCACCACATCCAGCTGAGACCTCTCTGATGTCCTTGTCTACTGGCATTTCAGCCTCATCCCAAGCTAACAATGGTAAATGAATGGATCAACCAGCTTGCCGATTTCAATTCTTTAGTGGTAACCTCTTCCTTAATTACCAGTCTGAAACATTCCAGATCAGGCGTTCTCGCTGGCTATTGTACCTAAATGGCTCTAATGACACAAGTCCTTGAATGTGACTGACATGCAAAATTCCTCATTAACCTCAAACATAGGAGCAGAATTCAGTCACTTGACCTATCAAGTCTGTTTCACCATTCCATCAACGCTGATTTATTATCTCTCTTAACCCCATTCTCCTATCTTCTCCCCACAACTGTTGACATCCTTACTAATCAAAAACCTATCAACCTCCAGTTTAAATATACCCGGAGACTTGGTCTCCACAGTTAATGAATTTCTGTCTGGCTAAAGAAATTTCTCCTCTTCTCTGTGCTAAAGTGATGTCCTTGTATTCTGAGACAATGCCCTCTGATCCTAGACTTCCCCACTATTGGAAACATCCTCTCCATGTCCACTCTATGTAGGCCTTTCCGTATTTGAAATGCTTCAATGAGATCCCCTCCCATTATTCCAAAATCCAGTGTATACATGCCCAGCACCATCAGACACTGGGCATGTCTAATGTTAACCTTCATCATCCTTGTGAACCTCATTTGGACCCTCTCCAATGCCAGCACAATGCAGTCCTTGTATTTTTCTAGTCTTATCTATAAGCAAAGGACCTCTAAAAATGGTTTCCCTTCATACCATTGTTCCCCTCTTTTACCAGGAACAGGTAGTCAGTTTCAAGATACACATAGATGATTCAGTCTGACTGCCCAATTTTATTATTGTTCATCTGTCATCTAGAACAAATAAGCAATAATTTTCAGCTGACATTTGGGAAGCCTTAAAATAGTTACTTCACCTTCTAATTTATAAGTCCTATATTGTAACCATTTCACACTCTTGCCCAGTCTGTTTGCAAGACCAGAATTTTACTTCGGCCAAAGTTTCCAATTCAATATTCCCTTAATGATAAAAATTGACTTTCATCTCTGAAACATCGCATCCTTGCATCAGTTCATTTGTGTCCTTGCGATCAGACGAGAAAAAATCACTCTTGGCTGCCTTCTCATACTTCACCCTTCAAAACTTCATCTTATGCAAAACTCCTCTGCTTGTTAAGTTGCATATTATCAAATTAAATCAAATCCAAGATTTTTATATTTTTGTTTCAATCATACTGTAGTTGCATCTTGTTCAGACCCGTGTGACTTATAACTCAATTTCAGCTCAAGACTCCTCTTAAGTCTAACTTTTAAGCATCTCCCCTTGGCTTCTATCACCTTGGGTGACCTTGCTTACCGTATATGATTGACATTCATTCTTGAGCCATTAAGAATTTCAGTAGTTTGATACAATCATGTGAAAGCAAAAATGAAGTGCTGACTGAGATTGCTTAAGTGAGATTTGGGCAAAGTCTTGCCCTGAATGAAACATAGCCAAAGAAAAAGGGTCAGAACATATTGAATTACCTACTTCACATTTAATTGCATATTAAGCAGTTGGCTAGGTCAGCTTGTAAATATAGGTCAGCTAGGTCAGAAAGTAAATATCAAATGTGTCCATGAATTACTACTAAAAGTTAGTTAACAATATAACATCTTGAAATCAGAATGAACCAATTTTAGGAGTGTTAAAACATTGTTTTGTTTATTAGTAACATTGAATTGGGGCTCCTCTAAAAAAAATCATGAATTTGGTCAAATGAAGCTTGAATAGCAGTTCACTCAAAGAGAAATATTATAGGTAGGACTTTGGCTTTGTTTTAACCAAGTATCTTTAACAATGGTTTCCATTCATACTACCACTCCCAAAATCCAGAGACAAAATCTCTTCCTCTCTCTTCTATTAGAAGACATGTAGTCAGTTTCTATGTCCATACTGATGATACTTCCTATTGTGCATTTATTACAGATGTGTGTTCGCCATTCAAAACACATTCTCCATGGCAGGTATTATATAGGTTGCTGCTGTCTGAGTACCACAAGAGAGAGGGAGAAAATTCATTTCAAACAAAGGTATATGAATTTCAATGACATGTCTAAAGACAAATCCATTTTGTCCAGGTGACTGGGAGACCTGTTAGAGTTCTACCTGAACCACTTGATAGATGAATCACAAAACCCCTACAATGGAGCAGTGAAGAAAAAAAGTGCCATTTCTTCACTGGATATGTCTAGCTTGAGACACATGGCTCTCATCTACAGATACACACTCTGAGACTTATGCAAACACCTATTCTGTCCGCACTACTTAAATGCTCAAACCTTGCTACAACAATCTAACTTCAGAATCAGGTTTATTATCATTGGCATGTAACATGAAATCTGTTAACTTAGCAGCAGCAGTTCAACGCAATACCTAATCTAGCAGAGAAAAAAAAGTAAATCAATTATGGTACACGTATACTGAATAGATTAAAAAATGTGCAAAAACAGAAATACTGTATATTTTAAAAAAAAGTGAGGTAGTGTCCAAAGATTCAATGTCCATTTAGGAATCGTATGGCAGAGGGGAAGAAGCTGTTACTGAATGACTGAGTGTGTGCCCTCAGGCTTCTCTACCTCCTACCTGATAGTAATAGTGAGGAAAGTGCATGCCCTGTGTGCTGGAGGTCCTTAATAATGGAAGCTCCTTTTCTGAGACAACTCTCCCTGAAGATGTCCTGGGTACTATGTAGGCTGGTACCCAAGATGGAGCTGAATAGATTTACAACCTTCTGCAGCTTCTTTCAGTCCTGTGCAATAGCCCCTCCATACCAGACAGTGATACAGCCTATCAGAATACTCTCCATGGCACAGCTATATAAGTTTTTCAGTGTATTGTTGACATGCCAAATCTCTTCAAACTCCTAATAAAGTATAGCCGCTGCCTTGCCTTCTTTATAACTACATCGATATGTTGGGACCAGGTTAGATCCTCAGAGATCTAGACACCCAGGAACTTGAAGCTGCACATTCACTCCACTTCTGATCCCTCTATGAGGATTGGTATGTGTTCGTTCATCTTACCCTTCCTGAAGTCCACAATCAGCTCTTTTGTCTTACTGATGTTGAGTGCCAGGTTGTTGCTGCAGCACCACTCCACTAGTTGGCATATCTCACTCCTGTATGCCCTTTCATCACCACCTGAGATTCTACCAACAATGGTTATATCATCAGCAAATTTATAGATGGTATTTAACCATGCCTAGCCACACAGTCATGTGTATATAGTGAGTAGAGCAGGGGGCTAAGCACACACCCCTGAGGTGCGCCAGTGTTGATCGTCAGCAAGGAGGATATGTTATCACCAATCCACACAAATTGTGGTCTTCCAGTTAGGAAGTCAAGGATCCAATTGCAGAGAGAGGTAGAGAGGCCCAGGTTTTGCAACTTCTCAATCAGGACTGTGGGAATGATGGTATTAAATGCTGAGCTATAGCCAATGAACAGCATCCTGACATAGGTGTTTGTGTTGTCCAGGTGGTCTAAAGCCGTGTGGAGAGCCATTGAGATTGCATCTGCCATTGACCGGCATGTTGGCGTGTGGCCAAGTGGTTAAGGCTTTGGGCTAGCGATCTGAAGGTCTTTAGTTCAAGCCTCTGCCCAGGCAGCGTGTGTGTCCTTGAGCAAGGCACTTAACCACACACTGCTCCTGCATGTTTATAGCATAGTGCTGCAGTATGGACAAGAATATTGTTGCGATAGACAAATTGCAATGAGTCTAGGTCCTTGCTGAGGAAGTAGTTCAGTTGAGTCATGACCAAACTCTCAAAGAATATCATCACTGTTGATGTGAGTGCTAACGGGTGATAGTCATTAAGGCAGCCTACATTCTTCTTCTAAGGCACTAATATAATTGTTGCCTTTTTGAAGCCAGTGGGAACTTCTGCCCATAGCAGTGAGAGGTTGAAAATGTCCTTGAATACTCCCGCTAGTTGGTTGGCATAGGTTTTCAGAGCCTTTCCAGTTCATTCTCTTTAAAAACAGCCTAATTTCAGCCTCTAAGACGGAGATCATAGGGTCAACATGTGCGGCAAGGATCTTCACAGCTGTGGCTGTCTTCTCCCTTTCACAGCGGGCATAGAAGGCATTGAGTTCATCTGGTAGTGAAACATCGCTGCCATTCATGCTATTCTGTTTTGCTTCGTAAAAAGTAATGTCTTGCAGACCCTGCCAGGGCTGCCGTGCATCCAATGTTGCCTCTAACCTTGTTCAAAATTGTCTCTTCAACCTTGAAATAGCCCTCTAACTAGAAGCAGAATTAGGCCACTTGGCCCATTAGGTTTGCTCTGCCATTCTATCATGGCTGATTTATTATCCTCTCAACCCCAATCTTCTGTCTTTTCCCTATCAGCCTGCTTTAAATATACCCAATGACTTAGCCTCCATAGCTGTCTGTCGCAATCAATTCTACAGAATCACCATCAAATGCTGGAAACTAACACCTTTCAATTCTCACTGATTGGAAAACTGTGGCACTGCTACAGATCCTGTGAAGCCTCATTCAGTGAACAACTACATTGTGCATTTTTGATCAGTTAACTCAAGAGCAAATGTGATTTACTGTAACGCTATGAGGGATAGCTTCCCAATGGTAAAGTACATCTCACTGCAGCAGAGTAGACTGTTTAGAATTAATGTGACTGATACCATGGTTGCCACTTTTGTGACCATGGACCTCATATCCAAAGTAAAGTTGATTCCTATCTTGAGCATCTCCTCTGTTCATTCTGAATTTGGAATACAGATAATGGTAACCTGTGAGGTTGAGGAACAAGAACAAGATAAACTGGTGAAATGAAATATTGGTTTTATGTTAAGCACAAGAAATTCAGCAGGTGCTGGACATCTTGAGCAACACATACAGAATGCTGGAGGAACTTAGCAAGTCAGGCAAAATCTATGGAGGGGAAGAAATAGTCTACATTTTGGGGTGAGACTCATAATCAAGATTGGAGTAGGGTCAGCACAAGACGACCAGTCCTGATGAAAGTTCTCGGCCTGAAGCATCAAATGTTTATTCCCTCTATAGATATCACCTGACTTGCTGAGTTCCTCCAATATTTTATGTGTGTTCATTCTATGCTGCCTTCTCTCTGAGAGTCATTTTCTGCAGAGGACTGAAAGCTTCAGAGTAGATTAGAGAGATTCAGTCAAAAGTGATGGCTTGTGCGGAAAAGTATAACAAAGTTGTGGTCTCATCCAGTTATGACCAGAGTGAAATGTGGCACTTCTTCTATTGACTTCATTGGTACATTCTTAAAGGATCATCTGGTGTCATGACATAAAATGAAAAGCATAAAATCCAGAGATGCTGCAAATCTGAAATAAAGCTCGAAAATGCTGGAAGTGCTCAGTAGGTAAGGCAGTGTATGTGGAGAGAATAAATGTTGTTTGTTTATTCCCCTCCATAGACTCCGCCTGATTTGCAGAGTTCCTCAGACACCTTGGGTGTGTTGCTCAAAATTTCCAAAATCAGCAGAATCTTTTGTGTTTATGTGTGGAGAGAAAAACAGTGTTCATGACTCAGGTCAGTGATTTTTCATCAAGACTGGCTGTTGAAAATGACCATCAGTGAAAACTCACTCAGGAAATGTGATGCGTATATGGAGGAATTTAAGGTGGGGGAATATATGGGAGACAGGGTTTAGGGGTCAGCACAACATTGTGGGCCGAAGGGTTTGTACTGTGCTGTACTATACTACACTCTGTCATAAAGTTCTTATTGTGATCAATAGTGGCCCCCAATGCACGGAGGAATTGATAAAAGTTATTCAAGCGAGCTCTTTTGTTGTGTGGGTGCAGTTAATGACTGTACGTGTGGGAAGCTGGCAATGCTGCCAACTGCCAGTGCTTGTGTTTGACACTTTCTGACAACTTTCTGTTCTTAGAGAACACAATGAAACTGAAGTAGGTGAAATCGCTTATCTGTAAATCATTGCCTCTGATACTGCATGATCAGCAAATTGGGAAAGATGGTGGAAATATGCTGCAGCAACTTGATTGAATCTTGGTCTTAGAGTCAATGTGGCCTTGACATTCACAAGCAGACAGTCCAGGCACGAGAGCATGGCTGAAGATTATCCTGCAGAATTTCACAGATTCCAGATGTGACAGGCAGCTTGGAAAACTCGAGCAATTAGTCATCTGGGTCCTGTTGAAGGATCTTGGCCCAAATTATCAACTGTTTATTTCCCACCATAGATTCTGCCTGATGTGTTCAGTTTCTCCAACATTTTGTGCATGTTGCTTAATCATCTGACAACTTGAGGCAAGACTTCAAGCAATCTGGGAATAAGCTCTTTCCCAATCACTGATCCAATCCTGTCTCAATAAATATGACCATAATCATCGATCTGAGAAAAACTCTCAGTCATAACTGTAGCACTCTGTAGACTTTGTGAGGGTGTTTGAGTAAGTATTGAAGCTAGATCTTCTGACATCAGCAGCACACCCTTTGAAGTCACTAGAAGACGAAGCATGGCATGGAATGAAACCATTCTGTAATGATTGTTGATGATTTTTCACTTCCAGTTAATGTTGATGGATGTGGAAATAGGGTTGCCCAATTAATGACATTGATTGGTGCATGTCTGACATGAGGTAGCAGTCATAAATTTAAGCAAAAGTGTTTTGCTCAATTTTTACATGGAATTGATAATTGGATTACAATTAAAATAAGGTTAGTTTTATTTGTCACATGTACATCGGAACATACTATGAAATGCATCACCTGTTTACTTCAGGTAAAATCAAAATGGACCATTTCACACTATTTTTATTCAAGTGCGTTCTAGGCTATTTTATTGTGAAAGCTTTACAAATAAATGTAAACTTATAACTGACGAACGTCAATCAGGCTGATAATAATTTCAGTAAGCAGTATACAGTCTTAAACATGATCATAACCAATAAATTCAGATTTTTATGTAAAGTTTAAAGATCATTCTTTTGTAGAAAGTTGTGAGGTCAGTTTGAGGTACCTTTCTTGCCAATTTTAATATGGACATTAATTCAATTTTTTAAAATAGGTTAAGGTCTGCTAACGTCACAGAAAGAGAATGTCATATGAAGGTGTCAGCCTTCATCCATTAATACTGTGAACAGCCAGTCCCAGGCCATGGCGTTTTCTGCAGCAGATGTGAGAAGAGCTATAATGGGATTCACTGACATCTGAGTCTTACTTTTTCAATGTCACACTCACCCATCATTCTGGTCCTCTCTGACCTACATTGGTTCCTTGGGCTCAGGTGCCTCAAATTTGAAATTTCCATCCGTTCTCCATGGTCTTGACATCTGACTTCTGTGACCTTCTTCTGTTCTGCAAACCCTCCACCCCAACTGCTTTTGGTTTGGGTTAGCACTGCCAGGTTAATCTGCAGTCTCCAGAAACTGAAGATTAATTTCCGGGAAATTTTGGCATACACCCATTGTGAAAACTGTCATTGAATTAAAATGTACTGGGAGCGCTTTTCATTTTTTTTGACAAGTGCAGGCATTGGAGATAAAAACACTTGAGATGGACTAAAAATTCTATTAAGGCACAATTATTCAATCTAGGTGCTTGAATGCCACTTTATTAATTACAGGAGTAGATCCCAGTGTTTTCTTCTGCTGCTATAGCCCATCCACTTCAAGGTTCGACATGAATTGCATTCAGAGACACTCTTTGGCCCTCCACTGTTGTCACACATGGTTATTTGAGTTATCATCGTCTTCCTGTCAGCATGAACCAGTCTGGTCATTCTCCTCTGACCTTCCTCAAGGTGTTTTCATTCACAGAAATGCTGCTCACTGGATATTTATGTTTGTTATCTGCACCATTCTCTGTAAACTCTAGAGACTATTGTGCGCAAAAAAAATCCTAGGGTATCAGTGGTTTCTGTGTTACTCAAACCACCCATTCTGGCACCAACAATCATTCCACAGTCAAAGTTGCTTAGTTGCATTTCTTCCCCATTTTGATATTTGGGCTGAATAACAACTGAACTGCTTGACCTTGTCTGCATGCTTTTATGATTGGCTGATTTGACATTTGCATTAATGAGCAGGTGTACACTTGTACAGGTGTACCTAATAAAATGGCAACTGAGTGTATATTCTGCTAAAGCTCAGAACCATAATGTTGAATACTTCACTCCTGGGATCTCACCCTTGTCACCCCTTCTTTTTTAATCTCACCACACAATAATCCCATTTTTCCACACCTGTCCAAATTCTTCTGTCACTTTCAATTTTCCATTAATATCCTTCATAAATCTGACCACTTTCACCAAAGTTTATCTCCTTAGAGTGCAATGCATTAAGCTCCCAGTCAAATCTACCCAGTACTGTTTTCTCAAATCACTCTGCATCATCAGTAAAGTGACCAGGGTGGGTATTGTCATTACTGTATATAACAGCCACTTCACCTATTATCTGCTCAATCTGGATTTTGCAAGGACCATTTGGCTCCAGACTTCAACCCAGCCTTTATCCAAACACAAATTAAAGAGCTAAATTCAAGTGGCAAAGCAATAGAGGTTGCTCTCAGCATCAAATCGGTTGACTGTATGTGGCTTAATGAATGCTAGTAAATCTGGTCATTGGAAATCAAAGGGTAAATACCCTGGATAGAGTCAAACCTTGCCGAAGTTTGTCATATGCTTGTAATCTCAGTCAAAGAACAGCACTGAATGAACTCTTCAGAGCAGTATCCTAGGTGTAATCATTTTCATCTACTTCATTAATAAGCTTTCTTTCACCATAAGGTTCAAGATAAGGAACATTTACTATGATTGCATGTGATATTCAACTCCTTTCACAAAAAATGAAGTTTTCTATGCCTACCTATAACAAAACCTAGACACATTCAGGGAGAATTAGGCAGCACAGAAAAAGGCCTTCTGGCTCACTGTGGTTATGCTAATCACTCATGACTATATATTCTAATTCCACATCCAAACTTCCAAATCCCTCTACACCATCTGAATGCCTCTTGAATGTAATTATTGTTCCTACTTCCACCATCTCTTCCAGATCCCAGTTACTCACTGTGTGAAAAATGTACCCCTTAAACCTCTTTCCCCTTATTTTAAACCTATGCTCTCTAGGTTTAAACATGCCTACCATAGGCAAAAGATATTGATTATCTCTCCTATCAATCTCATATACTTCTATAAGCCCACACTTCAGACTCCTTTACCAGAGGGAAATCAGCCCCAGCCAATTCAATCGCTCCAAACCAGGTAACATCCTTGTACAGTAACACACAAAGCACTGGAGGAACTCAGCAGGTCAGACAGCACCTATGGAGGGAAATGAACAGTTGATGTTTCAGGTCAAGACCCTTCGCCAGGATTCAATGCTCTGAAATGTCAACTATCCATTTCCCTCCATAAATGCCACCTATCCTGTTAAGATCCTCCAACATTTTGTGTGTCGCTCCAGATTCTAACATCTGTAGTTTCTTCTATCAACATTCTTGTCTAATGTTTTACCATTTGATGGACAAGACCAGCAAGTGAAGAGAGCAACTCTCCTAACAAGTTCCTCTGAGCCACACACTTCCTGTCTTGGAACTATCTTACTAACCTTCATTGCCACTGAATCTAACTACTGGAACTCATTTGCTAACAACACTGAGTACCTTCATCAAGAAGACTCCAGCATTACAAGAAGGTAGTAACCACCTGTGACTCAGGGTCACTTAGTCTGTTCAGCAACACTCACATGCCTGAATGAATAAAGAAACACTTCTTGCTTTCAGAGCACTTTACAAATTCAGGTTGTAGTTGAATATTGTATGTACAGTGTATAATTTATACTTGCTCAGTCTCTGAGACAACATTCATCACTGCTGATTTTTACTGAATTATTCTTGCCGGGTATACTTAGCATAACAAAATGTACCAAATATTCAGATTCCTGCCGTGGAGCTGGGATTACTGCATTAAATTAAATGAGACATGCCTCTTGCTTCTGATTTCACATTTATTATCTTCTCTGTCTTCCATGAACAGTTGATTTTATGATTTTTTTTGTTGATCATACTGATAGTTTATTTTGGACCAAACTTCTCATATGCAAATATAACACAAAGGCAGGGTAAACGTTTTGAATAAGTATTCCACCAAAAAGTGAGAACCTATCATATGTATATATGTGCTGGGTATTTGATTCATTAAATGCGGTTTTAATAATAGCTATTCCTAGTCCAATTGTATTGGTCTGCTCAACACTCATTTTGATTAACATTTATCTTTTACTATTACCTATATAGTCCCCATTGCTTGTTCCATTCCCATCCTGTACAGCTGTCTATTTGTAGCAAATGATGCTGAGAATTTTCCATTGTGTCAGAATTACATTATCCAGATAGAAGATTGATCATAATAGGACACAGGAGAAGGCAGCAAGTGAACAGGTACTTCGGCTTACAATATCTGTGTTGACTATGATACCATGAACGTTATCTGTATCCCTCAATTCCCTGCATGTTAAACTTTGATTGGGCTGCTCTTGGAATATTGTAAGCAAATCTGCTTGCCCTGTTATTGTAAAGCAGTAAAAGCTTACATGGGAGTACAGAAGAAGGTT
The DNA here is from genome assembly GCF_030144855.1 of Hypanus sabinus. NCBI lineage: Eukaryota > Metazoa > Chordata > Chondrichthyes > Myliobatiformes > Dasyatidae > Hypanus > Hypanus sabinus. Next base: position 174,002,656 of record NC_082708.1, on the reverse strand, counting down.
ACCAGAATACAGAGCACAAACTATAAGGAGAAGTTGAACAAACTGGTTATTTTCTCTGGAGCCTCAGAGGCTGAAATGAGACCTCGTAGAAATTTAGAGGATTATGCGAGGCACAGATATGGAGGTCACTGAGTCTTTTTCCTCAGGGAGAAATGTCAGATACGAGAGGGCATGCATCTCAGGTGCGAGAGGGCAAGTTAAATGGAGAATTTTATGTAGTCTGGTGTCTGAAACAGGCTGTCAGGGTAGTGGTGGATGCAGATGCAATAGTGGCCAAGAGGCCGGAGATATGCAGGGAGTTGAGGGATATGGATTGTGTGAAAGCAGAAGATAATTTAATTTGGCATTGTGTTTGGCAGAGACATTGTGGGCCGAAAGGCCTGTTTCTATGGTATACTATTCAATTTTTGAGTTCCTGTCTAAATACTTCTTAAGCCCCAATATCATGTCTGCTTCTATCACTGCTTGTGGCAGTGTATACTAAGCACCTACCACCCTCTGTGAAATAACTTACACATGCTGAAACTTCCTCCTCTCACCTTACACCTATGACCTCCAGTGGTTGAGATTTCCACTCTGGGAAAAAACTCAGACTATTCACCCTGTCTACGCCTGTCATGGTATCTCAGTGCATGCTGTCCTGAAGGGTTTGCTGTTTTAAGATGGAATATTAAAGAAGAGACTCTACTGCCCTCAAAGGTAGACAGTTCATCAACAATGCCACTTGCATTAGCTAAGAAATGAAAATTGGCATGGTTGTTTAGAATGAGGAGGAATTTCTTTAGCCAGACAGTGATGAACGTGTGGAATTCTTTGCCACAGGTAGCTGTGGAGGTCAAGTCTGTATGTTTATTTAAGGCAGAGGTTGATAAATCCGTGATTGGTCAGGGTATGAAGGAATACATTGGGGAAGGCAGGACATTGGGGCCGAGAGGAAAATTGGATCAGTCATGATCAAGTAGTGGAGCAGACTTGATAGGCCAAATGGCCTAATTCTCCTCCTAAATCTCCTGATCTTGTTTAACTGCAGACCGAAACCTCACATTCATACCCAGAGCATAACTTAACAAGGAAGGCAACGTGCAGAAATTTTACAGACCCTGCTAACCCAGAGATGGTCCCAGCTTTGCTCAGGATTGGATAAGATATACACCACAACAGAACTCCCTCTAAATTTTCACAGCTGAGCGAACCAATCAATGCACTGAGCAGGAAATTTCTACAGGCCTGAAAATTGCGTTGCACTTTATTCTAACATTATATAATAGAAAATTCCAGCTGTGTGGTAATGAAGGCAATGTGTGCAGGAGCAGTTCAGTTACCTATGCAGTTTAGAGGGAACACTGATGCTCAGAAATAGGCCATTCAGCTCAACCATTCCATGGCAAGGTTTATATTCTATTTATGTTCGTTGTCTGTCTTTCCCTAATTAACTCTATCAGTGTTACCATCTGCTCATCTGCACTGCTCAGATATACCTATACCACTTATTTCAGCATTGCTGTGTAGCATTTTCCACATTTCAGTCACATAATGGGATGGCATGGTAGCGTAGTGATTAGCGTAATGCCTTACAGTCCCAGTGACTTTCAATTCCTGCCACTGTCTCTAAGGTGCTTGCAAACTCTCCCCGTGACCGTGTGGGTTTTCTCCAGCTGCTCCGGTTTTCACCCTCAGTCCAAAGACAGATTATTTGGTCACTGTAAATTGTCCCGTGATCAGGCTAATGTTAAAGTGGGGTTGCTTGGTGAAATAACTCGCAGGCCAGAAGGGACTATTCTGTACAGTATCACAATAAATAAACAAACAAGTACTGAGAACACAATTTTTTTCATAATTCTTGATTGGATTTCTTGGTGCCTGACCCTACAGTAAGCCTACAATTTTACTGTTACCTACAATTTGGAATATAATCTATGTATCGACTACACTGAATTTTTGATCACTTTGAGGACCTCCACTTCATCACTTCTCATTATCTATTTTAAAAGTGTCTGCTCATCATTCCCTGGTTTACCCTTGTTATCCTTCTCGCATGCTTCTCATTGCCTCCTCACCCCCTATCTATCAATGGTGGCCAAATTATGACTTAACCAAGATTCAATATGGTTTATGATAATTTCCCCACATTTCCATTCTACTCCTCTAGAAATAAAGTACTTCAGCTTGCTTTATTTATAGCCTTGCTAACCTATGATATAATTTTTAATGGCTTGTATAGCTGTATCTCTTCCTCTTTCCACCAAGAATTGTACCTTCCTATGTTTCCCATCTTCACTGACCTACACTAAAAGCTGTCTGTCCATTATTTGCTTGTACTAGATTTATTTATATTCTCTCGTATCTCATTGCAAACCTTAGTATTGGCTTTTATCCCAACTTCATGCCATCCACAAATTCAGAAATTGTGCTCTTGAATTGCAGTAAGTTGACAGAGGATGTGGTGGAGATAGGAATAGGAGCAACATTTGCAGGGCATCTCAACCAATACTTGAATGGCCAAGACAATGGGAAATGGGCTCGGTACAGGGAAGTGGGATGAGTATAGATTTCCATAAGCGTGGTGGGCAGAAGGGTCTGTTTCAGTGCTGGACAACCTGAAAAATTATTAATGTGATGTATGAACAACCGAGCACAGATCCTTGTGATACACCACTGCCCACCTTCTTCTATAGTCTAGAGCAAAGTTTTACTTTCACTCTGCTTACACAGGACCACAGGAAAATAGGAGCAGAAGCTGGCCATCAGAACCTTCAAACCCATCTTACACTTTAACATGATCACTTCTGGTTTTTGTTGGCCTCAACTCCTCATCTGTGCTATTTCTGTACACATATTTCTTGATCCATCAGATATTATAAGATGATGTGCAAGATAATGAGAGGCATTGGTCATGTGGATAGCCAGAGGCTTTTGACAAGGGGGGAAATGGCTAACACAAGGGGTCATAGCTTTAAGGTGCTTGGAAGTCGGTACAAGGGGGATGTCAGAGGTACGTTTTTTACACAAAGAGAGGTGGGTGCGTGGAATGCATTGCCAGCATCGGTGGTAAAGGTGGTCTTTTAAGAAACTCTTAGATAGGTACATGGAGCTTAGAAAAATAGATGGCTATGCAGTAGGGTAGCCCTGGGCAGTTTCTAAATTAGATTACATGGTCAGCAAAACATTGTGGGCTGAAGGGCCTGTAATCTGCTGTAGATTTCTGATTCTGTGATTTATCCACCTCCACATTAAATACCTCTGATACTTTCTATGATTCAGGTTCTACTTCCTGATTGGGCAGAGAATTCCTGAGATTCACCACCCTCTGCTAAAACAAATTTTCACGTGTTTCAATTTCAAGTGACCGATCCCACTGTAGGAATGAATAAAGAATTATTAGGGTAAGGGGCAGGAAAATGGCTTTATTTGATAACTGAAAAATGGGCCGAATGGCCTACTTCTCAGATGCATCATTCTGGCCTGATATCATGGCTAATGTTTATACTTCAATTAAATTCACTACAATGATATTACCAGGCCAGTACCTTTTGACAGAATGCTCAGCTAACTTGATACTACTTTATCCAAATTGCAACACCAATTACACGTGAAAGTATTCCATTTGCTATAAAACATTTTGAAATACTGAAAGTCATGGAAGGACTATATAATGATAAGCATTTAGTTTTCTTTTCATTGAAAGCTTTAAGTACGAAGGAGTTATGTAAGACATGTCAAATAAATATTTTCAACAGTTCATGCAGCTGTTCAGGGTCACCTTCGATCAGTCTCTGCCCACTGCACTACATTCCAGTCATCTAATGGATTTGAATTAGCCCCTTATTAAATGTTAATTCCAAGGATACATTGATAAAGGCAGTGGCAGATGTTCAGGGGCTTTAAAACAGGTTGCGCCTCTTTGCTGGGTGTTCTCAAAGACTTTCACATTTGCATAACTTGAGTTTATCGGAGGGGGTGTGGGGACAGAAATTTTAACCATATCCAGTTTGAGTTCAGAGATTTTTGAAATTAAGTGAATTTCCTGTAACTACTCAAAGTAATTGAATTGAATTGACTTTATTTTTTACATCCTTCATATACATGAGGAGTAAAAATCTTCACGCTATTTCTCCGTCTAAATGTGCAATGTGCAATCATAGTAATTTATACTAAATAGTACAGTCAATGTTTCATAGAATACACTCAAATCAGCATGAGTTAATCAGTCTGATAGCCTCGTGGAAGAAGCTGTCCCAGAGCCTGTTGGTCCTGGCTTTAATGCTGCGGTACCGTTTTCTGGATGGTAGCAGCTGGAATAGATTGTGGTTGGGGTGACTCGAGTCCCCAATGATCCTTCAGGCCCTTTTCTCACACCTGTCTTTGTAAATGTCCTGAATAATGGAAAATTCACAATTACAGATGCACCAGGCTGTCCGCACCACTCTCTGCAGAGTTCTGCGATTAAGGGAGGTACAATTCCCACACCAGGCAGTGATTCAGTCAGTCAGGATGCTCTCAATTGTGCCCCAATAGGATGTTCTTATATTTAGAGGGCCCATACCAAAATTCCTCAAACGTCAACACCTCAAACAACAGCACCTCTTTCACCACACAGCTGGGGTGTACAGACCGCGTGAGGTCCTCGGTGACGTGGATGCCAATGTATCAAACAGAGCTAGCGCCTTGCAGTCCCAGAACTCTCCCACATCCCAAACGTGTGCGTGTTGGTATATTAACTGGCAACTGCAAGTTATCATGCATGCGTAATCTGGAGGTAGAGGATGTCAATGTGGGGAGAATTGTGGACTGTATGTTTACAAAGGAGTTCTGGAGAAAGATGCAAGGGCTTTTGTTGCAGTTCAATCCAAGCAGCTGTGTGACAGAGGAATCTATGATCTCCAGGCTGTTCCTAGGGACTCGGAGAAATGGACATCAGGTGCTGCTGGAAGATCATCAGCTCAGTGAAAGACATCCTTTGGGTCTGCCCAAAACCTGATGGTCCGTCAGCACATTGAGGGAAGTGCTGCAGACTGGCACATTTCAAGCTGCAGAGTATGTGCAGCCACCGCAAGGGCTTGGTGGAGAAGGACCACAGCGTAGGTTTCTAGTGCTACTGGAAAGGTGGGGCTGGGTTGACCAAGGAAGACCTGCAAATATAGTAGTAAAATACAACCCCAGAGTGCCAGATGAGTGGTAGAAGTGCTGTTGATGTGTAGGAATGTAATAAAACAGTAGGAAAGCATTGACTATGAATGTATTCACTTTTTATTCCTGTGAATATGTTTTATTATCAATCAAGTTTATTTTGTTAAAAAGAAGGAATAGCTTAAGTGGGTGTTTGATAGCACGCTTTGGCCAAGTGAGCTGGAGGACCTGTTTCTGTGCTGTTTTGAACTCTGTGAGAGTGACTAAAATATATCCAGTCTAATTTAAAGGCATGGATTATTTTGCAGAGTTAACTCACAGTGTATTGATAACAACTGCTAACAAGTTAGATCTCATTATCTTGCTGTTTGTTTACATACGAGTGATTTAATTTTGTAATATTAATTATAATAGTGTGACTTTTGAAATGCCTGTCCTGATGCAGAACCTTGTTTGCTAGCTGCTGCCATCAGTGCACTGTGCCAGACAAGAGTGCAGGTCGCTCAAGCCACCGGAGGAGAGTGTGGGCTGGTCGGGCCACCGGAGGAGCTGGATTGGGTTCAGCGTAGCTGACCAGGGTACAAACCATGCTGCTGCCTGCTACTCGAAGGCACCAGAGTTGCTATGCGAAGGTGGCGTGCAGTGAAACTGTGAGTGACTGTCTTGGACATTTCTCTTGCAATCGCAAAACCGCGTTGGACATTGATTGCTTTAGGCCTGCTTCCCACTTTTGGTGGGGAGATAGGCAAAGAGGCAGCAGTGTAGCCTTGGATGTAGCGCAAAGTAGGCCCCAAGCCACGGGCATGAATGCTGCTGCAGTCCTGGTGAGGAGATGCCAGAGGTCAGTGCAGATGCTCAGTTGGAGGGGTGGCCTCAAGTGTTTGATCAGTGGAATGACAGGCTGGATCACCAGGAACCATCAGTCTGCAGGACTTGTTCCTCAAGGTCTCGACTGAAAACTGTGCTTTCTTACGTGAAAATATTTTTTTCTTTCTCAGTATTTTGAATGTGTGTGTATGTTTTTGCACCTTGGCCCTAGAGAAAAATTTTCTATCATTTCTCTTCTCAGATCCTCAATTCCTTTATCTTTAAGTTATTTAACTGATAATTTTGTAGTTAAACACACTTTGAGGATTTGGGTACAATTTAGAAAATATTTTGTGTTATTGATTGTTTCACTTTCCAGTCCCATTTTTTCTAACTCTTTTTTTTTAAACTATCTATGTCTGATGTAGTTTTTAAAGAGTGGAATAGATTGGGTATTAAATGTTTTCATGATTTGTTTGTTGGAGATATTCTCTCTTCACTTGAACAACTGTCAGTTAAGTATAGTCTACCGAGAACTCACTTTTATCGATATTTACAAATTAGAGATTTTTTGCATTCTCAAGTAGATACATTTTCTAAAAGTCCAGATAAAAATTTACTTGACTTAATTTTTAATTTGAAACCCTTCTATAATGCATCTATATCTAATATTTATGGTATGTTGGGAATGAGAACTATTCCTTTAGATAAAATTAAAAATCTTTGGGAACAAGATTTACAGATTTCAATTACTGAGGGTACTTGGAATGAAATTTTAAAATTGGTTAATACCTCATCGTTATGTGCCCATCATTCCCTTCTACAATTTAAAGTGGTTCATTGAGCCCATATGACTAAAGATAAGCTGTCTCATTTTTATTCGGATATATCTCCCTATCGTGATAGATGTAATAATGGAGAAGCTTCACTAATCCATATGTTTTGGACTTGTCCAAGTCTTGAAACATATTAGAAGGAAGTATTTTATTTGGTGCTTTTTAAAGAAAATTTTAAAACTAATCCTTTGACTGCCTTATTTGGTATTGTTGGAGGAAATTATATTATTTTGGAGATACACGATTTGCATATTTTGGCCTTTATCTCTTTTATAGCCAGGAGGGCATTGTTGCTTAGGTGGAAGGATGCCACTCCGCCTAGTCATATTCATTGGTTACATGATGTTATGTCTTGCTTAAATTTAGAGAAGATTCGCTGTTCAAATTCTGAACCTAGACAAGATTTTTTTTAACATTGTGGAATTACTTTCAAAATCTTTGATTTGCTATTAAATACAGATGTTGGCTAATAATATGTTTTACTATATGTTAAGGATTTTTTCCATTCTTTTTAAACCAAACAGTTGTGTTTTTTTCTGGTAGTGGGTTTGGATTTTTGTATAATAAAATTATTTCTTTTCTATTTTATGTTTAAATTTAATATATATGGATATGGATTACACTTCATCTGTGATTTCAGTATTTTGTAATCAATATATATTATATATCTTACTGTACCCTTATTCTTTTATGTAAGAAATTAATAAAAATGTTTAAAAAGAAAGAAAGATTGTCTCATTTGGTTTTATCCATGTGTGGTTTGAATGACAATTAAATTTGATTTGATTTGATTTAAATTATCCAGACATCTAGACTGCTGAGAGAACATTGTCAGTAGATGTGCCCATGAAATGGAATAGATAGGAGCAAAACATTCAATTGGTGCATTCTGAAAATATGAAGGTAGTGTTTTGAAAAATCTATGCTGAATAATTTCCAAAAATGTGCCAGCTCCATTTCTTTGAAGATTAGATTAATATTTAGCAAAGTTCAGTTCTCTCTGTTTCCATTATAGCCTGGGAAATTAAATCAATGCTCTTCTAGAATACATTTGTTATTTTACTCCATACTTTTTCTCACTAACAATCTCTTGCTGCTCATCAAAAGTCTGTTTGTCAGCTTTTCTTTCTGTTGAATCTTGACCAAGTCATTTTATATGTATAATCATGTTATATGTTTTCAGCCTAACATGGAACAAAGAAGTAGTCCATCACAAGAGTTGAATGCTTGGTCTATACTATATGTGCAGTTCTTTTGAAGTTCAACTATTATCTCTGCTTTTATTTTAGCTCCCTCAAGTACTATTCATTTCACCTCTGACATCATTCTCTGCACCTATTTCTGCTACCATATCAGGTGGTGCAGCCAAACACTCTCGTGTGAAAAAGAAGGAATTTTATTTCTTCTTCTCATCTCTTGTTCTTTTGCCAGCCGCCTTAAATCTATGCCCTCTGGTTATTGACATGTCTTTGATTTTACTATCTCTGATCTTATGCTGAAACTAATTATTTTACGATCATTGCCTCTCAAACATTCTCTGACTATCAGATCATTGGTGCGATTATGCAGAACCAGCTCCACTCATGCAATTTATTGGATTATCAAAGCAGACTTAAAAGGATTGAAAGAGAAACCCCATGCTGCACTTTTCTCAAAACCCCCGTTTGCTGCGTCACACCACCTTGGAAGGCTCGCTAATCCACCTAATTTTTGAACAATTTGTCTGGATGGAGTGCATTAGCTCAAACCCATTAATCAAAGAGAGTGATCAAACTTTCTTTAAAAATTAGCATTGTCACATGTACATCGAAACATCAAAACATATAGAGTTTGTATTAATGACCAACAGAGTCAAATATGCACTGCGGGCTATCTGCAAGTGTTGCCACACTTCAGGCACCAACATAGCATGCACTCAATTTACTAACGTTAACCCATTTAGTTTTGTTGGCATGTAGGAAGAAACCAGAGCACCCAGAGAAACCCACGCAGTCACGGGAGAACGTACAAACCCCTTACAGACAGTGGAGGGAATTGAACTCCAATCATTGGTGGTTTAAATTGTTATGGTAACCACTATGCTATTGTACTGTCTTGTCAGCTTTGTGTATTGCTTTGTATGTCTGGGCACATCAAATGATTGATACACTTTTCACATGTCTGTCTCAACTACTCTTTAAGGTGAGCATACTTCTTGTATAATCTCAAACTCAGGGGCAGGAGTGGTTAATTTGAGTGCCAGGCTTTAGATGTTTCAAAAAGGATAGGGAGGGAGGCAAAAGAGGTAGGGTGTGCTACTGTTGATCAGAGATAGTGTCATGGCTGTGGAAAAGGAGGAAGTCATGGAGGGATTGACTGCAGAGTCTCTGTGGGTGGAAATTAGGAACAGGAAGGGGTCAATAAATTTACTGGCTGTTTTTAATAGACTACCCAATAGTAACAGGAACATCGACGTGCAGATAGAGAGACGGATTCTGGAAAGGTATAATAATAATAGAGTTGTTGTGGGAGATTTCAATTACCCAAATATTGATTGGCATTTCCCTAGAGTGAGGGTTTTAGTTGGGATGGAGTTTGTTTGGTGTTCAGGAAGGTTTCTTAACACTATATGCCCAAAAGAGGAGAGACTGCACTTGATCTGGTTTTGGGAAATTAACCCAGTCAGGTGTCAGGTCACTCTGGGAGAACATTTTGGAGATAGTGATCACAATTCTACCTCCTTGACTGGAGCATTGGAAAGGGATAGGAACAGACAAGTTAGGAAAGTGTTTAATTGGAGTAAGGGGAAATATGAGGCTATCAGGCAGGAACTTGGAATCATAAATAGGGAACAAATGTTCTCAGAGAAATGTACGGAAGAAATGTGGCAAATGTTCAGGGGATATTTGTGTGGAGTTCTGCACAGGTACGTTCCAATGAGACAGGGAAAGGATGGTAAGGTACAGGAACCGTGGTGTACAAAGGCTGCTGTAAATCTAGTCAAGAAGATAAGAAGAGCTTATGAAATGTTCAAAAAATCTAGGTAACGATAAAGAGTTAGAAGATTATAAGGCTGGCAGGAAGGAGTTTAAGAAAGAAATTAGGAGAGCCAGAAGGGGCCATGAGAAGGCCTTGGCAGCAGGATTAAGGAAAACCCTAACACATTCTATAAGTATGTGAAGAGCAAGAGGATAAGACGTGAGGGATAGGACCAATCAAGTGTGACAGTGGAAAAGTGTGTATGGAACCGGAGGAAATAGCGGAGATACTTCATGAGTACTTTGCTTCAGATTTCCCTATGGAAAAGGATCTTGGTGATTGTAGGGATGACTTACAGCAGACTGAAAAGCTTGAGCATGTAGATATTAAGAAAGTGGATGCGCTGGAGCTTTTGGAAAGTATCAAGTTGGATAAGTCACTGGGACGGGACGAGCTACTGTGGAAGGCGAGGGAGCAGATTGCTGAGCCTCTGGCAATGACCTTTGCATCATCAATGTGGACAGGAGAGGTTCCGGAGGATTGGAGGGCTGCAGATGTTGCTCCATTATTCAAGAAAGTGAAGAAAGGAAGCAGAGATAACCCAGGAATTTATAGACCAGTGAGTCTTATTTCAGTGGTTGGTAGTTGATGGAGAAAATCCTGAGGGTCAGGATTTATGAACATTTGGAGAGGCATAATGTGATTAGGAATAGCCAGCAGGGCTTTGTCAGAAGCAGGTCATGCCTTACAAGTCTGATTGAATTTTTCAGGATGTGACTAAACACATTGATGAAGGTAGAGCAGTAGATGTAGTGTATATGGATTTCAGCAAGGCATTTGAATTTTGACAAGGTATGCCATGCAATGCTTATTGAGAAAGTAAGGAGGCATGGGATCCAAGAGGGCATTGTTTTGTGGATCCAGAATTGGCTTGCCCACAGAAGGCAAAGAGTGGTTGTAGATGGGTCATATTCCGCATGGAGACCAGTGACCAGTGGCGTGCCTCAGGGATCTGTTCTGGGACCCCTACGCTTTGTGATTCTTATAAATGACCTGGATGAGGAACTGGACGGATGGGATAGTAAGTTTGCTGATGACACAAAGGTTGGTGGTGGTGTGGATAGTGTGGAGGGCTGTCAGAGGTTACAGTGGGACATTGATAGGATGCAAAACTAAGCTGAGAAGTGGCAGATGGAGTTCATCCCAGATAAGTGTGAGGTGGTTCATTTTGGTAAGTCAAATATGATGGCAGAATATAGTATCATTGGTAAGACTCTTGGCAGTGTGGAGGATCAGAGGGATCTTGTTTCCCTCCATAAAAGTCTGCCTGACTTGCTGAATTCTTCCAGCATTTTATATGTTTGTTGATCCAGATCTCCAGTATCTGAGTCTCTCTTTTGTCAGTTTTAATTGGAAATTCACTTGAATACACAGAGTAAATTGAAATCTGCCATCAAGCTAAAATTATCAATACAGTGCAGTTTAGTCCAAATTCCACCCATCTGCCATATTATTGAAATGTCTGTCTGATATCAGATACAGCAGACAGGTATCAATGAGAAATACCATTGATATTTTTTGGACTAACACGTCTCCTGTGATGCAAGAGCAATATTAAATTTATTTCTTTGATTCAAATGAGTAAAATTTCCTTTGTCTTGAATAAATGTGTCAACAAATGTTTGAAAGGTTACTGTCATCAGTTCTGCCTGAGGCACACTGAAGACCTGACATCCACAGAAATCATTCTGAACATCAGTGTCGAAATATGTGAGGCAATTTCATAGAGATGGTGGGGGATATGGACTTAACACACAGTCACTGATAAAGGAGAAAAGGAAAAAAAAACAAATTAGAAATGAAATATAAAGATGAATTAATATGGATGCTGCAAATTTGAAATAAGTAGAGAACGTGCTGGAAAATACTCAGCATACCAGGCAGTATCCATGGTGACAGCAACAAGATTAATGTTTTCTATCTATGGCTTCCCATTTGAGCTGAAATGAAAATTTAACTTCATTTCTCTTTCAGTAGCTATTGCCTGGTTATGTTCCAACATGTTTTATATTTAAGAATCTGAATGATGTTCTGAGGAAGGTGATGTGCTGGCTAATGATGATGTCACTCTGAGAGGTATTTACAATTGGCTTGTGGTTTCTCTAGACTCTGGTTTTGATTACTGTAGGATGGCTGGTCTCCCCTTGCCTGGAGGAACGGTATAACAGTCCAGGGATTATCCCTTGCTTACTCAAACTGGACATGGTGAATATTCTCAGTTCTAAGAATCTAGGATACAGCAAGGGCATCATAGTAGTTTAAAGATAAGTGCAATCTCTTTACAGCACCAGCAATCATTGATTGGCGTTTGATTCTCATCTTCGGCTGTATGGAGTTTGTACATTCTCCCCATGATTGCATGGGTTTCCTCCAGGTATTCTGGTTTTCTCCCACATTCCAAAGACATCTGGTTTAAGTTTAGTAAACTGTGGACGTGCTATGTTATCGCTCGAAGCATGGCAACACGTGGGCTATCCCCCCCACCCCCGAATAATTCTTGGACTGTGTTCGTCAGTGACACAAAAACGTTGCGCTGTATGCTTCAATGGTTTGAAGTACATGTGACAATGAAGCTAATCTGTAAGCATTTGTATGTGGGGTTCATTCCTATTGACTGCTGGTACATTATCTGCTCATGTTATTTCCTAAAGGTGCATCACATATTAACCGTGGTAACTCGGTTTATCTGTATTTTTTCAGTGAAAGGCAGCGGAAATCCATTTGACTGATAAACTATTTTCTTCAGTTCAAGGAGCTCTGGTTACATTCATGAGTTCATGAGCATATTTAACATTTTAGATGGTCTTAATCAGTCATTCAAAGGATATTTTACAAAGCCAACACATACTATCCAATCTTTAATTGGTAAAGTGGTGGTGAGATGTTACAGTCTTGCAGTTAAAAGCCCTCCCATAGTGTTGTCAGGCAGGAAGTTCCAGGACATTGTGTTATCAACAGTGAAGGACTGGTAACATACTTGAACACAAAAGGTGAAAGAATAACAAATGTTATCAATTTTTATTTTTGATCACTGAATATTGTGGGGCAATAAGATTTAGATAAAATTCTACACGTGACTTAATTTTCCTCTGTGCCAATGTATTTGACAAATATAGGGATGACCTGGAAGGAAAAATGCAGATAATATACCTGAAATTACAGAAGTTTAATTTTCATTGCAATTTAATTAGGAAGTGAGTAAAAGCATGAAATCAAGATCCAAATCCTAGGCATAAACAGAATACTATTGAACAGAACTTCATCTCTGCATTAGAGGATCTTGTTACAGGCCTGTTTTGCCTTCACATGGAGTGGTCTGCAACAAGGAATATTAGTCCACATTTACTGCCTTGAGCTGATCTGTAATATGTATCAATTTGCTATTTAACAAGGCAGTTAAAGACTTACTTAATGAATATTGATATCTATTTCTTCAAAGATGGTCATTTTTGTGATAAAGGCACGAGTATTTAACAAACATGAGAAAATCTGCAGATGCTGGAAATCCAAAGCTACACATAAAAAGCTGGAGGAGCTCAGCAGGGCCAGGTAGCATCTATTGAAAAGAATAAGCAGTCAATATTTTGGTTCTCAGCCTAAAATGCCGACTGTTTACTCTTTTCCATAGATGCTGCCTGGCCTGCAGAATTTCTCCAGCATTTTGTGCCTGTTTCCCCGAATATTTAAAACTTCTAGAATATTTAGAATTTTTTAAATCTTCACTTATTCAACTTGACGAAGACAAAATGTAAAAGCAAACCAGCTCTGACACTCACCCTTGCGCTTTGCCCTGCAATAAGCTGGTCATCCTCTGTCTGGACACTTGTCCTGCTGCGCACATCATAGTCTTCTTGCTCAAAGTCCGAGTCATCCTCCAGTTCTTCTGGAGTCTGAATAGAACAAAAGATAAAGAATTCATGGTGGTTACTCTCATTTTTGCACTGACAACCCCTTTGTTAAGTGCACGTGTGCCCTCAGATTCTACAACATTAAACCACCGATCAGAACTGCAGCTATAAAATTGCACAGGGTCGTCATTTTTCTTAAGTAGAACTGAGACCAGTGCTAATCCCAGTGTTGTTAGACAAGCTTTTGTACTGGAACATTTCTGAGTGAGCTCTAATTAATAACAAGTCCAATTTCAATAAAAATCCCATGTAGAATTGCACTGTAAATCCATCTCCTCCAGGGGCGATGAGTGCCTGACATACTGCTTTCTAATTCTGCTTCATCTAATGAGTCTTGCTGCTGGAGGTCATTTAATTGCAGAATCTGGATGTCTCCAAGAAAAGTGGTCTCATTTATTTTAGTGGAATCGTTTTTTCTGTGGCAATTCTAACAGAATCATCGGAATAATATTGAAAAAAGTCTGAAGGGGTCACACTTTTGCTCATCTTGTTAGCTTTTCTGGAAGCTGGTATGTTAGTTATGAATGAGGCCATTCAGCCCATTGAGTCTGTTCTACCATGGCTGATTTATTATCCATCTCAACCCCATTCTCCTGCCTTCTCCCCATAACGTTTGAGGCCCTGATCAGCCAGGAACCTATCAACCGCTGACTTCAATATACCCAGTGACATGTCTGTGGCAATGAATTCTGCAGATTCACCACATTCTGGCTAAAGAAATTCCTCCTCAACTTTGTTCAAGAGAGATGTTTTTCTATTCTGAAGCTGTACCCTCTGGTCCTAGATTCCCACACTAGAGGAAACAGCTTCTCCACATCCACTCTATCTATGCCTTTCAATATTCAAAAGGTTTCAATGAGAGTCTGTCATTCTTCTAAACTCCAGCAGGTGCAGGTCTAGAGCTATCAAATGCCCTGCATACATTAACCCTTTCGTTCCTGGGAACATTCTCGAGAACACCTGCTGGACCCTCTCCAAACCCAGCACATTTCTTTTTTAGATCGGGGCCCAAAACGGCTCACAATAGTCCAAGTACAGTCTGAGCAAAGCCTAATAAAGCCTCAGCATTACATCCTTGCTCTTTATTCTAGTCCTCTCAAAATGAATACTAACATTGCATTTGCCTGCCTTACCACTGACTCAATTTGTAAGTTAACCTTTCAGGAATCCTACACCAGGCCTCCCAGATCCCTTTGCATCTCTGATTTTTGAATTTTCTCCCCATTTAGAAAATAGTCCGTGCCTTTATTCCTTCTACCAACGTGCATGATCATATTAATTTCCATCTGCCACTTCTCTCCCAGTCTAAGTCCTACTGCTGACACTCTGCTTTTTTAACACTACTTGCCCCTCACCCCTATCTTTGTATCGTTTGCACTTGGCCACAAAATCATCAATTCCTTCATCCAAATAATTGACATATAATGTGAAACGAAGCAGTCTAAACACAGACCTGAGAATACCACTAGTCATTGGAAGCCAATTAGAAAAGGCTCCCTTTATTCCCACTCTTTGTCTCCTGACAATCAGCTAGGGCTCAATTCATGCTAATTTCTTTTCTGTAATGCCTCATATGTGGCCAAATAAAGAACATTCACTGACTCTGTCTACCCTGCCTGTGACTTGCTCAAAGAGTTTCAACAGATTTGTCAGGCAAGATTTCCCCTTAAGAAAATTGTGCTGACTTTGGCCCATTTTTGTCATGTGCCTACAGGCCATGAAAACTCTTCCTTAATAATAGACTCTACCATCTTTCCAACCACTGAAGTCAAGCCAACTGGTCTAATTTTATTTCTTCTGTCCCACTCTTTTCTTAAAGAGTGGAGTGACAATTACAATTTTACAGTTCTCCAAAACCATTCCAGAATCTTGTGATTTTTGAAAGATCATTACTAATGCCTCCACAATCTCTACAGTCACCTCTTTCAGGACCCTGGTGTGTAGACATTCTGGTCCAGGTGACTTATCTACCTTCAGACCTTTCAGCTTCCCAACCACCTTCTCCTGAGTAATAGCATCCTGCTTGTGGCTTCCACAGTGAAGACTGATGCAAAATACTTGTTGAGTTTGTTGGCCATTTCTTTGTCCCCCATTTACTACTTCTCTGGCGTTATTTTCCAGTGGTCTGATATTCACTCTCCTGTCTTTTTTATTTTTTATATATCTGAAAAAAAACCTTTGTAACCTCTTTTATATTATTGGCTAGCTTCCCTTCATATTTAATCTTTTCTCTCTTTCTGGCTTTTGTAGCTGCCTTCTGTTGGTTTTTAAAAGCTTCCCATTCCTTTACATTCCCACTAATTCCTGGATGTGTTTGCGAGTCATGCTTCACTGTTATTTCTTTTAAGAGAAGTCTGGTTCCAAATTGAACAGCTGCCTGCATAACCATATCAGCACCTGTCCCCACCCCACCAATGATTTATACTTTTCAGAAAGAAAGTTCCTGGTGTAATAGAGTGTGTCAAGCAGCATCTGTGGAGGTAGAGGAATGGTCAATATTTCAGATCGAAAGCCTGTATCAGGACTGGTCAGCCTTTTACTTCCTCCTGCTGATTGAATTTTGCTCCAGATTCCAGCACCTGCAGCCTCTTAGCTCCATTATTTGATTATTACACTTATATTATTAACTTATTCTTCAAAATGACCCAGATCTTTCTGCTTATCCTCAATGAAAAAGGGCATTGCTCCATCTTAACAAGGGAAGTTCTCAAAGACAAACCTATCTGCCACCCTTCTCCGTCCTTCAGTTCATAATTAAACAATATTATAATTCTGAGAAAATAACAATGATCAATGCAACTTAGTTTGAATTAGCCTCATTAGTGTTATTTCGCGTTGCTTTGAATTTTGTGATTGTAATTACAGAATGAGCTAACATGTTTCTTTTGTGATGATATGGCTTCCATACGGATGGGAAGAGGTCCAGGAGAAGAATCTCAGCAGGGAGGCAGATAGACAGGGTAGGTTTAGAGGGATATAAACTAAGTACAGAGAAATGGGATTAGCTTAGATAAGCACTTTTATCATTGTGGATAAGTTAGGCATAAGGCTTGTTTCTGTGTTGCATAGTTTTATGACTCTATGACTCAACCTTTCCTGCCTAACTGTTAGTTGTTAGTAATCAGAAACAGAACCAGAATCTGAATCAGCTTTAATAAAAGAATCAGAATTAGGGTCAGGTTTATAATCACCAACATGTGTCATGAAATGTATTAACTTAGAAGCAGCAACACAATACATTATATAATATATAGAGAAAAAATAAGTAAGTAAATCAATTACAGTAAATATATATATATATATATATTTTAAATAGTTGGGTTATCCCTGAAATGACTTTATATATATAGTGAGGTAGTGTTCATGGTTTAATGTCCATTTAGGAATTGTATGGCAGAGGGGAAGAAACAGTTCCTGAATCACTGAATGTGTGCCCTCAAGCTTCTGTGCCTCCTTCCTGATGGTAACAATGAGAGGAGGGCACATCCTGAGTGATGGTGGTCCTCAGTAATGAACACAGCCTTTGTAAGGCTCTATTCCTTGAAGGTGTCTTGGACACTATGGAGGCTAGTACCCAAGATGGAGTTGACTAATTTCACAACTTTCTGTAGCTTCTTTCATTCCTATGCAGTAGTCCCCCCCTCCACCAAATACCAGATAGTGTTGCATGCTGTCAGAATGTTCTCCAAGGTACATCTATAGAAGTTTTTGAGTGTTTTAGGTGACAAAGCAAATCTCTTCAAACTCCTAATAAAATATAGCTGCTGTCATGCCTTCTTTATAGCTGCCTCAATATATTGGGACCAGGTTAGATCCTCAGAGATATTGACACCCACAAGCTTGAAATTGCTTACTCTCTCCACTTCGGATCCCTCTCTGAAGACTGGTTTGTGTTCCCTCATCTTACCCTTCCTGAATTCCTCAATCAACTCTTTTGTCTTACTTTGAGTGCAAGGTTGCTGCTGTGACACCATTTAACTAGCTGGTATATCTTGCTCCTGTACACCCTCTCACCTCTACCTGACATTCCATCAACAATGGTTGTATCATCAGTAAATTTATAGATAGCATTTGAGCTATACCTAACCACACAGTCATGGGTATAAAGGAAGTAGAGCAGTGGGCCAGACACACACCACTGAACTGATACTGCCTTCATGAAGTCCACAGTCAGTTCCTTGGTCTGACTGATGTTGAGTGTGACACCACTCAACTTGCTGATCTATCTCGCTCCTGTTTGCTTCCTTGTCACCATCTGAAATCTGCCAACATTAGATGTGTCGTCAGCAAATTTATAGATGGTGTTTGAGCTGTGCCTAGCCACACAATCAGTGGTGTGAGCAGTGGGCTAAGTACACATCATTGAGGTGTGCCAGTGAGGAGATGTTATTTCCGATCCGTTCCAAGTGTGGTCTTCTGGTGAGGAAGTCTATTGCAGAGGCAGGTGCAGAGACTCAGATTTTGGAACTTGTTGATTAGAACCAGGGGAAATGATCCTGTTGATATCTGAGCTGTAGTCAATAAACAGGAATATGATTTATGTATTACTATTGTCCAGGTGATCCAATGCCATTTGGAGAGCCAGTGAGTTTACATCCACTTTAGGCCTATTGTGGCAACAGGCAAACCGCTGCAGGTCCAGGTTCTTGCTTAGGCAGGAGTTGATTCTAGCCATGACCAACTTCTCAAACCACCACATTCATCAAATAAATGTGAGTGCCTTTGAGTGACAGTTGTTGAGACAGCTCACTCTGCTCTTCCTGAACACTGCACCCTTTTGAAGCTGGTGGGAACCTCTGACTACAGCAATGAGAGATTGAAGATGTCCTTGAACACACTGCCTGTTGGTCTATGGTTCAATTGATCAATAAGAAAGCCTACTACCATTCTTTAGGGATAAATATGGATAGAGAAGAATTGGAAAATCCACTTTTCTCTCTTTTGCCTCCCATTTTTCAATACTCCTTGTCTACCCATTGATAAGACAATGGATCATCCTTCACCCTTTGGTTAAATATTAGCATGGTACCGTGTTTACCTAAGGAAAAGTGAATGGAAAACAATAAACATGTATATTAGAATAAAAATAACCACCAAACGTTCAATAATCAAACACTCCCAAAGAAACAACTTTATTTTATTCCTTACTTATTCAGGGTTGATCTAATGAAATAGTTTAGATTAAAGGTCTGTTTGCAAAATTAAAATAATTTTACTCCAAATCCTAAAAACTTTCTATAGGGGCACAACTGAGAGCATCCTGACTGGCTGCATCACTGCCTGGTATGGGAACTGTACTTCCCTCAATCACAGGACTCTACAGAGAATGGTGCGGACAGCCTAGCACATCCTGGCTGTAGAGGAAGTGCAGCATAGATTCACAAGGTTAATTCCTGGGATGTCTGGACTGTCTTACGCAGAGAGGTTAGAGAGACTGGGCTTGTACATGCTGGAATTAAGGAGATTGAGAGGGGATCTGATTGCAACATATAAGATTATTAAAGTTTTGGACAAAATAGAGGCAGGAAGTATGTTCTAGATGCCGGGAGAGTCCAGTACCAGAGGGCATGGTTTGAGAATAAGGGATAGGTCATTTAGGACAGAGTTAAGGAAAAACTTCTTCTCCCAGAGAGTTGTAGGGGTCTGGAATGCACTGCCTTGGAAGGCAGTGGAGGCCAATTCTCTGGATGCTTTCAAGAAGGAGGTAGATAGGTATCTTATGGATAGGGGAATCAAGGGTTATGGGGACAAGGCAGGAACTGGGTATTGATAGTAGATGATCAGCCATGATCTCAAAATGGTGGTGTAGGCTCGAAGGGCCAAATGGTCTACTTCTGCACCTATTGTCTATTGTCTATCTGTAGATGTGAACTTCCCACTATTCAGGACACTTACAAAGACAGGTATGTAAAAAGGGCCAGAAGGATCATTGGGTACCTGAGTCACCCCAACCACAAACTATTCCAATTGCTACCATCTGGGAAAAGATATCGCAGCTTAAAAGCCAGGATCAACAGGCTCCAGGACAGCTTCTTCCACCAGGCCATCAGACTGCTTAACTCATGCTGACACTGTATTTCTATGTTATATTGACTATCCTGTTGTACATAATATTTATTAAAAATTACTATAAATTGCACATTGTACATTTAGACAGACATGTAACCTAAAGATTTTTTACTCCTCATGTATATGAAGGAGGTAAGTAATGAAGTCAATTCACTTCAATTTAAGTCACGATTAATTTTAATTTAATTTTAGAGATACAGCTCAGTAACAGGCCCTTCCAGCCCAAAGAGTCCAATGAGCCAATTAACCAACTAATCTCTATGTCTTTGGAAAGTGGGAGGAAACCAGAGCACCCAGAGGAAATCCACGTGATCATGTGGAAACATACAAAATCCTTATCGACAACAGCGGTTTGTTATCTGTGCTGGTGACAAAATCTCACCATGGTGATCTTATTTAACTTAATAGCCAAAAACATTAATTAATAGTCCACTGGAATTGTGAAAGGATATTTCTGGGTTTTGTTTCTAACAAAAGTAGCTTTCCATCATAAAACATTCTGTTAATGTTATATAAATTTTTTTTGTTTATTTTCAGCTAATCTGTCATTGAGGAAAGGACTGCTTTCCTGCCATGCATCACCCATTGTTACCAGACAGCATGAACGAAAATTGTTCATAAATAATTCACAGACTCCCAGAGTTAACTGAAGACATTGCCATAAGTATCTATTACCCTTGAAAGGTTGCAAGTACTTTCTTTTACTTTCTATTGTGTCTGTGAGGTCTTTCAGCAAAACTCGGTTGTCATACCTCACAATCATATTGTAACAAATTTAGTGAAACATCTTTATTGTACAAGTGGTATAATCCTTTCAAATACAGGCCTTCCTGAAAAGGGATATCAATATTAATGTTGCAAGGTGTTGGCAGCTTTTGAGTGCTTAACCATACACACAGAAAGGGAAAAAAACAGGAAGAAGGTGAATGATTAAGTTAGGGAATGTGTTAAAAGGAGAGGGAGGGTGACCCTGTGATCTCTGCATGGAGGCCGACATCACAACGTCTTTCAAGAGGGTGAACCTTCACACGTTGAGAGGTCCTGAAGGTATACCTGGTAGTACTTTGAAAACCTGTGGAAACCAACTGGCGGGTGTGTTCAAAGACATTTCCAATCGCTCATTGCTGCAGTTGGAAGTTCCCAGCAGCTTCAAAAGGACAACAAACATACCAGCAGATAAGAAGAGCAGGGTTGGCTGCCTTAACGTCCAGTAGCACTCACATTTACAGCAATGAAGTACTTTGAGAGGTAGGTTGTAGCTAGAATTAACTCCTGCCTAAACAAGGACTTGTGCCCACTGTAATTTGAATATCGCCACAATAGGTCTACAGCAGATGCAATCTCACTGGCTCGTCATGCGGCCTTAGATCACTTAGACAATATTAATATGTACATCAGGCTGCTATTTATTGAACCAGCTCAGAGTTAACATCCAAACACGAGGAAATATACAGATGCTGGAAATTCAGGCAACACACACAAAAAGCTGGTGGAACGCAGCAGGCCAAGCAGCATCTATAGGAAGAAGTACACTCGACGTTTCGGGCCAAGACCCTTTGTCAGGACTAACTGAAAGAAAAGATAGTAAGAGATTTGAAATTAGGAGGTGGAGGGGGAAATCCGAAATGATAGGAGAAGATGGGGGGGGGGGAGGGATGAAGCTAAGAGCTGGAAAGGTGATTGGTAAAAGGGATACAGAGCTGGAGAAGGGAAAGGATCATGGGATGGGAGGCCTAGGGAGAAAGAAAGGGGGAGCGGAGCACCAGAGGGAGATGGAAAACAGGCAAGGAGTGATTGTAAGAGGGGCAGAGTGAGAAAAAGAAGGGGGGAATAAATAAATAAATAAGGGATGGGATAAGAAGGGGAAGAGGGGCATTAACGGAAGTTAGAGAAATCAATGTTCGTGCCATCAGGTTGGAGGCTACCCAGACGGAATATAAGGTGTTGTTCCTCCAACCTGAGTATTGGACCAGCAACTGGATCCTCGACTTTGTCACCGGAAGACCACAGTCTGTGTGGATCAGAAATAACATCTTCAACTTGCTGCTATTCAACACTGGCGCACTTGAAGGAATTGAGCTTAGCCCACTGCTCTGTTCTTTCTACATCCATGACTGTGTGGCTAGGCATAGTTCAAATGCCAATCTATAAACCTGGTGATAACACAACTACTTTTGGCAGTATTTCAGATGGTGACAAGAAGGGATACAAGAGCGAGAGAGATCAACTGGTTGAACAGTGTCACAGCAGTAAGCTTGCACTTAACATCAGTAAGAACAAAGAACTGATAGTTGACTTCAGAAAGGGTAAGACAAAGGAACACACATTAGTCCTCATCGAGGAATCAGAGTAGTAAGTTTGAGCAATTTCAAGTTCCTGGGTGTCAACGTTTCGGAGGATCTATCCTGGAACCGACATATCAATGCAGTTACAGAGAAGGCACAACAGCAGCTATATATTATTAGGAGTTTGAGAAGATTTGGTATGTTACCAAAGGCACTCGCAAATTTCTACAGATGTACCATGGAGAGCTTTCCCATCTGGTATGGGGGAGGAATTGCATAGGATTAAAATAAGCTGCAGAAAGTTGTAATCTCAGTCAGCTCCATCATGGGTACTAGCCTCTCCAACATTCAGGGCATCTTCATAGAGCGATGCCTCAAAAAGGCAGCATCCATCATTAAGGACCCCGTCACCCAGGGCATGTCCTCTTCTCATTGCCATCATCAAGGAGGAGGTATAGGAGCCTGAAGGCACACACTCAATGATTCAGGAATAGCTTTCTCCCCTCTGGCATCAGATTTCCGAATGGACATTGAACCCATGAACATTACCTCATTACTTTTTTTATTTCTATTTTTGCACTTCTTATTTAGTTTAACTTTTTTATTATATATATGGTTCCTGTAATTTACAGATTTTATAACTATGCACTGAAATATACTGCTGCCACTTAACAACAACTTTTACGATATATGCCGGTGACATTAAACTTGACTCTGATTCTGGAAACAATGTGAGAAGGAAGTGGAAAAGTGATGAGAAGCAGGAAAGGAGAGAAAGCAGATGCAAACTAATTCCTGGGATGAAAATACTAAAAGTAATTCAGTTTTGCAAGCTGTTATAAACAAGATGGTCTTTGCCTGTTCAAACCACAGTTTTAAAGTCAATTCATTAAGAGGGATATAAAGCTATCCTTCTAGATTTAATCTTATTTTGGATGGTATTTAACCAAGAATCTCCAGAGTCACAGATTCTAAGTCTTTCAATGTGCTGAGAAACTCCCAGCAGCTATATATCATTCAGAGTTTCAGGAGATTTGATATGTCACCAAAGACTCTTAGCAAATCACTAAAGAGCTACCATGGAGAGCACAGGTTTGGAAAAAAAAGCTGCGGAGAGTTGTAAACTCAGCCAGCTCCATCCTAGGAACTATCAAGGACACCTACAAAAAACGATGCCTCAAAAAGGCAGCATCCATCATTGAGGATGCCCGCTATCCAATTCATGCCTACTTCTCACTACTACCATTAGAGAGGAGGTACAGGATCTTGAAGGCACATACTCAGTGTTTTAGGAACACTCTCTACCCCTTCACCATCAGATTTCTGAATAGTTCATGAAGCCATGAAAACTATTTTGCTCTCTGAAAAGGGATCTAGTGCTTTCCTGGCAAATAGGACAAATAAAGCTGGGTACAGGTATCAATATTAACTGACGTTTCAATGACAAACTCTGCCATCTTTATCAAGGATGATGCCTCGGTATGTCTAGTCCAGTAGTATATATATCTCTGTCATCTGTCCCTCCTGACTGGTTAATCCTCATCCAATCGGGTTTCCACTGTCCCATCTTGTTTACAATTGCATTCCATTTCTTAATTAGAGCAAGACCTTTGTCTTTGTTAAAATTCTTTTTCGTTAGTCTTATTTCAATGGCTTTCTTGACCAGGTGGTCCCAAAAGCCATTGGCGCAGCACAGTAGTTTTGTGCCTTTGAAGTCAATCCTATCGCCTTATGGGATTGTGGATGGTATTAATCCAGTGTCCTCAGGATCCTGGCGATCCCTCTGGAAACTGTGGAAATATAGGGAAGACAGGCGTTAGCGACAGGTTCTTCCTTGTTGTTAGTTTTCGTGGTTCTTCCGTTGGGAATGTATATTGGCACTGTGGAAACCCACATCAAAGAGCACAGGAGGTGTATCTATTTCAGTGACCTAGTGAAATCGGCGATAGTAGAATGTTGCATTCGGAGTGGCCATAGGTTTCAGTTTGTCTGTTCCCCTAAATAACATATCCCCTATCAACTCTAGGTGCCTCTTCTTCCCCTTCCCTTGATGGTCGCAGAGTCAGATTCAGTGCCACAGACCTGACCACAGTGACTTTCTTCAGTTAGTTCAACCCTACACCCCAGCCCCAACAGCATCTAACGTGCTATACCTGTTGTTGAGGGGGACATCAATAGGGGTACATTACACTGGCCCCTTAACAGCTTTCTCCTTCCTGATTGTCACCCAGTCTCCTGTGTCCTCCCCTTAACAGCTTTCTCCTTCCTGATTGTCACCCAGTCTCCTGTGTCCTCCCCTTAACTGCTTTCTCCTTCCTGATTGTCACCCAGTCTCCTGTGTCCTCCCCTTAACTGCTTTCTCCTTCCTGATTGTCACCCAGTCTCCTGTGTCCTCCCCTTAACTGCTTTCTCCTTCCTGATTGTCACCCAGTCTCCTGTGTCCTCCCCTTAACAGCTTTCTCCTTCCTGATTGTCACCCAGTCTCCTGTGTCCTCCCCTTAACTGCTTTCTCCTTCCTGATTGTCACCCAGTCTCCTGTGTCCTCCCCTTAACTGCTTTCTCCTTCCTGATTGTCACCCAGTCTCCTGTGTCCTCCCCTTAACAGCTTTCTCCTTCCTGATTGTCACCCAGTCTCCTGTGTCCTCCCCTTAACAGCTTTCTCCTTCCTGATTGTCACCCAGTCTCCTGTGTCCTCCCCTTAACTGCTTTCTCCTTCCTGATTGTCACCCAGTCTCCTGTGTCCTCCCCTTAACTGCTTTCTCCTTCCTGATTGTCACCCAGTCTCCTGTGTCCTCCCCTTAACTGCTTTCTCCTTCCTGACTGTCACATAGTCTCCTGTGTCCTCCCCTTAACAGCTTTCTCCTTCCTGATTGTCACCCAGTCTCCTGTGTCCTCCCCTTAACTGCTTTCTCCTTCCTGACTGTCACATAGTCTCCTGTGTCCTCCCCTTAACTGCTTTCTCCTTCCTGACTGTCACATAGTCTCCTGTGTCCCGCACCTTCGGTGCAACTACTTCTCTATATGTCCTATCTTGCCATCTTGGCTGAACAGAGGAGCACTTTTAGTAATAGACTAAGACGACTGTGCTTATAATGAGTCAAGCCATAGTCAGAGAAGTGGTAACCCCTCCTGTTAAACTGTTTGAGGTAACTTAATTGTTATTCTTTCTTATTTCTCTTCTAATATTTGTATATCTGTGCACTTGTTATGCTACTGTGACACTGAAATTTCCTTTGAGAAATTATATTGTATCGGAAGCACATCAAGAAATTGACCAAGACACAACTCAGGCATTTACGCAAAATATTACACATCAAGTGGCTCAAACGTGCTGGGACAGTCAGCGCACAATCGCTCATCACAGCTTCTCAGCTGCGTTGGACTGGTTATGTCACAAGAATGAGTGATGATCATTTACCCAAAGCTGTTTTTTATCGCTAGCTACATGAAGGAAAGAGGAAGCATGGTGGTCAGAAGCTGCGCTACAAAGATGTGCTCAAGCACCGTATGAAGAGCACTGACATGAATATCAACACCTGGGAGAAAGATGCTTTGGACAGAAGAAGTTGGTGCTGCATTGTCAAGAAGTCAATCCCAGCTATCGAGGAGAAAAGGCAGAAGAAATATGAAGCAGGTCATGAACACAGACGTTCGGTGCTAGACCAGTCAAATCACAAATACAACCGATGTGGGAGACAGTGCCGATCCAAAGCTGGTCTTGTGGCCCATAAACATGCCTGCAGAGACTAAACTCTCAGCACAGTCAACAACGAAATCGATAGACAGCCAAAGAAGAAGAAGAAGAATTTCCTTTGGGATCAATAAAGTATCCATCTATCTATATATCACCCTTTCAGTCTCCTGAATGATCCAGAGTTCATCCAGTTCCAGCTCTAGCTCTTCAGTGAAGATTGTTAGTAGCTGGATGCACTTCTCTCAGCTGTAGTCATCCGGGACACTGGCTATCTCCCTGCCATCCCATATCCCACATGAGGAGCATTGCACTATCCAGCCTGGCATCTCTACTGTCCTAACTGAGCAGATGTAAAGAAGGGAAGGAAAAAAAACTTAATCTTGAGCTTTTCTTTCCTTTGCTTTCTCTGACTGAAAACTCAACTTATCTATTTGTTATTTTAAGCTATAGTAATCTTTTTTATGTATTTCACTGAAAACAACAATCTCACAACATGTCAGTGATAATATACCTGATTCCGATTCTGATGTTCCCTTAGTTTTTGACCCTTCCAGCAGCGGCACAGAATATCTTACTGTACATACTACGTATTACAAATTACTATAATTTACACGTTGCACATCCAGACGGTGACGTAAAGTGAAGATTTTCACTCCTCATGTATGTGAAGGATGTAAGAAATAAAGTCAAATTAATTCAAAGTCCAGGGGATTAATCCTGATCTCTGGGGCTCTCTGTGTGGGGTTTTGCATGTTCCACATATGACCAGTTAGATTTCCTCTGAGCACTACAGGTTTTCTCTCACATCTGAAAGATACATGGGTTGGCTGGTCGAGAGGTCACTGATGTGAACGAGAGGAAAAGAAAAATAGGCTTAACATAGGATTTATATAGAAGAGTTGGTGTGAACTCAGTTGTCTAAAAGAACTGTTTCTATGTTCTATGACTCTATACCCATTATTCTTTCTAAAACACACAGAATACTGTCTACTTGCCTTGACAACTAATGCTCCAACAGCACCAAAGAAGCTCCTTACCATTCAGACTCAATCAGACTACTCCCATTTTCCATCCTAAACACCAAGCATTAATGTCAATGCTGCAGTGTGCATCATCTGTAAGATACACAGCATTTTAACAGAGCTCCTCAAATTCAAATTTAGAACAAGGGCAGCCAGTGTAAGGAACAGCACCATCTGCAATCTCACACCATCTTGACATTTTCTTCATTATTGTTAGGGTAAAATCCTGGTTCCCTTTCCAACAGCACTGCGGGAGCACCTCCCCCAGGAGAAAAGTGGCTCCAGGAGAGAGCTCATTACCATATGCTCAAGGGACATAAATACCAGCCTGACCAATAATGCCTGCAACCCATTAATAAACAAAAAAAGCACAGCATAAATTGTTGAAATGGGCTATTTAGGTCCTACTGTCCATTAGAGAGTGCAATACAGGGTGTTTCTGCTAAATTCTACATCAACAAACAGCAGCAGTAAGCCGATAAGAAGGCATTTTTTTTGCCATTTGTGGTACTTTGCTGATGAACTGAACCATCATTTCATCACTACACTTAAAAAGTGAAGGTAATTAATGATAATAAGACATTGAAATTTATTGAGCATTTCTTTGTTCCATGCAGACGATAGTAAATATTCCTCCAGATCATTCTGAGACAAAAGTCCAGATAAAATTATTCAAAAGTCTTGAGTCACTGTTCAAAGCGCTGCTTTGCAGTGAGTGCTTGCAGAACAAATCATCCTACTTGGGACCTTTGATTCAAACCGAAGATAAAGCCCTGAAAAAGCAGATTATTTTACCTACAAATGAATCATTGTGCCATCAGTCAACAAAATTAAAACACAAAGAACAGCCACTTAATAAATACCAATGACTTCGCCTTGGTTCTAAAGGACAGGATTTCAAATTCAGAAAATCATGGAAAACTCAGCAAGCAGTGAGGAATCCATAACGAGCTTCAGGAAGACATATGTAGATGAGAAAATTGGGCAGAGAAATGGAAGATTGTAAGTTAAAACAGAGAAATATGAATGATTCATTGTGGAAGGAAGAATATGGAGAGTAATTTCAATGGAATAAATACATTCTATTTTTATTTATTCATTCATGGGATGTGGGTAACACTGAAACAGCCAGCATTTCTTATCCAAGCCTAATTGCTCCTGAACTGAGAAGCCATTTTAGTTAGTCTGAAGTCACATACGGTGTAACACCCTGCTGATTTCTGGTAGAACTGACTATTATCAAACACAAAACAAGGAACATTAGTGGATAGGTACAGGCCATTCGGCCCATGATGTTGTACTACCTTTTAACTACTCTATGATCTATATAATCCTTACCTCCTGTATAGTCCTCCATTTCTTCTTTTATCTGCGTGTCTACTAAGAAAACCTTAAATGTCCCTACTATATCTGCATATACCATTATCCCCAGCAGTGCATACCATGCACCCACCACTCAGTGTGTAATAAACTTGCCTCTGACATCCCCCTACACTTCCCCCCAATCACCATAAGATGCTCCCTCTTCTCCACCATTTCTGCCCTGGGAAAAAGTCTTTGGCTAACCACTTGACCCATATATGTCTCTTATCATTCTGTAACCCAATATCAAGTAACATCTCAGCCTCCTTCTGTCCAATCAGAAAAACTCGAGCTCACTCAGCCTTTTCTCTGTTGCATTTTGTTCATGAAGAAATACAAAAGCTAAGTTTTTATATACACTGGTTGGTCACTTTTATTAGTTACCTCCTACGTTATAACGTGGCTATGGAGAGTGTATTTGTGTCCTTCTGATGAAGGTTCGATGTGTTGTGCATTTAGAGGTGCTCTTCTGCACACCACTGTTGTAATATGTGGTTACTTGAGTTAATATTGCCTTCCGGTCAACTTGCATTAGACTGGCCATTCTTCTCTGACCTATCTCATCAAGACATTTTTGCCCACAGAACTGCCGCTCACTGAATGTTTTTTTTGTTTTTCTCACCATACTCTATACACTCTAGAGACTCTTGTGCGTGAAAATCCCAGATCAAACCACCCTGTCTAGCACCCATGGTCAAAGTTACTAAGACCAAATTTCTTCCCCATTCTGATGTTTGATCTGAACAACAGCTGAACCTCTTGATCATGTCTGCATGCTTTTATGCATAGATTTGCTGCCACATGATTGGTTAATTTGGATATTTGCATTAATAAGCAAGTTTGCAGGTGTACCTAATAAAGTGGCATCTGAGTGTATTTCATAATGGAAGAGGAGATGGTTCACAGATTAAATCTATGCCAGCACTGAGAGCAATCCTATTTCCCCAAATTTCCCAGTATTCTGCGTTTTCACTCTGAATCCACCTACCTTCTGGGTGATTTTCAGTCACAATTAATTTATTCAAGACGTACAAAAAAGCTGGATGAACTCAGCAGGTCGGGCAGCATCCGTTGAAAGAAGCAGTCAATGTTTCAGGTCGAGATGTTGACTGCTTCTTTCAACGGATGCTGCCTGACCTGCTGAGTTCATCCAGCGTTTTTGCTTGTCTTGATTTGACCACAGCATCTGCAGTGTACTTTGTGTTTACAATTAATTTATTGTCTCTTAATATCTTTGAGATGCAGAAGGCGAGCAGAGTACCAAGGACATGTCATGGGGAGAACATGCAAAATGTATGCACATACTGGTGGTCAGAAGTGAACCTTGGTTTGCTCAAGATATGCAGAAGCAACTCTAAGAGCTGCAACACTGTGTCATCCCTTAACATACTATGTTTTAATCTGTCTTGAGGCAAAAAGACTTTGTGAGAATTATACACCA
The DNA here is from genome assembly GCF_030144855.1 of Hypanus sabinus. Classification (NCBI taxonomy): domain Eukaryota; kingdom Metazoa; phylum Chordata; class Chondrichthyes; order Myliobatiformes; family Dasyatidae; genus Hypanus; species Hypanus sabinus. The sequence goes on along the minus strand of NC_082708.1, from coordinate 173,973,087 downwards.
GTGGTTACAGAAGCAGGAATTACAAATAGAAAGAAATGCAGCATAATCATTTTCTATCAGTAAACTTAAATGCTGACATATGTTCAGTCTTTTCTAAGTGAAACTAATATGTGATTTAGCATATGTCAAGCCACACCAACTTCCTGAAGCAGTCTGCACATTAAATATTTAGATAGTACTTTTCTGGCAGTTAGTCAAACAAATATTACAGTTGATTTCCCCCTAGTCACCTCTCTAAAATTTTGAAAAGGCTCAAGAGCACTGCTATGGATTCTTAAAACTAGCTGTGAAAGGTGTTACGAATATGCCACAACTCTGAGGGGCCGAAGGGTACAAAGTCGCCCCCTCCTTTTTGAGAATTGCAAGATCGCTATTAATTCGGGTCTGGGACCCAAGTAATGAGAGAGATACACATCATGGCAATAACGAGAGAAAGCGAGACACCGGATCACAGCCCCGGCAGTTGCCATAGACAACGCAGAATACACAAGGTAGGTGGAATGCCTCCTAACAAAAGCGGGATGGAACCATTGATTACTGCCATTATCTCTTGGAGACGGAATTGTGTATTGAGTACTGTACTATTCATTGAAGCCCTCAGGGGACAACCAGAGTGGGCTGGTTGAGGGATTGCATCATCCCAACCTGATTGACATCTGAGACCCCGTGAGTAAGGATAAAAGAGGGTCTGGGGAACAACCCCTTGAGACACACCAGGAGAAACGTATGAGACCGGTGGGGGCTTGTGTGTGTGTTCATCCTTGCCTGGGTGACGTCCTCCACGGAACGGCCTCGCTAAAGGACGGATATGGATAAAGATTGTAACAAGGAAAGCCAGCAAGTTTTTCTATTTCTCTCTCTCTCCAACAATTGCAACAAAGCGATTGACAAATGGCTGAAGCCTGTATGAACTGAATGAACTTTATATTTCCATCGGTCAATTCATTATCCCTTAGACAACGATAGAGCTTATTTCTTATTATTATTATACCCCCCACTTTTAGATTTAGTATTGACAACGTATGTTATGTGTATGTTTGCATTGATGTTATTTTTGTGTCTTTTTACTAATAAATACAGTTAAAATAGTATCATCAGACTTCAACGGACGTCCCTATCTTTGCTGGTAAGTGACCCAGTTACGGGGTTCGTAACAACGGTAACAGGAGCTTTATCTGAAACATGGTATCATTGACTACAGAGGCCTTTAGGATGATCCTAGCCTGTGAAAGGCACTACATATGTGCAACTCATTCCTTAATAAAACACTTGCTAATCATAAACTGTGCATCACATAGCTTACTTGCAATCAACAATACTTAAGGTCGTTTTGGAAGAAAGAAAACATGACTTTGTTTCTTAGCAAGTTTTGTTGCAGTGACGAACATTTTAATCCAATAAATTTCATATTTCTGTATTTGTATGACCAATCTGTGCCTGAGATATTGTCCATTCAAATAGTGGAAGTATTTCACAAATACATTATTGACTGTGACCCCCCTCCCACTTCAGGATATGCTTAGATTATGAAGACTACAACATTGAAGGTTTAAACACAAGAGATCCTGCAGATCCTGGGATTGTTGAACACGACACACAAAATGCTGGAAGAAATCAGCAAGTCAGGCAAGCTGAATTCTTCAATCATTTTGAAAGCTTTCCTTTTTCTTTTTATTAAGATACAAATGAACGTAGCAATCTTAATGTGTGGAGCAGACCATAAGATATAGAAGCATAATTCAGCCCATTGAATCTGCTCTGCCATTCTATCATGGCTGATTTATTATCCTTTGCAGTCCCATTCTCCTATCTTTTCCCAGTAAGCGTGGACACCCTGACTCATCAAGAACCTATCGGCTACCTCTTTAAATACATCAATGACCTCCCCTGCTGTCTGTGGCAGTGAATTCCGCAGACACAAACACCCGCTGGCTAAATAATTTTTTCCTCATCTCTGTTCTAAAGGGAAGTCCCTCTGTTCTGAAGCAGTGCCCTCTTATCCTCGACTCTCTCCCCCCCCCCACCACTATAGGAAACATTTTCTCCAGACCCACTCGATCTGGACCTTTCAATATTTGATAGATTTCAACAAGATCTTCACTCATTCTTCTAAACTTCAGTGAGTACAGGCCTAGAGTCATCAAATGCTCTTCATATGTTAACCTTTTCATTCAAAGAATAATTATCGTAAACTTCCACCGGACACTCCCCAATGCCATCACATCTTTTATTATATAAAGGCCTTATTCAATTGTAAGCACTCTAAACATTTGTTTCTATGTTTCTGTTTGTTGTGTACATCTCGTGGTCTTATATGTGGTCTTTCTTTCTCTAAAATATACATCATACCAGTTCACAGAGTAGTGAAGGGAACTGATACAAAATGATCACAGGATCAATCAGAGGAGTGGGGATTCAGAAAGGTCCCATTGAGTGAGAAGGCTGTGAAGAGTTGAAGTGGGACTGGGCATATTGGAGAGGGAATTCCATAGACCAAAATAAGTAGAAAGTCAATAGAAGTGTAGTAAGGGAACTGGTAATGTGCTGGGGACGGGAATAAAATAAACAAGGAGATCAGTGTAGAGTAGACTGATGGAGTATCAAACTGCAGAGTACAACGCTGGTTTGACAGTTGAAGGATCGCTCAAGTTTTACTATTGGTACAGCTGACAGAGTTTTACCTTCACTCTCCACTATAACACCAATTTTAGTGTTATATTGTATGCAGAAGTACTAATCATTCCACCTACATCCTCATCCAAGTCATTAATAGATAAATCAAACAAAATAGGACCCAGCCTAAATCCCTGCAGCATTCCAGGAGTTACTTATCTCCAATCTGAGAAACAACTCTCCACTGCCATCCTTTGCTTCCTATCGTCACCAAGGCAAGTTTATATCTAATTTGCAATCTTACTCTAAATCCATATATTCTAACTTTGTGAATCAGCATTCCATCTGGGATTATGTCAAAATCCTCATTATAGTTCCTGTAGACAATGAGTACTGCCCTGCTCTCATCAATCCTCTGGTCATCTCTTCAAAAATACTCTATATCAAATTTGTCAAACATGATTTTCCATGCACAAAACCTAGCTCACTAACTCTAACCAGTCATTGACTTTCTAAATGCAAATAAATCCTGTCCCTCAAAATCCCTTCCAATAATTTCACACCACTGATGTACGGTTTACCAGAATGTCCTTCCCTGACTTATCTCCACTTCCCTTCTCAAATGAAGGTACATTAGCTATCCTTCAGCCTTTCTATACCTCATCTGTGGCTAATGAAGATGCACAGATCTCCACCAGGGCCCCAGCAATCTCTTACCTCACTTCCCATAACATCCTAGGACAATTGGTCAAGCCCTGGGGATTGATCCACCTTCATACATTTCAAGACTTCCAATACCTCCCATTTTCTATAAACCAAGAGATTCTGCAGATGCTGGAAATCCTGAGTAACTAAATGCTTCCAGACCCTTAATATTCCTTATCAACCAATGTTTCTTCATCTTGTTGGCCTTTGCTACAGCAGAAACATCCTGAACTCTTCTAATCGCATCTTTGAAAGCTTCCCATTTGTCAGATATCATTTTAACATCCAAACTGCGTCTCCCAATCAACATTTGCAAATTCCTGTATGATACCATCAGTATTAGCTTTCCCTTGATTTAGGACTTTGACTTGAGGACCAATCCTGTCTTGCTTCCATAACTATATTAAAATCAAAGAATCATGGTCACTGGTCCCAAAGTGCTCCCCTACTGACATATTAACCACTTGCCCACCCTCATTTCTAAATAGCCATTTGGGACTCAGGTTCTCAGTATTATTTTTATTTTTTTTGTAATTTATTTTTTTGTTGAAGTTCATCAAAAAAACATTTCCATAAGATGTATTTCAGACATTGTACATATATATCACAAATCACAAAGTATTTATCTGAGGTATACACTTATACAAAAGAGTGGAAAGAAAAAACAAGCAAAAGGAAAGAACTATGTACAAGTAGGGAGTGATCTTTTTTTTACAACAGATTCATTGATTTGTGAGAATAAAATCAGGTCTATGAGGCATTATGTAGTTAAACCATTTTTCCCAGTATGAATCAAATTGTTCCAGCTTATGATTAACAGATGCTGTTATCTTCTCCATTTTGTAAATGTCCATTGTAATTTCCATCCATGTATTTAAAGTTGGGCTCTCCTGTGATAACCATTTCCTAGTAAGAGTCTTTTCACCAGCTACCAACAGTACATTCATTAAATATTTATCTCTTTTCAACCATTCTTGAGGTATATATCCAAAATATATGGTCTTACTCTCCAAGGGTATTTCACATTTAAAGATGTCTTGTAGGGCATTGTGTATCCCCCTCCAATAGTTTTTGATAACAGGGCAGTCCCAAAAAATATGATAATGATTTGCATTTTGATTTCCACAATTTCTCCAGCAAACAGGGAGGTTACTATCATAATGGGATTTCTGAGAGGGTGTAATAAAATATCTTATCAAGTTTTTCCATCCAAACTCCCTCCATTTCTGTGAATTGGTACACTTCCATTGATATCTCCATACTGTTGTCCATTCTCCCTCAGATATAATCATCTCTCCTTCCTTCTCCCATTTGCATTTGCAAAATTTTTCTACTTTTGCACATTGATTGCTTGGCACTTTTTGTTTATGTATAGTTTTTTAGTAAATTATCTTATATCTATTTATTTTCCTGTAAATTCCTGCAAGAAAATGAATTTCAAGGCACTTTCATGATAAATTTTACTTTGAACTGTGAACATATTGCTTCAGAAAACTTTCCTGGACACAGTTAATACATTCTGCCCCATCTAATCCCTTAACACTAAAGTATTCCGAGATGAGCAGTGATGATGGAAAGTAATGCGCAGGAAGGATATATCAATGAGTTTGAAACATACAGTATAAGCAAACTCTACCATTTACTGTCCACTGATTGAATGGAAATATTCCCGAAGGCAGACAAAATTGCTGAGATCCCAGGGGAGGACACAGAACAGAGAGAAGCAGCCTTTCTTGAAAAGAGGAATGTGGTATTATTGCTGGAGATAGAATTGGAAACATATTATACCCTGGAGGGACTTCTAACACCATTCAGTACAACTGGGTCTCATACCAGGGGACTGTGAAACCTCAAAAGGAAATTTGAATCAGGCACCAACAGAGATTTAAACTACAATTTTGGAATGTGCAACTAGCTGCCAGGGAAAGTTATCAGTAAATGCATAGCCAGGCTGAAGACACTAACAAGAAGGTATATCCTCAGACCTTTATATATTGGGCTTTGCAGGATTCCTTGATGCGTAGACTGACAATTGAGAGCTTTCGGCAAAGCTATTTGATATGCTTGACTTGACACTTGAAAGCAAGGGTAGCATAGCTGTCAATATGCAGACAGTAATTAAAAATGTGATACAGTTTAGCATAGAGGGATCAAGCCTACAGAAATAGTAATGGAAGCATGGCTGAATCACATTAACACTACAAGTGGATTCGGTGAGAGGTTATGAGAGCACAAAAGACAAGAAGGCTGCAAGTCACATGGGAGACCTTATCACTAGGCAAATTGTACAAGAGTACATGCCAAGAAAGAAATTAAATGACACAAAAGATAGTTATCTCATTTGAGTTGGACGCAATGAAATAAGGCTATGGAACAGTACTTTTGAAATGCAGTACACACAATGGAATTGGATATTTAGTGGCTGGAAATGGGAATGCTGAATGGTATCTTTTGCATGCCTGAAGAGGAAGGACAAGGCAGTACATTCAGGTCACTATATAGAGATAAAACTCGTGTATGAGCGTGGCGCAGAAGAGGGAGATGAGACCTTTGCTTACAAAATTGAACTGGGGAAATATCCATTAGAACTATTGCTGTCTAAGGAGGATACTTAAGAGATGTCAAGTGCTGTCTGCAAATAATAGTTCAGTGAAAAATCTGACCAAATATTTAAGTGGATTGATGAACAGTTGAACTTGCTTCTACATCTTACAAAACTAGCTTACTGATTGCAGTATTGTATGTGTGCGTGTAGTTCATTACTTCTATGGGGATTTTACTTTGTTTTGAAGGAGAAGCAGTTCAGTATATTTAATCTTGTTAAAAGATAAAGTGATACCTTTTGTAAAGACTAATAAGGTTAGGGCCTGCGTAATGAACGGGAGGTCCTGAGGGAACTTTGAGAACAGAAGTACCTTGGCATCCAAGTCTTGGGATCCCTCAAGGCAGCAGCACAAGTTCAAGTTCAGTTTATTGTCATTCAGCTGTACACATGTATATGGCCAAATGAAACATCTCTTGCACGAAGTAAGGTGCACAACACATTACATATAATTCATGCACCCAAAACACATAAATTAATATTAAAATAATTTATCAAATAATAAAATGACCTGTTGGTGGCAGGTGAATACATTATGAGAAGGCATACTGAATACTTGGCTTGGAGAGGGTACAAACAAAATTCAATAGGATGTCATCTGGTATGGAGTATCTCAGTAGTGAGTAGAGGCTGAATAGGACAGGTTTATCTTCCTTGGAGCACAGAAAGCTAAGAGGGGTAGTTGAGGTATACAGAATTCTGAGAGACAGGTTAAACAGTAAGAAATTATTCCTCAGAGCAGAGATGACAAAACTGGAAGGTATAAGCTGAAGGTAAGGGGAAGGAAGTCTAGAGGGATCTGGAGAAGACTTTATTTTAATCACCCAGATAGTAATTGGAATTGTGATACATTGTCTGAAGGGGTAGTTGAAGGAGCGTTTCACACAGTGCTTAAGAAGTACCTAGGTGATCCATGGTGAGTCTTAACATTGTTGAGGCCTTCGGCGCATAGTTCACAATGTTCTCTGAGAGACTGAGAGAGGACTTCCATATTAAAACTGGTGCTGTCTCTTCCATTCTAAGCATTCAGATCTTATCACACCATTCAAAGAAGATTGAGGTTTCACCAAGAATGAATTTATGAAAGTAAAACTAAATGCTGTAAACACTCAGGTGGTCAGACACCATCTGCAAAAAAAAGGAAGTACAGTTAAATCTGGTCATAGACCATCAACATTGAAATGTTAACTCTCCTTCTCTTTCTATAGATGTTGTCTGATTTACTGAGAGTTTCCCACAAATGCAGTTTTGTTTTAAATTTCCATCAGCTGATGAATTTATTTGTCTGTCTTTTTCATTGGATTAGATTCATTTGCAGGCAACAATGAACCTCAGTTTAATCCTTGATTCCTCAAAGATATAATGAGGTTCTTCACAAGCGAAGTGAGAGGGACCTGACAACAAGTGGGGCCTGAAACTTTGGCTGATTGTTTCTCCTTTTCTAGTACAGAAGTGGCTTTTAAGAAGCAATTATGAATAAAGATCATCCTCATTAAAAACAATTAATTATCAGCTCACCTCTTTGTGGACTGTGAGTTGAGTTTGCAAAGGGAGTGAGGAGAAAGATGCATGGGCCTGTGTTGTGGTCCATCTCATGCAGATTCATGGCAATGGACTCTCTGATCTATGTATGGGCTGTTCCCAGGAGCGTCCATGGAGATGAACATCAAGCGCTACTGGCAGATCATCAGCTTGGTGAAAGATACCCTTTGGTCTGCTCAAAAGTTGTTGGCCTGTCAGCATATCGCAATGTCCATGGAGGAATGCTGCCGACTGGCACATTCCAGGCTGCAGAGATGCACTGTAGCTTGGAGCTGCCACTTGAAGGTCTTGCTGGGGAAAGATCACAGGGTAGGGTTCTTTGGCTACTGGAGAGAATGGGGTGGGTTGCGTAAGGACATTCCTCAATTATGTAGTAGTGTACGATCCCAGAATGCCACTTGAGTGGCAACAGTGCTATTGATGTGCAGGAATGTAATAGAACAGTATGGAAAGCATTGACTATGAATGTGGTGAAAAAAAAACATTGCACAATTTATTCTTGAAAATTTTTTAAAATTATGAATAAATTTTTTTTTAAGTATCTGTGACTGGTAATGTTAGTACCAACCTCATGGCAGTTAAAATAAACATACAGTCTTTCAAAGCCATCTGGATAAAAATGTACTGTGGAAGATGGAGACTGTAACTTTGATAAAATGAAGTCACTGGCCCAGCCTCTGTAACTCTCTCTACAGATGTTCCCCAATATGTCATTAATCAAAGTTGGTGTGGCAACAAATGAACTCCCCACTCCCCACTAGATGCCAGTAGCAGGTTTAGTAATGACACCATTACGTATGTAGAAATTTGCCAGGGCTCTTGAATATTTCATTAGCAAAAGGATCTGGGGATAGCAAATAAACTTCTGTATCTGGGAACAGACTGCTAGCAACAGGCCGTGGCTGCGCACATCTGTCAGAAAGTGCACAGTAAATCTAGATCATTGTGGGCTAATTTTCAAATGAAATGGAGTGTACGTTGTTCTCTTACAGTTTGAATGAGAAGTGGAACTAGCCAGCAGTTTATCATGCTGCTCTGATCCTGCAGCGAAAACATCATTTTAAAATTTGTTTAAACACTGAGCTAAACTGAATTATGCCTGGACTCTTTTGATATTGTGTTTTGTGTTATGCTCTTTTTTTGGTGCTGTTTGGGCATTTTTTTTCCTCATGGATTAAAGGTTGATGTTTTTCTTTGGTCCATGGTCTGGACTTCTAGTCTGTGAACGGGTTCAAGGACTAGAAGGGCCGAAATGGCCTGTTTCCGTGCTTTAATTGTTATATGGTTTTCTTTTGTTTCTGTGGGAAAGACAATACTGCATACATATGTTAATAATAAAGGTTCTTTGAACCTTTGAAACTTTACTTTGGAATTTGTAGGAACCATGTATTCTATGTTGTGCGTTTATTATGCATATTATGGTAACTAGTCACATTAGTGAGGGCTTGGTAAAAGCAAAGGGGATAAATTATGTATTCATGCTTATTTCATGGCAGTTTGTAGCTTGGGACTGCGGAGGCCATATCATTGCTGACCGCTGAGATAATGCTCAATAATGCATAATTGTATGTTTGCTAATTGCTAATAAAGGATCAAAATAAGGAATATGACTCTTTGGAGCAGTCATTGGTGCTGTGCACGTGTCAAGTATAACAACTCCATAGGGTCGCAGGCCAGCAGCAATTGTTTTACTTTGATTTTGGATCAGTTTTTTGCTGCCACAGAATTGTAGCAAAGCAACGACCAAATGATTTAAATAAGAGCAAATAGCAGGAGGTAGTGCCTTCCTATCTTAAAATATACTGCAAAATATTGGCATACAAAGGTGTTAATGCACCTGCATGACACTCCATGATTACTAATAAATGGGCTATTAACTTGTTTAAATTAAATTCACAAGCACCTGTACCAAAATAACAGTCAAATAGGGCAAACTGTGTAGTTATAAATTAATCCAAGTCGATTCCAGTTGTGTTAATACAGTCCTCTCTCAATATTTAATTGTAATTTTAGAATTTTAGGAAATCCTGTGAATAATTTTACATTTGATGCTATTCAAATCACTGACCTGCACAGGATCCTCACCAGTATATTGTGATTTATGTTGGCCTGGATTTTCTTCAAATACCCATGCTCATTGCTGATCTCAGGATTAAATTCACACATCTGAAGAGTTCTCACACTTCATGTAAATGATTCTCTTTGTTTCCCATCATCATGTTTATGACCCTTTCTCACCTTGCTTCTTTAAAGATGTTTGCTAATACTTAATACTCTTCCTCCTTATCCCTTGATCTGTCAACATGATCTTTTGTTTTACACTTTACTCCTCTTCCCAGCTCTGCATTGTGAAGTGACACATTTCCACTTTCCTCAGTATTGAGGACCTTGATCTGAGGCATTAACTGATGTCTTTTTGGAAATATTGCTTGACTTATCCTGTTCTTCCATCATTTTGATTTTTGTTTCAGATCCCAGAATCCATAGTTATTTATTTACACACTTATCTTGTTCACCTTGCATAGCGCTAACTTAGTGGATGAAAATAGTCAGTGATTCCCAACACTACGGCATCATAGCAGGGTCTTTGACACAAAAACTATCATCAAATAGGGATGAGGGAAGCTTGCAGATTAAGTCCTGTCCACAAAACTTTGCCAGGCAAATAAACTAGGCTCCCTGGCATATCTGACTGCCAAAAAACAGTATACTATTAAATGTTTTTGTTTTCAGATATATTCTGAACTTTTCAAGGACACTAGAAGCAAACTTTAAAAAGTGGAAAACTATTTAAAAAAGGTTAAAGAAAAACTTCAAAACATTTAAAATTTATTCAAACAAGCGAAATAAAATCTGAAAATACTGACACTAACTTTAATCCACATGGCCGTTTGCCATTGAGGTCAATGAAGTAGACTCCCTGTATCTGATGAATATTTGAGTAGATTCCATAGTATAAATTCTGGAAGCTTATTAAAAGAGATTTAAGCCATATGACCTTTGAGCCTGCTACACTATTCAATGAAATCATGGCTGATCTCATCACTAGCCCCAGCTCCACTTTCCTACTCAATCCACATCATTTTAAGTGCTGATTCCATTTATCACTTTCCTTACTTATCAGATAGAGTATCTGAAACATCTTGTGTCTGCACTCATTAAATTCCAGTCTCTATCTCTACCTCCACACTCTTCATAGCAACTTGATTCTTCTGTCCCCTTGTTATATCCTTTTCTGTTTCTGACCATCACCAGCCAGTCTCACAAATCCATCCCACATTCTCCCACACCTAGGTCCATTTTAGAATTAGAATCACAATCAGAACCAGGTTTAATATCACCAGCATATGATGTGAAATGTGTTAACTTTGCGGCAGCAGTAAAATGCAATACATGATAAATATAGAAATAAAACTGAATTACAGTACTATATATGTATGTGTGTGTGTATGTATGTATACTAAATTGCTAAATTTAAAAAATCAGTGCAAAAACAGAAATTTGAAAAAAAAGTGATGAGCTAGTGTTCATGGGTGCAATGTCCATTTAGAAATCGGATGGCATAAGCTGTTCCTGAATCACTGACAGTGTGCCTTCAGGGTTCTGTACCTTCTTCTTGATGGTAGCAATGAGAAGAGTGCACGTCCTGGGTGATGAGGGTCCTTAATGTTGGATGCCGCCTTTCTGAGGCAGCGCTCCTTGAAGATATCTTGGATACTATAGAGGCTAGAACTTGACATTTGGTTCCTACCTATCTATCTATTAATTAACTATCACCTGGTCCTGGTTACCTTCCCTCTACACTCCCAGTCTTGACGCAGGGTTTCAACTGAAATGTCAGCCACCCTTCCGCCTCCACAGATGCTGCCTGACTTGCTGAGGTCTTCCAGAAATTTATTTTTCTCTCTGTCTCCAAATTTCAGCATCTGCTGTCTCTTGTGTCTGACTTCTATCCTTGTCCATTGCCTACCTCAAGGTTCCCATCTGAACTCAGGAGTGTGACTTGCATCATGGATCAAGCACTCCAGGGGAACTCTGCTCTTCAATGACGCATGCTAATGGCTACATCTCAGAGTGTGTGGGTGGTAGGGGGGGGTGATCTCCACTGATTTGCAGCTATTTGCATCACCCTACTATCTCTGTCAAATATCAACCTACACATTCCTGAATATTTAACTTGTCATTTGTTTAGTTAATACTTAGTTTGATTTTTAATAGTCTACAAATTAAAATTTAATTAGTCCAACTCACATTTATTCACCTATCTTTTATAAGCTTTAACTAACATATTCCAGCATACATTAAGCTCAAGACAAAATTGAAACATTTCTTGCCTGAAGCAGTCACAGACTAACACAAGTAAAGCAAGTACAGTATAGGCACTCCGATTCCTTAAATTCTCACACATCAGTCACAAATTTCTGACATTATTTTACATGTACAGCAAGCATTTAGAAAGGAACATTTAATTGTATTTTTTTTAATTGGAGAATTTTGAGGCATAAAAGTAAAGGAAGTTATCATCTGTGCTGTACACTAAAGCTCTGTTCTTTTGAAGCTGCACAACCTGTGCCTGCTTTCTTTCATCACCTCATATTTCAGTGTGACCACCATCACTCTTTTAAATTCCACTGAGTAGGGACCATCATACTCAATCTCTTTTATAAGGCTTTATGCTCATCACGAGAATCGATCAAATGGATCTAGGGTCTCCAAAGTAATTCTAACTTTCCCAAGGCAAGGAGACCAAAGCTATGAATGGAACTCAAAGCATTATCTCATCAATGCTTTGAGAATTGCAGAGAGACCTCTTTGGAAATCTGTTCTCCATGCTGAATTCCACTTTTGAAATTAAGCTCTGAACACATCAATGAAAATGTATTTTCAAAGTGACATTTCATTGTGGATAAACCACTACATCACAGCTTGATCATAATTCATAGATGATGAATTCCTTTATTTTTGTTTTCAACAATCTTCCAATAAAGACCAACATATGACTTGTCTTTCTCATTGCTTGCTGTTTGAACATGTTAATTTTCTGCTCCATATGCAAGCATACCCAGATCTATCTCAATATCATTTTTTTCAAATTTCTACCATTGTAAAGTATTATATATTCTTTCACTCTTCCTTTCAAAATAAATAACTTTACATTTTCCATACTGTATTTGTTTAAATTTTGTCCATTTACTTAACCTATATATTTTTTACTGTAATTACAACTTATCTTTCCATTTTATACAGCAAGAATAAGGTGGTTTAACTGGCAAAAGAGACTACATAACTATGTATTTGTCCTAGTTCTGCTCTCTGAGGCATCTCACCAGGAATAACCTGAAAACCAAAACCCCACCTCAGCTTCTTAACAAATTCTCTATTAAAGCTAATGTATAGCATCAAAAACCCAGAACCTCTTCCCTTTGTATTAGCCTTTCTGTGGTATCTTATTGCACATCTTTTGAAAATGCAGATAATATTTACCCAATGATTTCATTTTCATATATATTTAGCCTACATTTTCAAATACATTATATTTATCAAATATAATTTTGCTTTCATAAAATCACTTTGAATTTGTCTACTTAACATAAATTTCTAAATGTCCTCTACTTTTTCTTCAACAACCTGTTTCAGAATTTTTCTATCAACAGATTTCAGGCTGACAAGTCCATTTTCTCCTTGAATAATAATAAGCTTTGAAGATATTCCAGAGTTTGAGGTAAGGTTGTTGCTACAGAGTCTGCTAAATTTTGCAACCATCTCTTTGGAACTCTTTGATATAACCCATTGGGCCTGATCATTTTCACTTTTGGTTTCATTCATTTCTCCAATGTGTTTTCTTTATAGTTTGATTATACCAATGGGTTCCCAGAAATTTGGTAAGGTTAGTGTTAAGACAAAAACAAATTATTTATTTAATGACTCAGTCATTCTCATGTTGTGCATTGTAATTTCTGCTTCTACAGCATAATTTCTCTTGCTGTTGTCTTTCCTTTTATGTACATGTACGTACCCATGTGTCATCAGTTTATTTTCTTATTCTATTTTTGTCACTTTTAACAACTTGGTTAGTCATCCTATACTGGTTTAAAAACTTCCCCCAACTGTAGTTTTATTAATCTTAGTACAATAATAAGCCTTTTACTTGCCTCTGATATGAACTGTAACCTGATAAAATAGCCTTGATGGATTAGTTTTCCAAAGGTAATCTTATTTCTCAGTTTCCTCAAAAATATACTTAAAATCCTTTTAAAGCTATTTATGATATTTATTTTTTATGGCTTTCATTGGAAATTTATTGTGTTAGTACAACCCTTTGGGTAAGGTATTTAATCTGATTTCTCCTTAAACTACTTCTAGTTTTTAATTTGTCACTTTTACTTCTCTACAGTGATGTCACGATGTGTGCTGGCAAAATTGGAACCCAGGTGCAGATGAAAGACAGAAATCTGCCGTGGAAATGGTGGCACAAGTTTATTCATTATAATTCCAACAGAACATCGGTGGCTTGGTGCACAAAACTGTGAGACGTAACATTCTGAAAACTATGAATCTGTGATTAGCACTAACCGGACATCCACTAAAATAATACAAGTAATAAAAAATTCCCAGCCTATCAAAATAAACTCAACAAGCTTCAACAGAAAGCACCAGTAGACCACATTGCAAAGGGTGAGTCTCTCAGTAAAAACACAAGAAACTCTAAACAATTAATGACTGTCGTTAAACATCAATTCAGATGTTCTAAAAACCTCAGAGTCCAATGTTCTCTGGTGCCCTGCACAGACACGAAGGTTACAGGATCTCCCCTCCCTATGGCTGGCATCTGAAAACTTGAGATCCAGGGACGACTCAAGAGACGTAGGGAACTCAAGAGGGAGATTTGTTGCAGTCAATAGGAATCTCGAGAGGCAGGGAGACTGGAGACCCTGAGGGGTAGAGAGATCTGAGGACATGGGGAGGCAGAGAGACAGTGAACCCAAAGAGGCAGAGATTCCAGGGAACTTTAAGTGAAACTAGGGAAACTCAAGCAAGACCAGGGAACCTTGAGCAAGACCAGGGAATCTCAAGGGGTACCTCAAGCAAGACCAGTGAACATCGAGGGAAATCTCAAACAAGACCAGGGAACTTTGTGGGGAAACTTTAGTGAGACCAAGGAACATTGAGCAGGGAGTTCAAAAGGAAGTTCCAGGAGTCCTCAAGACAGGGAGAACATGAAACTCGACAGCTAGGGAAGGATTCCGGAAGGATTTTGTTCACAGTGTTTTACCCTTGTCTGTTTTTCCAGAGGCATTTAGGATACAAAAGACTGTATTCTCAATTTCACAGATTGTAACAGCATAGATAGGCTCTTCTTATCACTCAACTTGCTACCTCTCTGTAGATCTGTTTCAGTTGATACATTAAAGTTCAATTTTTGATATCTGTACCATGACTTTCATCAAGAGGTTAAATATAAGGTAGCTTATTCCTGATCGGGTTACTTCAAGAGGCTGTTTGCACACTCCAACCAGGGATCAGCTTTTGGAGCAGGGCTTTTCCAAAATTTATAATATTGATTTGAATGCTGATTTTGCAGACCTGAGTCATGGGATCCCGAAGCTAGGAACTCAAATATTTGTGACTTGATGAGCTCAGAGTGGTGATTTGAAGAAATTGAAGCTACGTCCACACTACACAGGATAAATTCAAAGTTTTTTCTCTTCATTTTTACCGTCCATCCACACTAAAACAGCGTTTTTGTCCCCTGAAAACGGAGATTTTCAGAAACGCTCTCCAGAGTGTGTAATTTTGAAAACACTGGATTGGCCAGAGCAGTGTGGACAGGGTAACCGTAGAAATCTGAAAACGCTGTCATGACGTGTCGGAACAGATGGTGACGGCAGCGCGCCATTTCATCGTTTTCTTGAACGCAACCTAACAATTTCAGAATAGATGGCAACAAGACTGAAGCCAGAAGTGTTAGAAATATACTCACCAAATACTTTGACCCATAACTTACTGAATAAATAAGCATATTCACTTTGCCCTGTTTTCTGTCCTTGCTCATATAAAGGTGGTTTAACTATTTCTGCAAGTACTTCTCCGACAATAAATGGGTAACAGCCTAATGTAACATTGTATGGAAATACAAGATAATACTGATGCAGACATGTTTTATATATTTAACAAGGGGCTTTATTAATGCAACAGAGTTTGTCAGTTTTTCAATGTTCATCGTCAGCAGGGTCAATCTGTCTGTGAACTCCCTGTCAGTTGCCTCCATACGCTCCAGTATTTGTATCTTAGTTTTAAGTCCTCCTGCACGAGAGCCACCAGTTGTTCGTCATTTAAGTTTTTCTAGTCTGTAACTGAACAAACGCGCACCAAGCCTTTCACGTGAGATTTGACACCAAACTTGTCACTTGTTTTTGGTAGATTGTACATTGGTAAGGCCAAATTTGGAATATTGTGTACAGTTCTCGTCACTGAATTATAGGGAAGATATCAATAAATTAGAGAGAGTGCAGAGACGATTTACTAGGATGTTACCTGGGTTTCAGCACTTAAGTTACAGAGAAGAAAGGTTGAACAAGTTAGGTCTCTATTCATTGGAGCGTAGAAGGTTGAGGGGGGATTTGATAGAGGTATTTAAAATTTTGAGAGGGATAGATAGAGTTGACGTGAATAGGCTGTTTCCATTGAGAGTAGGACATGATTTGAGAGTTAGGGGGCAGAAGTTTAAGGGAAACACGAGGGGGTATTTCTTTACTCAGAGAGTGATAGCTGTGTGGAATGAGCTTCCTGTAGAAGTAGTAGAGGCCAGTTCAGTTGTGTCATTTAAGGTAAAATTGGATAGGTATATGGACAGGAAAGGAGTGGAGGGTTATGGGCTGAGTGTGGGTAGGTGGGACTAGGTGAGATTAAGAGTTCGGCATGGACTAGGAGGGCCGAGATGGCCTGTTTCCGTGCTGTGATTGTTATATGGTTATATGGTTTTCGGTAGATGTATCCTGCGCATGCACAGCAGGAGGAGATTCACCAAAATATCCGTTTTAATGTGGACAGAGATATTTTTTAAAATGGCTAGTGTGGATGCCTATGGTTTTTATGTGAAACTGGCATTTTCAAAATTATCCGGTCTAGTGTGGACGTAGTCTCAGCATGTAGACCAGAGAAAGTCAGGACATAAACTTGGAATACTCAGAACATAGATTCGGAATATTCAGAACCTAGGTTTGGGATGTGCCCTGAGAATTGAAGGCACCCTCACCTCCAGCCACAGATGTCAAAATGCCACTGTTCAACCTCCATTAATAAGTCCAATAGTAGACTCCTTCTGTCATGATGTGTACTGTGACTTCTAGAACCAGAGGACACAGACTCAGAATTCAGAGGCGTCCTCTTAGAACGGAGAAGAGGAGGGATTTTTTTAGCCAGACCATGGTAAATCTGTGAAATTCTTTGCCACATGCAGCTGTGGAGGCCAAGTCTGTATGTATATTTAAGGCAGAGGTTGTTAGATTCTTGATTGGTCAGGACATGAGGGATACAGAGAGAAGGCAGGAGATTAGGGCTGAGGGGAAAATGGATCAACCATGATGAAATGGCAAAGCAGACTCGATAGGCCAAATGGTTTAATTCTACTCCTATATCTTATGGTCTTCTGTCTTAAATATCGAAACCCAAGTGCAGTGGAAAGACAGAATGCTGATGCTGAGGCTGCAACAAGAGTTTATTGATATTAATTCCCAAAGAACATTGGTAGCACAGCGAGCGATACTGTGAGAAGTAACAATTTCAAATCTAGGACTCTGCGATTAGTGCTAATCGGGAATCTGGTTAAATAATGAAAGTAACATGGAATTCCAGCCTATCAAAATAAACTTAACAAGCTTAAACAGAAGTAACCAAGAAACTGCATTACAAAGAGTGATTTGCTCGAGAAAAACACAGGAAGTCTAAATGACTAATAAATGCCATTAAGCAACAATTAATCATTTCAGGTGGTCTAAAAACCTCAGAACCCAATGCTTTCTGATGCCCTGCACAGACCGAAAGTACTCCTTACAGGTGAACAATTTGATATACAACATTTTGTTTTCATGCCAAAAGGTAAAAATTATTTTCTCCTTCCAGAGAACAGGAAAATCTTTGGCATTATCTATTCAAAGCTGCAGAGATTCAGTCACTGAGTATATTCAAATTTGAGATTGAAGTGTTAGTGCAACAGTACAGGAAGATAGCACCGAGGCAAAAGATCAACCACGTTCTTATTGAAGGATAGATTGGGTGTAAAAGGCTGAATGATCTGACCTACTATGTTTTTATTGGTTCCTAGCTCCATTTTGAATATCTAAAACTCCCATAGTTTAAACACCAGAGCGCATGGTGAGGGACACCATGAGTGTGTTTTCTTGAGCTATCAATTTTGAAAGTGCATAACATTATAAAGTTTCTTCTCCTTTTATAAACTACCTCTCCTCTCACTGCATAGAACACATTGATAGTGTTACAGTATGCATTCTATGCATATTAGTCCTATCTTATTAACTTATCATATACGAATCTGACTCGTAGTAAAAATGAATACTCCTTGTTGACTTCCTTTATTAATATCTTCTCTCAAATGAAACCTATAGCAAACTGGGCAAGGGAAAATATACCTGGCACCGTTTGTCAGGTGCATATGTTAATATACCTTCATCCACTTCTATGCTTAATTAACATATTGAGTGTGAAATTTTGCCTAAATTAGATATTCTTCTCATAATTGAATATTTACAGCTCATAACTTATGTAAACTGATCTTATTATATGCTTCTTCTCTGAATTTTCTTTTAATATAACAATCTTATTCCAAATTTGTTTTCTGCTGGCTTCAATATTGTGCCAAAACTGATTATTTCCTTTCTGACAGGAACCTTTTGCACTTTTCATAGAGAGAAGTGTAAAGTTCACCAGTTTGTACTCAGTTTAAAAAATAATCAATTCTTTAAACTGTTTCGCCAACTTGATCCTTGGGGGATTATTCCTGAGAACTGCTAAATGTGACAATTTCAGCATGACCAGAGAGCACAAGCATTCAAGTTACAAGAAAATACATCATATAATGTCAGAAAAAATAGGCTTAAATTAGTAACATCATTGTATGACGTGCAACAGTAATCACAGAATGATAGCTTTTTAGAGATTTACTATATAGTTATACCACACAGAAAGAGACCCTATGGTTCAATTTACAACATACACAAAATGCTGGTAGAACACAGCAGGCTAGGCAGCATCTATAGGGAGAAGCGCTGTCGATGTTTCAGGCCGAGACCCTCAGGACTAACTGAAAGGAAAGATAGTAAGAGATTTGAAAGTAGGAGGGGAAGGGGGAATGTGAAATGATAGGAGAAGACTGGAAGGGGTGGGGTGAAGCTGAGAGCGGGAAAGGTGATTGGCAAAAGGGATACAGAGCTGGAGAAGGGAAAGGATCATGGGACGGGAAGCCTAGGGAGAAAGAAAGCGGGAGGGGAGCACCAGAGGGAGATGGAGAACAGGCAGAGTGATAAGCAGAGAGAGAGGAAAAAAAAGGAGGCGGGGGGGGGGGGAAACTAAATATATCATGGTTGGGGTAAGAAGGGGAGGAGGGGCATTAATGGAAGTTAGAGAAGACAATGTTCATGCCATCAGGTTGGAGGCTACCCAGCCGGTATATAAGGTATTGTTCCTGCATCTATTGTCAAGATGAAGCCACACTCAGGTTGGAGGAACAACACCTTATATACCAGCTGGGTAGCCTCCAACCTGATAGCATGAACATTGACTTCTCTAACTTCCGTTAATGCCCCTCCTCCCCTTCTTACCCCATTCCTGATATATTTAGTTTTTTTCACCTCCTCCTTTTTTTTCTCTCTCTCTGCCCATTCTCCATCTCCCTCTGGTGCTCCCTTCCCCCTTTCATTCTCCCTAGGCCCCCCGTCCCATGATCCTTTCCCTTCTCCAGCTCTGTATTCCTTATGCCAATCACCTTTCCGGCTCTCAGCTTCACCCCACCCCCTCTGGTCTTCTCCTATCATTTCGCACTCCCCCTCTCCCTCCTACTTTCAAATCTCTCACTATCTTTCCTTTCAGTTAGTCCTGACGAAGGGTCTCAGCCCGAAAAGTCGACTGTACTTCTTCCTATAGATGCTGCCTGGCCTGCTGTGTTCCACCAGCATTTTGTGTGTGTTGCTTGAATTTCCAGCATCTGCTGATTTCCTCGTGTCTATCTATGCTAATTGCCTGTGTTAGGCACATCTCCCTCTAAAACCTTCTCTATCTTTTAAACTTGCCTCTAACATCTTCTCTGGCATCTCATTCCAAAAACCTACCACTATCTTGCCCTTAAGATTCCCTTTAAATATTTTCCCCCTCAGCTTCAACCCAGCTTTTGTAGGTTTAGATTTTTCTACCCTGGTGTCGAGACTGTGATTATCCACCCTAACTATACTCCTCTTAACTTTATAAACCTCTACAAAGTCAATTTACAGCCTCCTTTGCTCCAGGGAAAACAGTCCCAGCCTATCTAATCTGTCCTTATAACACAAGCCCTACAATGCAAGCAAACTTCCTGTGAACATAAATGGATCCAGATGATGGGTCTCAGTCTGAAATGTTGATTGCTTATTCCTTTCCATAGATGCTGCTTGACCTGTTGAGTTCCTCCACCATTTTGTATGTGTTTACTCAAAATTGCTATGACTATCTTCTGCATCTTCTCTAGTTTACGCATATTCTTCAAATAGCACGGCAACTGGAATTGCACACAATATTCCAAGGGTGATCTAATCAATGATTTGTACAAGTGTAGCATGACATCCCAAGTCTTGCCTCAGCCAATAGTGTCAAGTATACCCTAAGCCTTCTTTCACATATTGTGTTGCCACTTTCAGGGAATTATGTACATATACCCTGAGGCATAGCTGAGCAATACTTCCCAAGGCTATTCACTGTGCTTGCCCTCGCTTGGTTTAACTTCTCAGATGCATCACTTCACACTTGTCTAAACTAAGTTCCTTTCAGCTTTACCTCACCCACTTTCCTATTTGATCGAGATCCTGCTGAAACTTTAGATAATCTTTAACTTTGCCCACTTTTCCACAAAATTTGCTGTTGTACACAAATTTACTAATCATGCCACCTATTTTTTTCTTCTCAATCATTTAATATATATGACAATCCTAGCATCAATCTGAGTGTCATGCCGTTAGTTGGAATTCTCTGATCTATAAAGCAAACCTGTGCTACCATTTACTGACTCCTGCCACCAAACCAATTTTCTATCCAATTGACTAGCTCACTGTGAATCCAATGTATTCTAACATTCTGGACCAGCTTACCTCAAACAATCTTGTCAAAGTCCACGTGGACAACATTTACTGCTCTGCCCTCAACAATTCTCTTGTTTGCCTCAAGAAGCTTAGTCAAATTTGTGAGACTTGATATTCTTTGTCCAAAATCATGCAGACTATCCGTAATCAGACCTTGGCCTTTCCAAAAGCAAATAAATCCTGTCCCTAATAACTTTTCCACCACTGGGGTAAGGCCTGTAGTTCCCTGGCTTGGAGTGATATGACATTTAATCTCTTCACTTTAGCCATCAAGTCAGTGAAATATCTGATCTAGTTTCACTTGCCCAAACTCTCTCTGCAAAGGTTATCTCCTAAATTATTTATCCAATATCCCTTTGAAAGAAATGATTGAATCTCCTTTCAACACTCACTCAAGCAAAGCACTGTACATTGTAACAACTCGTACATCACAGAAATATTCTCATTTACACTGCTTGCATCTTTCAGTCTGGGTTAAAATTCAAACATAAAAATATGTATTAGGAGAGAAATACAGCTTGTTGTTGGTACTGGTGGTAAAAAAAAATGGAAAATGTGCCTAACTGATCCAGAAACTTGTTTCCTCATCTTAGTGAATTCCAGCATTTCTTAGCACTCCCTGTTCTTAAAACTTTGGACTTCGTAGCTATAGAGTCTTAGGTTCAGAGAAAGATAGTGTAGGGAAACAGGCCAATCAC
Source organism: Hypanus sabinus (assembly GCF_030144855.1). Taxonomy (NCBI): domain Eukaryota; kingdom Metazoa; phylum Chordata; class Chondrichthyes; order Myliobatiformes; family Dasyatidae; genus Hypanus; species Hypanus sabinus. Next base: position 173,951,584 of record NC_082708.1, on the reverse strand, counting down.
GCCTCTGACTGTGAACCATCCATCAACTACCCAGCACAAATCTTACATTAAACCCTTTTTAAAATTCCCTTTACTTTCTCATCATTCTTTCTCCATTCATTGGATTTTGACCCCAGATTGTATCACTTGCCTGCATACTCAGGGTTATTTACAGTGTCTAATTAATATTTTTGGCTTGTGCGTGACCAGTGGAGCACCCACAGGAAACTCAGGGCATTACAAGGATGATGTGCAAACTCCATCTGATCAGCACCCAAGGTCAGGATTGAACCCAGGCCTCTGCAGTGAGGCAGTGGCTTTATAAGCCTGCACCGCCCTTGAACATGGAGTTGGGATGAAACAGAACAAACCACCGGTGTGAATCCCTACCTTAAGTACTGAAAAACGGACATCACACATAGGCCAGCACAACAGTAATCATTAATATCAGGGTTGCCTTAAACTAAAATAAGCTTTCCTTCAGGGATTACTAATGCAGTTTGCCTTGCAACCAACTTTTCAAGTTTCCTGTAGTTAAATGCACTATTTGACATTTATTCAATAAAAATCCTTTCTTCATTCTTGGAATGCTATGCTCCAAAAACAAGTCATTGCACAAGTTATTTGTGTTATCAGCAACCTGGCCAGATTATTAAAAGTGCCTTCTTCAATATTGCTTCTGAACATTATAACTAATAGGAATCCTGTGGAGGACTGTAAACTAGGATGCCAGCTCCTGCATTTTCAATTATTCAACCTGGAAGCATGTTTAGACTAGAGCAAGCCTGGCATAAACTTAAGAGGCATCTGAGTTTAATTTATCAATATTTGCTTTGTGATAGTGTACACAATTGAAGTCAAGTGCCACAGATGGTTTGCCAGTATAAAGCTTTGACAATAATTTCACTTTATTATGTTATGATCATCGAGGAAGTGTCAGAAGTTCAAAATTCAAATGTTACTCTATATGCTTGAAGTTAAAAAACCATGGGCTGACATTCCAGTGCACTGTAGAGTGATGCAATAATGCCTGACCTGCTGTCTTTCAGATAAGCATTAAAAAGAGCATTCATCTTCCCTTGCGGGTTGACTTATAGGATCCCAACAACTGTTCTGTAGATGAGGAGGGAGGTCTTGGCCAATATTTACTCTTCAACTAACATCAATAACAGGTGATTATCTCAATATCATTTATAGGATATTGTCTGCACATTTCTTGACATGGCAATTAACAGGTAATTATATTTTTTAAATAATTATTTGACTGTAAAGTTCTTTGTGAACCCCTTGTGTTGTGCAAGGTGCTATATAAATGCATATTTTCTTTCTTACTTTTTATAGAACACAAATAGATTATTCAAGCTTGACAGAGGAATTGAGTCCAGATGTGTTTTCACTCAATTAATTGTCATTCATATCTACCATTCAGTGCAACTCTCCAGGACCCAATCAGATGGTAGAGGCATGTGCATCATTTAAATTATTTTCCTATATTTGACCTCATATGGTGTAATATATAGTATACTGGACCTTAAGAGTGCCACTGAATTGAAAAGTCAATTACAAAAGTTCAAAGTAAATTTATTACCAAAGTACATGTATATCACCATATACAAACCTGAGATTCATTTTCTTTCTGGCATAGACAATAAATCTATACTAGTTTAATGTAATGTAAACTATAATGTAATCAATGACGGACCACACCAGCTTGGGTTTCCAACTAATATGTAAAAGACAACAAACTGTGCAAATGCATGTAATGTGCAGTAAGGTTTCACTACTAATGTAATGGTTTCTCTGTAGCAGCAATGTTTGGGTTATGACTAGATATAACAGGGCTTTGGACTGTGGGGCTATCCAATGAGAGGGATGTTGTTTCTTGTGGGTCTCAGAGCAGGAAGTTCGCGGTCTTTTGCCGGGGAGAGATGAGGAGAGAAGATGCGAATGGAGAGAGTTGGTAGACTGCCGGACAGAGTGGACTTGGAGCGAGGGTCTGAGGGTCATCTATGCTCGGAGGAGGTCGACGGGAAACCAGTGGACTGAACTGTGAGCTCCAATGTTGTGCATTAGACAGTTTCATGAGAATGGGCCCTTTTCTCTTTTTCATTTCTTTACTAACCAAATAGTCAAATTAAGAATTATAAAGCTCAATTGTTTAATCACATATTCTGTACTGTTTCTTATTTTGTGGTACTGATTTGCAACAGCGGACACATCGCGCAAACAAGATTTCTAAAGCTTGGCTGGGCCAATAGCTGTCTTCCCCTAGATTAAGCAGATAGCTGTAACCGAGAGTTACATATATAAAAAGAAATAATAATAATGATGGAAGGCCTCGGTCCGAAACGTCGACTGTTTATTCTTTTCCATTGATGCTTCCTAGCCTGCTGAGTTCCACCAGCATTTTGTGTGTGTTCCATGAAGAGAGTAGACAATTAGCACAGAGCAAGAAGCCTCTCAAGAGAGATGGTTCAGAAATTGACAATTAAAAAAAGAGATATATACCTAAAGATATTTTGTTAAATACTGACCAAAATGAATGTGATATGACCATGAGATAGTCTTGTATGAAACGGCCAAATGAATCAGCACAAGGGCTAAATTAATTGGATTATATCAAAATCCCAGTCCCAGTTACAAGGATAAGGAAATCCATTGAGGAAGTGATATAGCAGATGAAGGGGGCTCCAACCCTTGAATGAGAAGTTCCCAGTCTGGTTATTTTGCCATCAGACAGGGTCATCCTCATATTTGTTCTGTCAGTCAAAAGAACTGTGTGTGTGTGTATATCTAAAGAGCCATCCTTCACAATCCTGTGGTAACAGAAGGATGTTTTAAATATCTAGGTTTTGTCCTCAGAATTTTTTTGAATGTTAATGTCAACTATGTAGTCTCAACAAAGATATGTAAATAAGTCTGCTATTTAAGGTGTGTTCCTTTACATGTGCATGATTTTATGGAGCTATTTTTTTTGTTCAAAACACTTGAGGTAAAATATGTATTCTAACTATATAAATGTATTTGTTTAAGCTCAATGCATTTTGAGCTTTGGGAGATTCTTTCCATGAGATCTTCCTTGCGTGGTTGTATATGTAGAATAAAGGTGCAGAATGCAAGTGGCTTTTTCAACCACAGCAACCACCCTCTAGGACAAACAGGACACCTCATTCATGACCCTATTCACCAACTCTCTCTTTCCCTTGAATGATGACTGCCGCTGGTTGCGGTTGACCTAGCCATTGAATTCGATAGGCAAGCCAAGACAGTATGATATGGAGAGCAAGCTTTTGCCCATACAGCAGGTTCCCCTTCTCTCCATCCAGCTGATGAATCCAATGGAATGACAGTAACTGATACAATTTGGCACCACTGTCACAGGAGTTGCCAGTCGGTGTTGAATTCAATGTAGGTTTGCCCTTGGGACTCCAGCTCCAGATTTTCCTCTGGGTTTATTCTCGAAACCTACCCCATGAGTGGGCATTGCCACAAGGTAGTGAAGGTTTCCTTCTCCTAGATGAGCTTCCAGCTACGGCTGCTGAGCCCCATCTGCCCAAAGTAACTGGTTTTAAGGCAGCAGTAACCTACCTTTGCCCCTTTTCTCATCAATAGAAATGGTTTCACCAGGCTTAATAGTTAAGCCACATGTTAAGGTCAGGAGATGGACTTGGTTGTCAGAGGCTATTTGACATGCATGTCATTGGGAGTCTTTAACACTTACATACTATTTGGCTCAAATTTGACCCATTTTGACATTTGACAGCAGTAAAAACACCCTAAGTGCCAGTGTTCTTAGCCGAAATTTGACGACTTTTCCTAAATGTGCAAGATGAAAATATTTTTAAATATTTAAAAATTTTATACTTTTGTACAAGTGCTACACATTTTTGTACATTGAGGCAGTTCCAGAACAAATTTGATCCATATCTATTGAAATGGATATTAAATCTCTGAAACATTAATTAAGGATTAACGTACATTGAGGCTGTCCCCGATCAAGTTTGAGCCATATCTATTGAAATGGATTTTACATCTCTGAGACATTAATTAAGGATTAAGCACCCATTTATTTTATTATTAATTTATTTAAATTTTATTTAGAGATACAGCATGGAACAGGCCCTTTGAGCTAATGTCAGATAGGCTATTTATACATTCTAAATAGATCTGTGGTTCAAAATTTGGTATAGGCACTTGTTATGAGGGGATTCATGGGCTGGGTCAAAATTGACCCGGACCATACTCTGAAGGTATAAAATATGAACTGTATGTAAGGGTTAATAGGTGGTGAGAGCTTGTCCCCACAACCCCCTCTGGTTTTGACAACCTTAAATAATCATACCCTGAATAAGGATGTACTGCAGCAACTGGTCAGGGTGCCTGTGTCCAGATTTCCCAACCCAGCAGATCTCTGCCACCCACTAGGAAGGGAAGTGCAGGGGAAAGTGCTGTTCATCCTCTGACTCGGAATTATACGGATATTACCACTTTTTTCTTGTCAATCAATTTACGTCCCAGGAGTCCCTACTTAAAAATATTGTGGAAGTACCATTATTAGAAGGATTACTGTGGTTTAAGAGGCACTTCTCAAAGCTATCTAGGTTTGGGCAATAAATACTAGCTTTGCCAGAAACATCCATTTTCTATAAATCAATAAAAAGCTTTGAGATCAACAAATTATCTACTTGTAAGGATATCAAAGAAATATGGATCGGGTGGAAAAGTGGTATGGGAGATGAGATCGTTGTAATGGATGGTGCAGTCTATTTGAGCTTCAATAGACATTCAATACTTTAAACATGGCATCACTCAACCATTAAATATGGATCTACCTCCACTAGCACTCCCTTATAGCCAGTACTGCACCCTATACCAGATCTTGGTATGGTCTCTCAATTAATAAAAATATATAGCTATCACTCTGCTACTCCAAATTACTTCACGAGGAGTCAGTTCAAAAGATCTTTAAATTTCATGCACAGTGTACATTTTAATTATTATTTTTTAATGATTACCTGATTGAGAAACATTGAATATCTATAAAACCATTCTTTGAAAACAGCAATTAAAATATCACTGAAAATTACATTTGCAAGTTATAATTAGTATTTTTGATGGAGCGAATGGCAGAATATTTGTCATTCTTGACTGTCGGCTTTTAAACTTTCAGTCACTTCAAAAGGGCAGATTACAGCTGACTTCACAAAACCAACAGCACTTACTAAAAGGACTTATCTCCAGAGATTTGTAAACAAAAACACAAGAAACTGAATCAGGAAAAGACCGTACAGTCCCTCAAGATGAAGCCACCATTCAATAAGACGATCACTGTTCTAATACTTCAAAGTCCACTTTCCCGGCCAAATTCTTCATTATTTTATTCTATTAATCTAGTAAACGACCAAGCAGTCTCTCAGACTGTGAAGTGTTGTTCAACAGTAATTATTAAATTTTGCATTTCCTGACTTTCCACTCTTAAATGGCCAATCCGTTACCTTAGATAATGCGTTTAAGTTCATCTACTGTTAGTAACACACACACATTCTATCATATTTTTACAGGATTCAAAAATCAAATGTCTCAAAATCCCAAGAATTTATATTTTTAAAGCATTTCCTCAAATTTTCCCAAAGATTTGATACGTTATTGTTGACATTCTATTCAGACTGGTGGAAACATTGGAAACAATTTTAAGTGCTTTGACGCTTGTGAATTATGTGTACTGGAGGGGTTATGAATATAAAAGTCCCACAATGTTTAATCTATATTTGACTTCAGTGAAAAGTTTAAAGCGACTTATACTTTTGTCATGATTAAACTGAGAATCACAGAATTAAGGAACATTTTTGTTCAAACTCTAATTTGTGAGCTACAAATCAGAAATGGAGGGAATGCTTCCTCTTGTGAGTGAAATTCAAACTAGGGGTCAGAGGCTAAAAGTAAGTGCTTACTCATATACGGCCAAGATAAAGTTTGCTTTCTCCGTCAGAGAATGGTAGCAGCAGAATCTTCGAATATTTTTAAGCAAGGAAGTGAAAGTTTACCATGGGTGGATGGCAATGCTAAGCTAAGATGAAAATCTGATCCACTAGGATCAAATGCAAAGATAGAGTGGACAAGGAACAGACTGCCAGCTCTTGCTCCCAATTTGTAAGTTCATTGACAAAATGGAGATGAACAATTTGTGAACATTAATAGTGGAATATTACTTGGTACACTTTCTATTAGTGTTTCGCAAAGCTTGAGTATTCACTTTAAGTACAATACAACGTGATTTGCGTCAAAAGCACATTATTGCTTCATGTGGTGTTGCCATGACACCAATTGAAATAAAGTTCTTATGATTCTTCCCCTATGAATAAAAGAAAAGGTTCGATATAGACTTTCTTTGGTAAAAAGCAAAAGTTTAAGTAGAAATTTATTGACACCCTGTTTTCTTGCATGCTTTTAAATGGACTGAATGTCTAATAATTTGCTCAGATGTGTCATGTATTTTATCACCTCGTTATTTTTGACTCAATGTAGTTTAAAAGTGATGACTGATGTGACAGTATTATCAATCAGTAGGTGTATTCTGCAGCAAAATTTAAAATAATGAAATATGCAGACAAGATAATAGAGGAGTTGGAGGATTAGGACTATGGGAAGGCTAATGGACTAGTTAAATCCAACCATAACTGATGCATGCCAAGTACTTGCATCCATACCAGGCTACATCATGGCAAACTGCTCATACAGTCCATATCAATAATATCTCTTGCAAGAGGTAAAAAAAAATTACAGAAAGAAATAAAGACAATAGCTGATTCAAGTCAGCTCTGGAGTACTCCAAATTGACATCATTTTTATAACTATCTTGTATTTTAGTCATTCTAACTGTAAACATCCTATTCTCTTAGCATCTTGTCAGGTTCCTTACTAGAAATGCAAGTACTTCACACTGACAAGTCTCAGGAATTCGCTCAACAGGGTGCAAAATCTCAGTGAAACTAAAGATGCTTGTCTGGCATCCATTTATGGAAAAAACAGATATTTCTACAGTTGAATGCAACAAGAACCAGAAATATTGTCTTCCACCCCTGCCACAATCTTCTGCTCTTGCAGGCAATTTGATCTCATGAACTATTGTCTCCAGATCAACCAGAATGTCCAGAAACGGAATTTGTGATGCCATATTGCATTCATTTTTCCCTCAGGTCACCTTCTGACTCAAATAGATTTTCAGTATGGATGGATGTTTAATCTTTCTTTCCACTCATTAAAGCTCTTTTTCCATCCACAATAATACCTCTTAACCATACCCGGAATGAGTGGCATCCTCCTCTTCACAAATTTAAATTTCAATCTTTTCATTTTTCTGTGTAAATCATTTTTGGGCCAGTCTTTCATGCCTCAATAAGTACCTGTGTTTTTATTCCATCTTTTCTTATGCAAATATTGTCTTAAAGAATTTTTAAAAATCTGATATGCAGAACTGTGAAAATTTGAGAATTATGAAGTCTGAGAATATGACAACACAAAAAGCACAAAGCTGCTTAAACATTGTCCATCAGTCAATATGATTGTGACACTCTTCTGTGTTAAGCTTATGATCACTATATATCCTCAGGATTCTTTGGTGTCTGAACAACACTTTCAGCCTTGAATGAAAAATGACTGGGCATTCTTATTGCCTTAAGTAGAGAATTCCAAGGAGTTACAACAATCTGTACAAAGTAATTCCTTCCTAGCATCCCTCATGATATACTTTCTCCAAACCTTGCATGCCCTAATGCACTCTTCTCAATTTTCTTCTACCCAATCTTATTCAATCTCGGACAACTATTATCTTACAATAATTCAAGGCAAATAATACAGTATTTCCTTCTTTAAGTATAGAGATCAAATACTCCAAAAAAAGAAGTCCATTAACACAATCTACCAATATCCTTGCATCTCTGTGTATATTAATTTGCATATTATTGCTTAGAAATTAGACCCATTTGTGCATATTTTATTCAAACTAGATCATACTAGCTGTCATTTTGGGTTTAATTAGTGATCATCAGCAAATTGGACTGGACATTTCTTGGCACAATTCACCTTTGCTTGTCTGCCTATTTCTGCGTTACCCAACAGAAATTTATGACCTAAGACCTACATTTTCTTCCACTATAAAAGGAGCAAAATCTGCAGCAAGCTGGCAGAAACACAGATTAAAAGAGTTCCTGCAGGTTAATGGATACTTTGACCACAGCCTCTGCCTCATTTATCCGTGCTCCTCTTGTGCTTATTAGGATCACTGACAATGGCTGTATCATCTGAAATTATGTCGCTCCACTGTAAGATACTGTGATCAGTGGCTATGTAACCTGTAGTGGCTGGGAACACTTGTAGCTATTCAGGTCACAGCTTCATACACAGCCGTCCAGTCACAAAGGAGAATGTCATGTCCTCCCAACTCATATTCCTTTGCGTTGAGGACAGCACCTTTTGCCACTGTGCTGAGACTACTACAGAGAGTGTACATTAAGAACCAACTCATTTCTCAGTGATCCATGTAGCAATGATACAACAGTCACAAACACTGAAAACTGACTTGAAAAGTGCTAAGGGCAGAACTGCATCGGAAGAACTTTACTGTATGTTATTCAGGGTTGAAACTATCATAGCAGCATTCTTATGGACACTTGGGTGGCATGGTAGCATAATGGTTAATGTAATGCTATTACAGCGCCAGAACCCTAGATTCAATTCTGCCACAGTCTATAAAGAGTTTGTACTTTCTCCCCATGACTGTGTGTGTTTCCTTGGTTGCTCCAGTTTCCTCCCATATTCCACAGATGTAGGTTAATAGGTCACATGGTGTATTTGGCTCGTTGGGCTGGAAGGGCCTGTTACCATCTCTAAGTAAACAATAAACGTTCACCAGTCTCCTCGATATTTTTTCTTTTGCTGCCTATAACAAAGAAAAGGCTGAACACTAATTCCTACATATCTTTGTCCTGCTCACATCTGGTTTTGCATCACTAGCAAATATCACGAAAAACAACATTTTAATGCATTCTTTGGAATTCTTCACATCAGTATTGTATTTTGGTTACCTGTTTCGGAAAGATATTATTAAACTAGAAAGAGAACAGTAAAGATTTATGAGGAAGAACTGGGTTATAGAAGAGGCTGGATAAGCTAGGACTATGTTCCTTAAAGTGTAGAGGGCTGAGAGTGACCTTATAGAGGTGTATAAAATCATGAGGGGCATTGAAGGGGTGAAGGCACTCTGTCTTTTTCACAAGGAGTGATGCCTCAAAAAAGTAGCATCCATCATTAAGGACCCTCATCACCCAGGACATGTCCTCTTCTCATTGCTATCGTCATGGAGAAGGTACAGGGGCCCAAAGGCACAAACTCAATGATTCAGGAACAGCTTCTTCCCCACTGCAATCAGATTTCCGAATCAACATTGAACCCATGAACACTACCTTTCTACCTTTTTCCACTTTATTTAATTTTACTTAAATATATATATATATTCCAACAGTAATTCACAGATTTTATTATTATGTATCTTTCTGAACTGCTGCCACAGAACAACAAATTTCACGACATACCATTTGTCCTTGATATTAAACACGATTCTGAATATCATTCTGAATTTTTTGCATTAAGGGCAACAAGGAACATGGAATCAGCAAGTGACACAGATGCTTGGTAGTTAACTTGCTGAATGGAGAGGAGGATAAAATGGCTTAATTCTACTCTTAAACTTAAATTAAATCACCACTACATTCTACCAGCTGTGAGTAATCTGGTCTTCAATTACTGTAAATGAGGTTTTGAAAGTACACAAAACTGTTTTCAAATTTGATTGCAGAACAACAGCCGGCTTCAACAGTGATGGAACTGATCTTTTTTGAAGCTTCTCAAAAAATTTTTCACATGAATATAATGAACAGAAATTCATAATATTCATATTGGAATGTGAGAACGTGGCTGGTTTGTTGTTGTCACCTTTTACTTTATTTTTATTTATTTGCATGCAGAGTCGAGGCATTGCTGTCTAGGCCAGTATTTATCAACCATCTCTAATCACACTTGAGAAAATGATGGTTGTAAGCTGCCTTCTTGAGTTCTTCTGGTGAAAATATGATATTAAATAAGAATTTCCAGGATTTGGACCTAGCAACAATAAAGGAATGGAGACCAGAATGAAGGTGTACAAGTTGGAAGGAGTGGTGCTCTATGCTGTTGTTGTTTTTGGTGATGGATACTGAGTTTGACAGCACTATTTATGGGCCTGGATGAAGTCAATTTCTTGGGTATTGTTTGAGGTGCACTCAACCAACAGAATGGTAGAAAGTCGCAAAGAAGGCTCTTGGTACTGAAACGTCGACTGTTTACTCTTTTCCATAGATATTGACTGGCCTGCTGAGTCCCTCCAGCAGTTTGTGTGTGTTGTGGTAGAAAGAGTTTGAGGTTTCACAAGATGTGTCACTCAGCAGCTTCTAGCTTAGAGGTTCCCAACCTGGGGTCCACGGACCCCTTGCTTGATGGTACTCATCCATGGCATCAAAAAAGGTTGAGAACCCCTTGCTGTTGCCTTTTCATATAGACATAATATCTATGTTAGTTCAGTTTCCATTCATTGTTTGTCCACCAGGATTTGGAAGGAGCACTGGGACTCAGCAATGGTAATGCCACTGCATATCAAAGGTAGCTGGTTAAAAATAATTTTTGGAGATGATCGGTGCTTGGTATTTGAGTGGTAAGTGGCAAATATTCTTTGCCACTTATCACGCTACATTTGAATATTGTTCAGGTCTTGCTGAAAACAGGCTGGGCTGTTTCGTTTGCCGAGCAAATGCAAATAGAATTGAACACTGTGGAGTTGTCGATGAACCTCATTAAATCTGACTTTACAGTTGAACGACGGTCATTGATGAAGCAGCTGAAGATGATTGGGCCTACAACACCACCTTGAGGAACTCCTGCAGTGATTTGCTGGGGTTTGGTTGATTGGTTTCCAACAACCAGAACCCTCATGTGAGTTATGACTGTGCCCGTGGAGAGATTTCCTCTTGATTCCCACTGAGTTCAGATTTATTAGGACTCCTTAGAGACAAAATACTGATTTACTATAGAGAGCAATCACACACACTTCACTTCTGGTTTACATCTTGGGAATTCAAAATATTGTTGAAACAAATGAAGGAAATCTCAGAAAAAGATCACAACAGCTTCAGTTTTGCTTAATTCAATTTCTATTCAAAATTCCACAATCTGTTACATAGATTATACTAATAACAAGTAAAGTGCAGCAGAAAAGCTTTATCTTTTTATTGTGGATTGTGTGACTAAGTTGAACGTATTATCAGTTTTCTTGTCAAAACTCTTTAATTGTTAACTTTGATAAGGTTATATTGGAGTCTTCTTCCATATAAATTTCCTATTTTTTGCACTTGACTCTCAACATTCAAATGCCTTATTCCCATCATTAATTTCAGTATCCTTCTCTAACTCAGCTGGGTAGCTATTTCTCAGAATGACGACAAAATTGCATCCTGTTGGGGGAGGGGACAAAATTTCAAACATCCTTGCCAGAGAATTCTTTCTATTTTTGGCTATATATTTCAAGATCATGATTGATACCTTGGTCAAGACATTAAGTCAATCAGTCCCCCATGCTTCAGGTTTAGTATTCTTTAAATATAAAACTTTGTACCCTGGTCTTTTGACATTCTTGTCATAAAATCGAAAAGTAGGAATCTCTGCTGATGATAGATTGGTGTTCAATCTGAAAGTTGTCTCACAGGTAGATAGGGTAGTTAAGAAAGCTTATGGAATGTTAGCTTTCATAAGTCAGGGGATAAGAGTTTAAGAGTCATGTGGTAATGATGAAGCTCTATAAAACTCTGGTTAGGCCACACTTGGAGTACTGTGTCCAGTTCTGGTTGCCTCACTACAGGAAGGTTGTGGAAGCATTGGAAAGGGTACAGAGGAGATTTACCAGGATGCTGCCTGGTTTGGTGAGTATGCATTATGATCAGAGATTAAGGGAACTAGGGCTCTACTCTCTGGAGAGAAGGAGGATGAGAGGAGACATGATAGAGGTGTACAAGATATTAAGAGGAATAGACAGAGTGGACAGCCAGCGCCTCTTCCCCAGGACACCACTGCTCAATACAAGAGAAAATGGCTTTAAGGTAAGGGGTAGAAAGTTCAAGGAGGATATTAGAGGAAGCCTTTTTACTCAGAGAGTGGTCGGTGCATGGAATGCACCGCCTGAGTCAGTAGTGGAGGCAGATACACTAGCGAACTTTAAGAGTCTACTAGACAGGTATATGGAGGAATTTAAGGTGGGGGGTTATATGGGAGGCAGGGTTTAAAGGTCAGCACAACATTGTGGGCTGAAGGGCCTGTACTGTGTTGTATTGTTCTATGTTTAAATTCATTTTCTTTTCTTAGGATAACATAACAGTCCATGTCCACATTCAGTACAAATAGACCATTTTGACTATTTGCAACAGCTGTGTCTAACTATTCAATACCATTACATCTCCAAGTCCCTGACCATCAACATTCTGAGAAGCAAGTCACAACTTGTCATAAATTTATCTGAGCCAAAGCACATATTTTTGACCGTAAGACCATTAGGCATAGGAGCAGAATTAGGCTATTTGGCCCATTGAGTCTGCTCCACCACTTAATCATGGCTGATCCATTTCTCCCCCTCCTCACTCATCCCTGCTCCTCAGCCTTTGATGCTGTGGCCAATCAAGAACCTATCAATCTCTGTCTTAAATACACACAATGTCATGGCCTCCAGCACTGTGTGTGGTAACAAATTCCACACATTCACCACCTTCTGGCTAAAGAAATTTCTCCGCATCTCTGCTTTAAATGGATACCCCTGTATCCTGAGGCTGTGCCCTCTTGTCCTAGATTCCCCCATGATGGGAAACATTCTTTCCACATCACTCTGTCTACGCCTTTCAACATTCAAAAGGTTTCAATGAGATCCCCCCCTCATCCTTCTAAATTCCAGTGAGTACAAACCCATGTCTGTATTGTGTCTACAGAGGCTGAATATTCTGCAGTGGGTGACTCACCCCTTGATTCTTCAGTGTTTTTCTAAGGTGGAGTAAATATCTTTCATTTGCATAGCTGAGTGCAGTTTCAATGGGACAAAAGAAACTCAACAGGACAGAGCAATCCTAATGAAGGGTCTCAACTCAAAATGTTGAATGTTTTCCCCCTCCACAGATGTTACCTGACTTGCTGAGTTCTTCTGCATTTTGCGTATTGCTCAAGATTTCCAGCATTGATATTAAGCTCTGAGACCCTGGTCAGTAAGACAACGTAAAGAATCAGCGGGCTTACCCTTATCATCAGTACTGCTTTCCTGATGTCACGTACTCCATCATAAACTAAGCGCGAAGCATCTATAAACTCATTTTCCTCGAAGGCTTGTGGGGGATTTGCACTCAGAGCTTCAATCGCCACTTCCACTTGTTCAGCAAAACGAGGCATGACTGCATAGGCAAGAGGAAGGAAACATACAACAAATAAAACATTAGAGATTTTCTTTAACCAAACTTCCATTAAGCCTTAAGGCCTGAGCGCTCTTTTAAAAGTGTACCCAGGCATGTCTTATTGACACAGAATGTATTGCAGATTGAAATCTGATTAATTCTGCAGACACTATGTTAAGTGGGTATAAAATTACCTTAGCATTACAGGCTAAAGAGAAAGTGAAAAGCAGATAGTAGTGCTGACTACTCAAATCTTTGCTTCAGAAATAAGGCATGTCACGGAATAACAAATCATCCTTTGTGTTACTAGTCATCAATGTATTATTATCAAATCTACTACATTAAACTGTAACATAATTTAAGTAAAGTGTTAATTTATTCTCGCTGCTGTGTTTACAATGAATTATACAAAACAGTGTGCTCTGGATTCACATAATTTCATTTGATTTATAGTATCGATTTAACATTTACTGGTGATACTATTCTTACTCCTCTGTCAAATAAATTCGACAAATTTTCTAGAAGTTTGTTTTATCTATACATCAGAAATGGTCCCAATCATTTGGACTTTCCTAACTTCATCATAGTCCAACACTCTCACTCTTACCCTTCATCAAAATTTGATTGGGTATTGGTGGGAATTGCACAATATTGTTAGAAATGCAATATTTTGTATAAGCCCAGGAGTCAATGGGCTGCACAAACAAAATGCTGGACGAATTGAGCAGGTCAGACAGCATCTATGAAAAGGAAGAAAGAGTCAGGACTGGAAAGGAAGGGGGATGAAGCCAGAATAAGTAGGTTGGAGATGGGGGGATGGCAGGAATATGAGTACAAGCTGGAAGGTGATATATGAAGCCAGGTGATGGGGAGGGGGAAGACAGGTGGGTGAGGGAGGGGTGATTAAGAGAGAGGCTGGGAGGTTACAGATGGAAAAGGTAAAGGGCTGAAGAAGGAAACGGATAGGAGAGGAGAGTGGACAATGGGAGAAAGGGAAGGAAGAGGAGTACCAGTGGGACATGATATACAGATAAGGAGAAGAGAAGAGGTAAGAAGGGAGCCAGATGAGGAATGGAAAAAGAGAGAAAGAAATTCAGCTCTACTTAAGATCCCATGATTTATAGAGCAGCAAGAATCTCTCCACAGTGCTGACAACCTGCTCAAAATCAAAGAAAAAAGATGATGAATTGGTCATTTATCAGTGAAATCTTGTTATGTCCTGAGCAGTTGGCAAAATAATCTATTGTATGTGCAGCTGTGACTTAATGAAGCACGACGCTTATGCCATGCTGCTGCTCTATCAAGCTAGTTCTTCGAATTCTATCCATTATATGAGCTGCCGTTGACACTGCTGAATCAGGATAAATTGAAATAAAATTATTTAATTGTGAGGAAAGTCAGTAAAAACAATCCAATATTTGATTGACTGAAATATCAAAGGCACACTTCACTTGGATGTATTCTGGTGGTGAATATGGTTTTAGAGGACCGAGGGCATTGTTCCATCAATTTACCACTCTTCTGGACACATATAATATGTATCTGTGTGATTTAAAGTGTCTCCAAGAGATCAGAACCCAAAACTGTCGAAGTAATAACTAAACAGATCCCCAAACCAAGTCCCTACTTCTATTGCTGATGGACTCAGTCTATTAAACGCCATTCATTACTTATCAACATAAAGTGGTATAAATCACAATTTTTCCTTAAAATAGCTGCAAAAACATTCAACAAATTCAAAACAGGGATAGTGTTTGTAAAATGCAACATCACTGTATATTATTAGCAGAGCTGCAAACATCCTTTTAGAACTGCTTATAATGTTCAAGGATTACCCACCATATTATTGCATGAAGAACACAGAAGGCTTTTAGTTGCCAGCGCAAAAAAAAACAAAGGTGACGAAGAAACATTTCGGATCTTGGCCCTGTAAATTGGGACGCATCAGGAGCTCATTCAGACACATTCTAAATGTGTACAGCACACATTCAAACCATGGGATTTGGCACAGCTCTATCCATATATTCAAGGTCTTGTTCAAGTGCAAATCCATCAAAGTCATGATATGTGAAAGTGTTAATGATTCAGAGAATCACACACTGGATATCATGCTGAATGTCCATGTGCAGTTATCAGTGACTGGTTGAAGTACAAATTCATCTCTGGTACCTTTTTTTATTTATTTATGTGGTGAGCAGATATAATGGGAAAGTCAACAAATATTTCCCATCTTTAAGTACTCTTGAACTGAAAAAATTCAGAGGTCACTGAAATAGGCAATTGCTCTGGATGTGAAGCTGTGTGTAGGTCAGACTGGTTAAGTATGACAAATTTCCTTCCCTAAAGGGAATTAATAAATAAAATGACTGTGAATACGTTCTGCAGAAGGGCTTCAAAAGTTCACGAAGGAAGCTTATCACTGTCTTCTCAAGGGCAATTATGGTGGGTAATAAACATAAGACTTACAAGTGCAGCCCAACTCTGAAAAATGAATAAACTAAAACTGGAAAACCCTCTAACTAACAAGAAGCAGAGATGGCCAGAACTTAGAACCTAGGATCTCCCAGATTAGGTGACTTCAAACTAAGGGGGAATAGATTTTGAGAGATGAAGGACAGATGGAATAAAGAGTAACTTTTTTCACACAAGAGGGTATAGGGTACAGGCTGCCAGAATCACTAAGTGAATCAGGTAGAATAGTATAATTTAACAAGCACTCTGATAGGTACATAGAGGAGAGGGTCTTAGAGCGATATAGGCCAAATACAAGACTTAGGAACTAGCTGGGTAGACAACATGGTTGGCATGAGGTTGTTGGGCAAAGGAGCCTGTATCTATAACTAACACTGAAGGCAATTAAAATTGAGGATATCCGCAAGTTCAAAATTGTACAAGCACACGTATCTGAAGAGTTGCCAAAACAGAAATAAAGTCATTAACATGACAGCACGACACCAAGCCCTTCAACCCATTACGTTCTTCCCAAACTTTAATCTGCCTAGTTCCATCAACCTGCACCCCACCCATCTATGTCCCTATCCAAATGTTTCTTAAATGTTGAAATTGAACCAGCATTCACCACTTTGGTTGGCAGCTCATCACAGTCTCACCACACTGAATGAAGAGATCCCCCCTCACATTCCCCTTAAACATGTCAAATTTCACCCCTAACTCATGATCTGTAATTCTAGTCTTACCCAACCTCAGTGGAAAAAGCTTGCTTGCATTTACCCTATCTTATGTCCAATTCAGAGCTCAGAAAAATAAAGGGCTATGCTTAACCCTAGGTAATTTCTAAAGTAAGTACATGTTCGGCACAGCATCGTGGCCAAAGGACCTGTATTGTGCTGTAGGTTCTCTATGTTCTATGTTTCTAAAAAACAGTGAGCTAGTGTCCAAGGGTTCAATGTCCAATTAGGATTCGGATGGCAGAGGGGAAGAAGCTGTTCCTGAATCGCTGAGTGTGTGCCTTCAGGCTTCTGTACCTCTACCTGCTCTACCTGATGGTAACAGTGAGAAAAGGGCATGCCCTGGGTGCTGGAGGTCCTTAATAATGGACACTGCCTTTCTGAGACACTGCTCCCTGAAGATGCCCTGAGTATTTGGTAGGCTAGTACCCAAGATGGAGCTGACTAGATTTATGATGCTCTGCAACTTCTTTTGGTCCTGTGCGTAGCTCCCCCATACCAGACATTGATGTAGTCTGTCAAAGTACTCTCCATGGTACATTTATAGAAGTTTTTGAGTGTATTTGTTGACATGCCAAATCTCTTCAAACTCTTAATGAAGTCTTGCCTTCTTTATAACTGCATCAATATGTTGGGACCAGGTTAGATCCTCAGAGATCTTGAATAGAGGATTGGTTATTCAATACAAACCAGATGGGATAAATGGGTGTTTCTGTGGTTGGTAATCAGTGGTGAGTGGAGTGCCACAGATATTAGTGATGAGTCTGCAACAGTTCACAATGTATATTTGGAAGAGGGGATGATGACACAAAATTGAGTAAAAAAGTAAACTGTGCAGAGGATGTGGAATATCTGCAGAGATATAGAT
This sequence comes from Hypanus sabinus, assembly GCF_030144855.1. Taxonomy (NCBI): domain Eukaryota; kingdom Metazoa; phylum Chordata; class Chondrichthyes; order Myliobatiformes; family Dasyatidae; genus Hypanus; species Hypanus sabinus. The sequence continues at coordinate 173,934,038 of NC_082708.1, read as the reverse complement.
AGTTTAAGTGAATGGGCAAGGATCTGACAGATGGAGTACATTGTTGTTAAATGCGAAGTCATCCAATTTGGAAGGAAAAATAGAAAATCAGATTGTTAGTTAAATGGTGGAAGGTTGTAGCACACTGTTGTGCAGAGGAACTTGGGAATGCTTGTGTATGAGTCACAAAAGGTTGTTTTGCAGGTGCAACAGATTATCAAGAAGGGAAATGGATCTGGCATTCATTGCTAGAGGGATTGAATTTAAGAACAAGAAGGTTATGCTGTAGTTGTACAGAACACTTTGTGAGGACGCTCTGGTCTTCTTGCTTGAGGAAAGATATACTGGCCTTGGAGGTGGTACCAGGGGCTTCACCAAGTTGATTTTGGAGATGAGGATGTTAACCACTGAAAAGAGATGGAGTTGCTTGGGACTATACTCACTGGAATTCAGAAGACTGAGAAGGGATCTTATAAAACCATACAAAATTATGAAAGGGATAGATGTGATAGTGGCAGGAGAGTTGTTTCCAGGTGTGATTAAAGCTAGGGGAACATAGCCTCAAGATTAGGGTAGTAGATTTCAGACAGTGATAAGGAGACCGAAAGTAGTGAATCTGTGAAATTTTCTGCCCAAGGAAACAGTAGAGGCTGCCTGATTAAGGAACAGTTTAATGGTGGAGTGGGCATACTCCTGCTCCTTTTTTATGTTATGTTCCTATTCAGCCTAACTGTTAATGTCAGTTTACATCATCTGATTAGGCTCTTGATGTGAATCATTTTTAATATATGCATTTGTAATGATGATCTTACAGTATTCAAAATTGCTTAGTGCAAAATTAAACGCACCTACATCGAAGTTAAACCTAGATGATGTTAACCACAAGTTAATTCATTATATAAAAAAATGTGGGAGCATTTACACTTTCTGCAAAATCAATTGTTAATTTTAACTCTGACTTTAATTGATTTGTGAAACCATGGCGATTAAGGGATATGAGGTAAAGATGGATATGGGAGGTTAGTTCACAGATTACGTCCGGTCTTACTGAATGCAGAACAGGCTGTAGGGATAAATGAACTGTTCCTGTTTCTAATACTACATTTTGTGTGAGTTATTTTTGTACTATGATTAGAGCATTTGGCAACTGTATATTGATTCAGGTGAAATTATTGCGTAAAGAATCAAGCTGGGTGATTCAAAACACAAAAGACTGAAAATGCTGGAAGCTGGATGCTGAAGTTGACACTGGCACATCATTCAGGTGAAAGGTGTACAAAATTAGTCCTCTTTTAGTTTTCTTTTCTTAGTGCAGATACATAGTATTCTGCTCTTATGTGTTATCATCTTATATTAAAGGCATCAACGATTACAGAGTGAAGGGGGTTGAATGGGGTTGAGAGGGATAATAAATTATCCACGATGGAATGGCGAGCAGACTTGATGGGCTCAATAGCCTAATTCTGCTCCATGTCTTATGGTCTTATTGAAGGTATTTTGACCAGTGTCCACAGCTGAATACACACAGAAGAATGTGAAACCAGCATTACCTCAGGAGAGTTTTAATTCACTGATCCTGACATTAACATTGCAAATCTACTGTAGGGAAATGGCCACTCTTTAGATTGACCGCTGTTAATGCTTTTCATTCAAAGATGGAGAATTAACTTGAATATTCAAATATACTGAGTGAGTTTGAAATGTAATACCACACAACTTGTTTGTAGCCCACTGCAACTTCTGATCCCGGTTACAGAATAAGCAAGATATTAAATGGTATGGCATTTAGCTAAATTTTAAGATGGCTCCATTAACTTGAAGATGCAGCCATTGCAAGGGGTTGCTGCATGAAAATTGGATATTGCTTAAGACAGAATCGTGGTATTATAAAATTCATAGAAATGTACAGCACAGACACAGGCCCTTCTGGCCAACTTGCCCATGTTGTTTATGATGCCTATGTATGCTATTCCCATCTGCCCTCATTACAGCCATATCACCCTTTGCCCTTACTACCTAAGTACCTGCCTCAATGTCGTTTGGTCATTGAAATACAGAAATATAATAATCTCACCAATTCTAAAGCCTTTCACCACTGAAGGATTTTTGAATATAAGATGTGCATATCCAAGGATAGGTTGTAGGTTTAGGTTTTTATTTTGGGACTTTTTCTCATTAGCCATCCCTTGAGTAATGCTAGTTCAATGGGTGGTCTAGGAATGTTGGTTTTAATGCCAATGGACAAATGAGCTCAAAACTCTCATACCTTTTTATGATACAATATAGATATCTGTCATCATCCTTGCCTCTAGGCATATTACTCCATGTTCTCATAAACTTACAGGCTGTTTGTCTAATTGCTCTAACCCTCAGCCATAGAATGACCAAGTTGAACCAGTTGAACCTGAGCACAGTTAGTGAATGACAATGTAAACAACAATTGGAGGACAAACTTGAACATAAACATAATAGAAGTTAAAATTAGAAACAATGTACAAAATTCTGTTTGCAGTGATTAAAACAAGAAGCAATGAAAGCTAATTGACCATAAATCTCAATTTTAATTCTTTGCACATGCGAACGCTTGGTGTTTGTCAGTTTCTATCTTGAAAATATGCAAATTCATCCTCTGTGGGAATTTGAAATGCATTTGGTTGTCCCACAGAATGATAGCTTCTGGAACAGATGCATCTTTTTTAAATTGTACAATATACTTGACAGTGGAAGAATTTAGGAAGGTGATAACAAGCCTTATACCAAGGCTTTCATGCAGATTGGATTTCCTGACAAGAGGAAAGTAATCAGATGCCAAGAATTACAATAAAAAGTGGATTAAATTGAGTTAATGATGAGAATTTATCAAGGATAAGACAGAAATTTACTCTTTTTGTAATTGTTGAGGTGAAAGTTGATTGAGAGGGATAAAACATTATTGTAATTCATCTCAGAAGGTGTCCTGCCATCAGGTAGCGAACAAGACAGCCATGCTGCTGTAAATGAGCTGGATAAGCTCAAATCTCAGGAAATAAAGCTTTTTTATTCTGATGACAGGAATATTTTTTTTATTCTATCTATGTTCAATTCAACTTTCTTTGTGCTTCACCAGCTGCTTAGCATCTTTAGCCAGAGGGTGGCGTAGCTATGGAATTTATTGCCACAGACAGCAGTGGAGGCCAAGTCATTGGGTATATTTAAGATGGAGGTTGATGGGTCCTTGATTACCCAGGGCATCAAAGATTACAGGGAGAAGGCAGGAGAATGGGATTGAGAGAGATAATAAATCAGCCATGAAGGAATTGTGATGCAGGCTTGCTGGGCTGAAGGACCTAATTCTGCTCCTATATCCTGTGGTATTATGAGTAGTATGGTAGAATACTGGTTAGCAAAATGCTTCATAGTCTCAGTGACCCGGTTCAAGTCCTGCTGTTGTCTGTAAGGAGTTTGGATGTTCTCTCCATGACTGCATGTGTTTCCTCCGGGTGTTTCAGTTTCCACCCATAGTCCAAAGACATACCAGTTGGAGGTTAATTGGTCATTGTAAATCAGCCCGTGGCTAGGCTAGGGTTAAATTGGGGGTTGCTGGGCTGCGCGTCTGGAAAGGCCTATTTTGCACTGTATCTCAATCTATCAATAAACAAAATAAACGAGCTGAGAGGTGGGCTGCTTTAAGTATCAGGTAGTGGTGAAATTTACAGGTCTTAACATAAAGCTTAGAGGAATTAACTATTTCAGAGAGAGGCATGGTGAAATGAATGAACTCCCTCTGTACTGTGGGAACGGAAAATCCCCAAATCATAGGCTAAGGTTGATAGATGTTTGGGCATTAAAGGGCAAAAGACATGTGGAGATCTGGCAAGAAAGTGGATTTATGTTTCATTATCTGCCGTGATCTTACTGAAAGATAGAGCAGGTTCAACTGGCTACATGACCTACTTCTGGCTCTCCATTGTAAGTGCAAATCATCTGGCCAAAAAAGGTAAAAATGAATGATGTCATTGTCATGAGATAAAGAAGAGGTTCTGTTTTATGTATCTAGCTATGTCTGCCAAACTTTATAAGACAATTGATTTCAATTGACCACAGGGGAAGAATTTCCTTCAAGATATATATATTCAAGGTTCAACACGTCATTCGATGTACCTGCTCAAAAGACTTGAAATATCAGTGACCTAGTTCTGAGCAATACCTTTGTGATGTGCCAGCAGATTTCCCCTTGCATTAATTATGCATAGCTGGAATCTGGAGCACCGTTGCGGAGACTAAGCTACGCTTGATTTTAAGGGCAACTCTCAGGCAGTTCCCGAGAGGGACCAGTGAACTGAGAATGAGAGTTTTTGACATCTTTTTAAGAGCTATTGAAGGAAAAGAGCACATCGCTGCTAGGACATTGGCGAAGAATGTCTTGGGTACTGGAACAAAGTGTGAAGAGAAAATGAACCAGAAATCAGGTGCACGTTAAATAAGCTCAAGTCAGATATAGAAAGGAGAGTCAGGGAGTTTATCGAGACTGCATGAGAAGGGTGGGCCAGGAATGGCTGACGAAAAGCAAAAATTTGAAGTAAAATTCAGGTCAACATACAAGAATAGTTAAATTGAATTATTTTTATCATGTGCATAGTCAGAGGCTTTTTCCCAGGGATGAAATGGTTGCCACAAGAGGACACAGGTTTAAGGTGCTGGGGAGTAGGTACAGAGGAGATGTCAGAGGTAAGGTTTTTACTCAGAGAGTGGTGAGTGCGTGGAATGAGCAGTCAGCAACGGTAGTGCGATAGGGTCTTTTAAGAGGCTTTTATATAGCTACTTGGAGCTTAGTAAAATAGAGGGCTATAGGAAAGCCTAATAATTTCTGAGGTAGGGACATGTTCTGCACAGCTTTGTGGGGCGAAGGGCCGGTATTGTGCTGTAGGTTTTCTATGTTACATAAGTTTAGATTCAAAACAATAAGAAAACACAACTTACCTTAAATATACTGCCAAAGAAGCCAAAACAGCTATCTGAATGATACAGTTTCAATCGACATAAAATGTATCCAAAAGTTAACTCCCTTTTCATATTCCTGCCATAAATTTAAGGGCAGCAAAAATTTTAGTGCTCATGTTTGTCTTTAAGGAACACCCAAAGCCTTACGAACCATTACAACCACGTCTGACAATGAATCAGTCTTAAAATTCTCATCTAAGTTCAACTTTCTGAAGCTATACAATCCATCAGACATGGAAAACATATAAAATTTCAGAGCTTAAAACAGAAATGCTGGAAGAACCCATCCAGTCTATGGAATGAGAGCATTCCTAGCAGAAATATTTCAGTATCTTGTGGTGTTGCAGAGAAAGAGTGTCGTAAAGAAAGCTTTTGACAACATTGGACTTCAGTTGGGATGATATGTTGAAGTTGTATAAGACATTGGTGAGGTCTAATGTGGAGCATTTCTGGATACCTACCCACTGGAAAGATGCCAGTAAGATTGAAAGAGTACAAAGAAAAAATTCAAGGATGTTACCAGGACTTGAGGACCTGATTTATAGGAAAAGGTTGAATAAGTTAAGACTATTCCCTTGAATTTGTAGTAGAATGAGGGAAGATTTAATAGCAGTATTCAAAATTATGAGCGATATGGATCGAGGAAAAAGAAGACAGCTTTACAGAGCAGGCACTGAGTAGAGGGAGTCAGAGTAGGAGGGCTTTGATTCAATGGGGCTTCAGCGATAACAGGTTGAGGCAAGGTAAGTTACTTGTGAAGGATAGGAATGGAAGTATGTCTGTGAGGCCGGTGTTCTGTACTGGATGTCAGATGTGGGATGTCCGGGGGATTCTTTGCCTCCCGAACAGCCGCATCTGTGCAAGGTGCATTGAGCTGCAGCTCCTTAGGAACTGAGTTAAGGAAGTGGAGATGGAGCTCAATGACCTTTGTCTGGTCAGAGAAAGTGAGGAAGTGATAGAGAAGCGCTACAGGCAAGAAGTCACACCAGGGCTGTGGGAGACAAATAAATGGGTAAAGGCCAGGAGAGGGAAGGGCAAGAATCAGATACTAGTGAGTACCCCAGTGGCTGTCCCCCTGAACAATAAGTACTCCTGTTTGAGTACTGTTGGGGAGGGGAACCTACCTGGGGGAAGCAACAGTGGCCGTGCCTCTGGCAGAGTCTAGCCCTGTGGCTCAGAAGGGTAGGAAAAGGAAGAGGATGGCAGCAATGATAAGGGACTCTATAGTGAAGGGGTCAGACAGGCGATTCTATGGATGCAGGAAAGAAACATGGATGGTAGTTTGTCTCCCAGGTGCCAGGGTCTGGGATGTTTCTGATCATGTCCAAGATATCCTGAAGTGGGAAGGTGAACAGCCAGAGATCTTGGTACATATTGGTACCAACGACATAGGTAGGAAAAGGGAGGAGGTCCTGAAAGCAGATTACAGAGAGTTAGGAAGGAAGTTGAGAAACAGGACTTCAAAGGTTGTAATTTCGGGATTACTGCCTGTGCCACACAACAGTGAGTACAGGAATACAGTGAGGTAGAGGATAAATGTGTGGCTCAGGGATTGGAGCAGGAGGCAGGGATTCAGATTTCTGGATCATTGGGACCTCATTTGGGGCAGGTGTGAACTGTAGAAAAAGAATGGGTTGCACTTGAATCTGAGGGGGACCAATATCCTGGCAGGGAGGATTGTTAAGAACATTGGGGAGAGTTTAAACTAGAGTTGCTGGGGTGTGGGAACCGAACTGAAGAGATGAAGGAAGGGGTGGTTGGCACACAAATTGAGAAAGCTTGTTGACAATGTGAGAGGGAGGATAGGCAGGTGATAGAGAAGAAATGCGTTCAGATTGTTGGTTTGAGATGTGTCTATTTTAATGTTATGAACAAAGTGGATGAGCTTAGAGTACTTGGAGCTATGATAGAATGTAGAACATAGAAAACCTACAGCACAATACAAGCTCTTCGGCCCACAATGCTGTGCTGAACATGTACTTACCTTAGAAATTACCTATGGATACCCATAGCCCTTTGTTTTTCTAAGCTCCATGTACCTATCCAGGAGACTCTTAAAAGACCCGATTGTATCTGTCTCCACCACAGTTGCTAGCAGCCCATTCCATGCACTCACCACTCTTGGTGTAAAAAACTTACCCCTGACAGCCCTTCTGTATCTACTTCCAAGCACGTTAAAACTGTCTCCTCTCCTATTAGCCATTTCAGCCCTGGGGAAAAAGCCTCAGACTATCCACATGATCAATGCCTCTCATCACCTTATACACCTCTATCAGGTCACCTCTCATCCTCTGTCGCTCCACAGGAGAAAAGGCTAAGTTCACTCAACCTATTCTCATAAGGCATGCTTGCCAACCCAAGCAGCATCCTTGTAAATCTCCTCTACAGCCTTTCTATGGTTTCCACATCCTTCCTATAGAGAGGTGACCAGAACTGAGCACCGTACTCCAAGTGGCCAGGGTCCTATATAGCTCCAACATTACCTCTCGGCTCTTGAACAATCCAAGGCTGATGAAGGCCAATACACCATATGCCTTCTTAACCACACAGTTAACCTGCACAGCAGCTTTGAGTGTCCCAAGATCCCTCTGATTTTACCATTAATACTATATTCTGCCATTATATTTCACCTACCAAAATGAACCACCTCACACTTATCTAGGTTGAACTCCATCTGCCACTTCTCAGCCCAATTTTGCATCCTATCAATGTCCCGCTGTAACGTCTGACAGTCCTCCACACTATCCACAACATCCCCAACCTTTGTGTCATCAGGAAATTTATTAACCCATCCCTCCACTTCCTTATCCAGGTCATTTATAAAAATCATGAAGAGTAGAGGTCCCAGAACAGATCCCTGAGGCACACCACTGGTCACCAACCTCCATGCAGAATATGACCTGTCTATAACCACACTTTGCCTTCTGCGGGCAAGCCAGTTCTGGATCCAGAGAACTATGTCCCCTTGGATCCCATGCCTCCTTACTTTCTCATAAGTCTTGTATGGCGTACCTTATCAAATGCCTTGCTGAAATCCATATACACTACATCTACTGCTCTACCTTCATCAATATGTTTAGTCACATCCTCAAAAAATTCAATCAGGCTCATAAGGCACAACCTGCCCCTGACAAAGCCATGCTGACTATTCCTAATCAGATTAGTGAGGTGACCAGAACTGAGCACAGTTCTTCAAGTGGGCTCTGACCAGAGTTCTATATAGTTGTAACATTGCCTCTCGGCTCTTGAATTCAATCCCACGGTTGATGAAGGCCAATGCACCATATGCTTTCTTAACCATATAGTCAATCTGCGGAGCAGCTTTGAGCGTCCTATGGACTCTGACCCCAAGATCCCTCTGATCCTCCACACTGCCAAGAGTCTTACCATTAATACTATATTATATTCTGCCATCATAGTATTTCTGTTTATATACAGTATTTCTCTTTTTTGAATGTTTTTTAATCTATTCAATATGCGTATATGGTAATTGATTTACTTATTTATTTATTATTTTTAATTATATTTATTTTTTCTTCTAGATTATGTATTGCATTGAACTGCTGCTGCTAAGTTATCAAATTTCACGTCACATTCTGGTGATAATAAACCTGATTCTGCAAATATGTAACTCCCAACTCCGTAGATTATTATCATACAATTAGGACCATAAGACATAGGAGCAGAATTAGGCCATTCCGCCCATCAAGTCTGCTCTGCCATTCCATCTTGGCTGATCTCAGATCTCACTCAACCCCATACACCTGCCTTCTTGCCATATCCTTCGATGCCCTGACTGACCAATAAAAGATCAACTTCCACCTTAAATATACCCATGGACTTGGCCTACACTACTGTCTGTGACAAAGCATTCCACAGATTCACTACTCTCTGGCTGAACGAATTACTCCTTACCTCTGTTCTAAAAGGTTGCCCCTCAATTTTGAGGCTGTGCCCTCTAGTTCTCGATACCCTCACTGATGGAAATATCCTCTCCACATCCACAATATCTAGTCCTTTGACATTCAGTAGGTTTCAGTGAGATTCCCCCCCCCCCCACATTATTCTACATTCTAGAGAGTACAGGCCCAAAGCTGCCAAAAGTCCTCATATGTTAACTCCTTCTTTCCTGGAATCATCCTCGTGAACATCCTCTGGACTCTCTTTAAAGATAACACATCCTTTCTGAGATATCGGGCCCAAAACTGTTGACATTATTCCAAGTGTGGCCTGACTGTTGCCTTATAAAGCCTCAGCACTATCTCCTTGCTTTTATTTTTATTCCCCTTTAAATGAATGCCAACATTGTGTTTGTCCTTAACACTTTTTATATTAAGTCTTTTATGCAGCTCATTATCCAATGTCTCTGGAAAGTCGAGATCTACTTGTTCACATCTATCCACTGTGCTTATTATATCCACAAAAAACTCCAGTAAGCTTGTCAAGCAGCACCTGCCCTTCATGAGTCCATGCTGTGTCTGTCTGATGGAACCACTTTTATCCAAATGTCTTAGTATTTCTTAATGATAGCTTCATGTATTTTTCTGACAATGGATATTAGGCCAACTGACGTAGTTACCTGCCTTCCATCTACATCCTTTTTGTAGACAGTGGCTTGGTATTTGCGGTCTTCCAATCTGCCAGGATCTGCCCAGAGACCATAAAATTCTCACCACCCACCACATCTATGACATCTTTCATTGGCATGTTATACATGCCCTCCACTGTGAAGACTGACACAAAATAGTCATTCTAAGCCTTGGCCACTTCTGCAATACCCAAAATGAATTCAATCTTCCAAGAGATCGACATTCACTTTTAACCACCCTTTTCCAAATTATATAGTGACAACAGCTTTTGTTAGCTGTTTTTATATTTTGTGCTAGTTTATTTTCTTAATATATTTTCCCTTTCCTTATTGCTTGCTTAGTGGTTCTTTGCTGATTTTAACATTTTCCCAATCCTCCAGTTTTCCATTACTCTTGGTGACTATGCATGCATGAGCATTTAAATTTTGCTTCCTTTGCTCCCCCAGTTATTCGAGGATGGCTCTTCCCACCCTTTATTGTCCTTGTTTTCAACATACATTTGTTAAGCACTGTGAAAAAATCTCCTTGAAAGATTTAGAAATCTATTCTTCGACTGTTACACCATATTGTATGTGTTCCCAATTTGCACTAACCAACTCCTTCCTCATCCCATTTAAGCATAATACACTGGTTCAGAATCAGAATCAGGTTTATTATCAGCTGGCGGTGAAAAAGGCAAATGGTATGTTGGCATTCATAGCAAAAGGATTTGAGTACAGGAGCAGGGAGGTTCTGCTGCAGTTGTATGAGGCCTTGGTGAGACCGCACCTAGAATATTGTGTGCAGATTTGGTCCCCTAATCTGAGGTAAGACATTCTTGCCACAGAGGGAGTACAGAGAAGGTTCACCAGATTGATTCCTGGGATGGCAGGACTTTCATATGAAGAAAGACTGGATCGACTAGGCTTATACTCACTGGAATTTAGAAGATTGAGGGGGGATCTTATTGAAACGTATAAAATTCTAAAGGGATTGGACAGGCTAGATGCAGGAAGATTGTTTCTGATGTTGGGGAAGTCCAGAATGAGGGGTCACAGTTTAAGGATAAAGGGGAAGCCTTTTAGGACTAAGATGAGGAAAAACTTCTTCACACAGACAGTGGTGAATCTGTGGAATTCTCTGCCACAGGAAACAGTTGAGGCTGGTTCATTGGCTATATTTAAGAGGGAGTTAGAGATGGCCCTTGTGGCTAAAGGGATCAGGGGGTATGGAGAGAAAGCAGGTACAGGGTTCTGAGTTGGATGATCAGCCATGCTCATACTGAATGGCGGTGTAGGCTCGAAGGGCTGAATGGCCTACTCCTGTACCTATTTTCTATGTTTCTATCACCAGGATGTGATGTGAAATTTGTAGCAGCAGCAGTTCAATGCAATACATAATCTAGCAGAGAGAGAAGAGAAAAAAATAAGAAATAAAATAAAACATAATAATAAATAAACAAGTACATCAATTACATATATTGAATAAATTACTAAATATGTGTAAAAACAGAAATACTGTATATTTAAAAAAGTGAGGCAATGTCCAAAGCTTCAAAATCTATTCAGGAATCAGATGGCAGAGGGCAAGAAACTGTTCTTGAATCGCTGAGTGTGTGCCTTCAGGCTTCTGTACCTGTTACCTGATGGTAACAATGAGAAAAGGGCATGCTCTGGGTGCTGGAGGTCTTTAATGATGGACGCTGCCTTCCTGAGATACCACTTCCTAAAGATGTCCTGGGTACTTTGTAGGCTAGTGCCCTCTAGATCGATCTATTGCACCCTCCACTTGTATGAAAAGTTCAATCACACCACAACTCTTTAAGACGATTCCTAACTACAAGATTAAATAGCTAACATGAAGGTGCTTGGAAGTAGGTACAGAGGGGATGTCAGGGGTTAAGTTTTTTACATAGCGTGCTGGGTGCGTGGAATGTATTGCCAGCTACAGTGGTGGAGGTGGACACAATAGGGTCTTTTAAAAGACTCTTCGATAGGCACATGAAGCTTAGCAAAAATAGAGGGCTATATGGAAGGGTAATTCTAGGCAGATCCTAGAGTAGGTTACATGGTCAGCACAACATTGTGGGTTGAAGGGCCTGTAACGTACTGTAGATTTCTTTATTCCATGTACAAGATTGTTAATTTTACTTGTCTCATTGCACAGGGCCAGATCTAAGATAGCATTTTCTCTTGTAGGTTGACGAACATGCTATTCAAGAAAGCTATCGTGAATGCATTCATAAAATCGCATTCAAGACTCAACCAATTTCATTCACCCAATCTGTGTGCAAGTTCAAGTCTCCTATGACAACCTGCCATTCCGTTCTTACACGGATCAGAATTTCTTTGTTTATTGTTTGCACCACCATGCTGTTATTATTTGGTGGCCTACAGACAACTCCTACAAGTGACATTTTTTCACCTTTACTGTTTTAATCTCTCCCAAGATGGATTCAACATTCTACTCCTTAGATCTTTTGTTGTCTCTCACTATTGCCCCATCCCGTCCTTCATTAAGAATGCTAACCTATCTTTTTACCTTCCATCACTTAATTCCGAATCATCTCCAATCTGAAACCACATTCCTCTAATGTCCGCTAAATCATACCCCTTTGTTTGGAATACAATGGGCATTCAGATAAAGTGCGCTTATACACATCGCCTTTTTAGAATCTAATGATGTTTGTTCTCTTTGATTTTGACTTTTCTATACTGTTCCACTGTTTGACTATTCCATACTGTTGTGTATGTGGCCGTTTACACAACAATATCATCAATAAAAACGCTGGAGACTGGAGCTACGTTAACAGGTGCTTTACTAACTAAAACCGAACTGAACACATATATACAGATCAATGTGCACCCAACAGCGCATGCTCAATAATGTGTTACTATGACATAAAATAGTCCCATATTATACAGTAGGCTATATGGTACACATACTTACTTTCCTCTTTTCTAACTTTCATTTTGGTCTCTGCCTTTCTGTCTGTATTTTTGCATGGATTCTCATCCCATGGCAATATCAGTTTAAACCCTTCCCAACAACATTAGCAAACAACCTCCCTCGGACATTGATCACATTCTTGGCCAGGTATAGATAGTATGGTCTGAACTGGTCCCATCTCCAACAGAACTAGTTCCAATGCTCCAGGAATCTGAAAAACTCTCTCCTACGCCATCATTTAAGCCACATATTCATCCTACCCATTGTGCTATTCCTACTCTTGACAAGCAGGTTGCATGGGTTGTGTAATCACATTGTAAACATTAGTGATACCAATCTTCACTGTTATTCTCATGTTCCAAGATGGTTGGATCAGGACAGGTTTTAGGTGATATTCACTCCAAGGGACTTCAAGCACTCAACCTTCTTGACCTCAGTACCATTGATATAAATAGGAATATGTGGACTAATACTCCTTTCTGAAGTCAATGACGATTGCTCTTAAATATGGTGTGAATTCAATCAACATATATATAATAGTTTTACAATAAGTGGGACATACCTCACAGGCTTATTCGGTGAGTAGACAATGTAATATTACATTCGGCCATCCAGATTATCAGTTATATGTGTTGCAGCTTATCAGAAAGTTTCTGAAGGAAGTACAAATGCCTGAAAGTTCAATATGTTTTAACAGCAATAAGCTGTCAAAAAATTACGTAATCCAAATTGAAATTGATATTTCAGAGTTGTGGGTATCACATTGCTCCAGAACATTGGTGGGGTATTTCCACAGATATACCTGTTGTGCAGGGAAAATCACATCAAGTTGCCCAGGCAGTGGACATCATTGGGTGTCACCAGGGCAACTTGGCTTTAATAATATTGTGTTTAAGTGGAATTCCTGTGAGATTATTCCAATGCTCTCATTTGATTCTTGGGCCTTTCAAGTTGCTGACAACTTCCTCTCACCAACCAATCATTCCCTTCTATCAAAACTACCCCTGCAACAACTTATTCCCCAATGGGATAAGCTCCAATAACTCTCAGACATGCAATCAATTGAAAGTTCTCATCTACACCACCAACTTCCCTGAATTCACAAGGCCCAATCATCTGATGACCCTCCTATGCAATATTGCTTAGCACTCATATTGCTAACAATAAATGTAAGATTCCATTTCCCAATTCTCAGTTCTCAGTTCCCCTGAAATCTCCAGATATGGTCAATACAGTGCATTTTCAACTACACAGTTTTGCAACAATCTTGCATTCGCATTCCAGATCTTGGCCTCAGGTACTCCTTAAATTTACAAAAGGTCCATCATGCCCAAAACTGTAGCTTCTTTCCATCACTTCCCATTTGGAGGTAATAAATCTTAAAGGGGCCTCAAGCCCTGAAGGCCAAGAGTGCTCCAAGCTCTGCTCCACAAATTGGAACATTATGTAAACTAAAATTTCAGTGCAGTTCTGAGCATCTGCTTTCTGTATGCAAATTGTTAATGTGCTTGTCTATATATCAGCATTTGCACTTCAAAAGTAAACCGTTAGTTATGAGGTACTTTGGGATGCAATTAGTCTTTGTGCAAGAGAAAAATAAATCACGGTTCATCCTTTCTGATGTGTTTTCTATCTCCCATTTATTATTCTCTGTTGTACTAATGTGGTTTATCTCAGAGACAGCAAGCTATTGATAAAATGGAGCCTGCAGGTGTTAGAACCTGGAACAAAAATAAACTGCTGGAAGAACATAGACAAAATGCTGGAGGAACTCAGCAGGAAAGGAATAAACAGTTGATGTTTTGGGCTGAGATCCTTCATCAAGATTTTCTGTATCTGTAGAACCTCTTGAGTTTTTGAACTGTCGGAAGATCTCAGTCGGTCAAGCAATATCTGTGAGGCAAAGGATGGTCAGTGTTTCGAGTTGAGACCCTGCATCAGAGCTGAGAATGTGGAGGTAAGATAGACAGTGTTTAGAAATGAGAGGGAGGGCCAGTGGTGATAGGTGGAACTAGATGAGGGAAAATGGAGGGTGAGAGGTGGAATATGATTTGGGGATGGGGTGGAGAAATGGTGATCAGATAGTTAGCTCAGGAATGTGGTGCTAATAACATGAAAGTTGTGGGTTCAATATTTTACAAGTGTGTGGTTTATTCATACTCTTTTCTATCTGCTTATCATCATCCCTCAGGTTAGATCTTATGGGACACATAAGGGTTGATAAATCCACATTGACAGATGAAATTTTTCCCAGCCTTGATGCAGGGTTTCAACTCAAAATGTTGCCAATTTCTTCCCCCCACCACCATCACCCCACTGAACACAACTGCTCCATATCCAACTAAAATTGTCCAGCAGATGATTATGAGATCTATCCCTGATTCATATTGTAAGCAAGAGATCTTGACAAAGACTTTGACATCTTTGTTGGTTATAAATGAGGTGTCACAAGAGTGGGAGATAACCATTGCTGTTCCCTAATTTATGAATGGCAGCAGGAATTAAATCATGTAACATGAGCTGGCGTGCCTTACATCAGTGGTAATTATTAGAGCACATCCAAAGAGATAGGTTTATGTACATTTGAAAAGATAGAACTGTGGTATTGTGGGAGAAATCTTGTTTCCACTAACTAGGTTGAATTTTTTGAGGCAAATAAGAAAATATATTTTAATTTTTTGAGGCAATTAAGAAAATTGATGAAAACAGGTTAATAATTCTCTGTATGAACTGCAGGTACTTAGTGAAGGCAATGAGAGCTGGGTAGGTGGATCTAATATTGGCTTGGTGATAGGAGGAAGAATGGAGTGATATAAAGATGCTTTCTGATTGGAAATCTGTGACCATATGCTATAAGATATAGGAGCAGAGTTGGACTATTCGTCCCATCAAAGCTGACTGTTTTTTATTCCATTCTTCTGCTTTTCCCTGTCACCTTTAGCTCACTTAACAATCAAGAACCTATCAATCCTTGCTTTAAGTACACACAATGACTTGATTTCATAGCCCCCTTTCACAATGAATTCTACAGATTCACACACACTGGGTGAAGAAGTTTTTCCTCATTTTAGTTTTAAAGGGAGGTCTCTTAGGGACACCAGCTCTGTATTTTTCTTTGATGTTTACTCCTGAAGCCTTCCCCATGAGTGGGTATAACCACAAGGCAACAGAGGTTTGAGACCAGTTTTCCTTCTCCTAGCCAACCATACGCTCTCTGCTCGAAGTGGCTGGTTTTAAGGAGCCAGTAACCACCTTTGTTCCTTCTCTGATCAGGAGAAATTATTCTGTCAGGCCACTCATGAAGGATAGGAGCTGGATATGATTGTCAGAGGCCTTTTCAAAAGCACATCATTGGGAGCATTTAATAGACAGTGGGAGCTTATCCACACTACCCCATCTGGCTATGACAACCTTAAGGAACCTCTTGAAGGATGGAAGCATGGAATACAAGAACTTTAAAATGAAAACCAGGCAAAAACACTGAGGTGGAATTCAGCAAAACAAAATATTAAAGGAAGATAACATTTTTTCAGAATGAAATGGTTTTCAGAGGCTATAAGATTGCTAAGCAATAATTTTGAGTTGTTTCTTTCTTCAACTATTATAATGAATTAGTATCAAAAAGAGAGAGTGTAAGTAATATATAACAACATTTGAGAGTTCCTTTTTTTTCTTCAGAATTTTAGCCTCAGGAAGTTCACACTATTCTCAATGGATAAAATTCACACAACAACACCAAGTGTAATCACAGTAAGCTTTAAATGTGCATTTATAACTGATTAACTTACTAATCCATCATAAAATGGTTGCTTTTTATGGTGGCAGTTTTATTGCAGTATTACTGATAATTTTGCTGTTATTACACTTTGTGCTAATTAAAGCAGTATTACTACAGGACTGGATATGCTATTGGCTGGGCACCATTTATTGTTGTTCCTTTTCGTGTCTTGCAGCACATCGGGCAGCATTTTTTTACTGTTTCCTTCGCATTTGTCTGTATTTTTTATGAGGCCAAGTTGCTGGCTCGACGCTCAACCCAATATGGATGCAAAGCATGGAAGGAAGGAGCCGGCTAGATTTGAACCCGGGACCATTTGTCTTGAAGTCTGGTGCTAATGCCACTACACCCCCAGCCGGGCCAGCACTTAATTCCCACCCCAAATTACCCCTGAGAAGGTGGTACTGTCACCTTCTTGCATTGGATTGGCACTCACAATATTATCAGATCAGAACATTTTGGGACTCTGGAAGTGATGAATGGAACAGCAAATGATGGATGCCATGCATAAGTTGTTCTTTTCCTTCTACACTCAGTGGACACTTTGGTAGGTACCTTGTGTACCTAATAATGTGGGCACTTAGTTAATGTTTGTGATCTTCTGCTGCTTGCCCATCCACATCAAGGTTTGGTGTGTTGTGTGTTCAGAGATGCTCTTCTGCACACCACTGTTGAAACACATGGCTATTAGAGTTACTGTTCCCTTTCTGTCAGCTTGAACCAGTCTGGTCATTCTCCTCTGACCTCTCTCATTAACAATACATCCTTGCAGAGCTGTTGCTCACTGGATATATTTTGTCTTTTTGCCCCATTCTCCGTAAACTCTAGAGACTGTTTTGCATGAAATTTACCAGAGATCTGCAGTGTCTGATATACTCTAACCACTCCATCTGGCATCAACGTTGTTCCACTTGGATCTCATTTCTTCCCCAATCTGACATTTGGTCTGAACAACAACTGAACTATTTGACCATGTCTGCATGATTTTATGCATTGAGTTGTTGTCACATGACTGGCTGAATAGATATTTGCATTACTGAGTAGCTGTACAGGTGTACGTAATAAGCTGGCTACTGAGTGGAGATGTGGGGCATATTGTTGAGAAGCCTTGGTGAGCTGGTATCTTGTAGATGATACACTGGTGGTGCAGGGGTTGAATATTGTACTGATGGTGAGTGTGTTGCTAACCATACTGTAAGATACGTAGGTTTGCTGACAAAGGACATTGGATGAAGCCAAAATAAGTTGTGAATAATATATCTGTTATAAGCTCAACTACAATGACAAGTTAAAAATAAACCTACGTAACTAATGAGCTAATTTTCTCAGGAAGCAAACAGTATTAATTGGTTCAAAAGTTAATTAAATACAGAAAGGAAATGACATTGAGAGAAAAGATGAGAACTCACTTAAAGGAGTGGACTTACTGACCTTTCGTGTTTTCTAAGATTATGTTTGCATAAGTTGCGTATGTCACATTTGACTCATAATTCCTGGGTATCCATGGACATAGACATCATTGACATCCAGCAATGTCATCAACTTTAAATTTGCCAAACAGCGATCCTGTGATTTCTGTCTTGGAGGCTGATGTCAGAACATTCTGCAAGAGAGTGAACTGTCACAAGGCATCAGGTCCTGACAGTGTACCCGGCCAGGTACTGAACACCTGTTCCTACCAACCAGCTGCAGTGTTGAAGCACACCTTCACCCACTCACTGCTGTGGTCTTCAAAAGGTTCAAAAGGGCAACAATCAGAATGATGTCCAAGAAGAACAGGGTCAGCTGCCTCAACAACTACTGGCCAGTAGCACTCACAGCTACCATAACAAAATGCTTTGAGTGGTTAGTTATTAGAGTCATAGAGACATACAGCATAGAAACTGGCACTTTGGCCCATCTAGTCCATGCCAAAACTATTTCAACTGCCTACTCCCATCAACCTACACCAATACCACAGCTCTCCATATCCCAACTATCCACGTACCTATCCAAACATTACTTTCGAGTTCGAATTGTTACGTGCCCGTGGGTATCTTGTACTTGTCACGTGACAGTGGAGTTGAAGCTATACTGGACTTAAGGTAGTGGTCTTGTGATGGTGGAGTGATGTCATTTTCCCGCCAGTAGAGGTCATGTGACAGTTTTTTTTTACAGGGTATAAAAGGAGGACCCCTCCCTGTGAGGAGGGGCAGTCCGTGGCTGGATTTGCCATTTTGACTCCATGCCACTGTGTGGTCCAATATTATGATGCAGTTTGGTTGAAAGGTGGAGTTTTATTTAATGCCTAAAGTTTAAAAGGTCATTGCCGGCAGTTTCTTTATAATACTGCCAGTTAAAAATCAGTGAAGAGTGAAGATTGGAGTTCGGGAGCTAAAAGATCAAGGAAAGTCGATTTTGACAGTGAAACAGGTTCGACCTTATTTGATCCTCATTCGTAAGGAATTCGTAGGCTGTCCCAGTGGTAACCCCTGCGAATAATAGCAGAAAGGGTTGGGTACAGTTTTGTAAAGGAAAGGTCAGTGCCTTTAAGACGTTTCATTTTCATCTTTGTAAATTTTCTGGGAAAAGTATAGTTCGATTAGGAACCGCAACAACACGACGTAAAAGAGAATTTAAATCGTCTAAAAAGTCTCTCCTTTAATGGACTGTAAGCATTTTGAACTTTTGCAGTACTACTTTGAAGAACTGTTTTTGCAACATCGCTTTAAGAATTGTTTTCGCTTTATTCCTTTAAGAACTGTTTAAGCTGCTGCACAGAAGCTGATTTCTGGTTACGTTAGTGGTTTGTTTACTTTTGGGGGTTTGTTTTTCAGTGTTTAATAAATGTTTTATTTGTTATAAGAAACCCTGCCTCACTTATATATTTATTGTTGCTGAATCCGTAACAGAATCAACTAGTTGTGCTAGCAGCACATTTCACAGTCTTATGACTCTCTGAGGGAAGAATCTTTCAAGTTTCTGCAGATGTACAGTGGATAGTAATCTGGCTGATCGCATCACGGCCTGGTACAGAGGCTCCAACATGCAGGATCACAAGAGGCTACAGAACATCGTAGAATCAGCCAGTTCAACCACAGGCACAATTCAGCCAACCTCTGAGGGCAACTTCAAGAAGTGTGGTCTCAAGAATGTGGTATCCATCACTAGAGAATTACACTATGTCAGACATGAGTCTGAGGTACAAGAGCCTAAAGACCCACACTCAATGAATCAGGAACAGCTTTTCCTCCTTTGTCATCAGATTTCTAAAATATCCACGATCCACAAACACTATCTCATTATTCCTTGCTTTTTGTACTATATATTAATTTTATAAATTATAGTAATTTTATGTCTTTGCACAGTACTGCTGCCACAAAACAACACTATTCACGTCATAAGAACAGTGATAATAAACTTCACTCTAATTTTGATTTTTATTTTGGCCTCCTTCCTTGAAGTTATCTCTTCACTGCTTTTCATTCCCTGGGTATGATATGAGACAAAAGGGAAATACTGATTTGCAAGCTGCTCAAATGCAGAGGTAAGTGAGCAGAAAACCTTTTCAAGCCATTATTTTCGGGCTCTTGATTTTCTGGATTCAAAGATTCAAGATTCGAAGTACATTTACTTTTAAAGAATGTATAAATTATTCAACTTTGAGATGTGTCTGCTTACAGGCAGCCACAAAACAAGAAACCCAAAAGAATGCAGTTAAGTAAAAAAAGACCAACACTTAGTACGCAGAGAAAGAGAGAAAAAAAAACACAACTCATGCAAACAACAGAAGTCAGAAGCAATCTGAACCAAATTGAGTCCTTAGATCTGAGTCCCTGGAGTAGCCCAGTAGGCCCAAGCCTTGGACTCAGTTCATCGTATTAGTGAGGCAAACCACTGTGAATCTCGTAGACAGTAGCCAGAGCAGTTCCCCATCTCAGCACAGCAGACAGAGTAGTGGTATTGTCTGCACTGTTGAAACTATATGTAACTGTGGTTTTGTGTAGGTCTAGTAGCTTTAGTTTTGTCTGTTGGGTTTGTAGTTCCTTTCCGGGGAACGTGCTAAGGCGGGAGTGCGATGTTGATATGCAGCAGCCTCTCTGGACTCTGGATTGGGGATTACCAAACGTAATGTGGTTTTTCTTGTGTGGTCTGTTTTGTGCTTTTTTGTGATATCATTCCGGAGAATGTTGTCTCATTTTTAACTGCTTTGTATTTGTGGTTATAAATGACAATAAACTGAATCTGAATCTGAATATCACAGGACAGCAGTGAAACCAGCTCCACTCTCGCCCTTGGTCCCAACACCATGCTTTTCCAGTCTATCTGGACCGGCGTTTCACTGTCCAAACAGCGGATCATGCCTTGCATCAAGACCCAGGCCACGCCACGGCGAAACGCTCCAGGCCTAGACTACGCTATTCAGCAATCCACTCTGGAGCCTTGTTCCCCTGCCCGAAGCAGATCTCACCCTCTCCAGATTGACTCACTGCTTCAACTTCTCATCTATGAATCGCTCACTCCAATTCCATCTGCATTAATTTTTCATGCACTAGCACAGCTCATCCCCTGAATTTGCTCTGTCTTTGATCGCCTTGTCATTGTTTGCAGTGATAGCTTACACTATTTATTTCAGAAAAGGTGTTATTGATAATGTTTTTAGTTGAATTTCCTGCCTTTCAAGCTACCAGTAAGCTGTTGCTTGCCTTCAGCAGCGCCATCTTTACCTGGAAGCTCTTGATTTGTCATTAAATATCATTGCAACTTTTGGAAATATTTAGTGCATTGAGGAATCCTTCAGCATATATACTCATCTTTGGTCAATATTGCTGAACAGAGACAACAGTTAACTGTTGAGCTTCCGTCCCAGCATTCTGTTCCACAAATTTCAATGCAAATCAATCTGTCTCCGGAGTAATTCCGATGCTGATTGCATTGAATTCATCTGCTATCTGTATTCTCCTCACTGACACATGTCTGTCATGCTGCATCTTGGAACCCAAGTGCAGGATCACACAGAGACCCAGAAGAATTAAACATAACTAAGAATTTTATTAGCAAAAGGAAACAAAACATTTGAATTTATAAGGTCTTGGATAACACGGGATAACTCAGCCAGAAGTTCACTAGGCTATGATCAGGACGTCCAAGCCAATGAGTGGTTAGCACTGCCTATAAATACACTCCAAGGCACAAAAGAATCGGTGCCCAGCTGATAAAACCCCAGACAATAATTCTAATAAGAAACAAAAGTCCAAGGATACTTAATTGGACACCTACAATGTCTCATAGAATTAATTAGAAGTATTCAAGGACAATTGCAACTTAAATGTAAACTGGAGAAGATCTAATAATAACACATAAAAACCTGAAATGCAACAATAGAGATAATGATAATTAATAACATGCAGAGAATACACAAAAAAACCAGTAATAAACTTAGTGTCCCCAGAATAGTCTACCAATGACCGAGGTCATGACTCATGCATATACATCAATTCAAGTCATATACACACTGGTAGACTGCTTGGGCCAAATGGTCTGATTAGCAGCATTGCGGGTAAATTATTGAGGTATTTTAGAGAGCCAGACTACTAAATCAGAAGTACGTGCTAAATATAAATACTTACACAAATTTGGAATTTATTTATGAAAAACAACAGTAGTTATGATTAGGTCATTAGAATTCATCAATACACATCAGATCTGCCCGTGTCTTCAAACCCACCAATACGGTTGATCATTGTCTGCCCTCTGAAATGCCCCAGCAAGCTACTCAGAGTGAAAGGTGCAATTATGGGTGGATGATGAATGTGGACCTTGCCAGCAATATTAACATCCTGACAAGAAAAAAAGTGATTGCTCTGCAACGGTGATGCAGTGATGAAAAAAACTGGGTCTTTATCAAGTGAAATGAATTAAGAATTCCTCTTAGCTGAAATATATCATGAAAGCACAGCAATTTTTATGATGTAGTACTAGATTAGAGATTACAGATAATTAAAATAAGATGAAAGCATCTGTAAAAATAATTAATTTAACATGTAAATACTCTCACATAGAGAAGCCTAAAAATATGCTGAGTGAATAGAAGCAGGAAAAATATCAGTGACCAGAATTGGAGCCAATTTTCAGATGTTAATGTTAGTTTGTTAATGTTAATGTTAAATCAACCAAACTGAGCTGGTGCGAAGAAATAAAGTCCAAAACTTTGTAATTTATTTCTTCTTTATTTGGTCCAATATTAAGATTCTCATCTTTCTTATCAAATGTGCTTGTGGCTTTGCCCATTGCTAATTGATCATTACTTCAAGGCTATAGCCCTCCTCTTCACTCACACTTTTAACAGTCTGTGAGCTGGAGGAGATCATAGGTTCAACTTCTTCCTCTGGCCATGTGGGTTTCCTCCGGATGCTCCAGAAGAAGGATATCAAACCAAAACACCAAGTGTCCATTTCCCACCAGTCTGATATCCTGTGCCTATAAATATACAATATTATAATTCTAAGCAAACTCTCCACCAAATACCAAGATCTGAGAGTCAACACCTTCCTGTGCAATGAGATCCTCTACTTCTTGACTAATAGATGATAATCAATAATCACACCTCTGCTGTGATTACTCTCAACACTGGCACCTCACAAGGCTACGCCTCTCATCCATCTACTCCACTACTTGTACACTCATGACTTTGAGTACTTGGAGTTAGGGCTGAATCCGGCCACATTCATCCAAATCTATGTGGCTGGATTCTGTTCCAACTATGAGTTTGCAGATGATACCACCACAGGTGGGCTGTGTCTCAAATAATGATGAGTCAGAGTACAGAAGGGAGATACAGAGGTTAGTAACATGGTTATTGACAATAACCTTTCCCAAATGTCACAGTGAAAAAAATAGCTGGTCGTTGACTTCAGGAAGGTGGCAGGGACAGTGCATATGCTCCTATCTTCATCTAAAATGCTGAAGTTGAGCTTGTACTATTTCTGCAAAAAATGCTCACTTTTTCTCAGCGACTTCTTGGCTGCATTTATCTCCCTTGACTGCTTGCAATACTTCTACCTGCCATCTAAAAGTAAGTGTGTACTGATGCACCATCAATAACTCACTCTGAGACGTAAGGCGAGATATCGGCTTTTATTGACTGGAAGAAGGAAAAAACAGTGAGTGGCCACCACACTACATCAGGGGGCGTGTCCAGACAGGTATATGTAGTTCACCACATGTACAGAATTTCTTTTGTGGCAATACATTGTTTTCTTGGCACATTTCTTGTCAGTCATAATCATTTTCCTATTTTCTCTTCCTTTAACAATTGGGATTTAAAAGATTAAAGAACATCATCAGTTCTTAAAAAAAGCATAATCAGTACTGAGAAATGTTCACTCTGAAAAATTAACTCTGATTCTCTTCAGGTGGATGTTGCTTGACCTGCTGAGTAATTCCACTATTACCTATTATTATTTCTCTTTGAACTGAACTATGATGTTTGAGACAACACTTGTAAGTAAACAAAATTGCCCTGGATTTTGAATGGAAAAGGCTGAAAGGTAATAGATCTTTTTTCCTGAAGAGCCCTAATGAATCAGACTGGGTTGTAATGCCAGTCTGGTAGTTTTCTAAAAATATTTGAGCTTTATACAAATACCTTTACATAGAAACAGCAGTAAGCTACCTGTTTTCCCATGATATTATAAGCCATTTTCTTTTGCTAATACACTTATAAACTTCTTTTGATAGCCATGGATGGATCACTTTTAAAATTCAAAGTTTAAAGTAAATTTATTATCAAAGTACGAGATGCTTATGACACGACAACCCTGAGTCTCATTTTCTTGCAGGCATTGACAGTAGAACAAAGAGAATAAACAGAGTCAATGAAAAAAGTACACAGAAACTATGATTGACAAACAATCAACGTGCAGAATAAGACAAACCATGCAAATACATCAAAAGCAATAAAATAATAGATAAATAAATAATACTGAGAACATCAGTCCTTGAAAATTAATCCATAGGTTGTGGAAACAGTTCAATGTTGAGTGAAACAACACACACAAAATGCTGTTGGAACACAGCAGGCCAGGCAGCATCTATAAGGTGAAGCACTGTCGATGTTTCGGGCCGAGACCCTTCGTCAGGACTAACTGAAAGGAAAGATAGTAAGAAATTTGAAAGTAGTGGGGGAGGGGGAAATGCGAAATGATAGTAGACCGGAGGCGGTGGGATGAAGCTAAGAGTTGGAAAGGTGATTGGCGAAAGTGATACAGAGCTGGAGAAGGGAAAGGATCATGGGACGGGAGGCCTCGGGAGAAAGAAAGGTGGGGGGGGGGGGGAAGCACCAGAGGGAGATGGAGAACAGGCAAACAACTAAATATGCCAGGGATGGGGTAAGAAGGGGAGGAGGGGCATTAACGGAAATTAGAGAAGATAATGTTCATGCCATCAGGTTGGAGGCTACCCAGCCGGTATATAAGGTGTTGTTCCTCCAACCTGAGTTTGGATTCATTTTGACAGTAGAGGAGGCCATGGATAGTCATATCAGAATGGGAATGGGATGTGGAATTAAAATGTGTGGCCACTGGGAGATCCTGCTTTCTCTGGCGGATCGAGCGTAGGTGTTCAGCGAAACGGTCTCCCAGTCTGCGTCGGGTCTCACCAATATATAAAAGGCCACACCAGGAGCACCAGACGCAGTATACCACACCAGCCGACTCCCAGGTGAAGTGTCGCCTCACCTGGAAGGACTGTCTGGGGCCCTGAATGGTGGTGAGGGAGGAAGTGTAAGGGCAGGTGTAGCACTTGTTCCGTTTACAAGGATAAGTGCCAGGAGGGAGATCAGTGGGAAGGGATGGGGGGGGGGGGGACGAGTGGACAAGGGAGTCGTGTAGGGAGCGATCCCTGCGGAAAGCAGAAAGAGGGGGCGAGGGAAAGATGTGCTTGGTAGTGGGATCCTGTTGGAGGTGGCTGAAATTATCGAGAATTATACGTTGGACCTGGAGTCTGGTGGGGTGGTAGGTGAGGACAAGGGGAACCCTATCCCGAGTGGGGTGGCGGGCGGATGGGGTGAGGGCAGATGTGTGGGAAATGGGAGAGATGCGTTTGAGAGCAGAGTTGACGGTGGAAGAAGGGAAGCCCCTTTGTTTAAAAAAGGAAGACATCTCCTTCGTCCTGGAATGAAAAGCCTCATTCTGAGAGCAGATGCGGCGGAGATGGGGGAATTGTGAGACGGGGATGGCATTTTTGCAAGAGACAGGGTGGGAAGAGGAATAGTCCAGGTAGCTGTGAGACTCTGTAGGCTTATAGTAGATATCAGTAGATAAGCCGTCTCCAGAGATGGCGACAGGAAGATCAAGAAAGGGGAGGTTCCTCCCACTTCCTCCAAACCAAGGGTGTAGCCACGGGCACCCGTATGGGTCCCAGTTATGCCTGCTTTTTTGTTGGCTTTGTGGAACAGTCCCTGTTCCAAGTCTATACGGGCATCCGTCCCCCTCTTATCCTTCTCTACATCGATGACTGCATTGGTGCTGCCTCCTGCATGCATGCTGAGCTCATTGACTTCATTAACTTTGCCTCCAACTTTCACCCTGCCCTCAAATTTACCTGGTCCATTTCCGACACCTCCCTCCCCTTTCTTGATTTTTCTCTCTCCATCTCTGGAGACGGCTTATCTACTGATATCTACTATCAGCCTACAGACTCTCACAGCTACCTTGACTATTCCTCTTCCCATCCTGTCTCTTGCAAAAATGCCATCCCCTTCTCACAATTCCTCTGTCTCCGCTGCATCTGCTCTCAGGAAGGTGCCAGTAGAACAGTGGTGTGCAGGCAAGTATCTCTGAATGCATAACAAGTTAAGCCTTGAAGTGGATGGGCTACAGCAGTGGAAATCCAAGAACAGATTCCTCAGTGGCCACTCTATTAGGAACAGGAGGTACGTCCATGGTTGCATATGCATCTTGTTTCCAGATCAACATTAAGCTCAGTATTTGAGGGCCTACATGCACCTCCTGTCACAGACAAGAGAACATCTGCAGATGCTGGAAATCCAAGCAACACACACAAAATGCTGAAGGAACTCAGTAGGGTAGGCAACATCTAGGGAAAAGAGTAAACAGTTGATGTTTTAGGCCAAGACCCTTCAGTAGGACTGGAGAAAAATTGTGAGGAGTAGATTTAGAAGGTAGGGGGAGGGTAGGGAGAAAGACAAGGAAATAGGTGAAACCGGGAAGGGTTTCTCCCATTAATGTTTTCTGCCCCTCATGTTTCATGTTAACACCACCCAAATTGATTCTTAACTTGATTTTCTGCATTGAAATTCTTGCTCTCTACCGCCTTTGTTTCATTATTTAATGTGAGGCCTACTCCACCTCCCTATTCACCTTCCTTACCTCTTTTAAAGGTTAAATGTCCTGGAGTATTTAATTCCTAAGATTGCTAAATTTGCCACCACGTTCTTCTAATGACTATTAGATTGTACCCATGTATTTCTATTTGTGCCATTAATTCACTTACCTTGTGATGGATGCTACAGCAGAATTCTGCATTTGTACTATTTGTACGGATAACTTATCTGTTCTGTTCCCGTCACATAACTATCATTTATTCCTACTTGTCCCATGTCATTTCCTCTAATTTTCTAAGAGGTTTTTCTGGTATTATATTCCCAAAGCCACTCATCCTGTGGAAAGGCGTCTCAGTGTCCTAGGCGTCTGAACAACTGAATGTGTAAGAATGTGCATAAGTACTGAATGTGGAAAGATGCATAAGATGGCTCTCACCCTCTGGGCCTTCAGCAGCTGTTGGGTGCACGTGGAAGAACACTAAAATTTAAAATTTAAATTGGACTTAAATGTCACCTGTATGGTTCAACTAGGCAAAGTAACAGGAGGACACTCTGATTCATATAATGCATAACAAACAATAGTAAGAAAAAATGAATAAAATAGTAGGGAATTTACATTAGAACTGACGAGGCAAATTAATCCATTTAAAAATTCTGAAGTACTCTGATAATATGAACAAAGAAAGCCTTCTCTAGTTGTGGAGTGACTGATAGGGGGTTTATCAGTTAAAAACTGTCATGAAGAAATAGAAGAAAGCAATTAGTAGTGGTATCCAATTACACTGACTTGGATTGTAAAATGCTTTGCCACTGATTTATAATCCTCTACAAAAGGAGAATGGAAGCAGGTGAAGGCACCACAATTGGTTCTGAATTAGTCCGCAGTTGATAGATTAGTAAATTGTCAAATGCGGACTAAATAAAGCGGAGGTTGATAGGTTCTTGATTAGTAGGGGTGTCAAAGGTTCCAGGGAGAAGACAGGAGAATGAGGTTGAGGGGGATAATAAGTCAGGCACGATGGAGTGGCACAGCAGATTCGATGGGCCAAATGGCCTAACTTGGCTCCTATGTCTTTTGGCTTCTGGTTAAACTGGTTTATTTTTGTCACATGTTGGTACAGTGACAAATGTACCTTAATAGGTACAGTGAAAATCTTGTCTTGCATTCTGTTCATACAGCCAATTTATTCCAGCAGTGGGTGGAGGTAAACCCATAACAGAATAAAGAATAAAGTGCAACAGGCAGAGAAAGTGTAGTGCAGGTAGACAATAAGCTGTAAGGTCATAACAATATCGATAGTGAGGAAAATAGTGCATTTTATTATATTAGGGGACACTTTAGACAATAGACAATAGGTACAGAAACAGACCATTCGGCTCCTCAAGCCTGCACAGCCATTCTGAGATCATGGCTGATCATCTACTATCAATACCCGGTTCCTGCCTTGACCCCATATCCCTTGATTCCCCTATCCATAAGATACCTATCTAGCTCCTTCTTGAAAGCATCCAGAGAATTGGCCTCCGCTGCCTTCCGAGGCAGTGCATTCCAAACCCCCACAACTCTCTGGGAGAAGAAGTTTTTCCTTAACTCTGTCCTAAATGACCTACCCCTTATTCTCAAACCATGCCCTCTGGTACTGGACTCTCCCAGCATCTGGAACATATTTCCTGCCTCTATCTTGTCCAATCCCTTAATAATCTTATATGTTGCAATCAGATCCCCTCTCAATCTCCTTAATTCCAGCGTGTACAAGCCCAGTCTCTCTAACCTCTCTGCGTAAGACTGTCCAGACATCCCAGGAATTAACCTCGTGAATCTACGCTGCACTTCCTCTACAGCCAGGATGTCCTTCCTTAACCCTGGAGACCAAAACTGTACACAATACTCCAGGTGTGGTCTCACCAGGGCCCTGTACAAATGCAAAAGGATTTCCTTGCTCTCGTACTCAATTCCCTTTGTAATAAAGGCCAACATTCCATTAGCCTTCTTCACTGCCTGCTGCACTTGCTCATTCAGCTTCAGTGACTGATGAACAAGGACTCCTAGATCTCTTTGTATTTCTCCCTACCTAACTCTACACTGTTCAGATAATAATCTGCCTTCCTGTTCTTATTCCCAAAGTGGATAACCTCACACTTATTCACATTAAATGTCATCTGCCAAGTATCTGTCCACTCACCCAGCCTATCCAAGTCACCCTGAATTCTCCTAACATCCTCATCACATGTCACACTGCCACCCAGCTTAGTATCATCAGCAAACTTGTTGATGTTATTCTCAATGCCCTCATCTAAGTCATTGATGTAAATGGTAAACAGCTGTGGTCCCAATACCAAGCCCTGTGGCACCCCACTAGTCACCACCTGGCATTCCGAGAAACACCCATTCACCGTTACCCTTTGCTTTCTATCTGCCAACCAGTTTTCTATCCATGTCAATATCTTCCCCCCAATGCCATGAGCTCTGATTTTACCCACCAATCTCCTATGTGGGACCTTATCAAATGCCTTCTGAAAATCGAGGTACACTACATCCACTGGATCTCCCTTGTCTAACTTCCTGGTTACATCCTCGAAAAACTCCAATAGTTTAGTCAAGCATGATTTGCCCTTGGTAAATCCATGCTGGCTCGGCCCAATCCTATCACTGCTATCTAGATATGCCACTATTTCATCTTTAATAATGGACTCTAGCATCTTCCTCACTACTGATGTTAGGCTGACAGGACAATAGTTCTCTGTTTTCTCCCTCCCTCCTTTCTTAAAAAGTGGGATAACATTAGCCATTCTCTAATCTTCAGGAACTGATCCTGAATCTAAGGAACATTGGAAAATGATTACCAATGCTTCCGCAATTTCCGGGGCCACCTCCTTTAGTACCCTAGGATGCAGACCATCTGGACCTGGGGATTTGTCAGCCTTCAGTCCCATCAGTCTTCTCATCACCGTTTCCTTCCTAATGTCAATCTGTTTCATTTCCTCTGTTACCCTATGTCCTTGGCCCATCCATACATCTGGGAGATTGCTTGTGTCTTCCCTAGTGAAGATAGATCTAAAGCACTTATTAAATTCTTCTGCCATTTCTCTGTTTCCCATAACAATTTCACTCAATTCATTCTTCACGGGTCCAACATTGTTCTTAACTATCTTCTTTCTCTTCACATACCTAAAAAGGCTTTTGCTATCTTCCTTTATATTCCTGGGTAGCTTGCATTTGTACCTAATTTTTTCTCCCCGTATTGCCTTTTTAGTTGATTTCTGTTGTTCCTTAAAAATTTCCCAATCATCTGTCCTCCCACTCACCTTAGCTCTGTCATACT
This sequence comes from Hypanus sabinus, assembly GCF_030144855.1. Lineage (NCBI taxonomy): Eukaryota > Metazoa > Chordata > Chondrichthyes > Myliobatiformes > Dasyatidae > Hypanus > Hypanus sabinus. Next base: position 173,904,137 of record NC_082708.1, on the reverse strand, counting down.
TCCTTTTTTTTAATGCTATGCAATCTCTGACTTCCTTTGTCAACCACTGTGGCCCCTTTCCCCCCTTTGAATCCTTCCTTCTCCGGGGGATGAACTGATTTTGCACCTTGTGCATTATTCCCAAGAATACCCGCCATTGCTGTTCCACTGTCTTTTCTGCCAGGATATCTGTCCAGTCAACTTTAGTCAGCTCCTCGCTCATGGCTCCATAGTCTCCTTTGTTCAACTGCAACACTGACACCTCCGATCTGCCCTTATCCTCAAATTGTAGAAAAAAACTTATCATATTATGGTCACTACCTCCTAACTGCTCCTTTACTTCAAGATAATTTATCAAATCCTGTTCATTACACAAGACTAAATCCAGAATAGCCTTGTCCCTGGTCGGCTCTCGTACAAGCTGTTCCAAGAATGCATCCCGTAGGCACTCTACAAACTCCCTATCCTGGGGTCCAGCACCAACCTGATTCTCCCAGTTCACCTGCATGTTGAAATCCCCCATACCTACTGGGACATTACCTTTGCCACACGCCAATGTTAACTCCCTATTCAACTTGTACCCAATATCCATGCTACTGTTTGGTGGCCTGTAGACAACACCCATTAGGGTTTTTTTGCCCTTACTGTTCCTCAATTTTATCCACATAGACTCTACTTCTCCTGATCCTATGTCCCCCACTTGCAAAGGACAGAATCTCATACCTCACCAACAGGGCCACCCCACCCCCTCTGCCCACATTTCTGTCCCTACGATAGCACGTATACCCTTGTACATTCATTTCCCAGGTCTGATCTCCCTGCAGCCATGTCTCCGTTATCTCAACAACATCATAGCTACCCATTCACACCTGAGCTTCAAGCTCATCCGCTTTATTTCTGGCACTTTAATCATCTTATAACACAGAGTAGGAACTGTCCTTTAGCCTTTCAGGCTTTTGTATCTTCTGTCCAATGGAAGGGGGGAGTCGAAAGGATTTCCAGGATGAATGGGGTCTTTGATTATGTTGGCTGCTTTAACAAGCTGATGAGAAGGACTATGCTTTCCTCATTGTTGAATACTAAGTTTCTATGCTGCACAGTATAAAACACAAAACAATGTCATTTTTTACACTTTTCAGTCTCTTTTATACCGTGGACTACCATTAACTTAGGGTTTTATGGACCCTAGTTTGGGACCCCTGACTTGGAGCAATGCTCAGGGCATATATGAGACAATTCCAACCTCACTTCATCCAGTCCCATCAGGGTAACCTGCTGACAAACAAGAGAAATTCTGCAGATGCTGGAAATCCAAGCAACACACACAAAATTCTGGAGGAACTCAGCAGGCCAGGCAGCATCTATGGAAAAAAAGTACAGTCCTGCCAAAGGGTTTCGGTCCAAAACATTGACTTTTCTTTTTCCATAGAAGCTACCTGGTCTGCTGAGTTCCTCAAGCATTTTGTGTGCGTTGCTAGGGTAACCTGCTGTTCCTTTCTCTTTCATGACTATATTTAGTTTTCCTTTAAATTCATATACCTCAAAAGATCACAAGATTCCAGTTCCGGGTAGTTGTTTACCACAGCCTGGGTAAAGTTGTTTCCACTGAACTTTCTATCAGGATAATAAGAGACTACTTTATATTAATGGTCACCGACATGGTCATGGTGCCAGCCAGCTCTGCAGAATACAGCTCAGAAGCCAATGTGCAGAGCATTCCAGCCCGTCAATTAGAATTAAAAGGCAATGTAACAGCACTGAGTCATGTTTGATCCAATGTCTGCCATTGCTGATACTATGATCAATAAACTCGGCTCGCATTAGGAAGTCGAAGCCTTTACAAGTATAAATGCTTCAATACAATTATGACAATTGCAGCAATTAATCAATAATGGCAGTTGTGATCACGCAATAGCATGATTACAACATACTGTACCTGTACATCACATTACTACAATAATTGCAAGCTGCAGCATTTATTTTATGAAGGGGTGAGAAATGTCAGTTCTTTCACTGAAGAAGATTTTTCTCTGTTGCTATATTTCTCTCCTTTAAAAAATATTCTCTTTCAGTGCAGCTGCTTGTTTCATGGAACCACAGTGATGCCTAATGCATAATATTCTGACAAATAAATCTTAGTTCAATAGAATGACACAATGAGTAGCACTGCACTATACCACTGGTGTTGTTCACATGGTAAATTACTTTAGCTTTGGTCACATGCTGAGCATGAAATCGTGGAATCATAAAACATCAGGACATGGAAAAAAAGCAGAAATATTCAGCAGGTCAAGTGTCATCTGAGAGAAGAGAGAGGAGGTTTTAAGCTTCAGGTTGAAGATTCTTTTCAAAACTGGGATCAAGAGAAAAGAAGCCCCTGAAGCTGCAGAGAGAATGGGGGAGAGAGGATGAAACTGGGGTGACCACTGCCTGTAAGGTTAACTGGTCAGTGAGTGTATGGGGGCTGTTAGAGGGCAAGGATGTGGACAAAAGAAAGTTGAAGTTGTAAATTACCAAGTAGGAAAACATGTCTGTCAGGTCATGCTGGTCAAGTCCTCCACTCCCCAAAGGGAAAAAAAGAAAAAGAGAGGGAATAAAAAAAACACAAATGTACTGAACCAATATGCCAGGAGGAAAATTGATAGCTTTTCTTCTCTCCTTCCCAGATTGGGTGAATGATCTCTGACCTGACACAGTTTGTCTCATAAGGTGTCATCTGACGTATTGAGAATTTACGATATTTTTCACTTTTAGATTTCCTGCATCTGCAAGGTTATTTTTTGATTCTCATCACAGGGAAGGAGGCTGCTTAACTTACTATGACCCTGCTTGTCAAATAAGAGATCTCTAGGCTTAGGTCACCTTCCAGTCACACTTCTAGTTGTGTAAGTCATAGCACTTTAAACAATCAAGGGTTTTCGTGATGAGGGCATTTTCCCTACCATGCTTTCAAGCACTGAATTTTAAACCTCCACCATCCTATAGATTTTTTATCTCCACTCCAATGCTAATGGAGGTCTACCTACTTATTTTATGTGTGCATAATGATGATATAAGTTGCAATTATGCTTCCTCTTATCCGACCCTGTTTCCCTGAAAATATCCTCACTCTATGCAATACCTTCTGTTACCTATAATTTTATATAATCATAATAACTCCTTTCTAAATCCTTTATGCACACTGCCCATCTTCCATCGCAATATGTTGACCAGAATGTTACATAGTGGTGCGTTTGGGTCCAACTCGTGTTGTACATTAAAAGCAAAATACTTCAGATCTGAAACAAAATGTTTAAAGTACTCAGTAAATCAGACAACATTATTGCAGAGAGAAACAGGGTTAACAGTTCCCATTATCAGAATTGCATACTGCTCTAGAATGTGACCTCTGCTTTTATATTCTATGCTTTGGCTAATGAAGGACATAATTCATTATGACTTATTTAACTGCTTATTGACCTGCCCTACTACCTTTAAGATATCTTCTACGGCTATCCTCTCATTTACTGGATAAACCTGTTGCAGATTTGTAAATGCCTTACATTTCTATTTCTACTTCTCTCAATATCTCAAATTCTGACATAAACACTTTAACATTTCCTCTTTGTATGCTTATGCCATTCAACATTTCACACTCTTCCTACACAACTAGGACATTATCATTGTTCCCTGTAAAGTATTCATTAAATATCTGACTCACCTCTACCCATGTATAATTTCCCTTTTTGCATTCTTCTCCTTCCTGGATTATTTTATTTTTCTTTATTTACAGAAAAATATATTTGTCATACTCAAATAACATGGAAAGAAAACATATACTGATCATTAACCGCCATTTCAGTTTTGATCAGCATTTTTCGTGCCTTTTGTCAGTTCTCTTATTTTCTCTTTCAATTTTGCGCCTACACTTTTCATGCTAAGCTTTCTGCAGTGCTGAGTTCTCAATGCCTCAGTTAAGAACCTATTTTTGCCTTCTTGCCCTTTGTGTACCTTATTCTTCAGGGAGAATTTTATTCCAAATCCCTTTCAATTTCATTTTTGAATGCTTCCCATTGCTTTGACACTGAATTACTTTCAAATAGCTATTTCCAATCTAGTTTTAGTAAATCAATTCTAATTCTGGTAAAATGGTCCTTTCACTAGTTCTAAAGTTTTATACTTCTTTTATCTTTCTCCTTTTCCATAACCCTGGTGATTTTAACCAAATTGTGATCACTTGCACAAACACATACGACCTCTGCCTTTTCATACCTTGCTATATAGTGACTAAAAGAGCTCTCCAGAAACAGATATAACCTAGGTACAACTGAAACTCCCCACAATTAGGTTGAGAAGGCAGAACTTAGGAGGGTTAATGGTGCCTAATGGCAACTCCTTTGTTTGCATCTTCAGAAACGGCTCTAGTTCCATCTTTAATATCTCTAGTTTTCCCTTTTAGGGTTCTTTTGAAGAGCCTGACCTGTAGTTACACGTTGACTACGGTTCTTTGCGGGAATGGGACCTGCTCTCAAGGTTTCATAACTAGCCGTTGTTTGGCACGCCAAGGGCTCGGTCTAAGAGCTCCAATCACCTTTGGAGGACTGAGTTTTCATGGCTCTGGGGACAGGCGGATCAGAGGTCGGTGTCTGAGTGGAAGACTAGTGCGTCGTGGGAGATGAAAGATGTAAGTCTGTGTGCTTAGACACCCGAGATATTTGGGCACAGTGCTCGGAAAAAGTGATGTAGCAGACTTTTAACATTGTAAACCAGCAAGTATTTTGTTATGTCTCCACTCTCATTGTGAAACAGAGACATCACTTTCTCCCTTATAGGGGGGGAGGGAGAGAGAGAGAGAGACATACACACACACACACACACACACACACACATGTAGTGTCCAAGGGTTCAATGTCCATTAAGGAATTGGATGGCAGAGGGGAAGAAGCTGTTCCTGAATTGCTGAGTCTGTGACTTCAGGCTTCTGTACCTCCTACCTGATGGTAACAATGAGAAATGTGCATGCCCTGCATGCTGGAGGTTGTTAATAGTGGATTCTGCCTTTCTGGAACACAGCTCCTTGAAGATGTCCTGGGTACTTTATAGGCTAGAACCCAAGATGGAGCTGACTAGATTTACAATCTTCTGCAGCTTCTTTCAGTCCTGTGCAGCAGTTCCCCACCCTCCCCCCTGTACCTGACAGTAATGCAGCCTGTCAGAATGCTCTCCACAATATATCTATAGAAGTTTTTGATTGTATTTGTTGACATAACAAATCTGTTCAAACTCCTAATAAAGTGTAGCCACTGTCTTGCCTTCTTTATAACTGGCTCAATATGAGCCCAGGTTAGATCCTCAGAGATCTTGACACCCAGAAACTTGAAACTGCTCACTCTCTCCAATTCTGATCCCTCTATGAGGATTGGTATGTGTTCCTTCGTCTTACCCTTCTGCAAGTCCACAATCAATTCTTTCGTCTTACTGACATTGAGTGTGAGCGTATTGCTGTGGCACCAGTCTACTAGTTGGCATACCTCACTCCTGTACGGCCTCTCATCACCAACTGTGATTTCCCAACAATGGTTGGAAATTGTTAAATAGTATTTGAGCTATGCCTAGCCACACAGTCATATGTATATAGAGAGTAGAGCAGTGGGCTAAGCACACACCCGAGGTGCACCAGTGTTGATCGTCAGTGAGGAGATGCTATCACCAATCCGCACAGATTAAGGTCTTCTGGTTAGGAACTCGGGGATCTAATTGCAGAAGGAGGTACAGAGGCCCAGGTTCTGCAACATCTCAATCAGGACTGTGGGAATGATGGTATTAAATGCTGAGCTAGTCGATGTACGGCATCCTGACGTACGTGTTTGTGTTGTCAGGTGGTCTAAAGCCTCATGGAGAGCCATTGAGATTGTATCTTTCGTTGAACTATTGTGGCAATAGGAATATTGCAATGGGTCCAGGTTCTTGCTAAGGCAGGAGTTCAGTTTAGTCATGACCAACCTCTCAAAGCATTTCATCAGTGCATCAGTGAGTGCTTCCGGGCGATAGTCATTAAGGCTGCCCACACAATTCTTCTTAGACACTGGTATAATTGTTGCCTTTTTGAAGTAAGTGGGAAATTCTGCCCGTAGCAGTGAGAGGTTGAAAATGTCCATGAATACCCCCACCAGTTGGTTGGCACAGGTTTTCAGAGCCTTACCAAGTACTCCATCAGGACATTCCATCTTGCGAGGGTTCACTCTCTTTAAAGACAGCCTAACATCGGCCTCTGAGACAGAGATCAGAGGGTCATCAGGTGCAGCAGGGATCTTCACAGCTGTAGTTGTCTTCTCCCTTTCAAAGCGGGTATAGAAGGCATTGAGTTCATCTGGTAGTGAAGCATCGCTGCCATTCATGCTACTGAGTTTCACTTTGTAGGAAGTAATGTCTTGCAAGTCCTGCCAGAGTTTTCGTGCATCCGATGTCGCCTCCAACCTCGTTCGAAATTGTCTCTTTGCCCTTGAAATAGCCCTCTGCAAATCATACCTGGTTTTCTGGTACAGGCCTGGATCGCCAGATTTGAATGTCACAGATCTAGCCTTCAGCATTTGACGTACCTCCTGGTTCATCCATGGCTTTTGGTCTGGGAATGTGTCGTAAGTCTTTGTAGGCACACAATCATCCACAAAGGTTTTAATGAAGTCAGTAACAACTGCAGCATACTCATCCAGGTTCGAAGATGAATCCCTGAATACAGTCCAGTCCACCTAATGCATTAATTTGCATTAATGAGCTAATTTTTTTTAGACTTCTGCTCCTTTCAAGCTTTCTCTGTATTTTCTACCTTTTGTTACCAGTTCTGCTATATCAGTTCTTGAACAAAACAAGGCTTCCCTTTACTTGGCAAGCTTATTCAAAGAAATCCCAATCAGTTCAGCTTCAGTCACATCTCTAGGTAATTCCAAAATTCGGAGCCATAAACATGGGACGGGACAGGAGCGTAGTGGTTAGCACAAGGATTTACTGTAGAGGCGACCCAGTTTCAATTGCCATTACTGCCTGTAAGGAGCTTGTGAACCCATAGGTTTACTCCGGGTGCTCTCGTTTCCTCTCACAGTCCAAAACATGATGGTTGGTAGGTTAATTGGTCATTATAAATTGTCCCGTGATTAGGCTCGGATTAAATCAGAGGATTGCTGGGCAGTGAGGCTTGAAGGGCAGGAGGAACCTGTTTCTTGCTGTGTCTAAATAAATAACATGACTGGAAGAAGTAGTTGAGAAGTTCCTAACATTATATAATGTTGGCCATTTTTCAGAAGTTCTCAATCAGCTTTGAGGTATTCTGAGGCTGTGTAAGGCAAATGCAGCTCTTTTACACAAAGGTGAGAGCAGATTTCAGAATCAGTAAGGTAAATGAGGTGAAATAGGGTTTTGCTGATAGAGCTAGCTTCTGTGCACCGTCTGTAAGGAATTTGTACTTCCTCCCTGTGAGTTTCTCCAAAAGCTCTGTTTTCCTCCCTCAGTCAAAAGATGTATCAGTTAGTAGGGTAATTGTCCTGTGATTAGGCTAGTGTTAAATTGGTGAGTTGCTGGGTGGTGCCCCTTGTTGGGCTGGGAGGGCTAGTTGCGCACAGTATCTCTAAACAAGCAAATAAAGAAACAAATAATTGCACTAGTGTCATTGTCAGGTGGGTCCCTTAGAACACAAGAATGACTAAAATCACCACAAAGCCAACACCAGTTTTCAAAATGCTACCATCATGATTTCTCTGTTGGACATATTGATTATGTTACTTCCTCCTATGTCATTACTAATTCTGGCAGGTGCAATGCTTTGATGCTTGCTGCTACAAATCAAACAGTTATTCAAAATCAAAGATCTGAGGCGCTTTAGTTTATTTCATGCTTTTATTTTAGTAACTTTACAAGAAATGACAGCCAGCACCAGAATGGTTGTTTCAGACGAGTTATCTGTTGCAATTCCTGGTGTGATAATTGACAAACTGATTAATTTACACAATTATGGTGTTATTGGTCTTTCTGTGATGGCTTTATGAAAGAGTTGTCTCATTGACTCACACTCTTTTGTCTCCAAATGTATCTGTTTAATGTTTAATCCCATTCCTTTTTGAAAGATGATATTGAATTTGCTTCAGACGATACATTTCAGATTGCAGCAATTTGCAATAAATAATCTCAAACTTGGTTCTTTTGCTAATTATCTCAATTCAGAGTTTTGGTTATTGGCAGTTTAAATAGTTTCACTTCATAAAAGTCCTTACCACTTTTAAATAAGTTCTGAATAAACTTCTCTGTTCCAAAGAGAACACTCCAGCCTTCCATGTGCTGACTATTCTATTGACCTCCCAGTGCACTTGATAGAATGCCCCAGCAATCTGACGAGACATGTAAACACTGAAATTGTTCAGTAATTGGCAATCTCCTTTATTGGCTAAGGAATAGTGTTGCAAGGAATAAAATATGTTGTAGTTAAAATCTTGGAGTGAAATAGATTGTTGCAAGTATGCATCTTGAGAATACTTGACAGTGGGTACCTGAAATAAATTATATTCTACTTCCAAAGTTGACATCGCTCCCTAATCTTGAGGAGCACCACAGAGAATACTAATTACTGACTCTACCATTGCTAACTCAGAACTCAGCAAGCACACCACAGGTAATTAAATACTGGTACCAAAGCTCTGTGCACACCTTCAATCTGAACCATTTGTAGAAAAAAAAACTACAAAAGATGGGCAATTATAGCTATAAAACCTAGTAATAGGTCAATGTCAGTTTCTTAACAAACCTCAAAGGGAAGATGTAAAGCAAATTGTTTCCTCTTTATTGACATCCCTTTTGTAAGTCGCTTAATGGTGCACAGGTTTTCCTGATGGCAGTTCAACAGCTAGGCATAATGAACTGCAGAAACTGTACAGGATATGTTATAACATGAAGGGTATAAAAGGAAGAGTACTCCTTTCTCATATGGACTGAATCGGTACTCAATCCTAACAGCAACAATATATGCTGTTCAACTTCAGACCACAACTATAGAAAGACAAGGAGCATTAAAATGCTGGCCCTTTGGCCCACCAAATCTGCACTGACCATATTTCAAGTAAATTTGGTATCAAAGTACATATATAACCCTGAGATTCATTTTCTTGGGGGGCATATTCAATAAATCTAATAACCATAATAGAATCAATGAAAGTCCACACCAGCAGGGTGGACAACCAGTGTGTAAAAGACACCAAACTCTACAAAAAGAAATGATAATAAACAAACATACAAACAAACAAACAAATAAATAAATATCAGAACATGAGATGAAGAGTCGAAATTGAGTCCCTAGATTGTGGAATCAGTTCAGTGTTGGGGTGAGTGAAGTTATCCACATTGGTTCAGGAGCTTGATGATTGGAGGGCAATAACTGTTCCTGAACCTGGAAGAGTTGAACTTGAGGCTCCTGTATCTCCTTCCTCATGACACCAGTGAGAAGACAGCATAGCTAGTATGGTGGAAGTCCTTGACGATGGTTGTTGTTTTCTTGTAGTAGTGCTCCTTGCAGACGTGCTCAATGTGGGGAGGGCATTTCCAGTGATGTACTAGGCTGTATCCACTACTTTTCGTAGGTTTTTCTATTCTTGGGTATTAGTGTTTCCAGACCAGACCATAATGCAACCAGTCTGGCTACACACCGCTGTGCATCTATAGAAGTAGCTACATACGAGGGGTGATTGATATGTTTGTGGCCTAAGGTAGAAGGAGTCAATTTTAGAAAACCTAGCACATTTATTTTTCAACATCATCCCCTCCTACATTAACACATTTAGTCCAGCGGTCGTGGAGCATATGAATCTTGGACCTCCAGAAAGTGTCCACAGATGGATGATCGGTAAGTTTGTGGCCTAAGGTAGAAGGTGATGAGTTATACAGCTCTTGTTACATGCACATGCAGGTCAACTCTTTGAGTGATTAGACAGAAAGTTTGAAGTTAATAACTTTTCTCCTTCTGCCTTAGGCCACCAACTTATCACTCACCCCTGCTGTGGACACTTTCTGGAGGTCCAAGATCTGTATGCTCCACGCCCACTGAACTAAGTGTGTAAATGTAGGAGGGAACTATATTGAAAAATAAATGTGCTAGGTTTCTAAAATTGACTCCTTCTACCTTGGGCCATGTACATATCAATCACCCCTTGTATCTCCAGGATGAGATACCAAAACCATTCATTTCAGGCCATCAGCCAAACTGACTAATTATCAAATATTTTGCTTTACTTGGGGAATAAAGTTAAAAGTAAATTTATTATCAAGTGCATATATGTCACCATATACAACTCTGATATTCACTTTCTTGTGGGAATACTCAGTAAATCCACAGAATAATAACCATAACAAAATAAATGAAAGACCACACTAACTTGGGCATTCACCTAGTGTGCAAAAGAAAACAAAGTGTGCAAATACTGAAAGAAAGAAATAATAAAAACAAATAAATACGCAATAAATATCGAGAACATGACATTTCTTGAAAGCAAGTCCAGAGGATATGGGAACACTTCAATTAAGGGACAAATAAGATGAGTGAAGCTATCTCCTTTGGTTCAAGAGGCCGATGGTTGAGGGGTAATAACTGTTCTTGAACCTGTTGGTGTGAGTTCTGAGGCTCCTGTACCTTCTTTCTGATAGGAGCAATGAGAAATGAGTATGTTCTGGGTGGTAGGGGTGTTTCCATTCAAATTAAATATAATTGTTTGCATTAGTATTAGAAAGCTGACATCTGCATTTGGTATAGCTCCATCACAGAGAGAGTTCGGTAATCCAGCTATTCAATGTAAAGGAAGCTAAAGTTGAATGCAGATTAACTTTCACATTGTGTTCTGAAACAGATACTTCCTATTTTGCTTTTATTCCATTGCTTCATCCAGACTCATGAACCTTATCCTATAACGTACTGCTGTGCTGCTTCTGTTACTGAAGCAAAAAGAGTTCTTGTTTCAACAAACATTTATAATATTTTAATTATTCTCATGAGATTGTGCCATATGTTGCCGATCAAATTACATCAAGATAAGGCCAAAAAGATTAAAGATAAAGATCCTTAATCTGTTAAGAATTAGCTTTTTTGTCACACGTACACTGAAACATACAGTGAAATGTGTCATTTCTAGATTGCAAATGTTGCCATGCTTCCAGCACCAACATAGTATGTTCACAATTTACTCACCTTAATATGCAAATCTTTGAAATGTGGGAGAAAACCATGCAGTCATGAGGACTCCCTAAGGACAGTGGTGAGAATTGAACTCTGATCACTGGTGCTGTAATGTGTTCTGCTAAACCTGTGCAAGGAAGAAATCTCTTCCTTCATGAAAATCCCTCACTATCGGAAGAAAGAGTAGTTCTTTGTTCAGTTAAGCAACTCCTTGACGTTGAGGATGATTTGTTTCCAATCTAATATTATGGATTCTGAGTTGGCTGAAGAGTCCTTTATGAGATACTTAAGTAGAAATTACTGAAGTATTGCATCCAAGGAATTACTGGTGATCCTGCCCTTAAGAGGGAGACTGTAGGCTTCCTTGAATTGATGGAGTTTCCATGGTGAAAGTCTCTTTATTTTAAGTGCTAGAGTTACATGATTTTGAAACAGAAGGCATGGTGATAGATGTCCAGTTCAGGATGGTGGTTGACTTTGTGAAGTTCTTGCAGCTGATGTTGTTCCCTCGAATCTGTGGATCTGGAAACTTGAATCTATGGAGATAAAACCGCTGAAAATTTGCATGTAGTTGCTGAAGAGGATGATGTTTAGACTGATGATTCACCTTTGTCAAAAATGGTATTCAGCATCTGGAATTTTGTTGCAGCTCAAAATTCCATGTATCCTTTGTGTAAATCAGAATACCAGGTGTAAATCTATGTGGAAGCTCAAATGACTTACTGATAATATAGCATTTACAGTAGGACACAAGCCTAACAAATGTTGTGCCACAGACCAGATAAAGATCAGCTAAATTTGTCATAGGTACATCAAAACATTGAAACATGCAGTGAAGTGCATTGTTTGCATCAGATCAAATCAGTGGTGGTGGGGCCAGCATGTAAATGTTGCCATGCTTCCGGTGACAACAAATCAGGCCCACAATTTACTAACCCTAATCTATACACCTTTGGGATGTGGGAGGAATGCAGAGGAAACCCATGTGGTGAATAGGGAGAATATACAAGCTCCTTACACACAGTGGCAATTGGTGATCACTGGTGCTGTAAAAATTTATGTTCTTTACAGCTCTAAATACACTCAGTAGCCTCTTTATTAGGAATCTGCTGTCCCTAATAAAGTGGCTTCTGAGTGTTGTTTGTGGTCTTCTGCTGCTGTACTCCATCCACTTATAAAGTTCGATATGCTGTGTGTTCTGAGATGCACACCCCTGTTATAACATGTGGTTATTTGTGTTACTGTCACTTTCTTGTCCATTGAAACTAGTCTGGCCATTCTCCTCTGAGCTCATACACAAAGCATTTTTGCCATCAGAGTTGCTACTTGCTAGATGTTTATACTGTTTTTTGTACCATTCTCTGCAAACTCCAGAGACTGTTGTGTGTGAAAATCCCAGGAGCCCAGCAATTTCTGAGATTCTCAAACCATTACTTTAGCCACCTGCAATCATTCCATGCGTTAGGATCAAAGTCACTCAGGTCACATTTTTTCCCCATTCTAATGTTTACTTTGAGCAGCAAATGAAAACGACTACGTCTCATGCTTTTCTGCATTTAGTTGCTACCAAATGATTAAATGATTAGTTATTTGCTTTAACGAGGTGTAAAGTGCACACTAAGTGCAATGAGCTCTTCCTGTTTGTGTGGGGTGCTGGACAACATTGGGCTCCTAGGTTTATAGAGCGTCTGAATTGGTTTAACGAGAGTCGTTAATCATTTAGAGTTTCTTGTGTTTTTCTTTTCTCAAGCTCTTTCTCAACACTCTTAGTAAAGCAGTCTCCTGGTGCTATAACAAGTTTAAACTTGTTAAATTTATATTGATAGGCTTGGGGATTCCTTGTTGCTTGGATTATTTAAGCGGACAGCTGATTAGTACTAATTGCAGGGTTGTAGTTTTGAGAATGTTATGTCTCATGGTGTTATTCAGCCAAGCCACTGATGTTCTGTTGGAATTATTCTGAATATACTCTGATCACTGTTTCTACGTGGGAGTCTGTCTTTCTTCCGCACTTGGGTCCTGACATTGCCAGTGGATGTCGTGTCAACTATCTCCTTCAGTATCATTGTTCTATGGCTGTTTTGAGCTATGATACTAAAGCAGATGTGGACTCAAAATAATTATCATCTTTTCCACTTTTAATGCTTTATGATTGAATATCTGTGGTGAATTTCACTCTTTATTCAGAAACACAAAGAACTAGACTCCACTAGGGAAACTTCTTGCCTATCTCATCTCTTTTCATAATGTAAACAGGAATCAAAACACTCCAGTCTCACATAATCTCAGAGAGAAAAAAAAATATATAGAGAGCTGACACTTCCTTTTAAATCACTGAGAAACCTCTCTGATCTCCATATTATCTCAGTTGGCAGGTGAAGATTGAGTTGCAACTGCAGCTGATTATACTTTATCTATTGAAGTTATTAAGAACAATCTGCACAGTACACAATCAACCATAGATGTGAACTGCAATCTGGGATCTTAAACCATGTATTGATTAAGGGCACAAGGACATTTTCTGCAATATGGATTCAAATAGAGTGCTGGAATGAAAGTGGCCCCAGTGCCAGCAAGACAGAGAAAAAAATCTATTTGGATTCTTTTGCCACGTCTTTGGCTTTATAAATGCTAGCATAAAGCTGATGAGGTCTTCATATTTTGATTTTGTTTGTTGGAGTTAGATTGTTATAAAATAGAAGATCTTAACAATGTGAGAAAGTTATAGTGGCACAGAAGCCTGGAGCAACATGGCAATTGAAATGTTACAACTTGTCAACTTGTGGTAAGTGGTTTGCTATTCAAATAGGCAGCTTGTCTTGGATGCTCTTCAGTTTCTTGAGAGTTGGAACATAAGACCGTAAGATACAGGGGCCAAATTGGGCCATTTGACCCTTTGAGTATGCTCTGCCATTTCATCATGGATGATCCAATTTTCCTTTCAGCTCCAAACTCCTGCCTTGTCCCCATACCCCGTCATGCCCTGACTAATCAAGCATCTATCACCCACAGCCTTAAATATAAATAGACTTGGCCTCCACAGATAGTTGCGGCAAAGAATTCCACAGATTCACCACTCTCTGGCTAAAGAAATTCCTCCTCATCTCCATTCTAAAAGGGCAGCCCACTGAGGCTGTGCCATTTGGAAACATCTTCTCCACATCCACTCTCTCAAGGCCTATCACCCACCATTTGATAGGTTACAATGAGGTCACCCGTCATTCTTCTGAATTCCAGTGTATACAGGCCCAGAGCCATCAAGCACTCTTTACATGACAAGCCATTCAATTCTGGAATCATTTTCATGAACCTCCTTTGAACCCTCTCCAGTTTCAGCAGATCCTTTCCTAGATAAGCAGTCCAAAACTGCTCACAATACTCTAAGTAAGATCTCACCAATGTTTTATAAAATGTCAATATTACATCCTTGTTTTTATATTCTAGTCCTCTTGAAATGAATGCTACTATCACATTTGCCTTCCTCATCATAGATTAAACATGCAAATTAACCTTTAGGGAATCCTGCACAAGGACTCCCATGTCATTTTGAGCCTCCCTATTTGTATTTTCTCTCTATTTAGAAAATAGTCAACCTTTTCATTTCTTCTACCCAACTGAAATACTTCCCAACTCTATATTCTGTCTGTCATTTCACTGCCCATTCTCTTAATCTACTTAAGTCTAAGAGGCTTCTCTGTTTCCTCAAAACAACCTGCCCCTCCACCCATCTTCATATCATCTGCAAACTTTACAAAAAAGCCATCAATTCCATCATCCAAATCATTGACATATAATGTAAGAAGAATCAATCCGAGCACAGACCCCTGTGGAATACCTCAAGACATCAGCAACCAACCAGTAAAAGCTCCCTTTATTCCTACTTTGCCTCCTGCCAATCAGCCACTGCTTTCTCCATGCTAGAATCTTTCCTATAATGCCATGGGCTTGTAGCTTGTTAAGCAGCCTCATGTGCGGCACCTTGTTAAAGATCTTCTGAAAATCTAAGTGCACATCATTAACCGATTCTCCTTTGTATATCCTGCTTGTTATTTCTTCAAAGAATGCCAACAGATTTGTCAGGCAAGATTTTCCCTTGAGGAAATCATGGTGACTATGGTTTATTTTATCATTTGCCTCCAAGTACCCTGAGACCTCTTCCTTAATAAATGACTCCCACATCTTCCCAACCACTGAGATCAGAATAACTGCCCTATAATTCCTTTCTTCTGCCTCTCTCTCTTCTTGAAGACTGGAAGAATATTTGCAATTTTCCAGTCTCCTGAACCATTCCAAAAGCTAGTGATTCTTGAAAGATCATTACTAATGCCTCCACAAGCTCTTCAGCCATCTCTTTCAGAACCCTGGGGTCCATGTGACATGCACTTTCGGACCTTTGAGTTTCCCAAGAAGCTTTTCTCTAGAAATGGTAACTTCACACACTTCAAGACCCTGGAACTTCCGTCATATGGCTAGTGTCTTCCACAGTTAAGACAGATGCAAAATACTTATTCAGTTCATTCAGTATTTCCCTGTACCACATTACTACCTCTCCAGCCTCATTTTCCAGTGGTCCAAAATCCACTCTTGCCTCTCTTTTTCACTTTATGTATCTAAAATTGTTATAGCCAGAGGTGGTAATGGGAACAAGCTCCCATAGCTATTAAATGCTTCCAATGACATACATGTTCTATCTCCCATTGTAACTAGGAGACCACATCCTTAGTACTGTTTGGGGGACTATATACAACTCTCATTACCCTTGCAATTCCTTAGCTCTATTGACAATAATTCAACACCTTCTGACCCTATTTCACCACTTTCTAATGATTTGATTTAATTTTTTACCAACAGAGCAACGCCGCTCCCTCTGTCTTCCTACCTGTCCTTTCGATACAATACGTATCCCTGGACATTAGCTCCCAGTTGTAATCTTCTTTCACGCATGATTCACTGATGACAACGGCGTTATACTTGCCCATCTGCATCTGTGCTATAAATTCATTTACATTATTCTGTATACTGCTTGCATTCAAATATAACATCTTCAGTCCTGTATTCACCCTTTTCAATTTTCTCTGCCTTTTATGTTGCAACTCATCCTATCAACAGTCTCTCCTCAGTACATATTGCCTCTGTTTGTAAGCAGTTTGATCTTCAGCAGTATCATCTGCCTCTCCTACAATACTTCTTGCATTGAAGTATACGCAGCTCAGAACACTAGTCGCACCATGCTAAGGTCTGAGGTCATTACCAACATCTGCCTCCACAATCTCTCCACTAACTGCTCTGGCTCTCTGGTTCCCACCCCCTGCAGCTTTAGTTTAAACCCTACCTTGCAGCATTAGCAAACCTTCCCACTAGGATATTAATACCCCTTCTATTCAGATGCAAACTGTCCATTCTGTACAGGTCCCCCCTTCCCTGGAAGAGTGCCCAATAATCCAAAAATCTTATGCTCTCCCTCCTACACCAACTCCTTAGCCATGTATTAAACTGTATAATCTTCTTGTTCTGGCCTCACTTGCACATGGCACGGGTAGCAATCCTGAGATCACAACCCCGGGGGTCCTACCCTTTAACTTAGCACCTAACTTGCTGAACTCTCTATGCTGAACCTCGTCACTCATCCTACTCATATTATTGGTACCTTCATTGGCCACGACTTCCTTCTGTTTACCTTCCCACTTAAGAACGCTGTGGACTCAATCCAAGATATCCTGGACCCTGGCACCCAGGAGGCAACATACCTCCAGGAATCTCCAATTCCAGCTAAAGGTTAACTCATTATAGAGCCTAATAGAGGTGTGGATTGTAGCAACTGGGCAAGGAAGGAGGGTTTTAGACTCTTGTAGCATGCATTGTTCATCCACGTGTCGAATTGGAAGAGGGAGGAGGGAAGGAATATGTGCTGAGGGAGCATTGGGTGCTTCTGTACTAGGACTGGTGTGCAGAGGGGGAGTTGAAAGGAGGGCAGTTGTCAAACCTATTGAAGAATTGGTTTAACTCATTAGCTCATTCACGGTTTCATTCTAACACTCCACAGCTAGGCTGCTTGAAGCCGGTGATGTTCTTCATGCCTCTCCACACCTCCCATGTGCTACTCTGCCCAAGCTTGTTCTTCAGCTCTTTCCTGCATTCCTCTTTAGATACTTTGATCTTCTCCTTTAGTTCCCTCTGCATGTTTCAATTCCTCCCTGTCTCCAGATTGAAAGGCTCTCTTTTTTGTGGTTGAGAAGAGCCTTTAGATCACTGGTGGCCCATGGTTTGTTGTTGAGGGAAGCAGTGAACAGTCCTTGATGGTATTACAGTGTCCACACAGAAGTTGATGTAGCTAGTGATGCAATCAGTAAGTCTATTAATGTCCTCCCTATATGGTTCACGAAGTATATTCCAGCCACTAACCTCAGATGTACTTTCAAATCCAGACAGCATCCTGGTAAATCTCCTTTGCACCCTCTCTAAAGCTTCAACATCCTTCCTATAATGAGATGACCAGAAATGAACACAATAATCGAAGTGTGGTCTAGCCAGAGTTTTTCAGAGATGCAACATTGCCTTGTCTTAACTCAGTCTCCTGCCTAACGAAGGACAACGTTTCATATGCCTTCTTAACTTGCAAACCAACTTTGAATGATCTATGGACCCCAATATTCAATTGTTTCCCTTTATTGCTAAGAATCCTGCTATCAACCTTGTGCTCTGCCTTGAAGTTTGACCTTCAAAAGTGCATCACTTCAGACTTTTATGCGTTATACTCCATTTGCCACTTCTTAGCCCAGTTCAACATCCTATCAGTGTCCTGCTGTAACCTGCAACAACCATTTACGTTATCCACAACACCACCAACTTTATTATTGGAGAATTTGTCATCATGCTACTAACTTCTGTCACAGGTGATAGAAAGATTTAAATGTGTCAGAAGGTGAGTCACTCACTGTAGAATAACCAGCTTCTGTATTGCACTCGACTGATTTAGTTGAATTCTGCTCAAGTATAACACTAGAACATTTATGGGAGGATGTTAGGGGACTTGGTATTGATATTGGCTATTATTGTCACATGTACCAAGAAACAGTGAAAAGTTTGACTTGCGCACTGTACATACAGGACAAATCATTACGTACTGCATTGTGGTAGAACAAGGTAAAATAATTACAATGTCAAGTAAAGTGTAACAGCCACAGGGAAACTGTACTGTAGGTAAACAATAAAGTGAATGATCATAGCAAAGTGGTTTGTCAGGTCAAGAGTCCATCCTATCGTACTAATTACTAGTAGGTTGTTGGACTTACCTTTGTTGAAAATGGTCACCGTCTTGCACTTTGTGGCATGACTTGCTACTTAACAGCTCATTTCTAAATATCTGCTGGTCTTATTGCATGTGGGATAAATTACTTCCTTTATCTGAAAATTACACAGTCGTTTGTGAACATTTCTACTTCTGACCTTGTTAGAAGTAAGATTGTTTATAAAGCAATCATAGACAGTTAGATGAGGAAATTGTCTTCAGGAACTCCAATCATGATATTCTGGGGTTGGAATAACTGAGCTTGAACAACTTCAACTAGTCTTTCTGTGAGACTCCAAGTGTTGGCATGCTTTCTCCTCAGCGCACCTTAACTTTGGTTTTACCTGAGCTGATGTAGTTGAGTTTCCTCTGCGTTTTCTGGTCTACTCAAACTTTCCAAGGATATACAGATTAGTAGGTTAATTGGTCATATGGGTATAACTGGGCAGCTCAGGCTCTTTGAGTCAGAAGGGCCTGTTACTGTGCCGTATCTCTAAATCTAAATTACACTCTGGGATAAATGTAGTCAGAAATTCAAGGAATATAATCATCTGGTTTTGATGCACATGAAAGTTATTTCTAGTTACATACTGTACTCCGATGATTCAAGTCTGACCTCTGTGGGTTCTGTATCGACTTGTTTAGTTTAAGATGTATGTACTTATCGTTTTCTGTATAGAATCCTGTGCCTCCTAGTAATATCCCTGTAATTTCTGAGTGTGTGCTCCTATTTTCTGGGTATATATTCATTTGAGTTCAGGTGGACAGTATTTTGCTTTTTTGCTTCAGATTCTTTAGTTTTTGGTGACATATCCTTATGGTTTTTAGCTATAAATTCTGATGTTTTTTGGTTACTTACCTCTTCGTGTACAGGCTCCTGTACTTTATGGGAGCATCCTTGAGGTTTGTCTGCTTCAGGATATACAGAGATTAACATTTTCACTAATACACATGTTTAATTAAGTGTTGCCTAATCCAAATATCCAAATATCTATTTAATAATAGTTTCTCTATTGGCCATTGTCCAATATACTTCCACAATCAATACAACAGAAATCTCCAGAGATGATCACTGAGATAAAATTAGAGAATCTTTTGAAGAAAGAAGGTTTGAGTGAGAAGGTGAGAAGGTTGAATGTTGTTTTTATTGATCTATCAAAAAATACGCTAAGTTGTCAAACAGCTGTTTACATGATTCCCAGAAGACAAGCACTTTGTTATCTGCTTTAACTAACTTCTGGAGTACTAAAAATCCTGCTTCACTCTCCTGTCTGTGCCAGCTTGCAGAGTACAATTGGTTCCTGCCTTCCTGCAGTGAATAGACTTTTAACACCATTTGCCACATTCTGAAGTCACACAAGACCCTGCAGAAAGCCTCTTTATTTTTCTTTATGATTTCCAGGGATTCATTACAAATTAATTTTCCCAACATGAACCTGCTGAGCTGGCTCAGAGTCTTTTTACACAAATATTTATTTCAAATTCCCATGTTTTTTCCACAGTTTCCTCACTCAGACACACAGCATTCTGGCATCACATGAGACTTTGCCAGTAACATAGACACCATCTTTTCAATGCTCTTGCATCCTTTACACTGAAAAAGCTTGACAGATTGCATTAAAGCAAGCTGACTCTTTATTACATCACTCTTTACACCACTGCATCCAAAAAGCAATAAATTACTGAGAGCAGAGGAGTGTAACACAGACCGTAGAATGCGTTACGATCGATCGTACCAGGAAAGTGTCTTCAGAAGAAACAGCAGGAAAAGGTGTCAGCGATGCAGAGGCTGATTTAGCTTAGAGCCTTGTCCCCTGCAATGGCTTAATAGATCTCAACAATGGACAGCAATTCCTCCTTGTGTCAGAGCACCAATATTGTGTTATGGTATGATTTATCTCAGCCAACCAGGAAATGCAGTGTGCTCCTGGTAAAAGCATTTCATTGAAGAAAATTATTCTGACAGAAATTCTCCACGACTGCAAATAAAACTTATTCAGGACAACACTAATCCTAAAATTAAGTTATAAGTAATATTACAAAGATTATACAAACCTACAAAGCTCTTTAAGTTAAAGTGCCTTGTAAGTGATCCACACCAGGGAAGGTAAGCCAGCAACCAACTTTTGTCAGTAGACATACCAAAGGGATTGTTCATGCACAAGGAAGTCTAATTTCACAGCTGAAGTATAATTCTGGCTGTGAGAGTTTAGTAGGGAAGATATGCCTTGTAGTCATGAGGAGTTGGGTTGGGGTGGAGAAGGTGAGGAGGAGGAGGCATTGTTTGTAACTGATGGAAGAGATAAAGTTGGGGTTTGAGGACCCAAGAAGACTTATGTAATTGAAATTTTTAAAAATGCAGATGTCAAAATCTGAAATAAAAAGAGAAAATGCTGTAAGATCTCAGCAGGCCAGGCAGCATCTGTGAAGATACAAACAGTCAATCTTCTCTACTATGTAAGATTCATAACTACAGTACCACAGTAGCATAAAGCTAGAAAAGAGTCAGTGACTTGGGTTCAATTCTACTGCTCTCTGTAAGGAGTTGGTACCTTCTCGCTATGAGGTTCCTCCGGATTCTCTGGTTTTCTTCCACATCCCAAAGACATAAGGGTTAGGATTAGTAAGCTGTGGACATGTCATGTGGCTGCTGGAAACATGGTAACACTTGTAGACTGTCACCAGAACATCCTCAGACTGTTCTGGTCGTTGATGAAAACAATGCATTTTACTGTATGTTTTGATGTACATGTGACAAATAAAGCTAATATTTATTTATTAATTTTTAAATATTTGTTTTGTAGGTACTACTTGTACAGGCAGGATTTATTTCTCATCCCTGAACAGAGTGGCTCACTGGGCCATTTTCAAGAATATTTAAGAGGTAACTATGTTAGGTTACATGGTTGGCACAACACTGTGGGCCGAAGGGCCTGTAATGTTCGATGTTCTATATTGCTGCATATTTGGAGTTATGTATGGTTGGGATGAGTTCTGTGATCTTGGCAATTCATTTGCAAATGCTTTCTCAGCATACGAGGAGACATCATCTATGCGCTGTTAATGTATAAAGAACATGATGTATAGGGGACATACTGTATATGGTTAAGGAGTGTATTAATGAACCAGAGAGTTTTTAATGACAATCTGGTCATGGTTATTGAAGACAAACACTGCCTTCACTCTTTCAAATTTCTGATTATTAACTGGAACTACATTTCATAACCATCAAATATTTGATAGCACAGTAGACAGTAAAATACTTTATACTTTTGGATATTGTACAATTTACTGCACAATCTACTGGGAATAAATTGATAGCTGATTTTTGATTCCTCTTTTCTTAGTGTCATTCTAACATATTTGCTGTGAATTTACATAACTACAGCTAATACACAGTTGAGAATCACCTGCAAGAAAGATGTTCAATGACTTTTAAGCAAGTAATTCTTTGGGTATGTCTCCACACTAAATGCACTATGTTAAAGAAACTTGTTTCTGTAACTAGTATAAATAATGCACAGTAGGTCAATCAGATACAGAGTCTCCAAATTTCAGCTCAGTTGAGTGAAAAGAGAGATTTAAATTTTTAAGCACCTGGCAAGTTATTTAGTTTTAAACCAGGCTGCCTGTCAGTCAGGCTCACCTGTTACGGTTGAGGAGTTCCATCTGCATTCATTAAGTCATTTTCAGAACTGTGTCTAGGAAGTGTTTCATTCTTGAAGGTCAATGTTGGAAAATAAACTGAGCTTCACTTTTACTGCAAGCTGCTTAGGATCAACTGTGAGATTCGTCAGATGGTCAAGTTCCAAAATCTTTATAAAATTTAAGGTGAGAAGACAACTTTTTGTCCATGTCTGCACTTGTCAAAATATAGCTACCTTCCTCCACTAGGTCCACGACACTGCAGGCCACAAATCATCAAGTACGTATCCATGTGCTCTCTAAATATATTGATGGATTCTATCTCTACCTTTTCTTTAGACTGTGAATTTTGGACACTCTGCCATCCTCCAGGTGAAACATCCTTTGTTCCTTATTTTATCTTTACTTCTGTCAGTTACTTAAAATCTTTGACACATGGTTTTTGACCCTTCTGCTAAAAGAAATGGGCCTTGCTTAACTATTGCAACAAAGAAAGAGGCCAATTGGTCTATTGTGTCTTTGCTTACCCTCAAAAGATGAACCCCTTTAAATAAATTCCCCTTTTTATTTCTCTGTAATCCTTCAATTTACTACCAACGAAACAAAAATATGGGAGCAGGATTAGGTCCCTTGGCATATTTGTCTACTCTTTCATATTGCATCTTCTTTCTGGTTGCAGATTGACAGGTTGGGGGTTGGGGTTTGGGTACTTGATGTCCTTGTGGGGGGTGATATGCTAGTTTATGTGCGAGGGAGGGGTTGGGGATTTGGGGTCTGATGTTCTTCTTTTGGGGATCTGTTAGTTTTTTGTATGCATAAGAGGGGGGTTTGATGTTATTGTCACTGATGCTCACTGATGTTTTTCTTTGTGGGTGAAATGTTAACTTCTTGCGAGGAAGGGGGTTGGGGTTTGGGATTTGATGTTCTAATTGCTGTTTTTCGGGCGAGTGATTTGTTAGTTTTTGTGCAAGGGAAGGGTTGGGGGTTTAGGGTTTGCAATTTCTTGTTTCTTTTTCTTTTTCATGCAGGGGAGGCTGATGTCTTTTCTTTCAAAGACTTACATGGTTTTTCTGTATTTCATGGCTATCTGGAGAAGACAAATCTCAGCGTTTTATTCTGCACATACACTTTGATAATAAAATGAACCTTTAATCAAGATTCTATTAATGTTTGTCATTCAAGGACTTGGTCCCCCCTCCACGGGACTGAATCCGTCAGATCTGACATCTTCTTGCTGAAGAAACTTCTCCACAACTCTGTTCTAATAGTACCATCCTTTATTCTGAGAATTCCACACTCCAGGGAGGATCTGAATCTTTCAGATCATTTAGTTTCCATAAGATCCTCCCTCATCTTTCTGAACTCCATTGAATACAATCTCAGAGCCATCATCTGCTTCTCAGGTGTTAAGTCTTACATTCCTGAGATCATTCTTGTGAACCAGCTCTAGGACCAATGCACATTGCCAGTCATAATTGGAGAATTTAATACAAGTACTTGCAGGAAATGAAGAAAAAATATTGAAGGTTGCAGTTCTTTGTGTCCTAAGACAATGATTAAGATTCATTTTTGAGGTAGTCCAAAGGGAGCTTTGCTCTTTTATATCAAAAAAAAATATTATGGATGCAAAGTATCCAAAATAAGCATAGAATATGCAGGAGAACTGGAAGTGAAAACAGAAAATACTAAAAACATACAGCTCAGATAGCATTCCAATGAAAGGTTATTGATCTGAATGCATAACACTTTTTCTCTATCTCTTTCCCCAGAGACTGCTCAACGTGCTGAGTATTTCCAGCTTCTTTTTAATTTCATTCTGCAGTTTTCCTCATGGAAATCTACAGTATACTCTTGCTCTCCATAAGATATTACCGCTTACCTGAGACCACAGAATTTAGCGATAGATGACAAAATGTGTCTGCTGTCACTTCTACCATCTCTCAGCACCTATTTACCAGGCCTCAGATTGGACTTCACAACCTTTATCCATCCTGAAAACTCCTTCAGCCTGTAAAACTTTCTGAGTACATTAGTATGCCTGACCATACTTCTCTGTTTCCTTTCCCTTTGCCCTGTATACTGCTATCCGGATCTCGTTTCCAAAATCTAACTGTTATTTACCTTGTGGAAATTTATAAATGCACATCCTGATTTTCTGAGCCTAGGAAATTGAGGTAAAGGTCTAAAAGAATGCTACTGCATGCAACAAGCCAGCTCACCAGTTCTCAGTCTGGGTTTCACCAGGGCAGCTTGGCTTCATGCATAACCTTACATCCATCACGGAGTCAAAATGTGCATTGTACAATGTTTTTAACTATTTCCAGGTCAGCAGCAAAGAGCCCATGCCAGAATGATCAAGGGGATTCATACGCTGATAAGTTGCCAGAGATTTCAACCCAAACTCTAGGAGGTCACTATGGATGGAAGTCTCAACTGGACCCAGCAGGGCTGGAAGAGCAGGTGAGGGGTTTGATATCTTGCAGTTAAAGATTCATTGCTTGATGTCCAAAACTCAGAACCCATTCTTATGCAGTATGTCCAGCCATAACTATTTTAACTGTATGAAAGTTATATTGTAGGATGATCTAGGGAAGAGACAGAAGAACTGCTGTTCCCTGTCATCTATGCATGAACGCTGTAGTGTTGGCTGCTCTTGTGGTAGTTTACAAACACCACAATTGTCTGATACCTGACTGGCTGCAATACATTTTACAAGGTCTTGGCTATGCAGATGGTGCTTCATACAGTAAGCCTTTCTGTTGAAAGGAACGATGGGACCACTTCAACCCAAAAACAAAAACCATAAGGCCATTAAGACTTAGTAGTAGAATTAGGCCATCAGCTCATTTTGTCTGCTTTGCCATTCCACCATGGCTGATTTATTTCTCCTTTCTCCTACCTTCTCCCTGTGGAAAACTAAAGCATATGTAAGGGGTTTCTTCTTTATGTTACTGCTAAGGCTAATAAATTGGTTTCTTTGTTATGTTAACTGCTGAGAAAGTGCTTCTCTCTCACAGTCTATTTGGGTTGTAATTACTGATAACAAGAATTGTATTCATTTGCTAACCAATTGGGATAGATGCTATTCTTTCTTGTGTGTCTGTAAGCTATTGTTTCTTAGGGGAGAAGGCGCGATGGGGACAGAGAGAGGAGACACGATGCTGTAAACTGGGCAACGGGACGGACCCCGAGCAGGAGTCCGAGGCCCAGGGTCTTCTGTGAGGAGAGGAGACGAGGACAGACTTGTGTGGAGCGTTTGTTCGACCACCGTGATTGGTCCCAGGTGGCGAGTCGAGGAGGTCGGAGAGGATTGAATGGTGGAAAGAAAACTCCGTTAATTGAGCTCCAACTGTTGCGCACAAAGAGGTTGAACTTTGATAAGTTTGGTGCCTTTTACATTTTCCTTTTATATTGTATCTCTATTAAGTACAGCCGGCCCTCCTTATCGGCAAATTCCATATGCGCGAATGCAACCAACCGCGAATCACGAAAACCCGGAAGTGCTCTTGTTGTTCGAGCATGTACAGACTTTTTTTTCATGTCATTATTCTCTAAACAATGCAGTATAACAACTAAACATAGCATTTACATTGTATTAGGTATTATACGTAATCTGGAGGTGATTTAAAGTATACGGGAGGATGTGCGAAGGTTATTATGGATCGGGATCGAAAAAAAATCGGAAGTTCTCTTACTAAGTAAGTCGGAACAGGTACATCCAGTATTATTTAGCATCAGTTAGTCAAATGTTTGTCTTCACATATAGCATATATTGTACCTTTCTATGCATATAAAACACTTAAGAACGTATGTTTCAGCGCCATGCTTGGGAACAGAATTTGAACCAGTGTCAGACCCCTGTCGAGTGTGCTCTCCACCATGCCGGGTTGATGTGGAGGATCAAAAACTCAAAACCCCAAAACCCAATAATTAACCATTGCGTCGCTTAGTAATAATTGTACCTTTCATCAGGGCAGGGCCTTTCTCACTTTATCCTTTAAAATTGTTCCGATCATTGACCAACGTAGCCTAATGCTTTTGCAATGATCGATGGCATTTCACCTCTTTCCGATCGCTTTATTATTTCCACTTTATTTTCAATCGTTATCGTGATTGTTTTCGTGAACAGAAACACTGCAGATTCAGATCTCTGCTGCTGGGTCTTAATATCCACCACACTGAAACAGGTTAAATAAGGTCTGGGGTTCCGCTGAGTCCTAATGACCACCGCATTGAGACAGGTTGAATAGGGGTCTTGAGCATCCGCGAATTTTGGTAACTGCGAGGGGTCCCGGAACCAATTGCTCATGGATAAGGAGGGCTCACTGTGCGTAGTTCCAATAAGATCAATAAAGTGTAATCATTTAATTGCATATGATGTACTGTCTGTTATTTGGTGAGGCGGGGACATCACACAGCATCTACACAAGCTGATTACCCAGTTTGGCGGGGCCAAAGGCTGCTCCCCCTAGATGAAAGCGAGCTGAGCGAGCCTGAGGTTTACCGAGGGCTACATATAAAAATTACTGAGTGGTCATTAAACTCACACTTATTTACATCAATGAACAAAAATACATTTAAATTACAAAGGAGCTGAAAGTAAATGGTTTTGAGCTACTTAGGAGTTAATCTGAAATGAATTAAAAATGAAGTATAAGACAAAATTTGAGCTATAACCCCTACCAGTTTCTGAGAGTAACTTGGTGGACTCCATCACTTTCTCAGTGTACACTCCAGGCTCGTAGTTTTCCATTTCAGCACTGATAATGTGAATAACTCGTGCTGCTCGCCCTCGAATTGCTCCAGCGGTTCTATCGAGTGTGTCTACGTCACCTTCCTGGAGAGCTATGACGCATTTGTTCACATCTTCCAGAATATGGTTTTCTGAAAAAATTAAAGGAAGGCATTGAAGGTTTTAAGATTAGGCTGACTTCAATGAGTATAATGTGTTGTGAGGTTGATGTGATCAGAGGATTAACAAAATCAAAACAGGGGGTACTATTCCATTCAATTATTACATATATGACTGATCATACAAAATCATCACACTTTCCACACTAAATAATCCAAGTGCAATTACTAATAAAGCCAAATATGGTGAAATGAGAACAAGCCAAAACTTTGTTGCAAAGGAGCATGAAGCAGCACCTGGAAGAAGATATACCGTGGACAGCATTCTGACAGGCTGCATCACTGTCTAGTATGGGAAGGCTACTGCATGGGATCAAAAGAAGCTACAGAGAATTGTAAACTTAGTCAGCTCCATCTTGGGTACTAGCCTCTGTAGTATCCAAGACATTTGTCAAAAAGATGGTGTTCTTTACTAAGGACCGTTATCATGCAGGATATGCCCTTTTCTTATTGTTACCATCAGGAAGGAGGTAAAGAAGGCTGAAGACACAGACTCAGCGATTCAGGAACAGCTTCTTCCCCTCTGCCATCTGATTCCTAAATGGACATTGAACCCATGAACACATTGACACGTTTTTTCTTTCTACTTTTGCATTATTTAAAATTTAATTATTCTTTATATATATATATACACACACACACATACTTCATGCAATTGATTTACTTTTTTTTCAATATCATCATGTTTTACACTGTACTGCTGCCACTAAGTTAATAAATTTTGCAACATATGTCAGTGATATTCAACCTGATTCTGAAAGAGATCTTGAGAAGTGTTAGTGTGTTTGTATGACATTACCATTTGAAAGCAAGGCAGCTGATATAAGGAGCAAGGAGATCACCTCAGTGAGTAAGGGAGAATCTTCTTTTTGTTCAGCTGGGTCATACTTGATCTGATGTGCACCTTAAGGCTACCTTCTGTGCTAACCTCTTGTAGATACATGGGTCCAATCACACTTGAGGCCACACTGGCACAGTGGTGTGCTCTAGAAGAGTGGTCTGGAAGCGTAAATTTGGTTTTGGGCTCTGGATTAAAAGTGGTTGAAATAGTTTTAAATAATTCTTTCTTTGTCTTTTTATATTTAAATTTACTGAAGAACATAGTTTTTCACATGAATCTATTTAAAACATGGGCCTCAATCAAAATTAAAAAAACATTACTTCCATTCAAGTCTGTGAACTCTTTCAACATTAAGACTGTCCTTAGGCTGGGGTTGACAGTGGATGTTTCATCCCAACTGTCTACCTGATACACAATCCAGTGCAGTACGATATGGAGGGCAAGCGGTTACCCATGCAGCAGGCTCCCGCTCTCCATGTAGCTGGTGAATCCAAAGGAACAGCAGAGACCAATACAACTTAGCACTGCAGGAGTAATGGGTGGAGCCGGTCTACGTTGAGCTCAATGTAGGACTACCTTAGAGACCTTTGGATGCTTGTAAACCCCGGATTTTTCCTTGAGGTTTACTGTATTCTTGAAGCTTTTCTCATGAGTGGGAATAGTCGCAAGGCAGCAGAGGTTTGAGATCAGAGTTCTCCTCCTAGATGAGCTGCCGACCACGGCTGATGAACCCCCTCTGCCTGAAGCAACTGGTTTTATGTTGTCAGTAATCAGCCTTTGCCCTTTCTCCTGTCAGTAGAAATAGTTCTATTGGGCTTAGTCACTAAGCCATGTGAAGGCCAGGAACTGGACTTGGTTGTCAGAGGCTATTTGAGATGCATGCCACTGGAGCGTTTAATAGATAGTGGGAGCTTATCCCCACTACCTCAGCTGGTTACAACAAACTTAAGGGTACATTAGCCATGAATGGTGAAAAGCTGAAGGGTTACATACAAAATATATCAAGCCGTCGGCTCAGGACAAGCTGGAATTGCCACATGACCTGGCAATGAATAGAGGAAGATTAAGATACAAGTAAGCAGGTACAGAAGTAAAAGGTGCTCTCCGGTATGCTGTAGTCAATGGCTAGTTTCTTATGCAAGTCAACAGCTCAAGTTAGCTTAATTTGAACAAAGAGAATTGTAACCAGTTATTTCTAAACTTTACATTCACAAAGGAATTTCAGAACTGTTCCCATACTGGTATTCCTTGGGCTGATTCCAACAAATGTAGTAATACTTTGCTTTCAAAACTATTTCAGTTAACATGACACTTTTTTAGGTGGTGTAGCAAACAAATTTCAGTACAATCCATTTGGATGTCCTGAGCTATTGTTACTTGGAAGGTTTTGCTTGAAAGGGTAGTGGATACAAATTCAATGCTAACTTTCAAAAGGTAGCTGTGCATGAACTGAGGAATTGGTTTGACATTGAGGAAAGATTAGGGGAATTGACACTGACACAGAACAGTAAACTACTCTGTTTGGGCAAGAAGGGACTGTAAAACAAATCTTGACATAGATTCCAATGTTTCCAGAATGAATATGAATGAAATAAGTGTAATTTCTTGTCAAATATTGGCATTCTGCCTCATAGTAGATGAAGAAAAATTTCAATGGAGACTAATGAAAGACATTCCTCCTCCTTCCTGGCCTATTAAGCTATCAATGGCTTTCATAATTTTTAGGTTAGAAATTAGAATAGGTGATACCAATAACATTGCAACAAAATAGCAAATGGAGTTGTTAAAGGTCATTCCAATCTATCATGAACAAATTGCGAAACCTATAATGGGATCAATGCAAGTGGAAACCTGATATGTTATTTGAACCACTGATCAGGGAAACTATATGATTGCAGATGTCTGGATGGTTGAACTGCATTGAATTGACTTAATTTCTTACATCCTTCACATACATGAAGAGTAAAAACCTTTATGTTACGTCTCTAAGTGTGCAATTTATAGTAATTTGTAAGAAATAGCAGTAGTAAATAGTATGTACAACAGTCAATATAGCATAGAAGTGGAATTATATCAGTATGAATTAATCAGTTTGATGGCCTTGTGGAAGAACCTGTCCGGAACCTGTGGTCCTGGCTTTAATGCTCTGGTACCCTTTCTCAGATGGCAGCAGCTGGAACAGGTTAGGGTGACTCAGGTCTCCAACATTACTTCAAACCCTTTTTCTGCACCTGTCTCTGTTAATGTCCTGAATAGTGGGAAGTTCACAACTACAGATGCGCTAGGCTGCCTGCACTACTCTCTGCAGAGTCCTGCGATTGAGGGAAGTATAGGTCCCATACCAGGCAGCGATGCAGCCAGTCAGGATGCTCTCAATTGTGCCCCTGTAGAAATCCTTAGGATTCGGGGACTCATGCCAAATTTCTTCAACCATCTGAGTATGTATGCCATTGATAAAACCGCCCACTGCTGGTCCGACCAATTGGTCTCCAGGCTACAGGACTGCTTTGATTACGTCAACTGGAATGTCTTTCATGATGAGGATGTCTCTGAGTTCATACATGGGGCCATAAGCTTCATCTGGATGTGGATCGAGGATGTTGTCCCCCAAAAATCGATCAGGGTCTTTTCAAACCAGAAACCCTGGATCAACAGTTCCGTGTGGGCAGCACTGACAGCACGAGACAGAGCTTATATTGCCAGTAACCAATAGGAGCTCAAGTAATACAGCTATGATCTACGCAAAGTCATCATGACAGAGAAATAATAATACAAGGAGGGATGGATTAGTAAATTTGCTGATGACACAAAGGTTTGGGGTGTTGTGGATAGTGTGGAGGGCTGTCAGGGGCAGTGCAACAGGATAGGATGCAAAACTGGGCTGAGTAGTGGCAGATGGAGTTCAACCCAGATAAGTGTGAGGTGGTTCATTTTGGTAGGTCAAATATGATGGCAGAATATAGTATTAGTTGTAAGACTCTTGGCAGTGTGGAGGATCAGAGGCATCTTGGGGTCCAAGTCCATAGGACACTCAAAGCTGCCGCACAGGTTGACTCTGTGGTTAAGAAAGCATACGGTGCATTGGCCTTCATCAATCATGGGATTGAGTTTAAGAGCCAAGACGTAATGTTGGAGCTATATAGGACCCTGGCCAGACCCCACTTGGAGTACTGTGCTTATTTCTGGTCACCTCACTATAGGAAGGATGTGGAAAGCATAGAAAGGGTGCAGGGGAGATTTACAAGGATATTGCCTGGATTGGGGAGCATGTCTTATGAGAATAGGCTGAGTGAATGACCTTTTTTCCTTGGAGAAATGGAGGATGAGAGGTGACCTGATAGAGGTGTATAAGGTGATGAGAGGCATTGATAGTATGGGTTGTCAGAGGCTTTTTCCCAGCTAGTACAAGAGGGCACAGTTTTAAGGTGCTTGGAAGTAGGTACAGAGGAGATGTCTGCATGAAGTTCTTTTATGCAGAAAGTGGTGAATGTGTGGAATGGGCTGCCAGCTACAGTGGTGGAGGTGGACATGATAGGGTCTTTTAAGATACTCCTGGGCAGGTACATGGAACTCAGAAAAATAGAGGGCTATGGGTAACACTAGGTAATTTCTAAGATAAGGACATGTTTGGCACAGCTTTGTGGGCCGCAGGGCCAGTATTGTGCTGTAAGTTTGCTATGTTTCTACGATATATTTACATTACAACAAAGCTTTTGATATTGCACCATGCCATGTGAAATGGGAGGCACGTTTCTGAAATTGACTGGAATGTGCCTAAATAAGAGAAACTCATATTTAACAGCCATACTGATTTCCAGAGAGTTCATTGGTGGTGTGTTACAGCATTACTACAGTGGTCACTCACATTGATTCTGAGCCGGACCCCAAACAAATGGTACTGGCATGTGGGGCTTTAAACAATCCAGAAAAGACAAACCAGTACACGAAGTTGACAAACGGGACAGGTAAACAGAGAGTAAGAGATAAATAAAAGACTTGGAAACATAAAAATGTTCTCCACATTATAAGATACATCAGAAAGCAGATCTGGGTATATTTGTAAATAAGCTACTGAAACTCATGAAGCATAAATAAAAGTGATTAGATTATGTGATTAATTGGGATCTGCAAACAGAGAGGGAGAACCCAAAATAAGAGTAATAGAAGAAATGGGCTAGGTTTCCTGGACTATCATCTGGACTCTTCTTTTTGACTTCTGTGACTGTAACCCATCTTATTGTTCAAGGTTACTAGCATCCTATGGGGTTTCCACCATGATGAGGGAATTGGCCATTACATATTAAGAGAATTGAAACATTCTGCAGTGGGATGTTTGCAAATACATCTCCAGAGGTGACAGCAAAAAATCAAAAAGCAAAAGGTAGGCCGTTTTTGTTCATCTGCTTCTCTGCTTCCTTTCAGATATTAAGGTAGGCACCATGTCTACTGTTACTCAATCACCAGGCAGATGTCAGGGTGTGTGAATTCAGGACACAATGAGATACACTTGAAAAGAAAGATGAAAACTCAGGTTCTGAAAGAATGACTTTTGTAAAAGTTAGTAATTTGACAACTATAGTAGAAGACTATAATAAGTGACATAAGAGTGAAGCAACCATCAAGCTGCTGAAGAACACAAGAAGTTCAGCAGATGCTGAAAATCTTCAGCAACATGCACAAAATGCTGGAGAAACTCACCAGGTTGAGCAACTTCTCTGGAGGGAAAGGAATTGTGAGACTCCATAATTAAGTCTTTAGTGCATGCCCTTATATTTTCTTAGATAACTTGGTATCAAATTTTGTTGGATAATTACACCTGTGAAGGACCATGGGATGTTATATTAAGTGAAAAGTACTATATAAATGGACATGTTATCCTAATTTCTAATGGCCTTAATTTCTAATGGCGGACCAAAACTAGGCAGCTTAATGACCTTAGGTACCCAGTTAGTTCTTATGGCTCATTTGCCTCTTACTATACCTGAGACAGCCAGGAAGTCATCAACAGAAGTGATGTCATCAACAGCCTCAGTCAGGACTCGCACTTGCTTCTCCCATTGGTCTTTGAAGACATCCATGTTATCTTGGGCAACTTTACTCTGAGGCCTAGCAGCCAGGGTTAACGCTGCATTAATTACCTGAAGGAAGAAGTGCACTCAATCATTAGCCAGAATAAGTCATAGAACCATAGTAATCTCCAACCATTTCTCCCACAGAGATGCAAAAAAAAAGAGGTGAGACAAGCTCCAGCTTTTGGTCTGCATCACTTTTTTAAGACTCCTAACTGCAAGACTCATGGCCCAAGGGAAAATATCCCGAGTCTTTAATCATAGCCATTCTGTGACTGAACAGAGGGTGTATCACCAATGTATAACACATCATCTTGCACTGCTTAATGATGAATAATCCTGACCAATGTGCAGCACATAAGAATTATTCTTGGCTACTTTATCCTCTTGTGGACTGGTATATCTTTAAGTTTGAGATTTTCATTTCTTGCTGCATTTGTTATTCATCATCTGTACATGAGCTAATATGCAAATACATCTAGGTATGTAATTTTAGCTGCACATATTGGTTCTTCTAAAAGGAAAATAAAGAAATAGACGGGCATTCTACTTTATCTCAAGTGATCGATAAATTCTGATTTTCAGGGTACAGCAAGCATTGTGTGGAATGAATGAAAGTACAGGCTTCAGCTGGTAAATTAAATTGGATTATTACCGTCACATATAATGAGATACATTGGAAAAAATAGTTTTACATACAGATTATTTCACCACAACAGTGCACTGAGGTAATTTAAGGTGAAACAATAACAGAATGCAAAATAATTTGTTAGAGTCACAGAGAAAATGCAGTGCAGGCAGACAATAAGTTGCACAGCCAAAACAAAGATACATTAGGGACATTTAAAAAGCTCTAGCCACATGGAGGTTAGAAAAGCAGAGGGCTATGTAGGAGGCTGTAGAAGAAAATTTTGCATTACAAGTGTGTTGCTAAAGCCTTGTGACCTTGTGGGCATCCTGTGTTTTCCAATTAAGTTGCAAGTCTGCATAACTAAGATTATTGCGCTGGCTAAAACTGCTCATTAGAGCAATAACACAGCTGCACAAACAAGATAAGTGTAGCTGGATGAGCAATGAATCATAAGGAAGAACATTATGAACTATCAACTCTTTGTCTTGTTAATGGGGAGTTGTTTCTGCTCACTTGTCTACTACCAGATACAAGCTGATTTCCCTGTTCCATACATATAGATTATTCAAGATATCAAGCTAAAATAAAAGGTTCCCCCTTTGAAGTCTAGTATTGAGCTTTATTTTAAAAGTCTCTGACAAAGGAAGGGATTAGACTGATATTAGAGTAGGTTAAAAGATCAGCACAATACCATTGGCTGTATGGCCTGTACTGTGGTGTAATGTTCTATGCTCTAAGTATTTTGAGGTCAAGAATTCACCTTATTGTATTAAGGGCCAGTTAATCCTATGCAGCAGATTTAGCATTGCTACCACCAACGCCACAACAAAAATAATCCAACAACATTTAGAGGGAACCGTAAGTACACACTCAAGCTACTGATAGCACTTTTTTTTATTGACTACAAAGTGCTAAAGTGTGAAGAGAATATCAAAATTAACAGTGGTATTCAATAAACAATACCATTTTTTGCTGGTATATTTTTGGGACTGACATTTATGCCACCAATCCTTTAAGATATGGAATAATTTAGTTACTGAATCATTTGTATGTCACTCCTGATATTTTCCTTATTGATGACTAGTAAATGCAGAAACTGCACATTGATAGTGGAAAGGACACAATGAAAAGTCCCATTCTGTGCATACCATCACCAGTTATCTGTTATATGAGAAAAATGCATCCATCAATGTGTAGGTAGTCGGTAGTAATCAATAAATTTGCTTCTTGACTGATGTGTTCACCTCTTGATTTCTTTTGAACATTCCTGATCAAACCATTCCACTGGACTTTTATATTATTCATGGAGACAACCTCCAAACAATGTGAGGAAATAGAACATAGACATTTACAGCTCATCACAGGCCCACAAAGTGTACCGACCATGTAGCCCACTCTAAAGACTGCCTAAAATTTCCTTAGCACACAGCCCTCTATTTTATTAAGCTCCATGTACCTATCTAAAAGGCTCTTAAAAGACCCTATTGTTTATGGATGACAGTGTGTATTTTGAATTTGTTATAGATGCCCAAGGGATATGCAAGTTTGAGACAGAGTGAGGAGTTAGAGGACTAAATGCAAGGTGTAGCAGATACAAAATGCTGGAGAAACTCAGCAGGCCAGGCGGCATCTATGGGAAACAGTACAGTTGACGTTTCAGGCCAAGACCCTTCAGCAGGATTGGAGAGAAAAATGATGAGGAGTCAGAGTAAGACAATGGGGGCAAGGGAGGGAGAAACATAAGATGATAGGTGAAACTGAGAAGGGTGTGGGGTGAAATAAAGAGTTGGGAAGTTGATTGGTGAAAGAAATACAGGGCTGCAGAATGGGGAGGCCACATCTGGAGCACCAGATATAATAGATGATCCCAAAAGACTCACAGATGAAGGGTCATCTCACTTGGAAGGACAATTTGGGGCCATGAATGGTAGTGAATATTCACGGCCCCAAAGAGAATGTTTTGAGCTTTAGCATTACAGGTGGTGCAACAGCTACAGCTCCACACACATCTCCTATTAGATTCCCCATTCTCCAGCCCCGTACCTCTTTTACCAATCAACATTCCAACTCTTTACTTCACCTCGTGTTTCTCCCTCCCCTCCCCTCCACTCTGACTCTTCATCTTTTTTTCTCCAGTCCTGCTGAAGGGTTTTGGCCTGAAATGTTGACTGTACTCTTTTCCATAGGTGATGTCTGGCCTGCTGAGTTCCTCTAGCATTTCCTGTGTGTTACTTGGATTTCCAGCATCTGCAGATTTTCTCTTGTTTGTGAATATACAAGGTGTGGTGAGTTTGATGTTTATAGGGGCAAGTGTGCGAGAGACTCTCTAAACTGAAGCTCAAAATTCTGAAGAAAATTATTCTGAAGGAAGCACAGATATGTATAGAATGAAGCAGGAATCAGGCAAGGACATGGGCGATCTAAAGTTCCAGCAGCTTCCGGTGGGACAAAGTCTGTGAACAGATGGCCTGAGCAAGTAGAGCGTGAGAGAGAGAGAGAGAGATAGAGAGCGAGAGTGCGAGAGAAAGAGAAAGTGAGAGAGAGAGAGACAGTGAAAGGGAGTATGAGGAGCAAAGTTATTGAGTTTTACCTGACAGCTCAGCAAGCATGCACACTGACATCTGAAAGCTAAGTGGCAGCAAAAAGTTGGTTCTCACTGAGAGGGCCAATTGAGAACTGAGTTTCAATCCCAATGTTGTCAGAGCTCAGCCAGGTTGATGCATATCATAACCATGACAGTACATTATAAATAGGGAAAAGAATGGAGACCAAGATGGAACACAAACCTACTTGTCTACTAACAATGGACAGGGAGAAGGAACAAGTTTTTTTTTGCACTGTCCTAATAATTATTTAAACTGACAGCATTTGGGGGGAAGACTTTCCCTCTGCTTCCTAACATTCTAACTTTCCTGTAGCGGATTTCTTCTCCAACATCAGGCCCCTGCCAGTCTTGATCTTGTTGCCTCATCCTTCAGCATCTTAGTGAGATGTTCAGAATTATCCATGTGCCTTACATTTGCAGAACGCTAGCAATATTGGAAGACCATGCGACTGCAGATCCAGACTAGACTGAGCTTGGTACAGCTCTGATCTATTAATCCCCTGTTGCTATTCCAAGTTTTTGCAGAAGGAATCAAGTTTGACAGACAAGGAAAGCTGCAGCTTTGAGCCCTTGGGAGACTGAAGAACATGCCAAGCTACTAGGACAACAGCAACAGGATTTAATAGCACTGAGCTTGCATCGTTCCCCCTGGAATTATAATTGTATGGGTGATACAGAAAATTGCAGCAACTTTGCTGATGACCAGAGGTAAAGGTCAACCCAGGAGTCATCAAGAAGTCCCACACAAGGATTTTTCCCTGATAACCTATTATTTTTTAAAACATTTTGATGCTGTGGTCTCTGCTTCTGAGAGAAAAAAAAAATTAAAGTAAATGTATCTGAAACAGAAAGGCAAAACAGCATTTTATAATCCTTAGCAAGCAGTTTTCCTCAGCTTCAGCAAACCTATTTACTGCTACAAATAATTGTAATCGCTAAAGTTCCAGTTTAAAGACTAAAAGATAAGGAATGTAAAAAAACACATCCCTCCTTGTATTCAAAGTTTTTCTCATGTTGCTTAGGTAGAGCTTGAGCAACCTGCTCTGTTATCCAAAGTCAAAGGGAAGTGTGGCTTCACCTTTGACTTTAGGACTGTGAGAAAAGCTGCAAACTTAATCACTTTCAAAGGTTATCTAACAGGGAGAGTGAATACTATTCGTGTCAAATCCTCCAGCCACACAAGCCCTCCAACAATAAACATAGGGAATGCTACAGATGCTCAGCAGGTCAACTGACATCAATGGACCAAGAAACATAGTTAATGTTTCAGTGGAACTGACAGTGCCTTGGGAAGACTGGATTGAGGATGCATTTGAGCGTAAGAAAGCCAAGTACTAAGGGCTGATAGAGCAGTGCCAGAGACTGAGGTGGAGAGCACAATGCGAGTCTACAGAGGTGGGATGTAGAGGTTTTACTGTCTGTTTACTGTTCAGAACCTCCTCTCTCCTTGGTATTACAAGGGCTGCAAAGAAAAGAGCAGTCAGGACCATTGCAGAGGCTGCTAAGTAAGCCTCCATATGGCTGTGGATCAAGAGGTGTGACCCATGTACTCGTGCTGATGGGACACAAGCCACAGTCTAATCAACCTTGGCTGGGCCACTGGGATGAAGGTGACTGATGTTGAAAGACCAAAAGCACCCAATGGCCTCTGGTTACATTATTGATGATGGGTTCCAGTGCATCCTAGGATGTACTTCAGCATCAGCTTCTTGGTTTTCATAAGATCAAGGGAAAGTTAGCAATCAAGATGCTTTGAGCTATAGAGGAGGGGGATAGAGAAAACAAAGGGAATGTGACTGATAGGACAGAGACCTAGAGGAACTATGATGATCAAAAGAAAGTATGGAAGAAAAAGTATGAATGAAATGATCTATGTCCCACTGCTACGATAAAAATGAAGCTTTTGATTGAGCAAGCAGCCTGTGGAGGGACAAGTCATGCTAGCTAATTGTTCACAATAGAAGGTCTGTAAACCAACTACGATTGAGTCATCACTAAAAATGAGACCTGCTGCCTTTTGTTCTGGCATCAGCTTATGTGCAGTACACTTCAACGTGTGTAGTCAAAATGTTTCTGCATCTTTTGTAAGTTTCTGAAAATTATATAAAAAATTTATCAGATTTACATCTCCCCTATCACTTTGCAATGATGTATGTGAACAGCAGCTCAAGTGAGCTTCTGCATCGCAATGTTCTGAGATATGCAAGGGAATGTCACTGTGGGCAATACATTTGTTACTTAAGTGGAAGCCAATCTTCTTTAATGGTGGAGCAATCATCGGAGAAAGTGTCTTGAAATCAAACTAAACTAAATGTGACTAGAATGAAAAAAATGCATCTTTAAGGAGACTAAAATTGAAATCAACGTGTGATTTATTTAATGTAATTACACAGTTTATTATAATGAGGCGGTTACCATCAGCTGGTTTCTTGGAGTATTGCATATGGTGAGTATCCAATGGTTGTCAGCAGTTTAAATAACATAATAAATCACAAAATAAAATCAGATTTAAGTGTTTTAACTGATAGAAATACAGAAATGTGAGAAGCCTCAAATATATTACCAAATATTTCCTTTTGTTTTGAAATTACATTCAGTTTCTCACTATTTCTCTATTCATTAATTCCTTTGCCAAATCTAAATAGATTTTAAATTCTGCTAATATAGCAGCAAAGAGGATTTATTGTGCTGCTTGCATATTTTGTTTCAAAATTGGGTTGCTTTACCATTCTCCTGTATTTTCCAGGATTTGCCCTCGGAAGATTATCATTTTAATTACTGCTTTCTTACCCAATCCAGATCATTTGGAACACTCCAGCAACTGCAATTCTGTCTATTACATAAAACTTCTCATAACAACATAATTAGAAGTAAATTACACTGACCAAAGTAAAGAAAGAGATAATTAACTCATGAAAAGTTATCATGAGTGCAAGGGAGGAGTTTGCTGGATCCCTGAACCACTGTTAACTTCAACAGAAGACCAGAGGGCAGCAGATTATGTTCCCTTATTCAAAAAGGAGTGTAGGGAGGGAAAAGGCTAGGAAATTGTAGGTCGATGATTTACATCAGTAGCAGGGAAGTTGTAGCAGGGAATATTATGAGGGACAAAATTTATGTTCTCTTTGAATGGCAGAAGCTGATTTGGAGAAACCAACATGGTTTTGTGCAACAGAGATCACACTTCACATATCTCATTGTGTTTTTTAAGAGGTGACCTAAACAATTGCTGAAGGCAAATCAGTAGACGTGGTTTACATGGATTTTGGTAAGGCTTTGAACAACATCCCACGTTAGGCTGATCAAGAAGGTTAAGGCAGAAAGAATCTGAGATTGTGGGGAAGATTGCACCAATCAACATCAGTTTGTTAAATGGTCAAGTTGGCTTAAGGGCTTTGGTAACCAACTCCTACTCTATTTCTTACGTTCGTAATGGAAGTTGATTGCATATGACAATGAGTGCAAGGATCAACCTCATTATCCAGTTTGTACTAATTTCTAGTGTAATATCCACATGTGATCAATGTGCTAGAAAAACTTAACATTTGATGATCAATGGAGAAATCCGCTCACATTATAATTTGACAAAGTGCTATATTACAGTTGAAAACATTTGAAATAAATGTATTATCAAAGTACGTCTGTCACCATATACAACCTTCAGATTCATTTTTGTGACATTAACAGTAAAACTAAGAAATACAATAAAGTCAGTGAAAAACTACACACAAAGTCTGACAAACAACCAATGTGCAAAAAAAGACAAGTTGTGCAAATAAAAATCAAATAATATATAAATAAATATTGAGAACATGAGTTGTAGAGACCTTGAAAGTGAGCCCATTTATTGTAGAATCAGTTCAGTGTTGAGGTGAGTGAAGTTATTCACACTGGTTTAGGGGCCTGATGGTTGAAGGATGTTAACTATTCCTGAACCTGGAGGTGTGAAGCACTCAGATCTGCAGCTGGATCTTCAACTTCCTCACAGACAGGACCCAGGCTGTAAAAATAGGGGACAAGCTCTCCTCTACAATCACTCTGAGCACCGGTGCCCCACAAGGCTGTGTACTCAGCCCACTGCTGTACTCACTGTACACCCATGATTGTGTAGCCAAGTTTCCATCGAACTCAATATATAAGTTTGCTGATGACACCACAATTGTTGGCCGCATCTTGGGTAATGATGAGTCTGAGTACAGAGAGGAAATTAAGAACCTGGTGGCATGGTGCGAAGACAATAACCTATCCCTCAACGTCAGCAAGACAAAGGAATTGGTTGTTGACTTCAGAAGGAGTAGCGGATCGTACGACCCCATCTACATCGGTGGTGCGCAGGTGGAACAGGTCAAAAGTTTAAGTTCCTCGGGGTGAATATCACAAATGACCTGACTTGGTCTAACCAAGCAGAGTCCACTGCCAAGAAGGCCCACCAGCACCTTTACTTCCTGAGAAAGCTGAAGAAATTTGGCCTATCCCCTAAAACCATCACTAAATTTTATAGGTGCACCGTAGAAAGCATTCTTCTAGGGTGCATCACAACCTGGTGTGGAAGTTGTCCTGTCCAAGACCGGAAGAAGCTGCAGAAGATCGTGAACCCAGCCCAGCACATCACACAAACCAACCTTCCATCCTTGGACACATTTTACACCACATGCTGTTGGAGCAGTGCTGCCAGGATAATCAAGGGTAAGTCCCACCCAGCCAACACACTTTTTGTCCCACTTCCCTCCGGGAGAAGGTTCAAGGGCATGAAGATACATATAGCCAGATTTGGGAACAGCTTCTTTCCAACTGTGATAAGACTGCTGAACAGATCCTGACCTGGATCTGGGACGTACCTTCCAAATATCTGGACCTGACTTGCACTACTGTACTTTCCCTTTTCTATTTTCTAATTATGATTTATAATTTAAATTTTTATTATATTTACTTCAATTTATACTTCAGGGAGCGCAAAGCGAAGAAACAAATATCACTGTGATGATTGTACGCTCTAGTATCAATTGTTTGGTGACAATAAAGTATTTGTATTTGTACTTGTGGGACCTATGGCTCCTGTACCTCCTTCCCAATGGCAGCAGCGAGAAGGAAGCTTGGCCTGGATAAATGGAGTCCTTGATGATGAATGGATATTGAATGTTTACTAAACCACATACCTGTGGAAGGACTTTCACTATAATCAGGAATGCTGAACTTCAGTAGAATAGGACAAGGCAAATTCACAAATACAAATAGAGTTGGGAAAACAAATTCCAAGATTGTGAAGCACCAATTGGCTGGAGGAACTTGGTGAGTCGGGCAGCATCTAGGGAAGGAAGCCCTGCATGAGGACCAGAAACAATAATTCCTTTCCTCCAGTAGGGTGCTGCTTGAACTGCTGAGCTCCTCCAACAGTCTTTTTTTTGTTCCATATCCTAACATCTGCTTTCACTTTGGTCACCAAATAGTGAAATCCATCAAAACAAAGTAACAGGCATAGTAGATGAAGTTCAAAGTAGATTTCAAGTAAAATTATTATCAAAAGTACAACATGAACTACCTTGAAATTCATTTTCTTGCAGGCATTCACAGAAAGACAAATAAATACAGTAGAATAAATGAAAAGCTAAACATAAACACAGAGAATGACAAAGAGCCAATGTGCAAAAGAAGACAAACTACAAATGAAAGATAAGTAAATAAATAATACTGAGAGCACCCTTGAAGGAAACGCCATCGGTTGTGAAATCAGTTCAGTGTTAGGGTGTTATCCACATGAAGAAACTAATTCTAATGCATGTAGCTTTTAACCACTTCTGTGTTGTTTATGCAAGTGTCCTGATTTTGGATAAAATATACATTTAGGATTTGGCTGACACTGATTAGCTCCTACTGTGGCATGATGCCAAGATTATGAAGGAATCAACTGAATGGATGACAGCATTTCAAAGAAAGGCAGCGTGCTCTATTTTGCTGATGGATGAGACCGCTGTCTCAGTGAAACATGGATTCCAAATTGATGGCTACAGCCGCTGTCTGAGAAATGGCTGGAGCTGCACAAAGGTGAATAAACAACCATCCGATTGCCTCAAACAGCTGGACTGATCTGCATTAGCACCACAGGTGTTCTTCCTATCTGTGCAAAGGTTTAGATCGCAGCTGGATTGTGATCAATGCATGGTTAGTCTGTCATGATTTGCCACATTTAGATCATGACAATGCTTATTATCAGATCATCAGGTTTTGTAAAGATGAAACGGCCAATTTGTTAATCTTTGTTCCATGATCAATTCACTGTGCGAATAAATCCAGTCTTGTAATTTCATTTGCAGTAATGACTTAACTCAGCAGGAGTGAGAACTGATAGCTTGGATTTGCATGTAGTTAGCAAAGAAGGAGGGCTGCAGTGCTATTGGGCAGTTTTACTAGATATTTACTTCATTAAGTATGTCCAACAAACTAAAGGTGGAGCATTTTGTGTAGGATAACTGGCTGCAGGGTGTCTTGTGATATGTTTAAGGACTGGGACATCATAATTCAGAAGAATGTAAAGTAACTGCAGAGAGGAGGAGTCAGTGACCCACCTCTTTGCACACTGTGGGTTCGCGGAGAAGGTGTGGAGGAGGATGGAAGGGGCTGTGTTGAGGTTCATCCCCAGCAACTGCGTAACAGAGGACTCTATACGGGCTGCTCCCGGGGACGCACATCGAGACCAACATCCAGCGCTGCTGGCAGATCGTCAACTCGGTCAAGGACACTCTTTGGTCGGCCCGAAACTTGATGGTCTTCCAGCACACGGAGATGTCCATGGGGGAATGCTGCTGACTGGCACATCCTCGGCTGCAGGAGTACGTGCTGAGGGACGCACTCAAACTCGGTGCAGTCACTGCAAGGGCCCGGTGGGGAAGGACCACAGTCTAGGGTCCTTCTCCCGTGGGAGTTGAGGGGTGGGTGGCGGGGTGTATACCCCTAAACCACTGTATGTAAATATGGAATAACAGAGTGCCACCTGGGTGCAAAAGTGTGGGAATGTAAAGACTGTAATGGAAACATTTGTAAAGGACTGAGAGTCATTGAATGCTTTATTGTACCTAAATTTATTTTTGAATAAAGTATATTTTGTTTAATAAAAAAATAAAGTAAAGAAGGAAGGTTAGGCCAT
Source organism: Hypanus sabinus (assembly GCF_030144855.1). NCBI lineage: Eukaryota > Metazoa > Chordata > Chondrichthyes > Myliobatiformes > Dasyatidae > Hypanus > Hypanus sabinus. The sequence continues at coordinate 173,860,842 of NC_082708.1, read as the reverse complement.
ATAGACCCTTACCTATGCTTCTTTCAATAAGACCTTAGCTGATCTTTTAGAACAGCGCCATATTAAATCCATAACCACTAATTTCCTCCTTGTCCAAAAATTAATTGGTCTTTGTCGTGTATGTACTTAGTGACCAAGCCTTCACTGTCCCCTTGGGTAAACGACCAAATTTTCAAACATTTGCCATATCTGAGTGAAGAAATTATATTTCACTACTGTCCAAATGGCTGGAGCCTTATTTTAACACTGTACCTCTTGGTTCCTGTTTCCAATCTGTCAAGCCCATTATTTTCTGTCTCTATATTTGTTTTGAAGCCATACAACCTTCCCTTCCTGGTGAAAAGTCATCAACTTGAAACTTTAACTTCAGTAGGTCTGATGTGGCCCAGACTGCTGTGGACTTTGGGCATTACTGATCATAGAACATAGAACACTATAGCATGCTCCAGGCCCTTCAACCCATGACGTTGTGCCGACCTTTTAATTTACTCTAAGATCAATCTAACCCTTCCCTCCTACATAGCCCTCTATTTGCCTATGATCCATTAAGAGTTTCGTAAATGCCCCTTATGTATCTGCCTCTCGCACCACTCCTGACAAGGTCCTCTAGTCACCCACCACTCTCTGTGTAAAGAATTTATCTCTGATAGCTCCTTATACTTTCCTTCAATCACCTTAAAATTATGCTTCCTTGTATAGCCATTTCCACCCTGGAGAAAGAAAATTCTCTGATTATCCACTCAATCTATCCATCTTATCATCTTGTACACCTCTATTAAGTCACCGCTCATCCTCCTTTGCTCCAAAAGGAAAAGACATAGCTTCCTCATCTTCATAAGACAGGCCCTCTAGCCTAGGCAACATTCTGGCAAATTTTCTCCGCACCCTCTCTAAAGCCGCCACATCCTTCCTATAATGAGGTGACAAGAACTGAGCACAATATTCTAATTATGGTCTAATCAGGGTTTTATAGAGCAATGTTACTTCATGGCTCTTGAGCACAATCTCCCCATTAATGAAGGCCAACACACCATATCCTTTCTTAACAAACCTATGAATTTGTTTGTCAACTTTGAGGGATCTATAGATGTATAAAAGATATGATCGTTCAATGTGTTTTTAGAACAAAAGCTCATTGGGATAATCCTGCATTTCCTGATAAACACACAGAAAGCAAGAAAACTGGAATGAAAACACCAATGCACCAGTGTCTCCAGGAGGAATCTGACAGCTGGTTCATTATGTGGGTGTGATTGGCGTTCGAATCAACTGCTGGGATTGATTTCATGCTTGGATCAAGAATTATGAATGGGAATTGAAACTGGCACATTTGGAATTCCAGGTTTGGAATACATTCACTCTTGGATTGGCTTATCAGGAGTCAAACTGCATCATTAATAGATTTTTCTGCAGGTCCTGCTTTTTATAAGTCTGCTTTCAAAAATCCTCTAGCCTTTTGTTTGTATTTAAGCTTCCAGCCATGTGTTAAGACAACAGGAGACTTGTATTGTATTTTGCAAACAGGACCATTGTCTAGAAAAAGAGAAAAAAGATCTTTTTATTTGCTTCCAAATTGCATGGTCTGGTTTCAAGCCACCTGCTGTCTTTCAGGCTGTGAAAGATATTCGGCACAATATTATCTATCTAGTCCTATAATTTTCATACTGATAGATTTTTGTATGAGTTCAGATTGTGTAGCAGCCAACACATACTATTTAGCATCTCTTACCTGTGGGCACAGGCTATCGATCTGGGTGGCTGCCATGCGGACCAACTTCACGCCTTCTTCGTTATTTGAGATGGAGCAGGCGAGATTTGCGACCTGTAATTTAGACAGCAAATGAGAAAATAGATTACTAAGCAAATCTGACACTCCCCTAATGTGCATCTGTGAGGAAATCAAGCAGAAGAGGACCTGTAACTATAGTATAGCTATAGTATAGATGAATAATTCAGCACTTCATGGCAACCAAAGCAAAAACAGCCTGATCTTTGGAAGAAGATTGCTCATAAAATGCAGCTTACTTTGCTCCTGATACTGGTTTGTTTGTACATTGGTTTGAGATGTTATGGGTTTCACTCCTGATGGGGAGTGATCTCTTTCACGATGAAGAAATGATTAGACACTGAGTGTGGCCTCAGCTTCTGTCTAATTTCCATCTCAGAATTCCATTCCAGGTCACCACCTAATACCTCCTTGGGAAAGTGCAGAGCTTTGGTTTCTGGGACGGGAAAGAAGATGGCAGTGTGTTTGGATGCCGTGATCTCTCAGAGCTCAACCAATGGTATTTTTCTTTGTTAATTTCTTTTTATGATCGCAAGACAATGCTAAACTTCAAGAAACATTCTGTCATCAGTGAGCTGCTCATTGGTGGAGATGCTGGACTGGGTGCAAACCTCGTTGCTGCCTGCAGAGGAAGGCATCAAGGGCATCAAAGTTGGTGCACAAAGGCGGCATGCAGTGTAACCATGAATGATTGTCTTGGATGTTCAGAAGAACCTGTTGGATGTTGATAACCTAAGATGCCACAGGCCTGTTTCCTTTGTTTAGTAGGGCGACAGATGGCAGGGGAGCTGCATGGCCTCGGTGGTAGCGAGGACTAAGCCTCAGGTCCCAGGCTTGCCTGCTGCTGCAGTCCAGGGGACAGGACACCAGAAGCAGTGTAGCATGATGTCCATGCTTGGCTGGCCTTTCCAATCGCTGCTGCCCTCCAGGGTTCGATTCATGGACTGAAAGGCTGGATTGTGTGCACTACTGGGAACTGCACCATCAATTTCCGGGACATCATGCTCAGGGACTTGGACTATATATACTGCACATATCCATTTTGTGTGACCGTGTGTGTTGTCGTTGTGGTCTTTGTTCCGTTGAATGATGGTCTTCGTTCCATTGATCTAGTGGCCCACAGAGTGAAGACACCTGTGCATGTATTTGTTTAACATGTACTTGATGTTGCACTCCAAGAAGCCCACAATACTTCACAAGTCAACTAACTCACGATTGGAGCTGATGGATTTGTTGCAGCCTTCATCTGCCTTTGCAGCCGTTGAGTTCGAAGTAACTTCGCCTGCCTGTTCCACCGTTGTGGTCTTGGTTGGATTGTTCCTTGTCAGGGACCTCACCCTCAACCTTACTACCATGGGTGACCCTACCAGGAGCATAGCTGCAGACAGCATCGCTCTCGGGATCTTAGGACCACACAAGCTTCTCCACTACGACAAGGTGACAGTCCATGGAGAAGACTGTGCTTGTACTCACTATTTTAAATGTGCTGTGTGTGTTTTGCCTTTGTTTCCAGAGGAATGCTATTTTGCTTGGCCATATTCATATATGGTTGAACAATAATTAAACTGGAATTTGATTTGATTTCATCATCTCAATATTAAATTACAATAAGAGGCTGAGGCCTTGACTTTAATTCCATCTCCATCTCCCCTCTATTGTAGGTTGTTAGATGGTAGTGTGGAATTTAAGTTTGCTCTGCCTCCTGTCTGGTGGTAGTCATGAGGAAAGAGCACAGCATTGATGGTGGGGTCCTAGATGATGGATACTGATTTCTTGTGGCAGTATTCCATGTAAATGGTGGATAAGAGGAGGGAAGTTAAGATGGTGAAGAATTCCCTTTAAATGTGCACATTGGATGTTCCTTGGTAAGTGGTTGGGAGGTGGTAAAATCGCTCCAAACAGAAAATGCTACTCTCTTCTGTGACAGAAGTAACGTGCAGAGAAGCAGTGAGATATTCAGGACAGATATTACAACTGATGATAAGAGAAATAAATACCCAGTGAGATGCTAACATTCACAAAACACTGGAGCTCAGGGAATTTGAAAGTATAACATGAGAGAAGTTGATGTCATCATCATCATTAAGTGCCATGTCATATGACCTGAGTGATCATCAAATCAAATTTAGCTGTCATTAAACAACAGTGTTCCTCTGAGGCCAAGGTGCAAGAAAAACATACACGTGCATTTAAAACAGTGAGAAAGGGGAAAAATCCATAGTCACCTAAGAAAACACAATTTTAGTCCAAGATCTTGAGCGATGTCCTGCAAATTGATGGTTCCTGGCAGCCAGTCTGTGATTCCATCAATTCGACACTGGAGGGCAGCACCAACAGGAGACGTCACTCCCTTATGCTCCCTCCCCCAGCCAAGCACGGATGCCATGTTACAATGCGAGCCCATGGCTTGAGTCCTCGCTTCAAGTGCCTGTCTTGCCACCAAGCAGGCCTGCAGCAATCAATGTCCAACAGGGTCTTGTGATCACAAAAGAAATGTCCAAGACAGTCACTCACAGTTTCAGTACACACTGCCTTCATGCCAACTCGAAGGCACCAACTCTGGTGCCTCCGTGTAGCAGACAGCATTGTGGTCTGCATCCAGGTCAGCTCTCCTGAACACAGTCTGCTCCTTCTGTGGCCCAGTGCACTACTTGAATCCCTTGGCCTGATGGCCCTACTCAAATCCCTTTGGCCTAACGTCCTGACTCGACTCTCTCGGCCTAAAGGCTTGATCTTAATCGGTCAACCCATGGGCCAACTCTCCTCTGAACTGGTGGCTGGCTCTTACAACACGCCAGCCGACTACTCTGACCAATAAGCTGTAGATCTGCTGTACATGTAGTTATGAGAGTCAAGAACAGTATTATATGTATAAAAATAGATTTTAACAAAGAAAAATGCACTTTTGGTTGGCCCCTGAGAGGCCGCCATCTTACCAGAATCATGATCTCCTAGACAATGATTGGTCTTGCCAAGTTTTTGTACTGAAGTGGTTTGCCATTGCCTTCTTTTGGGCAGTGTTTTTACAAGATGTATGACCCCTTACGTTAACAATACTCCTCAGAGATTGTCTGCCTGGTATCAGTGGTCACATAAGTGGACTTGTGATATGCACCAGCTGCTCGTATGACCATCCACCACCTGCCAGCAGGGCTTCACGTGACCCTGATTAGGGGGCTAAACAGCTGCCACACCGTCCCCAAAGGGTGACCTGCAGGCTAGTGGAAGGAAGGAGTGACTCACACCTCCTTTGTTACAGACAACCCAGAAGTTGATGGGGGCGGAGGGTAGTGATGGATAAGAGGAGAGAGGGCAGTGTTAGGCAAAGGTATTGAGGTAGGTCAAGGTGAGGAGAACTGGAAGCAAACAGTAACCATGATTTACACCCATTCAGTTCAAACATACCAGGATTTTGATGAGCTAATAAATAAACTTCAAAGGGTTTCAGGCAACTTCTATTCAGCAAATTGTTCATTCTCAACGTATGTATTTTTACTGCTGCACAGCAGGAGGGCAGAGGTAAATGAAAGAAGAAAAACATGTGCTGACACATCTGAATTATTTTGCATCAAAATGGATTTTAACAGTGATTATAACTAATTATAAAAGTAGAGTGGGAGTGAGGTGGGGGATGGTGGTGGAAAAGTTGAAATGAAAATTTCCCTCAGATTCTGACCTGTTGTACACAGAAAAGTAACAAGCAGATTACTTCTGTATATTCCCTCGAAACACAGCAGGTATCTGGTTGACTGCAAGAGATTTATTCTGTAGCTATTAGTTTGAAAAGCATTCCCAAGTACTGCAGAATACTCAATCAGAAATTGGGACAGACAAGAAGAAAGGTAATGCAGGTCTTACACTTTGGGAGGGCAAACCAGGGTAAGACATGCTGAGTGAACAGTAGGGTGCTGAGGATTTTGGTGCAACATATAGATCTGGAAATACAGATCCATCATTCCTTGAAAGTGGTGTCACAGGTAGATAGGGTGAGCTTTTGGCATTGGTGAGGCCAAATTTGAAGTCTTGTATGCAGTTCTGGTCACTTACCAACAGGAAAGATAAAATTGAAAGAGTACAGGGAGATTTACAAGGATTTTGCTAGGATTTGAGGGCCTGAGTTATAAAGAAAGGTAGGATAGGTAAGGACATTTTTCCCTGGAGCAGAGCAGAATGAGCGGAGATTTGATAGATGTATACTAAATTATGAGGGGCATAGATAGAGTGAATGAAAGCATGCTTTTTTTTAAACTGAAGCTAGAAATAGAGATGATAGGTTAAGGCTGAAAGGTGAAATATTTAAGGGGAACCTAAGGGGGAAATTCATCAGTCAGATACTGATGTGGGTGTGGAATGAGATGCCAGCAGATGTAGTGGATGCAGGTTCAATCATAACATTTAAAAGAGGTTTGGATAGGTACACGGATAGGAGGGGTATGGATGGCCATGGTCCAGGGACTAGGCAGAATCACATATAGGCATGGACTAGATGGGCCAAAAAGCGTGTTTCTGCGTTGTAGTGCTCTATGACTCTATCACTCCACAATTCATGGTGGCAATTTTGTTAAACTAATACTGAAAGTATTTCAAGTGGAATTTAATGATATCATTCTCTCCTGGACAGCTGGGTACCTAAGTGTGTTCATATAAATCACCCCATGTGCTTCATGATTTCCACACTTCTCCAAGCAATGTTTCATCACTTTGTGATGAATAAGGTCTGTTTTTTAAAAAAAATACAACTGGTTGATTAATTCCTGATCCTTTTTTATGAGTAAGCCTTGACGCGCACACACGTGTGTATATATGGACCTTTTCTTTCTCATGGAATGCATGTTCCAGAATTTATACATCAGAGCAGCACTGTGTTCCAGCGCTCACTTCACACTTGCAGATGGATGTGCTGGTGGAGGCACTGTGCCAATCCATTGTCTAACTTGCAAGACATGTGCTGTCTCTTCTGTTGTCCTGGAGCCTGGATGATATGGCAGCTGATCAGGGAAACTACAGTAAGTAGCTGAGTTGTGGGGGGTGGTCTATGACCTATGTATGATATATTTTTGGGATTACGACAAGACTTGAGGAGCAGTAACAATGTACACTATGTCAATAATGGTCTTTCAAGATTTATTATCATAAGCAAAGTAACTGTAGGAATGCTGCACTAGAGAGTCAAGGAACTAAGATTGTTATAGAAAGGAATCAGAATCAGGTAAATTATCATGGAGCATAGAACAATAGAGGGCTGTGGGTAAGCCTAGGTAATTCTAAGGTAAGGACATGTTCGGCACAGCTTTGTGGGTCGAAGGGCCTGTATTGTGCTGTAGGTTTTCTATGTTTCTATGTTTCTATCACCGGCATGTAATGTGAAATTAGTTAACTTAGCAGCAGCAGTTCAATGCAATACACAATATAGAAGAGAGAAAAAAAAACAATAATATTAATAAATAAATAAATTACAGTATAAGGAGATTTTAAAAAGTGCAAAAAACAGAAATACTGCATATTAAAACAAAGTGAAGTAGTGTCCAAGGGTTCAATGTCCATTACGAATCGGACAGAGGGGAGGAAGCTGTTCCTGAATTGCTGAGTGTGTGCCTTCAGACTTCTGTACCACCTACCTGATGGTAACAGTGAGAAAAAGGCATGCCCTGGGTGCTGGAGGTCCTTAATAATGGATGCTGCCTTTCTGAGGCACTGTTCCTTGAAGATGGCCTTCGTACTTTGCAGGCTAGTACCCAAGATGGAGCTGAGTAGATTTACAACCCTCTGCAGCTTCTTTCAGTCCTGTGCAGTAGCCCGCCCAGACCAGACAGTGATGCAGACAGTCAGAATGCTCTCCGCTGTACATCTATAAAAGTTTTTGAGTGTATTTGTTGACATGCCAAACCTCTTCAAACTCCAAATGAAGTATAGCCGCTGTCTTGCCTTCTTTATAACTACATCAATATGTTGGGACCAGGTTAGATCCTCAGAGATCTTGACACCCAGGAAATGGAAGCTGCTCACTCTCTCCACTTCTGATCCCTCTATGAGGATTGGTATGTGTTCCTTCATCTTACCCTTCCTGAAGTTCACTCTTTCATCTTACTGATGCTGAGTGCATGGTAGTTGGCATATCTCACTCCTGTATGCCCTCTCATCACCACCTAAGATTCTACCAACAATGGTTGTATCATCAGCAAATTTAGAGATGATATTTGAGCTGTCCCTAGCCACACAGCCATGAGTATATAGAGAGTAGAGCAGTGGGCTAAGTACACACCCCTGAGGTGCACCAGCGCTGATCATTAGTGAGGAGGGCATGTTATCACCAATCCAATTGTGGTCTTCAGGTTAGGAAGTTGAGGATCCAATTGCAGAGGGAGGTACAGAGGCCCAGGTTCTGCTACTTCTCAATCAGGACTGTGGGAATGATGGTATTAAATGCTGAGCTATAGTCAATGAACAGCATCCTGACTTAGGTGTTTGTGTTGTCCAGCTGGTCTAAAAGAATAGGTTACAGTGAAAATTATTGGAGTTATTAGTGAGCTTTCTCCTTTAGTGAAGGAGGATGAGAAGCAACATAAAGAGGTGTACCAGATGATAAGAGGCATAGATCAAGTGGATAGCCAAAGATTTTTTCCCCAGGCAGAAATGGCTAAAACAAAGAGGAATAATTTTAAGGTATAGGGCTAGTGGTACAGGCTGATACATAGGGGCATTTAAGAAATTCTTAGATAGGCACATGGATTTTAGAAAAATGGTTGGCTATGTGAGAGGAAAAGTTTAGATTGATCTTAGTAATTTTTTATCGGGTTGGCAGAATATCACTGGCTGAAGGGTCTATACTATGTTGTGGTGTTTCATGTTCTATATAGGTTTTCTCTGTCATAAATTTGATGGCCAAGTAGTCTCCATTAATGTGAAAAGGAATTAATGAAAACATGGAATGTGGAAATAATTGAAACTTACATCTCAGTATATTCTGTTCCAGGCACATTTGAGTGTTATTGCATAAAGGCAATGAACACCTATAGTCAACTTGTGACTGCAAAATTCTGTGGGCACTGAAACACTCCACATTTCAAACCAGCCTGAGTGCCCAGAGACAGTCAAATTTAAAAGCAAAACACTGCTGATGTTGGGAAACAGAAATTAAAGTAGGAAATGCTGTAAATACTCAGCAGATCAGACACCTGTAAAGAAAGAACTAGAGTTAACTTTGGGGGATATGATTTGATGCTGCCAAACCTACTGAATATTTCTAGAATTTTCTGTTTTCTGGAGAAAAGCAAACACTGTCAGTTTGCTGCTTTCCCAAAAGGGAGTAGATTCCATTGAGATGATAGGGTTCATTTACAGCCTTGGTTTGCCAGGTCTGTTCTGCTGACCAGATTATGAATGCAAACTAGTGTTTCATCAATCCCATATTCAAAGGAGACAGGAATAAACACTCACAAATCTGCAATTTTACTCCTTGGTTAGAAAAAGCAGAAATTTAGCAAAAACAAGTTCCAAATCCCTCAACTCTGGATATAGTATCTCGACTCAAAATGTTGACTATCCCTTTGCCATCACAGATGCTGATCAACCCTCTATGTTTCAACAGCAATTTGCCTCTGCACCACACCACAGTGTTTGCATAGTTATACAGCATTACAGCACAGAAACAGTACCTTCAGCCCATCCAGTCCATGCTGAACTATTTTTCTGCCTAGTCCATCAACCCATACATGAAATGTAACGCTCTCCATACCTTTCCCATCCATGTACTTCTCCAAATTTCTCCTAAATGTTGAAATTGAACCCACATCCACCACTTCCGTTGGCAGCTTGCTCCACATCCACCTTTTGAGTAAAAAGGTTTCCCCTCAGATTCATTCACAGACCCTTACGTCTCCAAATCCAGCTCCCTTAATAAGAGTGCCAACAAAATTGTCTGAAACTTATGTATATGTATATTTTCTGCAATTTTTTACTATAACCAGAGATGGAGATGTGAAGCTTCTCAGAGAAGCTCCCACACCGTTCACTGGAACTTGACAAAACATTAGGAAATTATGGTGGAGCAGTACAAGCAGCAATGTAGAAACTCCCAAACAAATTCCTAACAAATCTGGCTACTCAAATAAATATACAAAAGGATGTGTTCAGAATCTATGTGATCAAATCAGAATTGATATTCCTAAACTGAATTTTCATCCTGTCTACTTCATGTTTGGCATAGTAGCATGTCTGCATAATTTATCAAGGTCTATATAATGATACAATTTTGCTTCTCTTCAACTCTCTGCAAAGCCTGTCATTACCAAATAATATATCACATGTTAAAGGCTTGCAAATTCTCTACACACTGCATTTCTTCGTTGGCATGTCACCTCATTCATGCTGCACTGACATGTCATTTAATTTAAGGGTTTGTACAACTAATAATTTTCTTTGGCAAATCCTTCAATGCAAAAACAGTCTAACTCATTTCAATGCATCGACATTCAGCCGGCTGGATGTAGTTGCATCAACATATGAAATACTCAACGAATGAAAAATCAAAATTAATTATTAAAATCATTAAGATTCCAGTGAGACAGACTTTCATGGACATTCAACAGAATTTTGAAATTAACAGAATGATGATTGCAAAATGCAAAGTCATTTGAAGGAACTATTGCTTTGGCCATCCTCAACAAAAAAGCATTTAAAAAACTGACATCTATACAATATTTATACTGTAAAGAGCTGTAATGTTTCACTGGTGCTGTAATGACCACTCTGTAATGTTCCACTGCTTAAGTAATGGTTTGTCAGTAGCAGCAATGTTTGGGTTATGACTAGAGATAATGAGGCCTATAGAATGTATGTTAGCCAATGAGCAGGATGTTGTTCTTTCTTGTGGGTTTGGGACTTTTTGACTCCAAGCATGTCCAGTAACTCATGGATAAGTCTGCTCTCAAAATCCCATCCTCAATCACTATGTATCTGCCTGGGAAGGCCATCAGCCTCCTCTGAGCGTTGCTGACCTTTGGACCCTTGCTCCCCATCCACTCCGTCCAGTGGTCTACCAGCTCTCTCCACATGCATCTTCCCTCTTCATCTCTCGCCAACAAAAGACCATGAAATCCCTGCTCCCAGACTCACAAGAACAACATCTCGCTCATTGGCTAACATACATTCCAAAAGCCCCGTTATCTCCAGTCATAACCCAAACATTGCTGCTACAGAGAAACCATTACCTTAGCAGTGGAACGTGACAGAGCGGCCATTATAGTAGCAGTGAAACCTTACAGCGAGTTGATCTGCAGCCAGAGAGGTTTAATCGGACCTTGCTAGACATGCTCAGGACCCTGGAAATCAGCAAGAAGAGCAGGTGGAGACAACATCTTGCACAACTGGTTCACAGTTACAACTGTACTCAAAATGAAGCTACTGGGTACTCGCCATACTATCTGATGTTTGGGCGCAAGGCGAGGTTGCCCATTGACCTTTGTTTTGGGACTGACAGGAATGATTTACCACCGAAGACTCATCTGAAGTATGTGTCTGATATGAGAAGAGAGCTGAAAGGAGCTTATGAATTAGCTGGGGTCATGGCTGCCAAGCAGAATCAAGGAAATAAGAGGAGGTATGATCAGAAGGTGAGGTTCTCCCGACTCCTGCCGAGAGACTGGGTCCTCATAAGGAATTTGGGGCTACCTGGTAAACATAAACCTGGGAAAGTCAAACGCCAAACCTACCAGTTTTCCGGGTGAAACCAGAGAATAGGAGTGGACCTGTCAAGATTCTCCATCGGAACCACCTGCTGCCCTTGGGAGAAGAGGTGCAAGGAAGCCCGGAGCCCAACTTGGAGCCTACACCTAGTAAGAGAACTTTGCAGAAACACAGGACAACTGCAGGGCCCACAGCAGGTGAAGTTAGGCCAGCCCCCATCCCTGAGAGGGATACCAAGTCAGAGGATGAGGACCTATATGTGTGGTACAAGCTGTCTTTTGCTAACTCAGCATTGATTGAGGAAGAATCTTCCAGCCCTTCTCCTACTGAGTCAGGTGAAGTGGGGGGGGGGGGTGCTATCTGTAGACAGCCTGGGTTGCAGCAGGACCCTGCAAGGGATGAAGTGGAGCTTGGCCACATTACAGAGGGGTCTGAGTTGCAGGCGGGCACGAGTGATAGGTCAGGGGTGGCCTCGCCAGGTAGACCAGACGTATCTCCAGTAGTGCCTGAACCTGAAGAGTTAGGTAAGGGGGTGCAGAGGGCTCAGAGAATTAGGAGACCACTGTATAGGCTGGCCTACATAGCACCAGGGGAACAGAGTGTGACCTCTACTGTTTTGGGGAGCTATGTCACTGCCTTTTGCACCTGGATTGGACTTTGTGTTTTGCAGGGAGGGATGGCGAATTATCTCAATGTCATGGGGGCATGACTAAATTTGGGGGTGTGTGTGGAGTGTAACACACTAGAAGGTCTCACTGCTATTGTAATGTTCCACTGCTAAGGTAATGGTTTCTCTGTAGCAGCAATGCTTGGGTTATGACTAGAGATAACAGGGTCTTTGGAATGTATGCTAGTCAATGCATGTTGTTCTTTCTTGTGGGTCTGGGAGCAGGGATGTTGCAGTCTTTTATTGGCGACAGATAAAGAGGGAAGACATGTATGAAGAGAGCTGGTAGATGGATGGACAGGGAGTGAGGGTCTGAAGGTCAGCCACGCTTGGAGATATCGATGGTGGACGAATAGCCTTCCCAGGTGGATACAATATGTTAAAGATATACAACATTTTTAGAAGGCTTGGGTGCAGGCATGGCTTTTTCCCGTGCTAAGGCGACTACAATGAGCAGTGGGCCACTTAAATTTGAAATGTGGAAAAATGTTTACACTCAAGAGGTCCTTGCAATAATATCACAAAACATATGAGCAAAATTAGGTCATCTGGCCCATCAAGTCTGCTTTGCCATTTTATCATGGCTGATCCATCTCCCTCTCAGCCCCTATTTCTTGCCTTCTCCCTGCATTTCTTCATGCCTCAACTAATCAAGAATCTATCAACCTCTGCTTTAAATAAACCCGATGACTTGGTTTCCACTGCAACCTGTGGAAACAAATTCCACAGGCTCACCACTCTTTGGCTTACTAAATTCCTGCTCATCTGCATTCCTAAAGGAAACTCCTCTATTCTGAGGGCACGTCCTCTGGTCTTAGATTTCCCCAGCAAAGGGAATATCCTCTCCACAACCACTCTATTGAAGCCTTTCAACATTTGATAGGTTTCAATGAGATACCTTCTCATTCTTCTAAATTCCAGAGAGTACAGGCCCAGAGCCATCAAACACTCCTCATATGATAAGCCTTTCAATCCCAGAATAGTTTTATGAACTTTATGGAAAGTGGCCAGTGACTGAGTGGGCCAGTGAAGGAGTGGAAATTTGAGGATTTGACTCGAGAGGCTTCGACGAGAAGAGGCTGAGGACGAGTTTCACTCCTAGTGAGGTAAGGCTGGGTAAGTTCCTTTCGAAGGAGAAAGTTTCAAAAGTTGAGGCACGTATTGGGTAGGTCATAGCAGCTGAGATCGGCCCCGTGATTTGTTCATCCTGCAGCATGTGGGAAATCAGGGATACTTCCAGTGTCCCTGACGACTATGTGTGCAGGAAGTGTGTCCAACTGCAGCTTCTGATAGACTGCATTGAGCGTCTGGAGCTGCGACTGTGTTCATACTGGAGCATCCGCGATGCTGAGAAAGTCATGAATAGCACGTTCAGTGAGTTGGCCACACCGCAGGTAAAGGCTACACAGGCAGAAAGGGAAGGGGTGGCCACTAGACAGCGTAGCAGTAGGCAGGTAGTGCAGGAGTCCCCTGAGGTCATCTCCCTCCTAAACAGATATACTGTTTTGGATACTGTTGGGGGAGATGTCTCATCAAGGGAAGGCAGCAGCAGCTGAGTTCACTGCACCATGGGTGGCTCTGCGGCACAGGAGGGAAGGAAAAGGAATGGGAGAGCTATAGTGATAGGGGATTCGATTGTCAGCATAATAGATAGGCGTTCTTGCAGCCACAAACGAGACTCCAGGATGGTATGTTGCCTCCCTGGTGCAAGGGTCAAGGATGTCTCTGAGTGGCTGCAGGACATTCTGGAATGGGAGGGTGAACAGCCGGTGGTCGTGGTGCACATAGGTACCAACGATATAAGTAAAAAATGAGATGAGGTCCTACAAGGTGAATTTAGGGAGTTAGGAGATAAACTAAAAAGTAGGACCACAAAGGTAATAATCTCTGGATTACTACCAGTGCCACGTGCTAGTCAGAGTAGAAATAGGAGGATATTTCAGTTGAATACGTGGCTTGAAAAATGGTGCAGGGGGAGGGATTCAAATTTCTGGAGCATTGGAACCAGTTCTGGGGGAGCTGGGACTGGTATAAACAGAATGGTCTGCACCTGGGCTGGACTGGAACCAATGTCCTAGGGGGAACGTTTGCTACTGCTGTTCAGGAGGCTTTAAACTAATGTGGCAGGAGGATGGGAACAAGTGCAGAGAGACAGAGGGGTGTAAAATGAGTGTAGACGCAATAAGTAGCAAGGTGAAAAGTAAAAGTGGCAGGCAGGCAAATCCAGGGCAAAAAGCAAAAAGAGCCACTTTTCAACATAATTGTATAAGGGCTAAGAGTGTTGTAAAAACAAGCCTGAAGGCTTTGTGTGTCAATGCGAGAAGCATTCGTAACAAGGTGGGTGAATTGAATGGGCAGATAGTTATTAATGAATATGATATAGTTGGGATCACAGAGACATGGTTCCAGGGTGACCAAGGATGGGAGCTCAACATCCAGGGATATTCAATATTCAGGAGGGATAGACAGGAAAGAAAAGGAGGTGGGGTAGCATTGCTGGTTAGAGAGGAGATTAATGCAATAGAAAGGAAGGACATTAGCCTGGAGGATGTGGAATCGATATGGGTAGAGCTGCATAACACTAAGGGGCAGAAAATGCTGGTGGGAGTTGAGTACAGGCCACCTAACAGTAGTAGTGAGGTTGGGGATTGCATTAAACAGGAAATTAGAAATGAGTGCAATAAAGGAACAGTAGTTATAATGGGTGACTTCAATCTACATATAGATTGGGTGAACCAAATTGGTAAGGGTGCTGAGGAAGAGGATTTCTTGGAATGTACGCGGGATGGTTTTCTGAACCAACATGTCAAGGAACCAACTAGAGAACAGGCCATTCTAGATTGGGTATTGAGCAATGAGGAGGGGTTAGTTAACAATTTTGTCGTGCGAGGCCCCTTGGGTAAGAGTGACCATAATATGGTGGAATTCTTCATTAAGATGGAGAGTGACATAGTTAATTCAGAAACAAAGGTTTTGAACTTAAAGAAGGGTAACTTTGAAGGTATGAGACACGAATTAGCTAAGATAGACTGGCAAATGATACTTAAAGGGTTGATGGTGGATATGCAATGGCAAGCATTTACAGATTGCATGGATGAACTACAACAATTGTTCATCCCAGTTTGGCAAAAGAATAAACCAGGGAAGGTAGTGCACCTGTGGCTGACAAGGGAAATTAGGGATAGTATCAAGTCCAAAGAAGAAACATATAAATTAGCAAAAAAAAAGCAGCACACCTGAGGACTGGGAGAAATTCAGAGACCAGCAGAGAAGGACAAAGGGCTTAATTAGGAAAAGGAAAAAAGATTATGAGAGAAAGCTGGCAGGGAACATAAAAACTGACTGTAAAAGCTTTTATAGATACATGAAAAGAAAAAGATTGGTCAAGACAAATGTAGGTCCTTTACAGTCAGAAACAGGCGAATTGATCATAGGGAACAAAGACATGACAGACCAATTGAATAACCACTTTGGTTCTGTCTTCACTAAGGAGGACATAAATAATCTTCCGGAAATAGTAAGGGACTGAGGGTCTAGTGAGATGGAGGAACTGAGGGAAATACATGTTAGTAGGGAAGTGGGGTTAGATAAATTGAAGGGATTAAAGGCAGGTAAATCCCCAGGGCAAGATGGTCTGCATCCCAGAGTGCTTAAGGAAGTAGCCCAAGAAATGGTGGATGCATTAGTGATAATTTTTCAAAACTCCTTAGATTCTGGATTAGTTCCTGAGGATTGGAGGGTGGTTAATGTAACCCCACTTTTTAAAAAAAGAGGGAGAAAGAAACCGGAGAATTATAGACCAGTTAGTCTGATATCGGTGGTGGGGAAAATGCTAGAGTTGGTTATCAAAGATGTGATAACAGCACATTTGGAAAGAGGTGAAATCATCGGACAAAGTCAGCATGGATTTGTGAAAGGAAAATCATGTCTGATGAATCTTATAGAATTTTTTGAAGATGTAACTAGTAGAGTGGATAGGGGAGAGCCAGTAGATGTGGTATATTTAAATTTTCAAAAGGCTTTTGACAAGGTCCCACACAGGAGATTAGTGTGCAAACTTAAAGCACACCATATTGGGGGTATGACATGGATGTGGAGAGAGAATTGGTTGGCAGACAGGAAGCAAAGAGTGGAAGTAAACGGGACCTTTTCAGAATGGCAGGCAGTGACTAGTGGGGTACCACAAGGCTCAGTGCTGGGACCCCAGTTGTTTACAATATATATTAATGATTTAGATGAGGTAATTAAATGCAGCATCTCCAAGTTTGCGGATGACACGAACCTGGGCGGCGGTGTTAGCTGTGAGGAGGATGCTAAGAGGTTGCAGGGTGACTTGGATAGGTTAGGTGAGTGGGCAAAATCATGGCAGATTCAATTTAGTGAGGATAAATGTGAGGGTATCCACTTCGTTTGCAAGAAAAGGAAAAGAGATTATTATCTGAACGGTGGCCGATTAGGAAAAGGGGAGATGCAACGAGACCTGGGTGTCATTGTACACCAGTCATTGAAGGTGGGCATGCAGGTACAGCAGGCGGTGAAAAAGGCAAATGGTATGTTGGCATTCATAGCAAAAGGATTTGAGTACAGGAGCAGGGAGGTTCTACTGCAGTTGTACAAGGCCTTGGTGAGACCTAGAATACTGTGCAGTTTTGGTTCCTTAATCTGAGGAAAGATATTCTTGCCATAGAGGGAGTACAGAGAAGGTTCACCAGATTGATTCCTGGGATGGCAGGACTTTCATATGAAGAAAGACTGGCTCGACTAGGCTTACACTCACTGGAATTTGGAAGATTGAGGGGGGGAACTTATTGAAACGTATAAAATTCTAAAGGGATTGGACAGGCTAGATACAGGAAGATTGTTTCCAATGTTGGGGAAGTCCAGAATGAGGGGTCACAGTTTAAGGATAAAGAGGAAGCCTTTTAGGACCGAGATGAGGAAAAACTTCTTCACACAGAGAGTGGTGAATCTGTGGAATTCTGTGCCACAGGAAACAGTTGAGGCCGGTTCATTGGCTATATTTAAGAGGAAGTTAGATATGGCCCAAGTGGCTAAAGGGACCAGGGGGTATGGAGAGAAAGCAGGTACAGGGTTCTGAGTTGGATGATCAGCCATGATCATACTGAATGGTGGTGCAGGCTCAAAGGGCCGAATGGCCTACTCCTGCACCTATTTTCTATGTTTCTATGTTTCTTTGAACCCTCTATAGTGTCAGCAAATGTTTTCTTAGATAAGAGGCCTAAAAGTCCTCACAATACTCCAAGTGAAATCCCAGCAGTGCCTTATAAAGCCTCAATATTACATCCTTCATTTATATTCTAGTTCTTTAAAATTAATGCTAACATTGCATTTGCCTTCCTAACCACCTACTCAACCAGCAAATTAACCTTTAAGGAATCCTGCACAAGGACTCCCAAGTCCTTTCGCAACTCAGAATTTTGAATTTTCTCCCCATTTAGAAAATTGTCTACACTTTTACTGCTTCTATCAAAGTGCATGGCCAGACACTTCCTGACACTGTATTGCATCTGCCATTTCCTTGCCCATTCTCCTAATCTATCTAAGTTCTACTGTAGCCTTTCTACTTCCCCAACATGATCTGCCCCTCCACCTATCTTCGCATCATCTGTAAACTTGGCCACAAAGCCATCAATTCTGTCATCCAAATCATTGACATATAACGTCAAAAGAAGCAGTCCCAACACAGACCCTTGTGCAATAAAGTACCCGAGAGCATTTTGTAGATGTAGTGACTAACTGCATTCTTAAGGAAGTGATGAGTTCTAGGTGTGAGAAAAAGTCAAGAGATATGGAGCGAGGTTAGGAAAATGGAACTGAGAAAGAATATCAGGCATGACCTTAAAATATGGCAGAGTAGGCTTGATGAACCAAGTAGCCTATTATTTTCCTATTAATTATGTGCTTTTGTTTTCTTTTTCCCATAGTCAACCACCTAACATTTATAACCTTTACATGGTCCTATATAAGCCAATCATTTTACACATCATATGCAGCTGCCCTATATGCCTTTGATAATAAACCTGAACAAATCCCAATGGATCATTTTGAATCATAGCTCATTTACTTAGAATGCGAAACTTGTCCAATTTCTTCCCTCAGAATATTATGCCTTGTGCATTCCATTGGTTTATATTTACAAACAAAAATCTTACAGTCATCCAATCATTACTTCATAAAAATCAAAAAACACAAGATAAGATGTTAATTTCCCTTGTACCAATGGGTCGTGAGCTTTTGCTTTTGCCTTGATGTTGGGAGTGGCACAGGGTTGACAGCAGGGGTTTTGAAATGGGTAGCCTCCTTCCTCAGTGTTTCATCAATAAGCCCACAACATCTTTGAAGGGCTCGAGGATCACTTCCAGCATCCCAGAGACACTCCCATTGTGACCTCCCGCGTCCTTGATGCAATCAGCTCCCAGGTCTTTTTGCTTGACCCAAAGCCATTGACTACTTCTTTCCAATGCCTCTGATGTGGCTCTGATGGTTTGCTATAACATTTGACCGTGAATCCCCAGCTCCTTCTGCAATTTGAAGGTGGATGTGGCTATAAATCCCCTACAACCCACTTCCACAGGACAAACTTTGGTTTTCCAGCCCCATTGCTGAGCTTCATATGCACTCACGAGGAAATCTGCAGATGCTGGAAATTCAAACACACACAAAATGCTGGTGGAACACAGCAGGCCAGGCAACATCTATAGGGAGAAGCACTGTCAACGTTTCGGGCCGAGACCCTTTGTCAGGACTAGCATATGCACTCATATGCTTTAGCCACTGAATCCTCCCACGGGGTTGTGAGTTCCATGATGTAATGAATTGGACCAGAGCACCAAGGCTGGCCTAAGGTTGGTGGAAGCAATTTCAGGTAGAAAGGCAAGTTGTTTACTGATACCCACCAGCATTTTCCAGTCACGGGGCATCTGTCGTGTTCCTGACTTAGGAGGGAGATTATTTTGTCTTTTTGCTCCCTCCCATATGAAAGCAGAGTATTAGTCATTCTAGGGTGCAAGGAGTTGGTTGCTACCTTCTTGGTCTCAATTGCCACTGCCAGACTCTTGAAGACCTGGTTGTGATGCCACATGTTTATCTACTTTGGATGAGGTTGGTTTTGCAGCTTGCCAGGATATGCTTGAGGATTGCCAGAATTGGGCACAGGGCACAATTTGGGTCCTCACCGAACCAGTAGTGGATATTTTTTTGTGAGGGAAGCACATCATACATAGCTCGTATATGAGAAAGTTAAGCCTGTTTGCTTCCATCTCCCATATACCCTTCCAGCTGATTTTCCTCTTCTCAATGCTTTCCCACCACATCCATTGCCCTGCTTAGCCACTCCTGTCTGACCCTTCATTGACAACCATCATCCTTTGCTCTGGAATTTGGGGTCAACTTGCTGCCAGACCAAAACTGCCTTTGCCTTCTTGGACTTTCCCCGTAAGGTCTCTAAGCCTAAGGGCTCTCTTGCTTGCTGACCGCATCAGCTGGGGTCCACTTCCCTCAGTTGATAAGGTCCGTGCAGTGTTACTGATGATCCTGTCACGAGAATCTTTGAGTGTCATCTGTAAACACATCTCAGAACATTTGAGTTCCTCTGTAAGGCCAGTGAAAGGTAACTCAAGGACTCCTTTACCATAGAGACTGATGTTACTCATAAACCTTGGGATACCGAGCCACTACTTTATGAATGACATGATGGTTCACTTGAGCTTCTTCCCGGTTGTTAGTGGGACCTCATAGTGAGTGGTCACGTCGCCTGGGGTAGGATTCCAAACTGGAAGCACCAGAGCTTCAGTTTTCCAGGCAGCATGGTCTTGTTGATGTTATCCAAGCCATTGGCAATGCATTGCTTTAGTTGCTGCACCTGCTCTTTGTCCGTGAGGCAGGTGTTGTACCATCTACCCAGGCTTTTGACAAACTGTTCAGACACATTAAGAACTTTACGTCTTTCAGCATTCCCTTGACTATGGAATTGCTTTGTGCCTTGCTGGTTTGATTTTTATTCTAGCCACTCAATGTTTTCCTGCAGCTTTCCAAGTAGTCACGATGCATACTGCAGTAATGGTTAGTGTTGTTATATCATCCACATACCCCTGATAGGGGGGAGGCAAAGTCAAGCACTTGTTCTTTTACTCTGCCCACCACCCATCTTGACGCCCTGACAATCATATCCATGGCTATTGTGAAGGCCAGGGGTGATATAGTGCAAACTGTTATAGTGCCTATTTCCAGTCTCTGTCATGCTGTGGTAAAATCTGCTGTTGCAAAGCCAATTTCAGGCCTTGAAATTACAACTTCCCCAGTATTATGATAGGTCTGGAATCTGGAAGAAGTCAAATGCTTCCTGGAGGAGTGCATAAGGAATTGAGCTGAATGCATCGCCAAGGTCCAGGAAGATCACATAGAAATTTCTTTTGTCATTCCTAGCTGCTTGGATCTGCTGCCATATCATGCTTGTATGTTCCAAAGGCCTGGAGAACCCAAGAATTCCTGCTTTCTGTACAGATGTATCAATGTACTTGTTTCTCTCCAGGTAGCTGGCCAGCCCTGTGCTGTTACAGTGAAGATGATCTTCCCCTCGACGTTCAGAAGGCAGATTGCTCAAAACTGACTGAAGTTTTCTGCATCCTTTTCTTTTGAAACCAGGATACTGCCAGCCCTTTGCCATGCTTTTGTTATTATTCACCTCTGCCACACTACTCTCACAAGCCTCCAGATAAACAGCAAGACATCCAGTGCATTCTTATACAGCCTATATGGTATTCCTTTAGGCCCAGGCGCAGATGTCATTCTTGCGCTGCCTTCTCTACTTCTTTCCACTTCGGAGGGTCAGTATCCAGGTGGTGGGTAGGGGGCAGGGTGAATTGCTGAATGTTGGATGGAATCATATGTTCTTTTCTTTTCAAGTCAGTGTGAATCTTTTCCAGGTGCTCTTCCAGTTCCTGCTTTGATGTTCTCAAAGTTCCACTTTTTTTTCCGGTGTGAAGAGACCTTTAATGAACTTTATAAGGTATTATAGAACTGTGTTCTTGTTTGTTCTGTATTTCTACACAGCTTCCTTAGATTTTCAACCCTTCGCAACTTTGTCAACTAGCTCTTGATGTCCACTTGAAGTTGGTTGAGGCCTTCCCTCTCACTTTTTGGAGCTTTCTCCACTGTTTCCTCAGCTGTCTCCTTTCTCAAACCAGTTGTTTAATCTCCTGCTGTCTCCTGGACTTTATTGGCAGTAATGTCTTTCCACTCTTTCTTATGCTGACCAAACTATTCTTCCCTGTAGAAGAAGATGATATTTCCCAATGCACTCAACCTCTTTTTGGTGTTTCTTTTTATTGCTCCAAAATATTCAACAAGTTCACTGGTTTTCCACTTTTTCTTATCAGCAGTTTTGGCCTACTTCACAAGCAGTCACTGCCCTTTGATTTTCCTCTCTTTAGGAGGCATTGTTGGTTGGGTGAGTCCCCCAGCTGGAATTTCTGTGCTAAACTCCTCAGTGATAGGGATGCTGATGTTCTGCGAACTTTGGTTTGTGTCTGGTTGCTGTACTTCACTCGACTTTGTTGGTTGACTTTGCAGGAAGTACTGGTCAATTCAAGGCCCCTGTCCCTGCTCCCTCAAGCACCCTTTCCTCCCTTGATGGATCTTTAACCCCCCTCTCTCCCACCTACAGATGCATATGGGACGCTTGTGTCCTATTACTGGTGCTAGTGTTTTGGTGGTCACTTATGCAGTGGTCCCTTTATTCATGGTAGGTTCCGCTCCTAGATCTGTAGCCATGTTATCAGTCATTCACCCACCTTGCATCCCCAGCTCTAGGAGTTTCTTCCCTTTCACAGCTGTTAACAGGTGTCTCCAACATGCTGAAACAGCATTGAGAGCTGCAGCCATGGGTATAGCCCGTGACCCCAGGCGTATTCCCTCCTGTCAGCTGTTTTTCCATGCTGTCTCAAGATCTTTCCCTTGTCATCAGCTGCCCTTTTGCAACAGTCACTTTTCACTTATCATGCATTTTTCAATCTGGATGTTGGCCTGAATTACTGTAGACAAGTTTTCACTTGGGTTTCTTTCTTTTTGATCCTGTGCTCTTTAATCATCTGGCAGACAGCATGATGGAACAGTCTACATTGTCAACTCTGTCTGTACTGTTTGAGAGGAAAAACAGTTTGTAACAAAAGTGTGCATTTGTCCAAAGGTTCTGCACACATTAACAACTTTGTCATTTACCCTAAAAGATGTGACTGTCAAAAGGATAGTGGATGCATTTTCAATGGAAATTGAATAAATGCTTCAATAGGGAAAATTGAAGGTCTGTCAGATTAATTATTCGTCTCTGCTAAAGAGCTTGCACATGAATATGAGCAGAAAAGCCTCTATTTTTGTAATGTACAGTCCTATAAATCTTTGGTTCATTCGATCTTCAAATTGGATAACTTTGAAACTGCTGAAGTACATGTGTACATGACTTCTGGAATGATGAGACATTTAAACCAAGATTTCCTTAATGTTTCACAGGACTATCTACAGGCAGAAATATATCCTCGGTTGTATGTGCTAAATAAATAATGTAGAAATACATATGATTGAATTTTGCTTCTCACATTCAGTTCCATTGGAGTCAATGGAACCAGATTTAAAAGTAGAGTTCAACACACATATACTGAGTGGCCACTTTATTAGGAACACCTGCTCATTAAAGCAAATGTATAATTAGCCAATCACATGCCAGTAACTCAATGTATTAAAAATGCAGACAAAGTCAAGCGGTTCAGCTGTTGTTCAGATTATCCATCAGAATGGGGAAGAAATCTATATGACTTTGACCATGAAATGATTGTTGGTGCCAGATGGGGGTGGGTTAAGTGTCTCACAAACTGTTGATTTCCTGGGATTTTCACACATAACGGTCACTGGAGATTACAGAGAATGGTGCAAAAAACCCCCCAAAAAATCCAGTGAGCAACAATTCTGTAGGCGAAAGAGATCAGTGGAAAATGACCAGCCTGGTTCTGGTTGACAGGAAGGCAAAAGTAACTCAAATAACCATGTGTTACAACAGTGGTGTGCTGAAGAACATCTGCAAATGCATAACACATTGATCCTTGAAGTGAATAGGCTACAGCAGCAGAAAATACACCTAGTGGCCACTTTATTTGGTATTGGAGATACCTAATAAAGTGGCCACTAAGCTATTTTATCATGCATTTCATGCACATCACAAAACAAATTTACTTTTAATATTCAGGCTTACTCTGATAAAGCACAGCAAAAATCATGTGGCCTGTTACAATCTTGAGTTTGTCAGTTCCTGCTAACATTTTGGAGAGTATTTCTTCAAATGGGCCTTATTTCTGATAAACTGAGAAGACTACAGCATTATGACTAATGGGAGATAAAATATTTCACATCAATGATTGTCATTTATCGTGTTACTGTTCACTTGGGTTTCTTTCAATTCCCACAGTGACTTCCTGTTTTCAAAAATCCCTTGCTATGGATTCTTCCAGTGAAGTGAATAACTTCATTGTCTCAATCTTGCAGAATCTGGTTAACATTTTAAATAACTCATTGGAATTTAGAAATAACCATGTTGTCATAATTTAATTCTTTAAGTTATGGCATTAATCTGGATAACATTTTTTCCTGCACTTTGTTGTTTAAAACTGAGTGCAGCAATCCAGATCAGTTCTATAGTTCTACACAATAAAAACTATTGCCTACTTGCTTCTATTTATCAATGAGCTTGAGACAAAAGAGTGGAATGCAAAAGCTTTTATGAATAACACTTGAATAACCCTTTTTAGAATTACACTATGTTCAAACTTCTCAGTTAGCCTACATGGTGATTTAAATTTCTATCTATCCAACATACTGGGTTACTTACTTATTTATATGACAAGACCATAAAACACAGGAGCAGAATTAGGCCATTCAGCCCAACCAGTCTTCTCTGCCATTCCATCATGGCTGATTTATTTGCCCTCTCAATCCTATTCTTCTGCCTTCTCCCCATAAGCTTAGACACCTTAAACTATCAACTGCCACTTTAAATATACCCAATGACTTGGGCTGCACAGTCATCTGTGACAATGAATTCCACAGATTCACCACCCCCTGGCTAAAGAAGTTCCTTTTCATCTCATTCCAGTGGGATTGAAGCTGTGCCCTCTGGTGCTAGACTCCCCCATCACCTTGACATCCACTCTATGTGGATTTTACAATATTCAAGAGATTTCAATGAGATTCACCCACCTTCTTCCAGATTTCAGCGAGTATAGGCCCAGAGCCATTAAATGCACCTCTTATGTTAACCCTTTCATTCCTGGGATCATTTTCCTGAACCTCCTCTGGACTCTCTCCAAAGCAAGAACTTCCTTTCATAGGTAAGGGAATAAAATCTGTTCACAATACTCCAAGTGGGGTGTGACCAATATCTTATAAAGCATCGGCATTACATAGAGTCATTGAGTTTTAGAAAACTACAGCACAAAACCAGGCCCTTCAGCCCTTTGAGTCTGTGCCAAGTCCTATCAACCTAAATCTGGACTGTCATTGCTTTTATATTGTAGTCCTTGCTCTTGTATTCTAGTCCTCTAGAAATGAATGCTAACATTGCATTTGCCTTCCTTACCACAGACTTAACCTATAAGTTAACCTTCAGGGAATCCTGCACAAGTACTCCCATATACCGCATAACATTTTACGAAGTTGATGCCACAACCCAAATCCACGGGGAATAACCTCCAGGCAGGCACTGATTACTCTTTTCTATTAATATGATCAAAGTTCAAAGTAAAATTTATAGTCAGAGTACATTAATCTCACCATGTGGAACCCTGAGATTTCTTACCTGTGGGTGTACTTAGCAAATCTATAGAAAACTAACTGTAAACAGGATCAATGAGCAACAATGTGCAAATGCAAACAGACTGTAAATAGATAGCAATAATAACAAGAGCATGAAGTAGCAAGATAAAGAGTCTTTAAAGTGAAAACTTCGGTTGTGGGAACACCGGAAACAGAATAAGTGTAGTTATTCCATTTTGTTCAAGAGCCTAATGGTTGAGTGGTAGTAACGGTTCTCGAACCTAGTGATACAAGTCCTGAGGCACTTGTCTCTTCTACCTGATGGCAGCAGTGAGAAAACAGCATGGCCTGAATGGTGAGGATCTTTGATGATGGATGCTGCTGTTCTCAGGCACCATTTCAGGTAGACATGCTCAATGGTTGTGGGGGGGGGGGGGTTACCCGTGAGGTACTGGGCCATATCCACTACCTTTTGCTGGATTTTCCACTCTAAGGCATTGGTGTTCCCATAACAGGCTGTAATACAACCAGACACCACACTTTCCACCACACAGCTATAGAAGTTTGTCAAGGTTTTTGATGACATGCCAAATTTCCTCAGACTGATGAGGAAGTAGAGTTGTGTTGTGCTTTCTTTGAAATTTTATTTATATGATGGATCCAGGACAAGTCCTCTGAGATAGTAGCAGCCAGGAATTTAAAGTGACTGACCCTCTCCACCTCTCATTAGTTTCATCAGCATGCAGAGGTTTCTGCCATGAAGGAAGTTTAGATGAAAGAGAAAAGATCTCACTGAGACATACAAGTGATTGATAAGATAGATGCTAAATTACTTCCTCTGACAAGGGAACCTACGAGGACATATTCTTGGTATAAGGGTTGATCATGTAGGACTGAAATAATAAAGGTTTCTTCGCTGAGTGTGTTGCACATCTTTGGTAAAAGGAAAGGTGGTGCAGTGTTTCAGCAATTTGACTAACGATCGCAGAACAGTGAGCAAAAATCAAATGGCAGCATTATAAATGCATTCCACGATTTCAAATGGATGGAATTCTTCTTGGCAGCTACCCTTATAAATTTTACAAATATGTTGAAGTTTCTTGGGATGCAGACTTATTTACTTCAGCTTACAGTAACGGGCGTTGTGCAGTGTAGAAGTTTCAAGTGTGGTTGTCTATCCTTATATGCATAGATATGTATGCTTTCAGATTTCTAAATGAGATATTCTATTTAAAACACATCAGAGGCATTAGCAAACTACTGCTAAAAGATCTCTGCCTGGAATTAATACATTCCTAGCACCGGTAATATGTGCTCTGCATCATACTGCATCTAGATGTCATCTAACCTTTGTTATTTCTAAGCAATGTCCCTAGGCTAGTGTATGCTACTAACAGCTAACAGAGCCTGGCAGCTCAGCCCGCTCTTAAGCACACAAATTGCTGCATTTGCCACCGAACTATTTTGAAAAGAACAGTAAATTCTTGTCACATTATATCTGTTGCCTCAGAGTTCTCAAAATATTTTTCAAACATTTAACATTTCTGCTTTTTTTTTAAATAATCAGATTTTTTTCTGAAGATAGCGGCTTTGTTTGTTTCTAGGTTGCCCTACCCTATACATTATAAAGTTGTGGATTCAGCCCATTGTTTATTACACACAATAGAGTGGATGGAATAGCAGAGCTGCTGCCTCCTACTCTAGAATTTTTGGTTCAACACTGGCTTCTGATTCTCATTAGAGTTTACACATTGTCCATGTAATTTTATGGTTTTCTTTTGGGTAATCGCATTTCCTTCCACATCTCAAAGACATTTTGGTTGGTAGGTTAATTGGCAACTGTCAATTGTCTCCAATAAGGGTGCCATGGTAACATAGTGGTAAGCATGGCACTATTAAAAGTTCAAAGTACATTTATTATCGAAGTATGTATACATTAGAGAACCTTAAGATTCTTCTCCTGAGAGGCAGCCAAAAAAAAGAAACCCAGAAGAACGCAAAGAAAAACTGACAAGCACGTAATGTGCAGAGAGAGAAAAAAAAGTGCAAACAGTAAGAGAAAAAAAGCATTTAGAATGAAAGTCAGTCCTCAGACACAAAGCCCAGAGCAGTCAGAGCAGGCCCACAGCCCCAGCCTCAGTGTAGCACAGAACCGGCCTGAGCATCGCTTCTGGTCCCAACACTCAGCCTTATCAATCCATCAGGCCCAGCGTTTAAATCATCCAAACATCAGGCCATTTCTCATACCAGGATGTGGGCCCTGTCACATCGATACACTTTGGGCCTGAATCCCATCACCACAGTCTGGCTTGATCCTAACCATTCCAAACAGGGCCAGCACTTAGTTCGTTCAAACGTCACTCTCAGTTTAGATGGACGGGCTCCAAGTCTACTTTTCCTCCTTTTCTCTGACTTTTCTCCGCTCCTCATGCTCTGACTCCATCTTCAAAATGCCTCAACCTCTCTTTGACTTCACCTCACTCCTTCAGGCTTCAACCCTCGAGTCAACCTCATCTTCACTCGCCTCTTCCTTATTGTAGTGATTGTTTAAGTGTTATTAATAAAGTATTTAATTGAGAAGCTCCAGTGGCCTTCAGCAGTGCCATCTTAAACCAGAAGCACAGTGAGTTGAAGTTCAGAGTTCAATTCCGGCATTTGCTATAAGAAAGTTTGTTTGTTCTTTCCATGTGTACATGGGTGTCTTCTGGGTGCTCTGGTTTCCTCCTACAGTCCAAAGATATAGTGGTTATTAGGTTAATTGGTCATTGCAAGTTGTCCTATGATGAATCTAGGGGTTAAATTGGTGGGTTATTGGACCAGAAAGGTCTGTTCTGCACTGCATCTCTAAATAAATAAATGTTGGGAGAATAAAATGGGATTAGCACAGGACTAGAGTAATGGGTGCCTGATGCTAGGCAGATGGTTACATTTACGGAGTGACACTTAGTCTTGGACTGAGCCACAACATTGAAGATGCAGTCCTAGACAAGAGGCTGTAAACCATGATGAATAAAAGAGCAGCTGTCTTTGCCTCTCCTTCAGTAGACTGTGAACCATGCTACTGAAAGTTGAATGAGATACTAGACTGAGACCCTCTTGACTACCAGCTGCTATTCTTTCATATGTTTAAAAAAGTTCCAGGTGTAATTCCAAAGCAATTTGAGGTAGTTCTCTATGGTGATAGAGCTAACATAAAATCAGTGGCCACCTGTGCTCTTGATTGTTAATATAATATCTACTCAGCCAATCCTTTGGCAGCAACTCAATGCATAAAGGCTTGCAGACATGGTCAAGAAGCTGAGTTGTTGTTCAGATCAAACAGGGGAAGAAATGTGATCTAAGCGACTATGACCATGGAATGATTGTTGGTGCCATGTGGGGTGGCTTGAATATCTCAGAATTTGCTGATCTCCTGGGGTTTTCACACTCAGCTGCCTCTGGAGCTGGGATTTCCAACCTGGGGTTTGTGGACCCTTCAGCTAATGATAAGGCCTCATGGCATAGAAAAGGTTGGGAACCTCTACTCTAAAGTTTACAGGGAATGATGCAGGAAACAAAAAACATCCATTGAGCAGTAGTTTTGTGGGTGAAAGGACCTTGCTAATGAGTGGTCAATGGCTATACTGGTTCAAGCTGACAGGAAGGTGACATCAATGTAAACAACCAGATATTACAACAGTGGCACGCAGAAGAGCATCTCTGAATGCACACCATATCAAACTCTGAAGTGCACAGGCTACAGCAGCAGAAGACCACAAACATACACTCTCAGTGGCCACTTTGTGGCCATTCAATGTATATCTCCTTATCAAAATACTCATATAGATCTTCATTTTATTTTAATCATTCTTAGACAGGAGTCATGGCTGTCAGGACCAGTGCATTCGATTTTCCATTCACCGATACCCTTGACAGCGAGCACTTGAGAACTGACTGAGTTGCAGTGGATCTAAAGTCAGACAAAAAAAAATACTTGCTAAGGGTCGTAGTTTTCCTTCTTTAATGGACATTGACGGTAACCATTTCTAACTTTTAATTTCAGATTTATTTAATCAAATTCCTCAGTCCTCAATAGATGTTCATAGGAGCCTTCAGACATTTCAAAATTTCTAAACAATTTAATATTAGTGGCATTAGTGGAGAGAGAGAGGTGGATTGTGTGCATTCGTGCATGGAGGGGGTTGCTTAGTCAGATACTATCCTGCACTTTGTGTTTAATCTCAGATTTCTATGAAGTGAATTATTAAACCACAAGGGATAGTACAGCCTAGCCTGATCCTGCCTTTAATCAGTTTTTTTGAAATTCCATCATCTTTAGAGTCCTTTGAGTTTCAATTTACACTGTACACAATCATTCAAGATGCAGTAGCAGGACTCCTTCATTTGTTTCAACTTTGATCATCAGTTGCAAGGAAATATTCTCTGGAATTCATATTTTGTCACAACATAGATGTAGTCCAATTTACTCTTGAACCATTCTTATCATCCATGTCTCCACTGAGTTGTTTGTAACCTTTTCTTCCCCATATGCCCAACGTTTCCACACTTGTACACTGCAATGAGTAGGAACAACTTAACCTAACAAGAAACAGATATTTGCAGTATTTGGAGGAGACTGCAGCACCCAGTGGAAATCCATGAAAAGACTAATTTCACATTTACAGCACTTGAGTTCTGGATCAAAATCGGATCACTGGAATTGTGAGTCAGCAGGATGTGACCCAAGTTCGATCCCAGTCTACCTGCTGTCCCACAACACCGTTGACTTTACCTTATATATTGTTCATTGGCAATAACTGCTTGTAAAATAAAATGTTCCAACCCCACTAGAGCATCAGTTAACATTCCAGTCAGCATCATCTTTTGAATAGAAGACAGAGAGTTAATCATTGCAGTCAGTATCCTGCATTAGATTGGGCTATCAGGAGATAAATGTTAATTATGTCAGCCGATCTTGCGATGGGAATACAAGATCTCTGTATATTCTCTCAACCAATTACAGCTGACTCTCCTACCTCAATGTAATAGTTTATTTTGGACATTTTTCTTTAGAAGTGATGTTCAAATGAATCTGCATCACAAAGCATCCTTTTCTACTCTGGGCTGAGGTGTCACAGTAATCACCTTAGCCATGTCTTCAAAAGATAACTAATAGCAGAACCTCAGGTATCTAATCTAAAAGACTACCTCAAATATTATAGAACAGGTCTTCATACTAACTGTTATGAGAAGAACAATTGCTTTATCAATCAACGTCTTTAATTCTAACCCAAAAATATCTTGCCAACACTTTCATTTTCTTTTTAATAATCTCACCTCTTTGCCTCATTGCAGTTCTATTAAAATAATGTTCATTATAAACATATTTTAGTTTTAAAGTAGATGCAGTGGGTTTATTCCCAGATGTCAAGTAACTGACAATATTTCTGTCATTTTCTTCTCATTTAAGAATTGATACTTTTCTCATATGTCAATTGAGTGAATGTGTTCATGTAATGGTGTAAAACAGTTCACATTTGCCTTTGTCATTTTCATCTTTGCAGCATTTCCATATTTAATCACTAAGTGATCTGTTTCCTCACAATTTAAATGTTCTACAAAATAACCGTAACTTATTATGCATACATTACATTGCTAAAAATGACACTTCTATAATTCCGACACTAACTGTAAAAATAACACTTGCACATTCAATGCTACTCCTTTTATTCTACAAACAAGGAGCATATACATATAAAATTATATCAATTGTATAATATATATAATAAGTTTGTTTCTGATGTTTTGATATTTTATTATATTCCTTACAAAGTGCTTTTACATCTATTATAAATTAGTTTTTATTGTGTGATAAATTTTATTTTCTCCAATGAGCGTGACTTACTAAACTAGGATGAGGTAATACTTTGATGTTTCCTGTCTGACAACATGTTTGGCTCTTTACTCTCTTTTGTCCCTACCTAAACAAAGTTGCCCCAAAACCAAAGCCAAGCCATTTCAGAACATTTGGGAGTGAACAATAAATGTTGTTTTTGCCAGAACTCTCTATATCCTGAGAGAACATTTTAAAAGACAACCTATAAGTTTGTGGATTGAGAGCAGGCAATGTTTGCTATGACCTTCACAAACTATTTACATAAGACCATAGAAAGTGGTACACAAGTTGACCACTTGGCCTCTCATACTTGCTTCATTATTCAACAAGACCATGGTCAATCTGCCCCATAGAGATAAGGATGGAAGAGCTAACTTATTTATTTTAGAAATCCAAACATTGCCTGGTACCAGTTCATCAAGTGCTTAATTATTTATCTCTGTGCATGGGGATGTTGTCTACCTATGCACTAGGCCAATTTACTTACAAATTAATGGCAACAACTTTTTGGAGCATAACCACAAAGTTATTAAAAACAGAATGGAAATCTCATTGGACAATGGTACCTAGGTACTGTAATATCTAAGGAATGTCAAATTATATCATAATCAGGTTTATCACCAACAGGAGGGATGCTTATGTTAGAATGCTGTTCTTGGACTATAGTTCAGCAATCAACTCCGTAAAATCCCCCAGGCTTGACAAGAAGCTCACAGAGCTTGTCCTGCACCCTGCCTTGTGCAGCTGGATCCTGGATTTCCTGTCAAAACGCTGGCAGGTGGTAAGGATGGGCACCCCCACCTCCGACCCTCTGACATGCAGCATGAGGCCCCAGGGCTGTGTCCTGAGCCTCCTCCTCCATTCCCTATACACTCACAACAGTGTTGCCATGAACTGCTCCAACCTGCTGGTTAAATTTGCAGATGACAGGACATTGATAAACCTTATTTCCAACAATGATGGGACACCCAACAGAGGAGAATTCAATGCCCCGACAGCGGCGTCAGGAAAACAACCTTTCCCTCAATGTCGAAAAAATGAAGGAGTTGATTGTGGACTACAGGATGAATGGAGACAGGCTAGCCCCAGTTGACATCAATAGGACTGGAGTTCACAGAGTGAGCAGTTTCAAGTTCCTTGGTGTACACATCACCAAGGATCTCACCTGGACTGTACATACAGCTGTGTAGTGAAAAAAGCACACCAGTGGCTCTTATACCTCAGACGGCTGAAGAAATTTGGCATGCGTCCCCAAATCCTCAGGACTTTCTACAGGGGTACCATCATTCTGACTGGCTGTCTCACTGCCTGGTATGGGATCTGTACCACCCTGAACTGCAGGGCACTGCAGGGATTGGTGTGGACAGCCCAGCATATCTGTGGATGTGAACTTTCTTCTATTCAGGACACTTACAGCACCAGCTACGTAAAAAGGGTCTGGAGGATCATCAGGAACTCGAGCCACCCCCACCACAAGCTGTTTCAGCTGGAAAACAGGACCACAGCATTAAGGCCAGGACCAACAGGCTATGGAACAGCCTCTTTCACCAGGCCATCAGATTTATCAATACACATTGATCTGATTGCATACCTGACTCTACATACATGTATACAAATCAATTATGTATACAATCTTAATGTTTGGCAATATCTGCCCACATTTCCTTTCCTTATTGTCTGTACATAGTGGCAGAGACACAAAACAAAGATTTTTACTCCCTCATGTTGTGAGATGGATGTAAGAAATAGAATTCTAATTCTAATTCTAAAATATGTCACAAAATTTATCATTTTGTGGCAGCAGTACATTTCAATCCATAAAACAACACTATGAGTTACAAAAGGAAATACATTAAAAACAAATAAATAGTGATAAAAGAGAATGAGGTAGTATTTATGGGTTCATGGATTATTCAAAAATTTGAACGCACAGGGGAATAAAATGTTCCGAAACATTGAGTGTATATCATCAGGTTCCTCCCTGATGGCAGTAATGAGAGATGGGCATGCCCTGGATGGGCAGGGTCTTTAATGACAGATGGTGCCCTCTTGAGTTACCACCTTTTGAAGATGGCCTCGATAATGACATCTCAAGAAGACTTTACCTAGAGTTGTGGAACAAAAATTAAGTATGTTCACAGGATCTAATCCTGCTATATCGAATCAGTTTTACACTGCATTTTGTTACTTAACTTCAGGAAGCATTAAAATTCAGTTGAATAGATTTGTATATTTCAGTGTTATATGATTGAATATGGACATTTCTTGGACAGAAATGTAGTCATGAACATCTCCAGATCCTCTGTTGAACAACTGAATTCCTTTACTAATCTTGTAAGTTTAGGATATGTCCCAAGTCTGATACCAGTCCAGCATCCATCCACTGACCATATAGGCATCTCTCCCTTGTACTGCTGCAAGCTCTGATGTTTTCCCATGATACCACCCAACTCCTTGACCACCCCAGTCTTGACTCTCTAATAATCCTGATCTCAACATGTCCAGTCTACAGCCCTGCTCACTGACATTAATTCTTAAGATACTATGATTTCTGATCACTAAATGTTCCTTTTTGATAACTAGCTCACCTCATTCGCCAGAAGCAAACTCAGCTATGCCTCCTTCTTCATTCGACCAGAAAAGTATTAATCAGAAAAGTTCACCTGATCATACCTCACAAATTGTTCTCTTTCTTTGTTCTTAACATTCTTACTACCCAAGCCTATATAAGGACAACTGAATTCAGTAGCTTTACACACTTGTGTAATTTCTCTGAACATTTACTCCTTTATCCTTCCTACTAAATGCTGGGCTACAAGATAATCTCAATATTATAATTCAAGCTGTATTATTCAAGTTCAGGTTCAAGTTTATTGTCATTGGTCTGTACATACAGCAAACATATCTAAATGAAACAACAGTCCTCCAGACCACGGTGTACCCACAAAACATATACTACACACAGCACATTAAACAAATTATTACCACAAATAAGTTAACAAATATAATTCAAAATTCACTTAGTGTGCCACACAGGTAAATAGTAAAGAGTACATAGTTCTCTGTCTTAGTGATGAGGCTTTGGTGATGGCAGGGTATTCGTTAGTCTCACAGCCTAGTGGAAGAAACTCTTACCTAGTCTGGTAGCCCTAGTCCTGATGCTCCTGTGTTTCCTTCCTGACGGCAGTGGGTCAAAGAGATTGTGAGATGGGCGGTAGGGATCTTCGACAGTGCCACATGACCCCGGTGAACTTCGCAGCGGTTTTTACCATCCTCTGTAGGGTCTTGTGGTTCGATGGCTTGCAGCTTCTGTACGACAGAATGATACAGCCAGGCAGGACACTCTTCATGTGCTCCTGTCAGAAGTTGGTAGAATGGGGGAAAGGAGCCTCGCATGCCTCAATCTTCTCAGAAAGTGTGGGCACTGCTATACCTTTGTGACTAATGCAGAGGTGCTGTGGCTCCAGCTTAGATCATCCGTTAAATGAATAAATGTTTAAATTAAACTAAATAGATTCTGTCCCTGACCCCTCTTCAGAAGGGTGTTATATATTTTAATTAATACAAACACCCACCATTTTGCTGCACCCAGTCCTTTTTACCCTTCCTTATCTTTCCTGAACACCTCATAGCCAGGAATAGTTTGTAACTGATCTTGCCCTTTATAGAATCAGTTTTCCAATAACGCCTCATCAAAATGACTCCTGAGCACAAAAAATTCTGCAAATGTAAAGCAACAAACACAAAATGCTGGAGGAACTCAGCAGGTCAGGCAATATGTATGGAGCAGAATAAGCACTCAACATTTCATGTTGAGATCTTTCATAAGGACTGAAAAGGAAGGGATAAGATGCTAGAATAAGAAGGTAGGGAAAGGAGAGTACAAACTGGCAGGTGATTGGTGAAACCGGGTGGGGGAGGAGTGATGAAATGGAAAAACAGAGTAGTTCAAATATGATGGCAGAATATAGCTTTAATGGTAAGGCTCTTCGCGGCGTGGAGGATCAGAGGGACTTTGGGGTTTGAATCCATAGGACACTCAAAGCTGCTGCACAGGTTGACTTGGTGGTTAAAAATGCATATGGTGCATTGGTCTTCATCAACCGTGGGATTGGGTTTAAAAGCCGAGAGGTAGTACTACAGCTATATAGGACCCTGGTCAGACCCCACTTGGAATACTGTACTCATTTCTGGTCATTTCACTACAGGAAGGATGTGGAAACAATAGAAAGGGTTTTAGTTTTCTTGCAATTTGTTAATATTTCAGATGTATGTAAAATATTTCTTATGCATTTATTTTCTTTTCATTTCAACCTAATTCTTTTCCCTTTTCTACAGACAGTTCCTACTTGGTCCTAATTTCTCCTGTGCATCCGATCCAAGGGGTCTCTCTTCTTATACTACTCTGACCAGAGCAGGTGTGGTGAACAACATATACCTGTCTGGACATGCCCCCCGCTGACTGCTCCTGTGGCTCCTCCCACAGACCCCGGTATAAAGGCGATTGGAGGCACAGACCCTTCCTCAGTCTCCAGGATGTTGTGTGGTGGTCACTTGTTGCTTGTTCTTCCAGCCAATAAAAGCCTATATCTCGCCTCACGTCTCCAAGAGTTATTGAAGGTGCATCAGCAGGGCAGCAGCATTTCAATCAACTTACTTCTATCAAGGTGAAGGTGCCGGTTTTCTGAAGTGTAACACAGGGTGTGACTTTGCAGTGTCAGCTTCTGCAGGAATCTGCTCCAACTCAATATAACTATCAGCCGGTAATTATATGACTCCTTACTACAGTGAAGCATTCTAAGATAGTTTGCAGGAACATTACCAATCAAATTTAACACTTGGCTACATGGAATGTTAGGACAGATGATTTTTTTAAAAAAACTACTCTAACTGCTATTCTTAAAGAGGTGATGATTCCAGAAGTTCAGATCCAGCAGCAGAAAACAGGCCTGTCAAGAGATGATTAGCAAGCCGGAGTTGAACATAGAACATTACAGCACAGTACAGGTCCTTTGACCCAAGATCTACTGCCGACCTTTTAACTTACTCTCAGATCAATCCTACCTGTCCCTCCTACGTAACCCTCCAATTTTTCATTATCCATGAGCCTATCTAAGTGTTTCCTAAATCCCCCTAACGCATCTGCCTCTACCACCAACACTGGAAGGATGTTCTATACACTCTCTATATAGAACACTTACCTCTGCCATTCCCCCTATACTTCCTCCAATCAACTTAAAATTATGCCTCCTCCTATTAGTCATATCTGTCCTGGGGAAAAAATCTCTGGTCTTCTATTCAATCTATGCGTCTTATCATCTTGTACACCTCCATCAAGTTACCATTCATCCTCCTTCTCTCCAAAGAGAAAAACCCTGGCTTGCTCAACCTCTCTAGTCCTGGCAGCATCCTGGTAAATCTCCTCTGCAGCCTCTCTAAACAATCTCATTAACATTCCAATAATGAGGTGACCAGAACACAATATTCAAACTGAAGAGGCTGAAAAACTCTTTGACTATCGCTGTCCACTTGGGGGCTCGATCACAGACATCACTTCAACTTCTGCAGCCAACTCAGTTCCACAGCAGAATGTCATTAAAATTCAGCACTGCTTTCTACCCCAGCTTTTCCCTTTGAAACAATTTCCTTTTGTTAAGTTCATCAGACTATTTGAATGTGTGCAGACTGCACACTTCAGTTTATAAATATGCTCAAGCAACACTCACAGGAAGCTTGCTGATCGTGGGTTGGGAAGGAGATGCGGGAAATCCGGTAGCTTTGCTATGCACTTAAGCTGAAAGAAGAAGACAGTCGTATGTGGCAGGAGGCAGTGGAAGTGATGTAACTGGAGAGCAGTGGAGAGTGCTAACACACTGGCAGTAAATTGGAAGATTTTGCACTTCACCTGGCTTAGCAATGCCATTGAAAGAAGCAAAGAGATAGGCATGGAAATCCAACAGTGTCGCTTTCTTCAGTACAGTACTGTACAATTGAAAATGCACTGCGGGAATGGAGAAAGATGACAACAAACACTTCTGAGTCATCTCACATCATTTCCAAATTTTAACAATTTAATTCCCATACATAAAAGTACTGGAGACATGCATCAAATGATATCAATCCCCATCTAATCCCTTCAACAGAGTTTTGCAACTCAATTAGTTTGTGATATCCAGGGAAAGACTGTTGCTGGTCACTCTTGGGATAACTGCTATCCCAAGAGTGACAACACTGTAAATACTTCCAAAATCATTCCCCTCTTCCTGCA
Source organism: Hypanus sabinus (assembly GCF_030144855.1). Classification (NCBI taxonomy): domain Eukaryota; kingdom Metazoa; phylum Chordata; class Chondrichthyes; order Myliobatiformes; family Dasyatidae; genus Hypanus; species Hypanus sabinus. The sequence continues at coordinate 173,823,743 of NC_082708.1, read as the reverse complement.
CAAATTTTAATCAAAGTTATTCTAACAATTCAGTTCATAATGAACAAGCTTTTCTTGGATTTTTCAAATGTCTTCCTATGCTGCAAATAAGTTTTTTATTGCACCTGTGCAAACACGTACTAGTGCATATGACAGTCAACTTTGGCTTTGATCTACAGCTATTTTTTATCAACAAAGCAAATGGGAATAAAATACAGGAATATTAAAAAATTTGTTTTGCAACATAATAACAGCAACTCTGAAAAGTTACAGTCCCAGAAGAATATATAATACTAGTGGAAACAATAACCATCACTTTAAAATTGTCATCCTTTTTAGGATCAACTAACTACAAGTTCAGTGGGCTGCAACAGCACCATCAAATATACCAGACATAGTCTGTGCAGAGCTTTCCAAGAATGATTCTATGCCTATCAGTACACAGACTAAGAACTCATATCTCGCATTAAATTCAAGTTCATTGTTATTCAACTGTATACACTGAATGAAACAACATACCTTCCATCCAAGGTGCACAACACAGTACATATAACTCACACACAACTCATAAAATAATATTAGCACAAATTATAAGGTGCATTTATGACACATTAAAAAGTAACGAGTGTAACGCGACTGTTATTTCATTCATGATGAGACCTGGGTGGGGGTAGGGAGTTCAGTTGTCTCATGGCCTGGGGGAAGAAGCTGTTTCCAATCTAAACAGTCCTTGTCCTAATGCTATGGTACCTCCTGCTTTTGAAAGGGGGTGCCATAGCATTAGGACAAAGCATTTGCTGGATGGATGGGAGGGATAATCAACAATGATAAAGGCCTTATGAACACAGAGATCTTGATAAATATCTTGGGTTGGTGGAAGGGAGACTCCGATGATCCTCTTAGCTGTTGTCGCAATCCTTTGAAGGATGTTGCGGTCAGGTGCCTTCCAATTTCCGTACCAGACAGTAATACAGCTGGTCAGGACACTCTCAATGATGCTTCTGTAAAATTGGTTAGAATGGGGTCGGCAAAGAGGGGAAACTTTGTTCTCTACAGTCTCCTCAGGAAGTGGAGAGACTCCTCTGCTTTCTCGACTAAAGAGGTGATGTTGAAGCACCAGGTCATCAACCATTTCAACTAAGGTCTCATTGACAGTTTTTAGGGAACTTGTGTTTAAATTTATTAATGAAAATGAGGTAATATCAGGGAATGATTTGCAGGGCAAAGATGCAATGAAGGAAGGCCATGCTAATACTTGACTCTCTCAAGAGGGTTCTTCAAATTGCCAGTACATTGATTCATCAGTGCTGAATGTATGTGTGTTCATTGTTGTCACGAGCCCTGGCATTTAATGTTGGTACAGACATTTGTTTCTTCCAGTGTTCAAGTAGAAAGCATGAAGCAGAAATTGAAGTTTATTCTGCCAGATGGTATTTTAGCATCAGTTTTAAATTGCTGGCAGTTTCCTGCAGCTTATCACAGAGCACTGAGGACGCAAGAAGCAATACATTGGCCTTGGTTCTTTCTTCCCATAAAAAACACCATTTTTCACTACAGTTGGACCTTCTATATTTTTGTCAGTGTTGGTGGTTAACAAAAAGCTACAATTTTCTTAAATTAATTGTGGGAATATATAGGCATTAGTAGCAAGGCCAACACTTATTAACCTTGAGAAGATAGTGTTGGGTCTTCTCAGACCAGTACAGTTGAGATAATGTTGTCAGATTTGATGCACCATCAATAACTCTCTCTGAGATGTGAAGTCGAGATATCGGCTTTTATTAACTGGAAGAAAGAACAAGCAGTAGTTGACCACCATACTACATCCTGGAGAATGAGGGCTGGGCTCAGGCCTCAATCACCTTTATACTGGGGTCTGTGGGAGGAGCCACAGGAGCAGTCAGCAGAGGGGCGTGTCCAGACAGGTATATGTAGTTCACCACAAGATTGAAACTCGAGGACTTGCAACAACAATATATTTCCATTCTTGTGGAGTAACTCCTGTTCTGATGAAGGGTCAGTGACATGAAATATGAATTCTGTTTGTCTTTCTACAGATATGTTTGAGCTGTTGAGTATTTTCAGCACTATTTGATGCTGCCATTACTTAGAAACTTGATTGCTAATGTCTGAAATTTAAATTTAATTCTCTGCCCTAATTCCACAGTGACCTCTCTGACGTCAGCGTCTTTAATTTTTCCAAAGAAGCTGAATACAAATTGATGAGAAAAAAAGCTGCCTTTTGACTATGCCTTGTGGGTCCATCACTAGAAAATTGGGGAAAGGAAGCAAGAGATGGGAGATGGGTTGGGAAAGTAAAAAAAAGTCAAAGATTGAAAGTGCAAGAAATAATATTGGGGGTCAGAGGTCAGTAGTTCGGTGATTATATCCTATGAGTCAGAAGATGTAAAGTTAGTTCATGTAATCAGGGCCTAGAAGTTCATTTATATATGAAAACCTGGATGTGGGTATTATGGGGGAGTAGAATGGGGAGTGGTAGGGTAGAGACTGAGTGGGCATTTGAAAGAAAAAGATAAGGAAGCAAATTGATCGATCGGATTTCCAGCTTCGGAAGAATCTCTTGTTTTGATGATGTGCTGCAGAAGCAAAACCTTCTTTCCAGAGTGATATGATTTGACTTAGAAACCAATCCAATTGGTTCCTTTTTGGGAAAGATGAATTTTTATGCCAATGCAAATCAGTTAGCAGTATTATTTCTCTTGAATTTTTCAGTTCTAATTGAAAATAAATGTTCCAAAATGTCATTTCTCAGTGTCTCTCCATTTTTCCCTCTGTGTCTCCCTCCCTTTCCCCTTCTCTCCCTCTCCCCCCTTTCCCTTTTCTCAGTCCCAACATATTGATGCAGCTATAAAGAAGGCAAGACAGTGGATGTATTTCATTAGGAGTCTGAAGAGATTTGGTCCTAAAACACGCAGATCTTCTATAGATGTACTGTGGAGAGCATTCTGACAGGCTGCAACACTGTCTGGTATGGGGGGGGGGGGTAGTGGGCGCTACTGCACAGGATCAAAAGGAGCTACAGAAGGTTGTAAAAGTAGTCAACTCCATCTTGGGTACTAGCCCCCGTAGTATCCAATACATCTTCAAGGAAGACATGCCTCAGAAAGGCAACATCTATTACTACGACACCTATCACACAGGACACGCTTTCTTCTCATTGTTGCCACCAGGATGGAAGTACAGAAGCCTGAAGTCACACACTCCAGCAATTCAGAAACAGCTTCTTCCACTCTGCCATCTGATTCCTAAATGGATATTGAACCCAGGAACACTACCTCACTTTTTAAATATTATTTGTGTTTTGCACCACTTTTGATCTATGTAAAAAAAACATATATATATATATATATATATACATACACACACACACACACACGCATACTATCACTGATATTTTAAATATATTTTTTCTCTATTATCATGTATTGCATTGAACTGCTGCTACTAAGTTAACAAATTTCACGACACATGCAGTGATAATAAACCTGATTCTGATTCATATAATTCTTATGCACAAAAGGAGCTATTTTATTCTTTGAGCCAGTGCCAATCACTGTAGAACAATTTTCCCCATCCCTTTGTTGTACTACATTATTCTCTTTAAAGGGTCTCTCTAATTCATTTTTGAAGGAACTGATACAGTCTGTTTCTACATTTTTAAGTAGACAATTCCAGATAATAAATTCCCTTTAAGTAAATAAGTTTGTCCTTCGAGTTATTTTTCTGCTGTGCATTTCCAGGTTTCCGTTTTTTTCTAATTTAGATTCCAGCATCTTCTATTTGTTTCCTCTTTACTTAAGAGTTAAAATTTTTAAGAAGGAAATTTGTGATAAGATCGACTCACTAAACCTTCATATTTGAAAATGAGTATCAACCCATCTAACATTGCCAGTGTCCGCCATGAGGAAAACATTGGGTAGAAATGTACCTTTTGTACACATTGAAGTCAAAGCAATAAAGCATGTGAACTGAAATCAACCTTAGCATTCAGATTCATTGAAGTCAATGGAAGTTGTGCCAACGTGTTTGATGTTCTATGTTCAAAGGATGAATTTCAGCTTAACGTTCAGGAAATCGCAAGGTCCCTCAGAAAAGCTCACATTAAGCTTCACTGGAACACTATAAAAGGCAAGCAGCAGATATTGTGAAGAGCTGGTCAGAAAACAGAATCCTTTGCTGGACTAGTAGGCAGAACAAAGCATTGTCTAATATAGCACCAGTCTATCCTATATATAGGAGAACATATTCTAATCTGGCCTAAAATAATATTTGATTTAATGAAACAGAATCTCCAAGAGAAATATGTACATATTTTATGTAAATAAATATATTATACTAATATTTCTTTCAGGAAACACAAAAAATGTCATGATTACTGATTAAAAATCTTCTTATGCAACCTGCAGGAATGTAAGTCATAGATTCATGAAGTAATACAGCATGGCCCAACCATCAATGCCAACCAAGATACCTATCTACATGAAAGCCATACACAAATTTTTGGTTCATTTTAACCATAAAGATTACCTGTCCACTTAGCTGTCCAAATATTTTTTTCAACATTGTGATTTTACTTGGTTTTACCACCTCCTTTGGCAGCTTATTCCATTATACCTATCATCCTCTGTGTGAAAAATAGATTTTCTTTAAATCTTTCCCCTCTCATCTTAAAACTCTGGCCACTAGTTTTAAGCTCCCCTACCCTAGGAAAATTAGAATGGCTATGGATTCTAACTATCCACCTTATAATTTTATAAATCTCTGTATGGTTGCCCCTGAGCCTCCTTTCACCTCAGGGAAAGCAGAGCTAACTATGTAACCTCTCCTAACTTCAGCCTTCCAGACCAGGCAGTATTCCTGTGAATCTGCTCTGCAACCTCTCCAATTTAATCGTATCCTTTCTTTGAGTTTGATGGCAACCAGAACTGCACATAAAACTCAAAGTGCAGCCTGCACCTTCTTCATCACTCTGTCTACCTGTGTTGCCACTTTCAAACACTATGCACTTGTACCTCTCCAGCACCTGTCATTGTTGATCAACCGAGCTCTGAAAACTCACACTCGTTCTTCAATCAATCTTTATTTACTTGTGCCCATGGAGGAACAGCCTGGCCCCCGTCACCACACTGCTCTGAAGTCTGAATAGAGAAATGCCATGTTTTTACAGACGTGACTAGCGGTTACTTACATGGACCAATGGTAACCTTGTGTATATTCAAATTCCTTACTTGCAAGATCATTTCCATTCACAAAACAGGTGTAAAAAGTCAATAGAAACTACAAACTAACAACTGATGATACTTTGAAGATAGTAAAATAATTGTCCCTTCCAATTGTGTGCCCCTTGCATCCTCTGATAACATTTTTTTCTGGTCTCAGTCAGACGAACAGCTCTGGGTTGTTGCTGTAAAGAAGGAAGTCTGCATTGTCTATGCCTAGGCATTAATCAACCCTTGCCTTGCCACAATTGCCACAGTCCGTTTGTCCTACAACACTCTCCAGGGCCCTACCACAGATCAAGCAGTTCATGTCCTGGTCTGGTTTAACTTTGTAAAATTTATCACTTTGCACTCGTCCAATTCAGATTGGAGGGTTGTGACTAGTGGTGTCCCACAAGGATCTGTTCTGGGACCTCTACTTTTCGTGATTTTTATTAACGACCTGGAAGTGGGGGTAGAAGGGTGGGTTGGCAAGTTTGCAGATGACACGAAGGTTGGTGGTATTGCAGATAGTGTAGAGGATTGTCAACGATTGCAGAGAGACATTGATAGGATGCAGAAGTGGGCTGAGCAGTGGCAGATGGAGTTCAACCCAGAGAAGTGTAAGGTGGTACACTTTGGAAGGATAAACTCCAAGGCAGAGTACAAAGTAAATGGCAGGATACTTGGTAGTGTGGAGGAGCAGAGGGATCTGGAGGTACATATCCATAGATCCCTGAAAGTTGCCTCACAGATAGATAGGGTAGTTAAGAAAGCATATGGGGTGTTAGCTTTCATAAGGCGAGGGATAGAGTTTAAGAGATGCGATGTAATGATGCAGCTCTATAAAACTCTAGTTAGGCCACACTTGGAGTACTGTGTCCAGTTCTGGTCACCTCACTATAGGAAGGATGTGGAAGCATTGGAAAGGGTACAGAGGAGATTTACCAGGATGCTGCCTGGTTTAGAGAGTACGGATTATGATCAGAGATTAAGGGAGCTAGGGCTTTACTCTTTGGAGAGAAGGAGGATGAGAGGAGACATGATAGAGGTGTACAAGATATTAAGAGGAATAGACAGAGTGGACAGCCAGCGCCTCTTCCCTAGGGCACCACTGCTCAGTGCAAGAGGACATGGCTTTAAGTTAAGGGGAGGGAAGTTCAAGGGGGATATTAGAGGAAGGTTTTTCATTCAGAGAGTAGTTGGTGCATGGAATGCACTGCCTGAGTCAGTGGTGGAGGCAGATACGCTAGTGAATTTTAAGAGACCACTAGACAGGTATATGGAGGAATTTAAGGTGGGGGGTTATATGTGAGGCAGGGTTTGAGGGTCGGCACAACATTGTGGGCTGAAGGGCCTGTAATGTGTTGTACTATTCTATGTTCAATCCCTGAGCATATTACTGGTTACAGGTCTCCAACCAGAACAACAATCCTTCACTATTACTGCTTCCTATGGCTCTGTTTCCTGCCATCATGTCAATTTTGTATCCAATTTGCTACCTCGCCCTGAATTCCATGTGTTCCAACTTTTAGGACCAGCCTCCAACACGGGAGCTTGCTAATGTCTATGCAGACAACACTCACTGCCCTGCACTCGTCCATCTCAAAGATCTCAATCATTTTTATGATGTTATTTTATGATTAATTACAGCATATAGTTATTCTATAATGAAAATACTGAGTAACCCAGTATTATCATGTGCCTTCTGCAGAATGAATCTAAATTCAACTTGCAGATTAATTAATTCATTCTCAACTTTCTCATTCAAACTTATCTTGTCAAAAAGTTATTTCTATCCTGCTTCTGTAGCTTTACTTTATGCATATACTATATCTACCTCATCATAATCAACATAAAGCTGGTGGATTGAGTGTGTGGCTACACTACCCAGGCAATCTCAGTTTTTAAACTGAGCATCTTTGCTGCACATACACTGCTGAGTGCAATTTGCATCTGGGTTCACTGAGTGCTAATCAAGAGCCAGAAACAATAATAATATAACAATAATATACAAATAATTATGAAGTGCAGCTACAGGATATTAAGGCCAAAAGGAGTATCTGGGTTCTTATGCCTGACACAAGCCCCACTAATACATCAGAGTCATCTGTGGTTCAGTGAAAAAAGTTTAGTACTGAGACAGCTTGTGGTTCGAATCCCACTTGAGTGCAAACAATGGGTTAACATTCCGATGCTGTACCATAGGAATGCTGCATTGTTGCTGTGGCTGTTTCTTAGAACTCTACCCATTCAGATCTCATGACATTGCTTCAAAGGCAAGCTGTGGAGTTATCTAGTGTTCTACTACCTTCAATCTCTCAATTGACATCATTGACAAGGAGACTGTCTGGTCATTATGGCAAACCGTGGGAGCTTGCTATGAGAAAATTGGCTCTTGTGTATTGCACAATATAACTGTGACTATATTTCAGAGGTGTAATGTATTGTACATGAGAGCCAATTTTCTCATAGCAAACTCCCACGGTTTGTAATAATAACCAGACAGTCTTCTTTTTAATGTCAATTGAAAGATTGAAGTTGGGATAACTCCACTGGCCATATAAAAGTCAGTCCTTTTCTTCTTCTAACATGATCAACACTTCCTGTTTTCCTCTACTTTATATTCATTTAACTTTCACTTAGATATATCTGTTATTTCCCTCAACTCTTTGTGATGATAACAAATACATTTCTGAGTAGCAATTCAGAAACAGAAGTTGTTCCATATTGGGTGCTCTGAAAGAACAAATCAGAAAAGGAAAACATTTTAAAGCAAACAGCAGAACCCCTTCAGGATGTACTGTCCTGGAAGAGAAGTCATAGTGAATTAAAAACTGGTAAAATACAATATTAGGCCAGTATGGAAATATGAAATAAAATCACAAGATGGTGGAAACAATCAGCAGGTCAGGCAATAAAATTATTTTGTTTTTGGTTATCCTGAGCCCTCATATTTCGGATTCCTTGAATACTTAAGCTTTAGTAATCAAACATCTCTATGAAGTCGCTGTCTTTCCATGATAAATAGAATTGCTTTGACATACCATGAGAAGAAATCATGACTCGTCTCTACTTTTAGTATCTGACTATTACATGGGAAAATTGCTTTTATAATGAATTATGACAGTAACAGTGTCATTCATGAAGGATTAAGGTATAACTTTAGTGACTAAACATGGGTAAAGAGATCCATTAAATGTAACAGAGAAAAATAATGATTAATAAATACTGCTCTTCAAAAAATTCAAATGCAGTTAAATTAACAAATCTTGCTTGAGGTAAGAAAGTCTGGAATAAACAACTAGAACAATAGTTGTAGAGAAACTGATCAAACTGACTCAAAGAGGGAAGTTAGCAATGTGCCTTATCAAAAAGGAAAGGCATTGAGACATCAGGAAATGAAACACTTTTTCAGGAAACCCAAAATCTGACCTACTCTTGTGGCCATCAATATGCATGGCTGGCTTAGTTGAGCTTCTGGTGAATGGTGACCTAATGAAACTTCCAATAAATCTTCATAAGGGACTTGGCAATAACCTTCAGCAGTACTGGTTGATCACTTTCTTGTTGGAGATGACCACTGCTTTGCATTTTAATAGCATGAATCATCCTTGCTATCTATCAATTCATGTAGAAATAGACTACCTCCCTTGCTGAAGAACTGCAAAGCAATTTTACATTATGTGATCATCCCCACTTCTGAACCAATGGTGGAAGGAACCAATGATAATCATCCACACTTTTGAACCTATGATGGAAGGAAGGTTATTATTGAAACAGCAGTTTGAGCCTAGGATACTCTGCTGCAAAATTCCCACAATGATGTCCTGGAGGTTTGACCACTGCAACTACATATCTCCTTCCAATGTGTGATTTATGACCCTAGAAGTCAGAATGCTCTATTTTCCCTAATATGTTTGTGAATTTCACTTTCATGTAGACTCCTTCATATAATGCTTGTTCAAATACTGCCGATGTCAAGAGCTGACACTCTTACTTCCTCTCAAAATTTAAATCTTTGGTTCATCTTTGAACAGGGGGTCCAAAAATGTCTAGAGTTTGCCTGTCCTTGCAAGATCTAAACTAGGCATGGATAATGATCAGTGGCAAGTAACATCAATACTCCACTTTGCACAAGTCTTCATCAGAGCTAAGTGGCAGTAACTAGGTGAATGAACTTTGCTTATTTTCTTGACCCATTCCCATATATATTTTTTTAAACTATCTCTTGTTAGCTTTGAATATATTCATCAGTTCAGCTTTCAAAGCATACTAGGAGGGAGATTTTCAAAAAAAATCTAAGAAATTTCTGATCAGTTCAGTCTTCCTTCCTAAAATGATGTCCAGTTTGTAGTATACATAAGTTCTGGTCATTGAAACCAGTAACAATCCTAAACCACCAATAATATATCTGTTGTGAAACCAATGAATTAAATCAAACATTATAATATACTGAGAATATGAAATTAGAATTAATTATACACATACAGCATCTTTCTTGATTTCCTTACAACACAGAAAGACATTTCCGTCAATTACATCAGTGCCAGTACACACAGCAATCCTATTTTCCACTAATTATCTATGTAACCTGTAATCTTCACATTCAATGAACTCATACCTAATGTTATTTCTCACCTATATGTTAAGCATATTTTACAGTAGGCTTCATGATGTGGATGTAAACTGGAACATCAGAGGAACAACCCACACAATCACAGGGAGAAAATGCATAGAATCACAGAGTCATAGAATACTACAGCACAGAAACAGGCCCTTTGGCCCATCTAGTCCAAGCAGAGCCATGAATCAGCCTAGTCCTACCAACCTGCACCCAGATCATAGCCCTTCATACCTCTTCGATCCATTTACCTATGCAAACTTATCTTAAATGCTGAAATCCACCACTTGCACAGGTAGCTCATTCCACACTCACAACACCTTCTGACTGAAAAAAATATCAGAATCAGAACAGAATCAGAATCAGGTATAACACCACCAGTATATATTGTAAAATTTGTTCCTCTTCGTGTTCCCCTTAAACATTTTACCTTACATCTTTAACCTATAACCTCTAGTTCTAGTCTCAGCGAACCTCAGTGGAAAAAGCCTGCTTGCATTTACCCTATCTATACCCCTCATAATTTTGTATACCACCATCAAATCTCCCCTCAAAGTTTCTCTGCATTCTGTCAATCTTATTTACATCTTTCTTGCAGATAGGTGACCTAAACGAGACACAAAACTCCAAACTAGGCATCACCAATGTATTATACAATTTCAACATAACACCCCAACTTTTGCATTCAATACATTGATATATGAAGGTCAATGTGTTAAAAGCTTCCTTTTTGACCCTATCAAACTCTGAGGCCACTTTCAAGGAATTATGGATCTATATTCCCAGATCCCTCTGTTCTACCGCACTCCTATTGCTTACCACGTAAGACCTACCCAGTTGGTCCACTCAAAGTGCAACACCCCACACTTGTCTGCATTAAATTCCATCTGCCATTTTTAAGCCCATTTCACCAGTTGGATCCTGCTGCAAGTTTTGATATACTTCTTTGCTGTTCACCACAGCCCCAATCTTGGTGCCATCCACAAATTTGCTGATCCAGTTTACGTTATCATTCCAGATCAGTGATCTAGATGATAAACAGGCCTCCAGTCAGAGAACCATCTGCAACCACTCTTTGGCTTTTTCTATGAAGTCAGTGTCTAATCCAATTTACTTCCTGGTCTTGAATGCCAAGTGACAGAACCTTCTGGGTCAAGCTAAAGTCCAAGTAGACAATATCCACTACCCTGCCTTCATTAACTTTCCTGGTAACATCCTAGAACAACTCTAAGATTGGTTAGCACAACTATTTCACCTCTATGCACAGATTACCACTCTGATTACCAATTTTATCTCTTACTATCATTTTGCTCTTAATATATCCTTAGTCCTTCACCTTGTCTGCTAGAGTAACCTCATATCTTCTTTTAGCTCTCCTTAGGTGTTCCCTTGTGTTTCTTCTACTCCCCAAGTACCTTATTTGTTTCTGCCGGCCTATACCTGCTATGCATCTCCTTCTTTTCTTAACCAAGACCTCAATATCTCTCAAAAACCAAGGATCACTAAACCTGTTATCCTTGCCTTCTATTCTCACAGGAACAAACAAACTCTGCTCTCTCAAAATTTCACTTTCGATTGCCTCCCACTTACCAAGTACACCTTTGTCAGAAAACAACCTACCCCACTTGACACCTGCCAGATCCTTTCTGATACCATCGGAATTAGCCCTCTCCAATTTAGAATCTCAGAACTATCCTTTTCCACAGTGACCCTGAAACTAAAGGCACTATGATTACTAGATGTAAAATATTCTCTGATACAAACTTTTGTCACCTGCTCTGTCTCACTCCTAATAGGAGATCTAGTATTGCACTCTCTCCAAATCAGACTCCTATGAGAAAATCTGTAGATGCTGGAGGCCCAAAGCAATACACACAAAATGCTGGAGGAACTCAGCACATGGAAACATCCATGGGGAAGAGTAAACAGTCAACGTTTCAGGCTGAGGCTTTTCATTAGAAGTGGAAAAGGAGGGGAAAAGTCAGAGTAAGAATGTGAGAGGAGAGGGGAGGAAGAAGTACTAGGTGGCAGGTGATAAGTGAAACCAGGAGAGGGGAAAGGGTGAAGTGAAGAGCTAGGAAGTTGATTACTGAACGAGGTAAGGGGCTGGAAAAGGGGGAGTCTATAATGGAGAAGATAGAAGACAATGGAATGGGAAGGGGAAGATCACCAGAGGGCGGTAATGGACAGGTAAGGAAACTAGGTGTTCAAGCCATCAGGTTGGTGGCTACTCAGACAGAATATATAGTGTTGCTTCTCTAACCTGGCTGTGGCCTCATCCTGGCAGTAAAGGAGGCTATGGACTAAGATGTTGGTATGGGAAGTAGAATTGAAATGACTGACCACCAGGAGATCCCGCTTTTTGTGGTAGACAGAGTTAAGGTGCTTGACAAAGCAATCTCCTAATCTACATTGGGTCTCAATGATATACAGGAGGCCACACCCAAAGCACCAGATACAGTCGATGACCCCAACTGACTTGCAGGTGAAGCATTGCCTCACCTGGAAGGACTGTTTGGGGCACGTAAATAGTGTGGGAAGAGGTGATAGGAGCATTTGACATCTCCAATGGGATCCTAGCACAAAGCACATCTTTTCATTCCTCCCCTCTCCACTTTCTGTAGGGATTGTTCCCTATATGAATCCCCTGTCCATTCGACCCTCCTACTGATCTCCCTCCTGGTACTTATCCTTGCAAGTGGAACAAGAGCCATACTTGTCCTTCTCGCCTCATCTCCTTAATTGCCCATGATTTCCCCTGGTGCTCCTCCCCCTTCCCTTTCTTCCATGGTCTTCTCTCCTCTTCTATCAGATTCCTCTTCTCCAACCCTTTATCTCTTTCACCAACCTATTTCCCAGCTCCTTACTTCATCCCCTCCCTCTCTCCTGGTTTCACTCATTACCAGCCACCTTCTACTTCTTCCTCTCCCCTCCCACCATCTTCTTACTCTGACTTCTCCCCTTCTTTTCAAGTCCCGATGAAGGGAGCCATCCCAAAAAGTCGATTGGCTTTTCCTTGGATGCTGCCTGGCCTGCTGAGTTCCTCCAGCATTCTGTACATATTGCTTGGGACATCTATGTACTGATTATTGAACTATTACCAAACACGTTTAATAAACACTTTTGCATTCAGCCATTTACAGTCAATATGAGGAAAGCTAAAATCACCTGAGTCTGCTCCACCATTTCATCATGGCTGATCCATTCTTCCACTCAACTGCATTCTGCTGCCTTCTACCCATAACCTTTCATGGCCTGACTAATCAAGAACCTATCAAACTCTGCCTTAAATACACCCAATGATCTGGCCTCCACAGCCGCCTGCGGCAAAGAATTCCAAAGATTCACCAGCCTCTGGCTAAAGAAATTCCTCCTCAAATTCAATGTGTCCACTGTGCTCTTAAATAGAACAAAGCAGAAATTTACTATATTTTGCTTCTTTTGTTTCCAAGTGTCCCCCTCTTTATGGATGTTCAATTAATATAAACTTGGTGTTAAGGAATTTACAGATCATAACCCAAAAATTTGAGATACACAATAAAATTTACACTAGGAATTTATGTGGAAAAAGTAGATAAATATCCACAAAATTTAAAATTTTCAAGTCATGTTTTGATGGATGCTCAGAAGACATGGTTTGAGTTATAGAAAATCACAACATGAACTGTTTACAAGGAACATAAAACTCTATATAGTCTGTATTGTCTCTGTTCAATAAGCCAAGTACCTATCGTATCCTTTCCATCTCTTTTTAATTCCCATAGCCCTCTTCGCCAAGCAAGATTTATTTGCAACTAATGTCAATTTCTATTCTACAATTGCTGCTTCGACTTTGCATTCATTGCATAATATATTTTCTAACCATAACTCTAAACTTAATACGACCTATTAACACAGGCTAATAATTCTTGCTAACTACTGCAACAATTACAATCTTATATTGTTTTCAATATATTACCTTGTACCATAAACATCACTCTATTGCTTCCTATTTTGATTCCTTCTTAAAGCTCACCATCTTCATGCCTCTATATTTAATCTATTTTGCATCACGATTAAACAGCAGACACTGAACTTTTCTCTGTTCCCTGCCATCCCAATTGTAGGTCTGGGTCATCATCTCTGGTTTACTTCTCTGTATTATATCCACTGCTGAGAACTTGCTAATTTTCATAGATGAGCCATAGAGATCAACTGGTCCAGATGCATCATAGCTCAGTATGGCAAGTGCTCTGCCCCAGGTTGAAAAAAATTATAGCAGGCTATGAATGCAGTGTAGTCCTTCCTGCAAACAAACCTCCCCTCCATGAATTTGGTCTCTACTTCCTGCTGAATCAGGGAAGTAGTTAACATAATACAGGAAACCAGACTGCTGTGCCACCCTCCTCCACTGTCCTTCTCTCCTCTCTCCCTTGTATTGAGCAGAAGATGCAAACGCCTGAGAGCATGAACCACCAGACGCAAAGACAGCTGCTATCCCACTGCTCGCACACTATTGAATGGACTTCCCACTGGCTAAAAAATGAACACTCGATTTCCCAATCAACCTCACTGCAGCCACTGCATTTGATTAGTGGCACTGTACTTTTTCTGTAACTACAACATCTTATTGTATTCAATCAGGTGACAACTTGACTATAAGGCATAGGAGCAGAATTAGACCACTCTGCTCATTGATTCTGCTCCATCACTCAATCATGGCTGATTATTCTGCCTCACATGCATTTTCCTACCTTATCCCCATAACCTCTAACACCCTTACTAATCAAGAACGAATCAGTCTCTGTTTGGTCTTCACAACTGACTGTGACAATGAATTCCACAGACTGACCATGCTCTAGCTAAAGAAATTCCTTCTCATCTCTGTTCTAAGGGGATCTCTATTTATTCTAAGGCTGTTCCCACTGGTCCTAGACTTCCCTATCACAGGAAATATCATCTCTACATCCACTATATCTAGACCTTTCAATATTTGTTAAGTTTCAATGAGATCCCTCTGCCCACACCAACCTCCCCATTTCTTCAAAACTCCAGCAAATATAGGTCCAGAGCCAGCAAACACTCCTCATATATTAACCCTTTCATTCCAATTATCATTCTTGTAAACCTTCTTAGGAGTCTCACCAATGGAAGTACAACATTTCTTAGACAATGGAGCCCAAAGCTACTCATAATACTCCATATGTGGTCTTATTAATGCCTTATAAAGCCTCAGCATTACATCCTTGCTTGTATATTTTAGTCCCCTTGAAATGAATATAAACATTGCATTTGCCTTCCTTACCAAAGTCCGATTTCTGAATTATCTCCCTGTTTGGTTCCTCCAGTACATTTGTGTGTGCTTTGTCTTTTACCTAAGTGCATGACCATATACTTTCTTACATTGTATTCCATTTGCTACTCCTTTACCTTATATCCTAATCGAAGTCCTTTTGCAGACTCCCTAATTCCTCTTCACTACCTGCGTCCACCAATCCCACCATCCTTATCATTAACCTACAGTGTGAAGAGTAGCACTGACCATTGTGGAACACTGCTAGGCACTGGCTGCCCCTTTATTTCCACTCCTTGCTTTCTGGCAGTCATCCAATCTTCTGTCCATGCTAGTGACTGTCCTCTGCATCAGCTCCAGTGCTACCACCCTCTTCCTACAGTATGGTGCTCAGCATACTGTAGGAAGGAAGTTTCCATGGAGATTATGCTCTAACTCTATAAGACTTCTTATAAAGAAGTTGGATAAAGTTAGACCATAACCTCCCTTTTTAGTATGAATTGCACTGATTAATAAAGTTTTGTATTGGGAAAGGGATACCTTCCGAATCATGTTATCTGTGGAATGTGTTGCCATGGGTATGTGTTACCATGTTCAGGTGTATTTAAGGTAGAGGTTGAAACACTCTAGATTAGTCAGGGCACGAAGGGATATGGGGAGATAAGGTCTGAGAGGGAAATGGGTTAGCCATGATGAAATCGTGGAGCAGACCCGATGGGGCAAGTGGCCTAATTTGCTTCTATATCTTATGGTCTTACCTACCTGCACTGCCTTCAGATTTGTTTAGACTTGTACTCTAAAGGCCCTTTGGTCACCAATGCTTCTTAAGATGCTGCCATTCATGGTGGATGTCCTAGCCTCATTAATACATCCAAAAAGCAGCACATCACATTTATACAAATTGAAGTTGATCCACCATTTACCCACCTATTTAATAAAAACAATACCATTCCATAGCACAAGGCTGCTCTTCACACTATCCACGATTCTGCCAATCTTCGTTACGTCTGCAAACTTACTGATCTTGAATTTTACCTTCACATCCACATCATTCATGTACATTATGAACAGCAAAAGTCTTAGCAATGAAACCTGAGAAGCAAGCATCCAATCACTAAAGCAACTTTTATACCATCATCCTTCACCCTTCTACCATCACCTCCTTAACAAGATTGCTGCCAGGAAAAACAGTTCTGGAATTTAATTTGAAATCATATTCCAACACTCTTGAGTAGCAAATTTACATCCTTTTCCAGAAATATCTGAGGAAAAAGCAAAAAATAGGAACAGGAGCAGTCCATTGAGCCAAGGGAGATGGACAGAATAGGGATAAAATCAGCTCTGATCTAACTGAATGGTTGAGTTAACATTCAAAGGTCAGTCAACCTCTCCTGGTTTGGATGAGTAAACTCAAGACATCTATCTGAAGTTGGAATAAGTGGATCAGACATTATTCACTCCTTGTACTCATGGTAAATTCAGCTTCTCAGTGAGCTAGTGATTTTCTCTTTGGAGGAAAAGAGTATGAGAGATGCCTTGTTCGAGGTGTACAAGATGGTAGATTGAGTCGATAGCCAGAGACTTTTTCCTTGTGTGGAAATGACTAATAAAGGAGGCATAACTTTGTGGGGATTGATGGAAAGTAAGGGGGGATGTCAGAGGTAAGTTCTTTACAACAAGAGTGCTGGGTGTGTAGAATACCTTTGTACAGGCAGACATATTAGGGGCATTTCAGAAACTCTTGGATAGGATAGGATTAAAAACTGGAGTGCCATGTAGGAGGAAAAGGTTAAATTGATCACAGAGTAGGTTAAAATGTTAGCAGAACCTCATGGGCAGAAGGGCCTGTACTGTACTGTACTGATCTGTGTTTTATATTCTTTAAGATTGCCCAATATGACAATCCTCCATCTCAGTATTTTAATCTCTTCTCTCTCCAAACCACTTGATGCTTCCTTGTTGAGGATCTTCCTTGCGAGGAATTAGTTGATCTCCATCAACCCATTAAATCCCTGATCAGCTTTTATTTGTGGGCATCAGTTTTAGTCTCTTACATAAGCAGAAAAAAACTCTACAGCCTACCCATAGACACATTTACTATTAATTATCTCTATCAGGTTACTCCTCAGCAACTGAACAGCACAGGCTATGGTAACCATTAGCATGGCTAACATTAGGTGCGATTCGGAAGGACAAGACAGAAAAATAGGAATCGCTAATGTGAGCAACACATAGGTGCCGGCAAGTTCAACCATCAAAGGAATTCAATAATATTTAAAGATTAAAATTAATGATAAATGACTCTTTTAAATTAAGGTAGGCTTTGCTCATTCATGAATACAACCAATGGAAATCCAACCTCGTAGTCAACTGTCCCTGTACAAATATTGTGCTCGTTCAAGCATCTCAGCTTCTTTTGACAACACACACAGAATGCTGGCAGAATCTGCTGTGTTCCACCAGCATTTTGTGTGTGTTGTTATTTGAATTTCCAGCATCTGGAGGTTTCCTCGTGTCAGCTTCCTTTGTTTCCTTTTGTTCCTGCTTGCCATATGTAACCAATAACAACTTTTCAATTTCATATTAATAAATATGAATTTAAAATAAAAAAAATCAAATTAAAAGAAAGCAAATTTAATTCACAGCAGAGCTACAGAGGAAGACCTCTCACAACGGCGAAGAAAAGAAAGCTGAGATGGTATGGCCACGTAACAAGATCCAGTGCCCGTACAAAGACTGTTCTACAAGGAACTGTGGAGGGAAAGAAGGAGAGGCAGACAGAGGAAAAGATGGACAGACAACATTAAAGAATGGACAGGAAAAACATTTGCGGTGACCCAGGCCCTGGCACACAACCGTGACACATGGAACAGACTGGTGCAAAGCTTGTCATGACAGCACCCTGACAACTCCACCAGGAGTTAAGGGCGCAAGAAGAAGAAATTTAAACCAACCTGGATTAACAAACTTGACAGTATATGATGCACCATCAATAACTCACACTGAGACGTAAGGCGAGATATCGGCTTTTATTGACTGGAAGAAGGAACCAGGAGTGAGTGTCTATCATACAAGGTCTTGGAGACTGAGGCCGAGCGTCAGGCCGCAGATCTCCTTTATACAGGGGCCTGTGGGAGGAGCCACAGGAGCAGTCAGCAGGGGCGTGTCCCGACAGGCACATAGTTCACCACAGTATATGTGAGGAGTACACTGAGACAAAAGCAAATTGAAAGATATTCACATAATTTATTGGCAGAGTCCATTTTTGTATTACAAAGTATGTTGGGAATCCAATTAAGTTTGTGCTTCTCTGCTTCAACTTTCATTTTAAAATGTCCTTACTGGGTAGGATGAGAATTTAACCTACTGGCGAATCCATGGCTGCTACAATTGGACAGCACCCTGATTAGTTAATTAGTATTCTATGTACTTTCGGGAGCTTTGGCAAACACAACACTGCAGTAAGTGTTCATTGTAGAGACCTCAGTATCTTAAACTGGCAAGTGATTAACACTGGAGCAGAGCTTTTACAATTTAGTTTTTTAAAATCTTAAATAAGTAGGAGGAACTGACTGAGAATTATCTGCTAGGAGATGAACTTGTTTGCATTTTGCTGTGAAATTCTAACCTGGGGCCAAACAAACAACAAGCACAAGGTTAACAACCTTGGAATTTTTCTGCCTTGATCCATCCTTCTTGTGAATATTTGTTCTCCACCACCCACCTAAATTCCTTTCCAGTCCTGATGAAGGATCTTGAAACAAATGTAAACTGTTATTCCTCTTCATAGATGCTGCCTGACCTACTGAGTTCCTCCAGCATTTTGTATGTGTTAGTCTGGATGTCCAGCATCTGCAGAATCTCTTGTATTTACGTAACTACAGTGATGTTTCTCTCATTGCACCATCTACGGATTTCTTGCTTAACCTGAATGTTTTTTATGAACCAGTGATTTCAACATCCATCTCAATTCACTCTTCAGACTTCCTTGTGCACTTATTGTCCTGATATCCTCTCCAAGTCACTTCCGTCATACAAATTTATAAAATAAGCTCAGCTTTTTTGACACAGGTACATTGAAAAATTGACATATACACCAAAATCCATCATTTATGTCAACAAACAAAGCAGTCCAGGCATGTGCTGGATCAGCCTGCAAGTTTTCCCATGCTTCTGGCAGTAACATAAAATGTCTATAACTTATTAACCCTAGCCTGTCCATCTTTCTGGAATGTGGGAGGCAACTAGAGCACCTGGAAGAAAACCATGCAGTCACAGGGGGAACATTCAAACCCCTTACAGATAGCGGAGGTAATTGAACCCTGGTTGATTTTACAGCTGGCGTTGTAAAGTGCTGCACTAACTGCCAAGCTATTGTACAAACCTTATGCTACTGCGCTGGCCTACGCAAACTGATCATCCACTCAACCCTTCAACTCTTGCCAGCTCACATGGCTTCACCACTTCCATCATCCGAGTTACTGAAAAGGCCATTTCCAATCAGTTTCTTGTATCTTTCTGCACTCAAACTTTCCCTTCACCTGCTAGTCATATTTCTTAGGGTGACCACCTCTCAAAAGAAAACAGTTTTGAATTTTGCATGCATCTGCACTTTGAAAATATTAACAGTCTAACCTTTGGCCCTTCATTGGCCTGAGGTTTCCTGCTTAATTAAACTTGGCAATGCCTAACCACTGGCTGAGCAATTCATTACCACATCTAGTTGAATCAATTACAATGCTACTTAAAAATACTCTCTGTGCTATTCGATATGGAGTCCATGATTAGAAAAAAGGTGACAGTGATAAAATGGCAGTATATTTGCAAGTCAGAGTAATTGGATGGGAAAATTGCAAAGTGTCTCATGAACTTTTGCTCTGTCCTTGTTGGTCAGAGATTCGAGAAACATTGTTAGCGCAGCATAAGTGAATAAGTCCAGTGAATCTTGTTTGTGGTACACTCTGCAGTCACTGCATGCCAGTGATGGAGTGAATGAAAGTTTATGATGATGTATTATCGGAATGCATTTTCCTGAATGGTCTTGACCTCCAGTTTCTCTGCAAAGCTTAGAAGTGTTGTGATTTCCCAAACTCAATCTTATTTTACACAGAACACCTTGTTTAAATCCCTTCAATCAGATTCTTGCCCTAATCATGATAATTTATTCTTCATCACCTCCTTTCAAATGATTCCATTGTCCTCTTCCAACTCCTCTCTTCCATTACTTATTTGTGTGGAATTGCATTTGTCTGCTTGTACTTAACCGAGCACATCCCCGAATCAACAGTACCTTCATCCATTCAATATTGTTAAGTCCCCTGGAGAATCAATCCATAGTTTCTTCCAAACTATCACAAACTCTCACCCATTCTATACACCTCCAAGGCAACTATTTGAAACCAAATCATAAACACAAGGATTCTGCAGATGCTGGAAATCCAGAAAGACAAACAAAATGCTGGAGGAACTCTGAGGATCAGGCAGCATCTATGGAGAGGAATAAAGAGCCGATATTTCAGCTGGAGACCCTCCATCAGGACTGGAAAGAAAGGGGGAAGAAGCCAGAATTAAACTGAATCAGGCACTTCACATCCCTATTTTTGACTCTAAGTTGGGATTTACTTCATATATCCATATATTCATTAATGCTTTTTGCCTTTATATCCATAATATGACTGGACCCACTACTGCCTCAAGAGCTCTGCTGTTAAAACTCTCAGACATTGTCATTGTCCATCACTAGAGTTGACAATTCTAATGCAGACTGACTTTCTTCTGTCTAGACCATTAATTCTAGCAAGTACTTTAAAAGCTTCGATCAATACTCACAAAGTCCATCATTTCATTTATTTGACACATAAACTTGTCTTGCTGAAAAAGGTATTGTTATTAAAACATTTGATGAACTGAAATGAAGACAGTTTGATTATCATAGATTAAGTGGGCTTTCTGTTCAAATGACCAACTTGAAATAACTTGTTGAATGTTACATGACAATATCAATATTTAATCCTTGAGAGTTTAATATGCACTTGGAAAATTTTTTTGAAATATAAGTACCCATTAGTGTAGATAAGGAGTTTCACCTTTGTCATGCTGTGATAAAAAAATACCATTCTACAATCCCAGCAATCGTGAAATAAATGACATTGTACATGCTTACTTAAATCAAAGCGGGATGGATTTAAAGTATTTTGAGGCACTTTTGTACAAAGATATGAGAAAGCAGCATTAATCATAGACTGGCATAATCATAGCTTTTGATAAACTTTTTCTTCCACACATCTCTGAAAATACATACACGGCATTCTGAATAATTTACGATATAGTGCTGCACACAAATTTGCACCAGAAGCAATTACTGGATTTTATCTTTCCTGAAAAATTACTGCAAATCATACATCCTTAATTTATTTTTATTAACTTTTTTTGATGTGCTTGATGTTTAAATTTTTTTCAGCACTGAATCACTGTAATCTGGAATGCCCTGCCTGAAAGAGAAGTGAATGCAATTTCAATAATATTAATTCAAAGGAAATTGTGCAAATACCTGTAAAGGAAAGTAGTTTCAGGTTGTGAGGAATGATCAAGGGAGTAATTTAAATGGACACCACCCTTAAGGAACTGGTGCAGAGTTAAAAAAAGTCCCTCCTTTTTTTTATGTTTCCATGAGTTTGTTTAACTGGGTGTGGTGGTGGGGATAATCTCCTAGTACTTATTAAATGTTCCTAATGGTGTGCGTCTCAAAGACCTCTGACAGCCAAGTCCAGCTCCTGGCCTTCACATGTGGCTTAGCCTCTAAGTGCAGCAGAACTATTTCTACCGACAGGAAAAGGGGCAAAGGTGGATTACTGGTGCCTTAAAACCTGCCACCTTGGGCAAATGGGGCTGATCAGACATCGTTGGTAGCTCAATGAGGAGAAGGGAAACTCAGGTCTCAAAACTCCGCAGCTTTGCATCTATACCCACTCATGGGGAAGGCTTTAGGAAAAATCCAAAGCTAGAGTCCTGAAGGCAGTCCTAAGTTGACTTGTGACTGCTGTGATGCTGCTGGTACCAAACAGTATCAGTCTCTACTGTTCCTTTAGATTCATTATCTGTGAGCAGGTGGGGGGGGGGGGGAGAGCCTGCTACATGGCAACAGCTTGCTGTCCATGACATACTGCACTGACTTGTGTATCACGTAGACAGCTGAGATGCAACATCCATGGTTGACCTCAACCAATGGAGGACCTCAAAGATAGTTAATGAATGGATCAGTTTTCAGTTCAAGTAGCTAGTTTCATAATCAAGTGCTCCCAGATAAAGAAAATTTTTGTTTAAAAAATCATCTCTATTTATTTTCAGTTCTTAAACTTTGTGTTGCATGATAAAATTTCTAGGCCCATGTTCCTTTATCCTAGAGTACTGATAAAGACCTCTTTCTGGGACAATCCCGTCTAGAGACCTACTGCTACAATAAATGCACTCAGGATTTGTTTGGGAGATAAGTTTTGATGCAGAACTTGTGATGAGCAGAGAGGTAGTTGTTGATGAAAGATCCCCCCCCCCACCCCACGATAAAATCATTGAATGGAAGGAACCATAACAATCCTATCCACAAAAATTGACTACTCTGTACTGTTTCTTTAAATAGTAGATTTACCAGAGGGATAACAGATTAACCATGATGGAATGGCGGAGCAGACTTGATGGGCCAAATGGCTTAATTGTGCCCTACAGTATGTCTTATGGTGTCCTACTTTCTCCTTTGAAAATGCATTGATTTTGTAGTTGACCATGAGCTAGACCCCCAGGGTCATCAAATGACTCAAATTATTGAACAATAATGGACACATATATATGAAGAAAATACCCCCCTTCTTTCTAGCTATATTAATGCAGAAATAAATAGTATGAATACTTAAATAACCACAGACTGTTTCTAAAGAATACTGAACAAAAATTCCATTCCAGAAACATCTGTCAATCATCCACTGTCATGTATCATGGCTTAGTACAGTAATTTGAATGCCTGGAACACAACAAAATTCAGAGAGGGGATTCTGCCCAATGCATCATGGGCACATCCCTTTCAATAAACTGTAGTATCTACAAGTGGTACCATGAGATACCTCACTGTCCCAAGGAGGAAACATTCATCATCAGACCCCTAGTATCCACGTCATGCCATCTTCTTGAAGCAGCCATTGTGCAGGAAGTACATAAGTCTGAAGTCCCAGAACACAAGGTTCATGAGCAGCTACTTCCTTTCAACCATTCAGTTCTTGAACCAACTGGTAAAACTATAATCACTGCAGATTAGCAGCATTTTGATCCCTGCACTAAATAGGCCTATTTGTTTTGTTCCAATTGTGTTCTTTCTAGTAACAACCATGTATAGTTTATTTTTAATTCAGGTTTCTTGTGAATGCTGCTTAGATAATGCAATGTGTCTTCTATGCAAGTAAGATTTTCATTATAACTGTGCATACTTGAACATTTGACACCAAGCTCAGCTTCAACTTTCTCATCCAGCCAAGTAGTGAAAATAATGTTGATTGTAAACCTTACTTTCAACCTGCTCTCTGGGAACATTGACCCATCTTGAGGGAAGGCAATCATTCTCATAAATTTCCATATGAACTTTTCATTTTCAACAGTCTCTTAAAATTCAGCATTTGTTTCCTGTCTCTGTGCTCAGTCACCATGTCTACATTATAATTGAGAATATCTCAAACATCTTCTATACCTAGCGCCAACATTTACAAAAAATGGTAGCATCGTGGTTACTGCAACATTTTACAATACTAGCGACCTGGGTTCAATTCTTGCTGTTGCCTGTGACATGTTTTCCCCGTGACCGTGTAGGTTTCCTCCCACAGTCCAAAGTCATACCAGTTGGTAGGTTAATTGGTCATTATAAATTGTCACACGATTAGCTAGGGGGTTAAATCGGGGATTGCTGGGTGACACGGCTTGAAGGGGTGGAAGGATATATTCCGCGCTGCATCTCAATAAATAAAAAAAAAGAGACTCGCAGGTTGTCACAAAATGTGACACACCCAAAAAAGTTGGAAATGTAGTCATTGCTGTTGTAAGAGAAAAAGAAGAGACAATTGGCTGAGTGATGCAGCTCACAGAACTCATGGATCTCATGGATCTAGTGACCCAGGTTCAAACCTGACCTCCAGTGCAGTTTGCCTGAGCTTACATTTTCTCCCTATGACTGCAAAGGAATTTCCAAGTGACTCAGGTTCCATTCCGCATCCTGAGGATGTGAGGGTTTCAGGTTTACTAAGTGTAGAATCTTGGGGGAGGTTGATGGCAATGTAGGGAGAATAAAAAGGGATTTGTGTAGGATGAGGTTTTTAGTGGGCTGAAGGGCCTGTTGGCATGCTCTCTGACTCCTACCAAAGGCAATGTGATTATCCAACAGTATAACATTGATTAGAAATATTGACTAGGGCAATGGAGAAAACTGCCCTGGTTTTCTTCAAAATAGTGTCTATGGACCTCCACCTGAAATGGCAGTCAGAAGTCAACTCTAACAGTTTATCCTCCATCAGTCCAGGAGCAGCACTGCCATATTAAATTAAAACTCAAGCTTCTGCAGTAGGATTTGAACTCATAACAATTAGAAACCAAGTAGATGATTTGACCTTCAAAGATTGACCATTCAATAAAATCTAATCTTTAAATTCAGCATCTTTTTCCTGCACTAAACCTATATCCCCTAACTCGGTTAATGTCTAAAAATCTCTCATAAACTTTTCAATTCAGAAGCATGATTTCAACACTTTTAGTTTGATGGTTGAAGTCCATATAAAATAAACAAACATGCTTTTAGAACAATCCCTCTGCATACGTTATCGAATCTGTTCAGCCATCTAGGAGATCAGACCTTGAGTGGAGGCTGAATCATGTTCTTCCTTTCCTGATGTCTAACCATTTTACAGAGGGGAAAAAAAACTGACACATGAAGAGCCCAGGTATTATGATAATCAGATGGGGATATGAATCATACCTGCCGAAAATACAACGGTTGCAATGAACAACATCTCAAGAGTTCCTAATTTTAACACAAATACTAGGCATAAAAAGTGCATTTATTCTTCATGGAGAGTTGCATATTAGCATATAAAATAAGACAAAACATATTTGGTTAATGAAATGGGATTGGTATGTGCACTTGTGGTGAAAACATCCAACTGGCATCTGCAGCACGCATTCCTCTCAAGTATGTAGGTTTTATACAAATCCACACAGAGCAGTGAGGAATAAAATATGACGTACAATGGTTTTATTTTGAAAGACACTGGTTTATAGTTGCATTTCAACAATTTAAAAGGCTTAGAATAAGATCCTGGTATTAAGAAGAGGTCATTGGATAGTCAAGAGGCCAGTGCAAGCAATGTTGTAAATGGTTTTTTGCTACTGTGTGGTGTCATTCTTGTGGTGAAATGTCCTTGTCATTGTTCCTTTGAAGGAAAAGGATATTCTATCAACTTAAAACCTAGTCTGGAATGTTGAAAAGGTTTTATCAATATCTTTCAACCAATTTCATGCCAGTATGTCACATGCTTTAAAATTGGGAGCTTAAAGCAGCTTGCAGGCAGGCATTTTGTACCTGACTTTATGAATCCAAATGGTGGGTCAAGGGCTCTAATATTCTCCCAGCATTATTTCCACTGCCTTGCAGATATCATTGGAGTGCTCAGCATTTGAATATTTCAAAAATATGTAGCAGATGAAGTAGGATTATTTGGGAAACAGGTAGGTAATGGTGAATCTGTCATTGTATTATTTTCACTTGAACCCTCTAAATCATTTCTAATACCAGTAATGTTCTTCAGAGTAGTATAGATACATAAGGGATCAGAAGTGGAGAGCGTGAGCAGCTTCAAATTCTTCATGTCAAGATCTCTGAAAATCTAACCTGGTTCCAATATATCGATGTAGTTATAAAGAAGGCAAGGCAGTGTCTATACCTTATCAGGATTTTGAAGAGATTTGGCATGTCAACAAATACACTTAAAACTTCTATAGTTGTACTATGGAGAGCATTTTGACAGGCTACGTCACTGTCTGGTATGGAGGGGCTATTTTCACAGGACCGAAAGAAGCTGCAGAAGGTTGTAAATCTAGTCAGCTCTATCTTGGGCATTAGCCTACAAATTACCCAGGACATCTTCAGGGAGTGTTGTCTCAGAAAAGCAGCATCCATTATTAAGGACCTCCAACACACAGGGCATGCCCTTTTCTCACTGTTACCATCAGGTAGGAGGTACAGAAGCCTGAAGGCACACACTCAGTCAGTCAGGAACAGCTTCTTTCCCTCTGCCATCTGATTCCTAAAAGGACATTGAATCTTTGGACACTACCTCACTTAAAAAAAATATACATTATTTCTGTTTTTGCACTTTTTAAATCTATTCAATATACATAATTGATTTACTTGTTTATTTATTATTATTTTTTATTTTATTTATTTATTTTTTTTCTCCGCTAGATTATGTATTGCATTGAACTGCTGCTGCTATGTTAACAAATTTCATGTCACATGCCAGTTATAATAAACCTGATTCTGATTCGGAATAATATTAGGCTCTGTCATTTAGATTGGATTAGAAATTCACGCACACAATTCTGAAATAAAGGTGCTCAGTTAACACGCAGAACAATATCGCACACATTTTGGTCTGCTTTAGTGGCTGTCAGGAAACTTGTCTCCTCACTTTCCTGCCCTATTTTTGCTCTGACTGATGCCTGTTTTCTGGTGTAAAGGTTCCACATATTACATCAGCAGCTGAGCAACAGATAAAATTTAACCTTCGTGATCTTAAAAATGTTTACTCACAGAAAAGCCAGTTTTAACAGAAACTATTTTACTTGAAGGCCATCAGACACAGAAGACAAAATTTCGCCATTCTGCCCATTGAGTCTGCTCCACTGTTTGATCATAGCTGATTTATTATCCCAGTCAACCCCATTCTCCTGCCTTCCCTCTGTAACCTTTGATATCTTAATAAGGTTAATAGGTTCTTGATTAATAACCGCATCAAGAATACAGGGAAAAGCAGGAGAATGGGGCTGAAAAGGATAATAAATCAGCTATGATCAAATAACAGAGCAAACTCAAGCTAAGCAGCATAAATTTCCTTCTATGTTTTTGATGCACCATCAATAACTCACACTGAGACGTAAGGCGAGATATCGGCTTTTATTGACTGGAAGAAGGAACCAGGAATGAGTATCTATCATACAATGTCCTGGAGACTGAGGCCGAGCGTCAGGCCTCAGATCTCCTTTATACAGGGGCCTGTGGGAGGAGCCACAGGAGCAGTCAGCAGGGGGCGTGTCCAGACAGGCACATAGTTCACCACAGTTTTACAGTTTTATGGTCTAATTAAGGACATAACAACCTCTGCTTTAAAGATACCCAATGACTTGGCCTCCACAGCTTTCTGTGGCAATGAATTCCACAGATTCACAGCATCTGGTTAATGAAATTCCTCCTCGTCTCTGTTCTAAAGGGATGTCCTCTGTTCTAAAAGGAAGCCATGAGCCAACACTCAATCTGTAATCTTTGTGCTTATAAATATCTAGGACCTCAGGTGTATGACAATATGCTTTGCCTGTATAGGACGGAATCTTGGGTAACTTCAACTTCATGGACTGATGGGCATTCCAGGAAGTTGCTTGTTATCTCTGCTACATCACTGCTTCACTGGAACCAGTGAGGTCACTCTCACTCCATGCTCAGGGGTATATTACATCCATGTTTCGTTCAGTATCACAGGAACAGGCAGAGTACATCTAGCATCTGCTTACTCTGCATACTTCTTTAAAGTTCCACAATTCACACACTGCTCTCATATCTACAGGAGACCTCTCCGGCTTTTTCCTACCTGGAATCCCTGGATGTAGTCCTGGAGGATGCCATCAGCCCAGAATCTATAAAACATGGTTCCTGTAGTCACTGTTCTTCAGCAGCCTGCCCAGAACTTTCTTTTTGAAAAAAATTAGCTTTATTTGTCACATTCACATTGAAATTTACAGCAAAATGTATTATTTTGCATCAACTCAAATAGGCAAGGATTGTGATGTTTCTATGTTTCTATGTGATGTATAGTCTGCAAGTGTTGCCACTTAACCAGACCAATATAGCATGGCCACAACTCACTAATTCCAACCATAAATCTCTGCAGTGTGGGAGAAACACACCTGGAGGAAGTCCACAGGGGTACAGAGAGAATGCACAAACTCCTTACAAACAGGGGTGGAAATTGAACCCCGATCTTACAGCAGACATTATAATAACATGACACCACTAATCGTTATGCTATCATCCTGTCTTATTTTCTTCGGAATAATTCTTGGGAATACAATTGCGCCACATTTTGTCGTTTTACCATTCAGTAAGCATACTTCACTGAAATGCTGCTGCTTCTATATTCATTCGTCTGTTTAAGAGTTGTCGGCAAAGATATCACCTGCTGTCTTACATATGCATCAACACAGAACAGTGTTCTGTAACCAATAATGTCAGCTTCAGCATAGCATTACACAGAGAAACCCTACAATATTGTTCTGTCACAGTTTATGCAGTCTTTACAAAGAGTGCTGGGTTGATTCACAATATTGTTGTAATGCCAATACAAAACAGGATAGAATGAATTCCAGGTCCATGTCTGATTTGTGAACCAGTTCTATATTCCAGTTAATACAGTGACACAGACATTCTGTTAATAAACTAACAACCCAGAGACCTGACCTGATGAACTGCTGACCTAAATTTTAAATCCCACTATGCCAGCTAAACAATTAAAATTCACCAAATAAACCTGAAATAAAAACCCAATGTCAATAACATTGATCGCTGAACTACTGGATTGTAAGAAGAATATCAACTAACGTTATTGAGCAGACATTTTTTCTGCTTTACTTGGTCAGATTAGCATGCACAATTCCAGACCACTCAGCTGCCCTCTGAGATGGGCAAGCAAGTAATTGTGGGTAATTGGAGAGGGGAACAGAAATGGCCTTGCCCTATATACCTCAGATTTAAAATTATAGATTCATATGACAAAATATAGCATTTGCAAAGATATGTTTCAGATTCTTTCACCCTCCTGTTGATGTTCTCTGTTTGGGTGATTGCAATTGCTGCTCTTTGCCATCAAAGTTCTTTCTTCTGCTGCTTCTGTACTATCTTTTCTCAGCCATCACCTATTGCATTCTAAGGTCAGTGGGAGCTCCCCAAAATACAACAAAATGTTAACCCTTCTGATTCTGCAGTTAAAAATAAGCACTCTGAACCATTTGTAATTGTTTTCTGTCTTATCTGATCTCTCTCCTTATATTACTTGTGACAGAGCTAAAAGGTTTGTCTTTTGACTTTAATATTGAAATGTTTTATTTGATCTTGGATCAAGTGATTGTTTGAATGTTCAGTCAATGGACTTTCATGTTTGAACCCTTATAGGAATGTTTTATAAACTTGCTCCTTGTGCAGATTCCTTCAATCATTTCTGGAGCATCTCAAGAAGGGCAGCAACATACAACAGGCAGCTTAATTTTAAAATGACATTAAATAGATTACAGGAGATTAAGAAAGCAGGGGGAAAATCAGAAGAATTTTAAAGGTTTCTATAACTCTATCGGAATAATACATCATTGTGACCAGGAAAATAAATTACTTTGTGTTCCCAGAGGAGACCAAGGGTATTTTAGAGTAAAAATCAGTTTAATTTAGAAATTCCACATGGTAATTTTGAGGAATTAATAATTTTGGACAAATATGTCCCATCTAAAGGACTGCATGTTCATGGGGACATCTGTTTCATAACAATGTACTGTATTTATACATGAAGTACATTACGGTGATCTTCAGATATTTTCAGGAGTACAAAATTACATCCAATACTATTTAATTTTATTTCATTTTTGGACTTTGGGCTTCACCATCTAGCCTGGCATCTTTTCACCACACATATTTGCCCTTCAGTTGAATGGTTTGCAGGCTGTTACAGAGAGATAGCCAGACCAGGAGAGGACATGAATTTTCTTCCCTTGAATGACATTAGTGAATCTGATAACAAACTTTGAAGCTCAAAGTAAATTTATTATCAAAGTACATCTATGTCACCATATACAATCCTGATATTCATTTTCTTCTAGGCAATCACAGAAAGTGAATTTTACAACAGCATTATGAGATGCAGCAAAAAGTTTGTACCTAAAATCAAATTACCATGAAGTGTATGTTTATTCCTACCAATCTAATGAAAGAAAGGTATTTAGCTTGAAAATACAAATCTGGTTCTCTTTCCACAACTATTGCCTGACATGATGAGTACATGCAGCATTCGCTGTTTTCACTCAAGTTTCCAGAACTAGTCGGTTTTCAGAATTTCAACATAAAGCAAAGTATTTTGAACGTGCTTCACACAACAGGGTTAACTAACACTTCCTCTACCTCTTTCTGTTACATGCTGTTAATACACTTAGCAGGTAAACTACATGATTTAGAGTTGCTCTGTAACCAGTTTTCAATTCAACTGGCAACAACTGATCCAATATTAGTCATACTCTGAGTCATATTCATCATTTCCTCTCTTGTTTTTTCCTGCAACTGAATTTCCTGGCTCTGCAAAAAGTTCCTCTATTTGTCGTAATTTCTGAGAAAAAAAATTTATTAAACTTTTCTTTCTTGTATGTAGTGTACGTTCTGTAGTTTTCTCACCGCATAATCAATAACTCTGAAACCACCCAGTTTAACTTCCATAGTAGGTAAAATGTGTCACAAACACAAGAAAATCTGTAGCTGCTGGAAATCCAAAGCAACACACAGGGAATTCTAGAGGAACTCAGCAGGTCAGGCAGCATCTATCAAAAAGAGTAAACTCCTTTTACTCTTCTCTTCTGAGGTAAAATGTGTTGTTGAATTGGACTCCATGGCCTCTTCACAGTTACTTGTAGAGTACTTGTTTTTTTCACCACCTTTTAGGGCAAAACCTTCAGATTGAAGATCCATTGTGATTTTGTGGGTTCTGAGGTGGCAGATCAATCAGTGTAGTAACTGCAGGCTCTTCTGCAGATGGGGCAGGTTGTGGCAGGAAGAATGATCACTGGGTAGTCTGGGAAACGACCCTCTCTTTTTCCAGCTCATGAGAGGCCTCTGGTTGCTTTCGATACATGGACTCAAGGTTGTTAATAACACCCTGAATGTTCTTTCTCAGTTGTCAGTGCTTTTGGGCCAATGATGCCCTAGAGCCAGTGACATGTTTCATTTCTTTCAAAGAAGCTTAGAGTATATCCTTGAACCGTTTTCTCTACCAAACACTTCAAAGAGCTACATTTTGAGTTTTACATCACCATAGCAACTAAACATGCCCACTGGAACTAATTTGAAATTACAGTCAATAGATTTTGCAACTAAAATCACCTGCTCAAACCAAACTCTTAAAATACTGGCTAGAGACAGAGTATTGGAATTGAAATTGGACCTGGTTTAATATTATCACATATACTGAGATTCTGTACATTGAAATGCTCGTCTTGCATATTGTTTATACAGATCAATTCATTACTCAATTCTATGAGGTAGAACAAGGGAATATAATAACAGAATGCAGAATCGAGTGCAATAGTGATGGCGAAAGGGCAGTTCAGGTAAACAATAAGAATGAGGTAGATTGTGAGGTCAAGAGTTTATTATACTATGGAAACATTTAATAGACCTATGACAGTGGAATAGAAGCTTCTTTTTGAGTCTGGTGGTGTGCACTCTCAGGCTTCTGTATTGACTACTCAATGGAGGAGGAGGGGAGAAGAAGGAATGGCTGAGGTGGGTGAGATCTTTCATCATGTTGCCTACTTTACTGAGGCAGCAAGAAATATAGACAGAGTACATGAAGGGAAGGCTGGTTTCATGATGTATTGAACTGTGTTCAAAGGTACATTTATTATCAAAGTAAGTATGCAGTATACAACTCTGAAATGCTTCTTCTCCAGCTAGCTGTAGAACCAAGGAAAACCATGGAAGTCAGCTCAGAGAGAAACAGGAAACACCCCCCCCCAACACACACACAGAAAAAGAATGGCAACACAATCATGAACCCCCAAATCCCCTTCCCCCTGCATGAATAGCAACAAGAGCATCTCCCCTCCCCACACAAAACACGACAAGAACATCAACTTGCAAATTCACCCCCTCCACCCCCGCCCAAATAAATGAGAAAGAATTTCTTCCCAGGGCTGAAATGGTTAATGCAAGAGGGCACAGTTTTAAGGTGTTTGGAGGTAGGTACAGAGGAGATATCAAGTGTAAGTTTTTTATGTAGAGAGTGGTGAGGGCATGGAATGGGCTGCTGGCGACGGAGGTGGAAGCGGAAACGATAGGGTCTTTTACGCGATTCCTGGATAGGTACATGGAGCTTAGAAAAATAAAGGGCTATGGGTAACCCTAGGTAATTTCTAAAGTAAGTACATGCTCGGCACACCATTTTGGGCTGAAAGGCCTGTATTGAACTGTAGGTTTTCTATGTTTCTATGAAAAATAGTCTGCAGTCCAGAGTTCAAGTCCATATCCATATACACAAAAAATCTTGGCAACAACCTCCATAAACAACGACAGGCTACACAGTTCCTCTCTGGCTGCAGAGTGATCCACCAGTGATCAGAAGGCATGCAGTTGGTGCTCACCCCTGCATTTCCTTCAATATTTCCATCTTTCTCATCGCTAAGAGAGTTCACAACTCTTGTTTCTTACAGCCACAGGCAGAGCAGATCTCATGCCAAGACATGATACATCCAGGTAGTATCCATAGTGCATCAATAAAAATGTTCACAATAAAAGGTGTAAGAAATGTATTACTATTACTTTGGCAGGACAGTGTACACTAGCCACCGTTAAATAAATATGGCATATGGAAAAGAAAAGTCTCTGTTTGCAAATACAAAATGATTAGAGTAGCAGATAAGTTGAGCTCAGTTAAATTCTGGTCAAATATTTTAATACTGCCTTTGTGCCTGAAGTGTAAGAAACTGATACGGAGAGCAATAATAACTTCTTCACATACTCCTGAAGAAGATTGTCCAAAAGAATGTTTTCCCATTAAGCTGAAGGAGATAAGCATTTTCTCGGTTGAAATCAATTTATATTAGATATGAGAATTCTAATTCATTAAATATACACTGTATAAACTCTGTAAAATCAAAAACAAAATTCTCTAAAATACAAGAGAAGAGGGAGAGATTTTAAGGAAATGGTTTTGGTGGGCATAATTTACACATGCAGGTAACATTAATTAGGATATAAATTTCCTCTCTAGATCAAAATACAAACCCTGCATGTGTGAAGCACTGTCATTTATGAAGCCCAGAGGGAATATTAATTGCATTTTAATGAAGGTGAAGAATATAGACTGAATTAATAAACATGGAATTAAATCCATGTGCGCAGACAAAATAAGTGCCAGATGTTTGTAAGACAATGGTGCACTCCATAACTTCTTTGTGTGAGATAAATTTTGTCTCTCACTTAGCATGGACACGATAAAAATTTTGCAAGTAATATTGTTATTTTTGCTCTCACCTGTCATAGAATATGTGTGTGTATATGAAAGGGGTTTTCAAATTAATAAATAATTTTGATAGAATATGCTATCTTTCATGCAGGAAAGTGAGTAATCATAAAGTGTGTGCTTAACATAAATGGATAAAGACAAGAAATGAGAGGACTGATTAACTCATCGGGGTAAGCAGAGGTCCATGTGAACCACTGTGAACATAGAACAGATGATCCTAAGGAGTGTTGACATACATCATTGTGGACAACAATGAACGAGGTAGAACATAGATGCACCATTATGACAGGTAGGAATAGTGTAAAAGAATTGAGTTTACCGAGGAGGGTGGAAAACTGCTGAGACACCAACCAGGCAGTTGTGGGGTCAAGAATAAAATCACCCGGCACTATAGCAGCTGGCAGTACATCAACTCAGCCATGGAGGACAGCGTGTCCTCTTTTACAGCTATTCTGAACCCCAAGCAGGACCCATGGGAGACAATCAGCTACCATTCATCTGTCGGGAGGCTCTCAGAGCAGCCTTTAAGGAACAGTGAAACAGCTCGCACGGGTCATTGGACTGTAGATGATACACCATAGTGTGATGCAATTTAACACAAGGTTCCAGACCATTGTGGCCCAGTGGTCTCATGTGAATTACGAACCACGGTCAGAAGGAATATCAGATGGGGTGCTGAACTGAGCCACTAAGGTGTTGATGAACACCTGAGCCACATCCCCAGCTGTCGTCCATGCTGGACGTACAACCTCTGGCATTGGTGTTGTGGTCCGTCATGGTAAGGAGATGTGCCCGCTGACACACAACACAGTCTGCACCCCAGTCTCGCACAACCTTCCTAGGGCCATGACACACAGATTTTAAAGCAACCAGTTTATGTGAAACTTTCCTGCCCACCTGTGAATGGGGTTTAAGAAAAAGTACACCTCCAGTTTTTGGGCACTGTGGGGCAAAAGCGACTGGTTTGGATGTCGCACATGAGAGAAAATGCTGCAACCCCAACTTGAGATCAGACAACTGCAGGCCCATAACTGTTATTCTATAAGCACTGACCTCTATGTCATAGCTTGGTTGGCTGCAATGTCAACATCGTCAACTACTATGTGCATGGCATCAAGCGAGCAATCAACCAGAGTGATAATTTTCAACTTGATGTGTTGCATGTCAATACGGTGAATCCTGAAATGTAGTCCAGGTGAAGTTGCTGCCATGCCACCAAGGGACTGATGCTTTAGCATCGCATACACGAGGGTTTTACGGTCAACAAATGCTGTGAGATGCTGACCCTCCAGTGGAAAACAAAAATGGCGGATGGCTAATAAAGACTGGGGAGCTCGTGGTCAAACATGCAAACCCGCTGTACTTCCTCTTGGGGGTGGGGAGGCATGGAGCTGCTGGTTGAAGAAGGTGAGCGCTGCCACACGCCTCCAACCATTTGGGCAGAGCACCCACAGCATCATCTGAGGTGTCAGTAGTGATGGCTATAGGTGCATGGGTGAGCAGGTGCTTAAGTTGGGTCATGTTTGAAAGAAATCATTTGGTATCATCACACACTCTGGTCATGTGTACTCACCACTCAAGCATGTGTTTAGGGGCACAAGGGGAGCTTAATTTCAGCAGCTCATGCAATGAAATAGTGATAGAAATTCACCTTATTTAAAAACTCTTGCAGTGCTTTGGTAATGCGGGCCCATAATAGCGGGAACTTTTAACAGCAGGTGTGTCAAACCTTCAGCGGAGATACAGTGGCTGATAAAGTCAATAATTGATAACCCAAACTGGCATTTAGTGGGATTAATCATCTGTCGATGCAGGCTTAAGTGCTCGTAAAGTGTGCTGAGATGGGACAACTGTTCGGTTTTAGGTGAGCTGGCAACAAGTATGTCGTCCAGGTAAACAAAAAGAAAATAAAAGTCTTTTATCACAGAATCCATTAATGTGTGTGCTTCATCTTTCAGCCCAAATGGCATGCACAGAAACTCAAAAAGGCCAAAAGGGGTTTTAACAGCAAAAATTATCTTTCCAGATAAATGTGCCAAAAAGTCTTGACTTACTTCTGCATAATTCCTATTAAAAGTCAGGGAGCTGTTGATCAGCTTCAGTCTCTCTTTCTCGGCACTTAGCTTACGAAAAGGTCAAAAAGCTAGGTAATTATAGGAATCTGGAAGATTATAAGGCTAGCAGGAAGGAGCTTAAGAATGAAATTAGGAGAGCCAGAAGGGCCTATGAGAAAACTTTAGCAGACAGGATTAAGGAAAACTCCAAGGCATTCTACAGGTATGTGAAGAGCAAAAGGATAAGACATGAGAGAATAGGACTAATCAAGTGTGACAGTGGAAAAGTATGTATGGAACCGGAGGAAATAGCGGAGGTCCTTAATCAATACTTTGCTTCAGTATTCACTACGGAAAAGGATCTTGATGATTGTAGGGATGACTTGCAGCAGACTGAAAAGCTTGAGCATGTAGATATTAAGGAAGAGGATGTGCTGGAATTTTTGGAAAGCATCATTGAATAAGTCACCGGGACCAAATGGGAAGTACCCCAGACTACTGTGGGAAGTGAGGGAGGAGATTGCTAAGCCTCTGCCAATGATCTTTGCATCATCAATGAGGACGGGAGAGGTTCCAGAGGACTGGAGTGTTGTGGATGTTGTTCCCTTATTCAGGAAAGGGAGTATGGATAGCCCAGGAAATTATAGGCCATGGAGAAGATCCTGAAAGGCAGTATTTATGAACATTTGGAGAGGCAAACTATGATTAGGAATAGTCAGCATGGCTTTGTCAAAGGCACATCGTGCCTTACGAGCCTGATTGAATTTTTTGAGGGTGTGACTAAACACATCGATGAAGGTAGAGCCACAGATGTAGTGGTCTATGGATTTTAGTAAGGCATTTGATAAGGTACCCCATGCAAAGCTTATTGAGAAAGTAAGGAAGCATGGGATCCAAGGGGACATTGCTTTGTGGTTCCAGAAATGGCTTGCCCACAACTGGCAAACAGTGACTGTAGAGTGGTCATATTCTGCATGGAGGCCGGTGACCAGTGGTGTGCCTCAGGGATCTGTTCTGGGACCCCTACTCTTTGTGATTTTTATAAATGACCTGGATGAGGAAATGGAAGGATGGGTTAGTGAATTTGTTGATGACACAAAGGTTCGGAGTGTTGTGGATAGTGTGGAAGGCTGTCAGAGGTTACAACGGGACATTGATAGGATGCAAAACGCGGCTGAGAAGTAGCAGATGGAGTTTAACCCATATAAGTGTGAGGTGGTTCATTTTGGTAGGTCAAATATGATGGCAGAGTACAGCATTAATGGTAAGACTCTTGGCACTGTGGAGGATCAGAGGGATCTTAGGGTCCGAGTCCATAGGACTCTCAAAGCTACTATGTAGGTTGACTCTGTGGTTAAGAAGGCATACAGTGCATCAGCCTTCAT
Organism: Hypanus sabinus; assembly: GCF_030144855.1. Classification (NCBI taxonomy): domain Eukaryota; kingdom Metazoa; phylum Chordata; class Chondrichthyes; order Myliobatiformes; family Dasyatidae; genus Hypanus; species Hypanus sabinus. Next base: position 173,786,638 of record NC_082708.1, on the reverse strand, counting down.
CAATCGTGGGATTGAGTTTAAGAGCTGAGAGGTAATGCTGCAGCTATATAGGACCCTGGTCAGGCCCCTTTTGGAGTATTATGCTTTATTCTAGTCGCCTCACTATAGGAAGGACGTGGAAACCATAGAAAGGGTGCAGAGGAGATTTACAAGGATGTTGCCTGGATTGGGGAGCATGGCTTATGAGAATCGGTTGAGTGAACTCGGCCTTTTCTCCCTGGAGCGAAGGAGGACGAGAGTTGACCTGATAAAGGTGTTCAAATTAATGAGAGGCATTGATCGTGTGGATAGTCAGAGGCTTTTTCCTGGGGCTGACATGGCAAACACGAGAGGGCATAGTTTTAAGGTGCTTGGAAGTAGGTACAGAGGAGATGTCAGGGGTAAGCTTTTCTACGCGGAGAGTGGTGAGTGCGTGGAATGGGCTGCCTGCGGCGGTGGTGAAGGTGGAAATGATAGGGTCTTTTAAGAGACTCTGGATGGCTATATAGAGTTTAGAAAAATAGATGGCTATGGGTAAAGTCAAGGTAGTTTTATGGTAGGGACATATTCGTCACAGCTTTGTGGGCTGAAGGGCCTGTTCTGTGCTGTAGGTTTTCTATGTTTCTATAACTCCACATTCCTGTCAGGTACAACATCATGGGCTGTAAGGTCTGTATTATGCTGTAATGCTCGATAAAGTGAAGTCATGGAGAACAGTGTAGGGTTATGCCTGAATGGATGGGTCTTTCTAGAGGCAGATCTGATCACCAGAGTACTGGAGAGTTGTTGCTGACCATAGTGCTTAAGGATAGAATGGGGGAAACAGAAGTTTGAAAGACAATACAAAAATGAAGCTCTCATTTACAGTATTTTGGCTCACACAAGCAAACAATGTGTTTGAATCACTTTTGAACAGCGTGCATTAATAGTTCAAAAATGTCAGCAGTTCAACATTAGTTACTTAAGTAAAATGTAATTCAGTTAAGATTTGATCTGTACATTAGGTACTGAATGAGAACTACAGGCATTGCAATAGCAAAAGAAGCATGTAATTTTAATAGGTAGGCTGGATGTGGAGAGGATGTTTCCTCTGGTGGGGGTATCCAGAATTAGAGTGCACAGTCTCAAAAATGAAGGGTGACCCTTTAGAACAGAGGTAAGGGGGAATTATTTTTAGCCAGAGAGTAGTAAATCTGTGGAACGCTCTGCCACACACAGTGGCAGAGGTGAAGTCCGTGTGTATATTTAAGGCTGGAGTTAATTGTTTTCTGATCGATTAGAGCACCAAAGGATATAGCAAGATGGCAGGTGCATGGCTTTGAATGCGATCCAGGATCAGCAATGATGGAATAACAGAGCAGCTGAATGGCCTAATTCTGCTCCTATGCCTGACAGTCTTATGTAGCTAGCCTGTCATTATAAACAGTGAATACTTTCCTGTATTAAAAGCACATTGTAAGCGAAGATTATTGTTACGGATAATTAAAGCATTAGTAGAATGAGTAAGCTTTTATAGACAGCAAAATGAAACACACATCACCATTTTAAAAAGATAATCTCAGACAGTTTGATACTGACTACCTGACGTAAGACCATAAAATATATGAGCAGAATTAGGCCATTTGGACCATCAAGTTTGCTCCGCATTTCATCACGGTTGATCCATTTTCCTCTCAACCCCAATCTCCTGCCTTCTCCATGCATCCCTTCATGCCCTGACCAATCAAGAATCTATCAACCTCTGCTTTAAATATATATAAAGGCTTGGACTCTACAGCTGCATGTGACACAGAATTCCACAGATTCACCACTCTCTCGTTGCAGAAATTCCTCCTCATCTTTGTTCTAAAGGGATGCCCCTCTATTCTGAGGCTCTGTCCACTGGTCTTAGACTCTTGCACTGTAGGAAACATCTTCTCCACCTCCAATCTCTCAAGGCCTTTCACCATTTGATAGGGTTCAATGAGGTCACCCCTTATTCTTCTGAATTCTAGTGAATACAGGCCCAGAGCCATCCATTTCTCTTCATATGACAAGCCACAAAATCCTGGAATCATTTTCTTGAAACTCCTTTGAACCCTCTCCAGTTTCAGTACATCCTTTCCAAAACTGCTCACAATACTCCAAATGAGGCCTCACCAATGCTTTATAAACTTCCAATGTTACATCCTTCCATTTATATTCAAACCTCTTGAAACGAAAGCTAACATTGCATTTGCCTTCATTACCACAGACTCAACCTGCAAATTAACCTTTAGGGAATCCTGCACAAGGACTCCCAAGTCCCTTTACTCATCAGTTTTTTTGTATTTTCTGTCCATAAGTCAACCTTTTCATTTCTTCTACCAAAGTGCATGACCATTCACTTCCCGATATTGTATTCCATTTGCCATTTCTTTGTCCATCCTCTAATCCATCTAAGTCCTTCAGTAGCCTCTCTACGTCCTCAAAACTACCTGCCCCTCCACCTATCTTCATATTATCTGCAAACTTTGCAACAAAGCCATCAGTTCTATCATCCAAATCATTAGCATATAACTTAAAAATAATCAGCCAGAGCACAGACCCCTGTGGAACACCACTAGTCAAAAGCAGCCAACCAGAAAAAGCTCCCTTTATTCCCACTCTCTGCCCCCTGCCAATCAGCCGCTGCTTTATCCATGCTAGAATCTTTCCTGTAATACCATGGGATCATAGCTTGTTATGCAGCCTCATGTGCAGCACCTTGTCAAAGGCCTTCTGAAAATACATAACATCAATTGATTTCCCATTGTCTATACTGCTTTTATTTCTTCAAAGAATTCCAACAGATTTGTTAGACGAGATTTTCCCTTGAGGAAACCATGCTGACTAGGGCCTATTTTATTATCTACCTCCAAATACCCTGCGACCTCATCCTTAAGAATCAACTCCATGGTCTTCCCAACCACTGAGGTCAGGCTAACTGGCCTATAGTTTCCTTTCTTCTCCTCTCTCCCTTCTTAAAGAGTGGAGTGACATTTGCCTCCACAATCTCTTCAGCCACTGCTGTCAAAACTCTGTGGTGTACACCATCTGGTCCAGGTGACTTATCTACCTTCAGACCTTTCATCTTCCCAAAGAACCTCTTCTAGTTATGGTAACTTCATGCACTTCATAACCCCTGAAACCTGGCACTTCCATCATATTGTTAATTGTTTCCACTATGAATACTGATGCAAAATACTTACTCAGTTCATCCACCATTGTCTCCCATTACTATCACTCCAGCGTTTACCAACGGTCCGATATCCACTCTTGCCTCACTTTTACACTTTATGCATTAGAAGAAACTTTTGGTATCTTCTTTAATATTATTGACTAGCTTAATTAACTTTTTTTTTACCTTTGTAATGCCTTCTGTTGCTTTTTAAAAGATTTCCAATTCACTAACTTCCAATCAAGTTTTACTCAATTATTTTGTGGACACTTTCCCTTGGGCAATACATCACTTGGGCCTGATGCATAACTTCAAGATGTAGGTAGATTGGGAAAATTAGGTTGGTGCTAGGTTACGGAGGCAGGGAGGATTTCTAGAGTGCTGACGAGATGCTTTTTAGAGCAGCTTGTGGTTGAGCCCACTAGCGGATCAGCTACTCTGGATTGTGTGTTCTGCAATAAACCTGAAATGATTCGAGAGCTTAAGGTAAAAGAACACTTAGAGATAAGTGATCATAATATGATAGAATTCATCCTGAAATTTGAGAGGGAGAAGCTAAAGTCAGATGTATCAATATTACAGTGGAGTAAAGGGGATTACAGAGCCTTGAGAGAGGAGTCAGCCAATCACCTCCAACTTCTCACTTATCCTCCCTCCCCCACCGTCATATTCTGACTTCTTCTCTCTTCCGTTCCAGTCCTGATGAAGAGTTTTAGCCCAAAACATCAACTGTTTATTCTCCTTCATAGATGCTGTTTGACTTGCTTCCAGCATTTTTGCATGTTACCATGGAGGCTGAAAATAAAATTGTTACTTTAATGATTAAAAGCAAAAAAATATTGCCTGTGGTCAATGGCTTTTGTGATACTTTTATAAACCCACTGAGACAGTGAGCACAAGATGACCTATTTGGCATAAAATCCATGCCAGAGAATTCCTTAAGGTGTCATCATGGGCCGTTTTTTTCTGAGCCAGACCGAGATATCCACCAAATTGGATTAAGTTTCTTAAGTGATGTGTAAACTGAATGCCTGAAACTAGTTTTTGGCTCATGGCATGTTCAGATTGGAGGCTCGTCTTTTGTCAATTACTTATGTAAAATGAGAGACTAATATCTAATGACACAACTGCATTAAATGACACATCCATGGCTAATAAGAGAAGTCAAAGTCAACCTGAAAGCCAAAGAAGGGCATATAATAGAGCAAACATTAGCGGGAAGTTAGAGGATTGGAAAGGTTTGAAAACCCAACAGAAGGCAGCTAAAAAGGTCATTAAGAAGGTAAGGATGGAATACAAAAGTGAGCAACCCAATAATACTAAAGAGGATACCAAAAGTTTCTTCAGATGTATAAAGTGCAAAAGAGAAGTGAGAGTGAATATCAGACTGGTGGAAAATGATGCTGGAGAGGTAGCAATAGGGTGAAGGATGAATTGATTAAGTATTTTGCACCAGCCTTCCCTGTAGAAGACACTAGCATGATGGTGGACATTACAGGTGTCAGAAGGCATGAAGTGTGTTAGAGTGAAGGTTCTTGGGGAATTGAAGGGTCTGAAAGTAGGTAAGTCACCTGCACCAGATGGTGGACACACCAGTTCTGAAAAAGGTGGCTGAAGAGGTTGTGGAAGTATTAGTAATGATACGTCAAGTATCACTAAATTCTGGAATGGTTCTGGAAGATTGGAAAATTACAACTGTCACTCCACTCTTCAAGAAGGAAGAGAGGAAGAAAAAAGGAAACTATAAGCCAGTTAGTCCGACATCAGTAGTTGAGAAGATGTTGAAGTTGATTATTGAGGATGATGTCTCAGGGTACTTGAAGGCACATAATAAAAGAGGCTGTAGTCAGCATGGTTTCCTCAATGCTTGACAAATCTGCTAGAATTCTTTGAAGAAGTAACAAGCAGGATAGGCAATGGAGAATCAATTGATATCATGTACTTGGACTTTCAGAAGGCCTTTGACATGGTGCCACACATCTGGACGCTTAACAAGCTATGAGCCCATGGTATTACAGGAAAGATTCTAGCATGGATAAGGCAGTGGCTGAGGTAAAGAATCGGAAACTTTTCTGGCTGGCTGCCCATGACTACTGGTGTTCCACAGGGGTCTGTGTTGGGAACTGATTCTTTTTACAAATGTATCAATGATTTGGATGATGGAATTAATGGCTTTGCTGTAGAGTTTGCAAATGATACGAAGAAAGGTGGAAGGGTGTATAGTTTTGAGTAAGTGAAGAAGCTATGGAAGGACAGAGAGATTAGGAGAATGGGCAATAAATGGCAGGTGGAGCAGTGTTGGGAAGTGTATGGTCATGCACTTTGGTAGAAGAAATAAGAAGTTTGACTAAAATGGAGAAAATACAGAAAAAAACTGAGTTACAATGGGACTTGGGAGTCCTTGTGTAGGATTCCCTAAAATTTAATTTGCGGGTAGAGTCTGTGGCGATGAAGGCAAATGCAAATCCTGCATTTCAAGAGGAGTAGAATACAAAAGCAAGGATGTAATGTTGAAACTTTATAAAGCCCTAGTGAGACTTCACCTAGAACATTCTAAGCAGGTTTGGGACCCTTATCTTAGAAAGGATGTGCTGAAAATGGAGGGGGTTCAAAGGAGGTTCATGGAAAATATTTCAGGATTGAATGGTTTGTGTTATGAAGAGCGGTTGATGGCTTGGGCCTGTATTCACTAGAATTCAGAAGAATAAGGGGTGACCTAAATGAAACCTATCAAATGATGAAAGGCATTGATAGAGTGGATATGGAGATTATGGTCCTAGGGTGGGAGCATCTATGACCAGAGGACACAGCCTCAGAATAGAGGGGCATCCTTTTAGAACAGAGATGAGGAGGAATTTCTTTAGCCAGAGGGTTGTGAACCTGTGGAATTTTTTTTGCCACAGGCAGCTGTGGAAGCCAGGCCTTTATGTATATTTAAGGCAGAGATTGATAAATTGTTGTTTGATCTGGGCATAAAGGGATATGGGCAGAAAGCAAGAGATTGGGACTAAGGAATATTGGTCAGAGTAGACTTGATGGGCCAAATGGCCTAATTCTGCTCCTGCATCTTCTGGTCATACAGTAAAGTGAATAGCCAGATAATCACAGCCTGGATAAGTGTCACTTTCAAAACTGCAATTAGCAATCTGTTCCCAGCCAGACATATTGGCATGGTCATGCTGTTTCACAAGTACATGTTCAGTTTGGTGGAGGGACTAAAAGAGTTAATGTGGCAATAATAAGAATTCTTAACTTTCAATACTGCACAGACCATTAGTTTAGTATTTGGAACAAAGTCAAAGACCTTCAGCAATACAATATTTAGTGGGATATAAAAATGCAGAAAGGGAACACAAGGTTGCTATTTTGAAACAAATCAAAATTAAAAGGTACATTTAACCTTTTCCTTTGGCCTTGTAGATAAATTGATCATAATATCATAGGTATGATTGCTGATGTCTGAGCTGGCAGATCTTTGTATTCCTGTTAAAAACTATGTTAACAACTATGTTAACATCCATTAAGATCTTTCAGAGCACAGGTTCTCAACCTGGGGCCACGGACCCTTCGCTTAATGGTATTGGTCCATGGCATAAAACAGGTTGGAAAACCCCTGCTTTAGAGGTGGTGGGGGTGAGTGACAGTATAGGTGAAAGTAACTTATGCAAAAGTTACGCAGATATAAGTTTTAAGTGTAACTAGGAAAAGAGTCAAGAGTGATGCAGTGTTTCATAAAAAATCCATCCTGGAATTTGACGTGTTAGTTCAATTGATTTGAACTTGGGAGACAATGCAGAATTTTTCTGTGGAAGAAGCACCTCCCCACACTCACGCCATCAGCCACTGAAAAATAGTACCAGCAGCTTGTCAAATCTGCAGATGCTGACAATCCTGATGAAGGGTCTTGGCCCAAAATGTCAATTTTACACTATTCCATAGATGCTGCCTGGTTTACTGAGTTCCTCCAGCATTTCATGCGCATTGCAGCTGCAGCATGTACCATTTACAGGATGCACTACAATAATCTGCCACTATACCTTCGACCAACACACACAAAACCCTGCAGGAAATCAGTAAACCAGGCAGAGAGAGAAAAATAGTCAAAGTTTTGGGCTGAGACCCTTCACCAGACCTGGATGTGTTTGTACATATGTAAATACACTGAGTGTGCTCACATGCTTTGCTCCAGATCTGCAGTACCTCCTTAGATTCCACCTTCCTAAGCAAGAACCTCTAACCTGGGGTCCTCTGACCCCTTGCTTAATGGTATTGGCCAACGGCATAAAAACGGTTGAGAACTTCAGAGCTAGAGGGATATTGGCAGCAGAAGCAAAGGCACCAGCATCTGGAAGTTGCCCTCCATTTCACACACTATCCTGACTATGAAATATATCACTGTTCCTTCACCACCGCTGGGCCAAAATCCTGGAAATCTCTCTCTTAGTAGCATTATGGCTATCCATATGCCTCAAGGACTACAGCACTGCAAAACAGCAGCATACCATCACCTTTTCAACGGTAATTAGAGATGGACAAATAAATGCTTGTTCAGCCTGAGAAGCCCTGAAGAGATATATTAAAATAAAGTCAATGCTGTCATGGATAAACTGCGAATGAAACCAGAAAGAACACATTAAACTCTTCAGAAAATTTTATTTGTATTAAAATATACACTCAATAGCCATTTTATTAGGTACACCTGCGTATCTGCTTGTTAAATCCTATCTTAAATAAGGGGCTCAAAGCTGCACACAGTATTCCAAGTGAGTCCTCACCAGGTCCTCATACAGCTTGAACATTACATCTTTGCTTTTATGTTCTAATCTTCTTGAAATGAACGCAAGCACTGCATTTGTTTTCCTCACCATTAATTCAACCTGCAAATTAACCTTTAGGGAATCCTGCACAAGGGCTCCCAAATCCCTTTGCACATCGGAATTTTGAACATTTCCCTGGTTAGAAAATTGTCTGTGTTTTTATTCCTTCTACCAAAGTGCATGTTCATACAATTACCAACTCAGTATTCCATCTGCCACCTCACTGCCCATTATCCTAATCTGTCTAAATGCTTCTGTAGCCTCTCTGCATTCTTCACACTACCTGCCCCTGCAAGTACGCAAACTTGGGCCAAGAAGCCATCAATTTCATCATCCAAATCATTGACATACGGCGTAAAAAGAAGTCGTTCCAACACAACTAGTCACTGACAACCAATCCAAAATGGATCCCCTTATTCCCTTCTTTTCAATCAGCCAATGTACTATACATGCTAGAATCCTTCCTATAATATAATGGGCTCATATTATTAAGCAGCTGGATGTGTAGCATCTTGTCAAAGTCCTACTGAAAATCCAAGTATACAACATCAACTGATTCACCTTTGTCTATCCTGCCTGTTTCTTCAAAGAATTCCAATAGATTTAGATTTGCCAGGCAAGATTTTTCCTTGAGGAAACCATGTTGACTTTGGCCTATTTTTCATGTGCCTCCAAGTACCCTGAAACTTGAACATAAAAGCAAGGATGTAATGCAGAGACTTCATAAAATAATTTATAAAAGGCTTGTTGTACTGTGAGCAGATTTGGGCCCTTTACTTCAGAAAGGATGTGCTGAAACTGAGAGGGTTCAAAGGAGGTTTACAAAAATGATTCCAGGATTGAATGGCTTGTCAAATGAAGAGTGATTGATGGCTAAGGGCCTGTATTCACTGGAATTCAGAAGAAATGAGAGGTGACCTAATTGAAACCTACCAAATAGTGAAAGGCCCTGATAGAGTGGATGTGGGGAGAATTTTTCCTATGGTGTGAGAGTCAAGACCAGAGGACACATCCTCAGAATACAGGGGTATCCTTTTAGAGCAGAGATGAGGAGGAATTTCTTTAGCCAGAGAGTGGTGAATCTCCAGAATTCTTTGCCACAGGCAGCTGTGAAAGCTAAATCTTTATGTACAGTTAAGGCAGAGCTGGACAGATTCTTGATTGGTCAAGACATGAAGGGATATGGGGAGAAGGCAGGAGACTGGAACCAAAAGGAAAATTGGATCCGCCATGATGAAATGGTGGTGCAGACTGGATGGGCCGAATGGTCTTATGAAACCACACCCTTAGCAATCAACTCCAACATCTTCCTAGCCCCTTAGTGCTAGAGGTTACAGAGAAAGGTGAGAAAAACAAAACAAAAATTGAATGAATGGCATTTTTGGTGGTTAAAAAGCCTTGTTAATAATGCAGTTCAGGAGAGAGTGGTCAGACTGGTTCAAGCAGACAGGAAGGTGACAGTAATTCAACAGTGTAACAACAGCAGTGTGCAAAAGATTATCTCTGAACATGCAACACATCAGACTTTGAAGTGGATGGCTGCAGCAGCTGACCATGAACATACACTCAGTGACCACTTAACTGAGTACAAGCGGTACTGAATAAAGTGGCCATTGAGTGTATGGTAAATTGGAAAAGAACATAATAAACATAAATATTTACTACACAGAAAGCTACTGGTGAAGGAATAGACAGAAACCCAGGCACAGGAGATAACTCAGTCTGAATTTTGATGCAATTATTTTAGGTCAGCCCTAATTTCTCTCCATAATAATACTATTGCCAGCTTTTAATTTTTTAAAGTAATTATGCATCATAATTCTGAATTTGCTTATCAATTTAAAAGTAAAGTATGCATTATTACACTCAAGCACAGAAGAAACGGGAGCAAGAGTAGACGATTGAGTCTGACAAGTCTACTCTGCCATTCAGTGAATCACTATTAATCAGCAATCCTAACTTTTCTATCACTCCTTGCATTTCTCGATTCTCTAAATGCACTATCTATCAACTTTCATCTTGAAAGCTGTTACTCAGTTAACGAACATACTCAAGATGTGGACTGATGGATTTTAGATTTCTGGAGAAAATGAATGGCTTTAAAGAGCCCGCAGAAGGGATTTACCAAAATTATGAAGCAACAATCTGCTGGTGGAAATCAGAGGTTCATGGAGCACCAGAGGGAAGGAATTGTCAACATTTTGTGTTGAAACTCCGCATCAGAACAGATTCTTTCCTTGACTGACCTACTGAGTTCATTGAGCAGATTGTATGCTATTCCATATTCGAGCATCGGGTGCAAATGTCTCTAATAAAATTATAACATTTATGTCAACAGACTGGAGAAGGCAGAGTTCTTCTGCTTGGAATAGCTTGGAAGAGGATCTGACAGAGGTATTTAAAGTCAGAAATGAGGTCATCAGAGTGGGTAGAGTAAAACTACATCAAAATTCTCTGCCAATGACTTGATGACAGAGGAGAGTACCAAGAGTAAGGATCAATGTTCCTCAGTCTCCAGCATAAAAAAATGTGAAAAGCAACGACAGAATAATGATCCTAAACTGATTCATTACCTCACAGTTCACCCAACTATTGTCTTCCCTGATGGATTCCCCTGCAAGATTCAACACTGGTTATTGTCATTCTTCAGTGCACTATTGTAATGGAGAACAAAATCATTGTTACTCTGGATCCAATATAGCATAAAAACACACTACATATCAAGAACACCAAAAAATACAATGAATATAATTACATATTAGCTGATGCACATACATAGGTCTATTGTATATGAGACTAGGCAAAGGAGTATCTGATAGGTGACTCCGACAGGAAATAATAAAACAGTGGTGGCAGGGAGGGTCGTAAGTTTGGGTTAATGGGTGGAGGTGTTGATCAGGCTGATAGCTTGGGGAAAATAACTATTTTTGAGTGTGGTGGTACTGGCATGGATGCTGTGTAGCCTCCTCCCCAATGGTAATGGGACAAACAGTCTTTGAGCAGGGTGGGTGGGTCCTTCATGATATCGCAGGCCTTTTATGCTACCTTTCTGTGTACATTTACTTGTTTGCAGATTGGCTATCAAAGGTGTAAAGATGCAGATAAGAGAGCTTTCTTGATCACCTTTCCAGTCAAGAGAGCACAGGAGTGTGTTCGCTTCCTGAGGATATTGAGGTGAATGAGGCTCCCCCTCCACCATTTCAACCAGTTTCAAGAATATATTTCATTATATGTTTAATTTATTTGTGGTAACATTACTTTATATGTTGCATGTGAATTATATGTACTGTGCTGTGTCCCTTGATTTGGAAATGCATTGATTTGTTTGGTTCTATACATATACAGTTGAATCACAATAAACCCAAGCTTGAACTTGAAGAGTGTATTACTTCGAGACTCATGATTGGGCCCGATTCCTTCTTCTGGGCCCTAGCTTCCTCAGTATGGACTAATTTGTTTCGAAACAGTGTAAGCATGCTCCTTTGTAGGAGAAGTAAAGTCACAGATGACACTGCCTTATGCACAGTGTGTTTTTGGTGTACATGTTGTTTGCACAAAATTGGGTGATCCCATATTTAGTGAGTAATATCAAGTTGATATTCAGTTTTTGCTTGTACTCCACAACTCAACCTGTTGAGCATTTAACAAAAAACTGTTACATTATGCAGTTTCAGTATTTAAGATACACATTTCAATAGGAATATGGCTCTTTCTTCTAATTTCAATGATGGTTCATATGAAAATCTAGATCATTCTCATTCATTTTTGATGTTTAATTTTGTTTGATTTGTTTCCTACTGAGAATATTTATTCTATATTTAACTTTGCTTCTTTTATATTTTTCCACACCTTTTATCAAGCTCATCCCAATCCTCTTGACACATTAAAAAAAGTATATTGTCGGATGCCTTGCTGTGTTTTCCCCTAGAGGCTTAACATGAATTCAGCTAAGAATAAGAAGATGAGGATTCTCTAGCTCTACAACTACAATGATTATTTTAAAACTCTCATTCAGTTATAGGTCCAACCATTACAGGGTGTGCATGCCAAAGAATATAGCTCAAACTCACTGAAGCTTCAGGAATAAGTTAAAGTGATGGGATTAGCAGGGTATCTTCCATGCTGGTGAGGGTAATATATTAGGAAATGCTTTATTTTATTTTGGTCTGCTACAGCTGATATGAATTTGCATTCTACACCATAGTCATTGGTAACTGAAACCGGCTGAGTATAAAACTGAAAAACAGAGCCTGCAAACAGGTGGGTAAATCAATGTGGGACATTATTTTGTGTGTTAGCATGGTCAAACAAACCTGTCTATGAAGTGAGAAACAGAAAGCAGCAGAGACCTTGATGAGTTAATCTTTATGTCACCTTTTGTTTAAATCAGTATTGACGATAAAGGAACTATTGTGAATCAGAGCATGTATAAACGGCACAGGTTAAGTCATTTTGGTGCAGCATTATTTCTTGCTGAAATAAACAAGGCAATTCAATGTGCCTGACATTTTTCTTTTATATTTCACCTTAAAGCAGTAGTGTGTTTATCTGTACCAGTGGAGAACAACCATCACCTTCACAGGTCATCTTGGGTAAGGCAATAAAATAAAGCCTTGCAAAAATTATCCACATCCTAATAACAATTTTTTGGAAGCTATATTTTATAATCAAGATGCTTTCTGCAATGATGATTGCTGTAATAGTTCAGCACCATGTTAATTTATCAGAGAACAGTAGAGATGGAAGGAAGAGAGGGAGGAGATTGCAAATTAATTCTTGTGACCTTGGATCAGATGGTGCTGGAGCTCATTTGCCCCTCTTCTGTATTGAAGCCATAAAATCACAACTCGACATGCAAGTCAATTACTTATAGCATTTATAAAATAAAAGCTGCAATATTGATCAGCTCCATGTAAGAGAGAATAAACCAAGAAAGAAGTAAAACACCACGGGTCATGTCAGTTCTGTAATATACATTCAGTAGCCACTTTATTAGGTACCCCTGTACACCTGCACTTTGATGCTGTTATCTATCCAACCAATCATGTGGCAGCAAAGCAATGCATAAAAGCATGTAGACATGGTCATGAGGTTCAGCTGTGCAGTCCAAACATCAGAATGGGGAAGAAGTGTGATCAAAGTTACTTTAATTGAGGAATGATCATCAGAGCCAGACAGGGTGGTGTCATTAGCTCAGAAATGGCTAGTTTCTTGGGATTTTCATCCATAGCAGTCTCTGGAGTTTACAGAGAATGGTGTGAAAATAACAATCATCCAGTGATCATCAGTTCTGTGGATAAAAACACTTTGTTAATGAAAAAAGATGGGATCTTGTATCATTGGGATCTCTTCTGGGGGAGGTATGACCTGTTCAAAAGTGACAGGTTGCACCTGAACCCAAGGGGGACCAATATTCTCCCAGGCAGGTTTGTTAGAGCTGTTGACAAGGGTTTGAACTAATTTGCCAGGGGGTGGGAACCAGACTGAAGGGGCTCAGGACAGGGCAGATAGTAAGAAAGTAAAGGTAGCGTGCAGTCAGACTGTCAGGAAGGGCAGGCAGGTGATGGGACTTAGCTGCAGCCAGTAGGCTGAGTACCAAATCATTAGGGATGCAGAATCAAAAAGGATAGCAAATAGGGTACTCAAGATGTAGTATAAAAAATAAGGTGGATGAAGGATGGTTGTAGTTGGGAGCTGAATGTCTAAGGTTATACATTATATCAGGGGGATAGGAAGGTAGGCAGAGGGGGTGGAATGGCTCTACTGGTAAAGAATGGAATCAAATCAGTAGAAGAATGTGATGTAGGACTGGAAGATGTTGAATCCTTGTGGGTTGACTTAGGAAACTGCAAGGGTAAAGGATATTGATGGCAGTTATATACAGGCCCCCCAACAGTCACTGGGAGGTGGACCACAGTTTACAATAGAAAATAGAAAAGGCGAGTCAAAAGGGCATTGTTATGGTAGTCATGGGAGATTTTAACATGCAGCTCCATTGGGAAAATCAGTTTGGTAATGTATCTCAAGAGAGTGAGTTTGTTGAATGCCTAACATCTTTTTAGAGCAGTTTGTCATTGAGCCTACTAGGGAATCAGCTGTACTGGATTGGGTGTTATGTAATGAACCGGAGGTGATTAGAATACAGAGCAAGGATGTATCTTGAAGCTTTACAAGGCACTGATGAGGCCTCACCTTGAGTATTGTGAACAGTTTTGGGTCTTTCATCTTAGAATAGATGTGTTGGTATTGGTGAGGGTCCAGAGGAGGTTCATAAGGATGATTCCAGGAATGAAAGGGTGATCATACAAGGGATGTTTGATATCTCTGGGTCTGTACTCTCTGGAATTCAGAAAGATGGGGGGGGGGGGAATCTCATTGAAACCTTTTGAATGTTGAAAGGCCTAGACAGAGTAGATGTGAAAAGGATGTTTCCCATGTTGGGAGAGTCTAGGATAAAAGGGCACAGCCTCAGGATAGTGGGGCACCCTTTCAAAACAGAGATGCGGAGAAAATTCTTTAGCCAAAAGGTGTGGAATTTGTGGACTTTATTGCCACATGCAGCTGTGGAGACCAGGTTGTTGGGTATACTTAAGGCAGAGATTGATAGGTTCCTGATTGGACATGTTATCAAAGGTGATGGGGAGAAGGCTGGAAAATGGAGTAGAAGAGGAGTAAAAAAAAAGGATCAGCCATGATTGAATAGTGGTGCAGACTCGATGGGCCAGATGGCTTAATTCTGCTCTTATGCCTTATGGTCTATGGTCTAAGTCAGAGGAGAATGGCCAGAGTGGTTCAAACTGACAGGAACCAATCTTCCTTTCGAGATGTTGCAGGATGTTACCGTTGTTTTCTCTGTTATGGATTTGTACTAGGGACTATAGACTTCTCAGTCTTAAAACTTGAATATTCTGTGTTTTTGCCCGTTCTTTCTCATTTTCTGTGTGTGGGGGGAGGGGGACGGGGTTGATGTTCTTAGGTTGTTTTGTTTAGGGTCTGGAGATCGATGTTCTTGTTGCATCTTTTTGTTAGTTTTTTTGTGCTGGGAGACAGGAATTTGGGGGCCGATGTTCTTGTTGTGTTTCGTGTGGGGAGAGGAGGGTTTGGGGATTGATGATTGTGTTGCTGTTCTTTTTTGTGCTGTTTCTCTCTGAACTCTCTTCCATGTTTTTCTTTGTTTCGTGGCTATCTGGAGAAGAAGAATCACAGAGTTGTGTGCTGCTTACAAACTTTCATAATAAGTGAACCTTTGGAGCTTTAGTAACTCAAATAACCATACATTACAATTGTGCTTTGAAAAACATATCGAATCTTTAAGTGAAAGACCACAAACACACACTCAGTGGCCACTTTATTGAGTACAGGAGGTATCTAGTAAAGTGGCCACTATCTGTACATGGAGGAAACAGGAGTGGTGTGGAAATAATGCAGTTGAATAACAATATGCTGTGGAAACATAGCTCGCAAAATACCACCCTCGTCATCTAATTCACATTGCAGCAAAGCACCGCAGGTATCGATATCCAGTTTACATTGTTGGATGTTGAAGTGCCTTGACCCTTTTGTGATTTTATACACCATCACAGCTGTCTAGGTTGAAAATAGGATGGAGGATAAACCTTCCTCAGTAACTTTATGGTTATGACAAAGCAAGGAAGTAAGTTAGTATATATTACTCAACCCTGACATATTTAGAAGGTGGTGGTGAGCAACCTTCTTGAACCACCACAGTCCTCATGAAGATTCTTCACAGTGTTGTTCTCCTCAACATTCAACAACATTACCAATGTTATCATCAACTGAGTTATTGGTCACTGATGACCAACACCATTTTGGAGGTCACCAATAAACAAAAATTCATTTGGGTGAGCTGCATAGATCCAAAGACTTCCCCAAGTTGGCTTACAGTGTTTTGTTTGGTGTTTTATCAAGTAATATAATATTTAAATACATGGAATAAGGTGAGCCACTAAACTCACCAAAAGAAATTTGTCAATCTATTCCTAAATGTTTCATCTTAACCATTGATCAAATAACCTCTCTGTGACTGAAAATATATAATTCTGGTAACTCTTTCCTTCAAAAGTTTAAATATTATTCAATATTTTAAAAAATTCTTTTTAGTTTTACTTTCTGACTCTTTCTAAATCATATATTTATTTCCCTCTATTTGGCTTTTGGATAAGATACTCAGAGACCACTTTATTAGGTACAATTGTACACTTGCTCATTAATATAGATATCTAATCAGCAGGGGCATATCAATGAAAAATAGCGCCTGTGGCAAGCATTGAAATTGCGCCCCTGTCCAAACATCTGACACCCATCTTTTAGGTAATTTTACTATAATATCAGCTCAAAAATACACATTAAGCTCGTTAATCTTTTAATTAACAAATTATGGTACCACATGACAATTATAACTGCACCTTCCTTGCTTTTACTGATGCAAATTGGTCTATGATGTGATCAAAGTTAGTTTTTTCTTCTCTTTCTACACTTAGCACAGCAACATCACAGAGACTACCTTGACCCGTGGAGGCTCTCAAATATGAAAGTATTAGTTTTAAATTGCTGAATGATCTCTCAGAGCTGGTGATGGAAACTGTGATGGTTAGCATTATCTCAATAGCAATGTGAAGATTGGGGAAGACGCTCTCATCTCCATACTGAACAGTACTAAGTTCAGGAAGCTCTTCAGATCTTCATATTTTCATGTTGACCTGCCTTGATAGCAACATTCTGCAATCCAAAATTGCTTCACGTAGCTGCTGTCCAACAACATCAGAGCTGTACAATTCGCCCAAATTTTCACACTTCTTTAGGTTGTTACTGTCGGCATCGTAACACAGTCCCTTGACATTGAGAAGGAACCCAAACTTGGTGTCAGTGTTTTGCAAATGAGCGAACCTTTCGACCATTTCTCTGCAAAGACTGTCAAGTGTTCCCTTCATGACTCTTTCCATTTACCCCTTAGCTGTTAATCCAGCGTCTCTCAAGTTCTCAGCCATTTGGTTCTTTCATCTCTGACGTCTTTCAACTTCAATATTCCATTCTTGACAGAGACCGACTCCTTCTTCAAGTGACTCACTGACCAACACTTCTCTTTCATCATTAAAATGATCTCAGAGGGCTTTCAAATCCAGGGCAGCATCATGGAAGATCATGCCAGGATCCTGCAGCCTCTTTTGAATACGGTCAATGCAAATGAGTATTTTGTTCCAAAATCCTAGCAAAATCAGAAAATCATAACTCAACATGTGGTTGTACAGCTGCCTTGCATCACTTCTTTGTTCACTGGTCTCGTTTTCATTGTCTAACACATCTCGGAGAACTTGAAGTATCTCCTCAAGGTACTTGTTGATGGGCTTCACTGCTTCTGTCCTTGCACTCCACCTGGTTTTGGACTCCAACTTAACAACCACAGGCATGGAGGGTTTTTTTGCCACAATATGTTTATTTGTATTTAATACTATAAAATACAGATTTAACCTTCCTATAGGAAGGCACGGCGTTTTTGAGTTTTTCCCAACACTGTGTTGAACAAGAGAAAAACACATAGAGATCGTCGATTGTTCCAAAAAACGTGACTATCATTGTATCCTGCTTGGCTGCACGTACACCCACCAAGTTGAGTGAGTGATTGTCGCAATTCACAAACACTGCCAGGTTGTTTTTCTCACTTATTCTTTGATGAACACCACTTCTGTGTCCAGCCATCACAATGGCGTTGTCATCGAACTGTGACCAACAATCTTGTAACTCCATTTTGTCCTTCTCTAGCTGTTTCAAGATGTCTTCAACCAAGCTCTCAGCATCCTTCTGGCTTATCTGAATAAAACCAAGGAAGGACTCTCTAACACGGATTGTTTTTCTCTCAAAATCAACTTCCACATACCTCACTACTTCTGACATCTGCTCACGGTGTGCCTGATCAGGAGTCAAGTCGAAGATGAGATCATAGTACTTGGCTTTACGAATGCTTCTCGGTAAACTCTGGTGAACAGTGGATGCCATCATGTGGATGAATTTGTTCTGGACACCCGGTGAAAGATAAGACATGGATCCAGGATGACTTTCCAAGTGAATGAGGTGTTCTTTTATGACAGGGTCAAAGATGGCCAGTAGTTTCAGTAAGCCAAGGAAATTTCCAACATTGGAGTCATCGTCTAGCTGAAGTGACTCCATGTCCTCGCAAAGCCAGGTTCTGAGTCGCAAGGAATTTTTTTTTGCAGTGAAGAATTCTTGTTAAGATATCACACCACTTCTACTTGTCTTTCTCAATCTGTGACTAAAATACCGCATCAATAACTCCTCTGTTTCAGCTAAATTTCTTTCCATTTCTTTCCACTGTGTGAAGCATTCCTGATGATTCTTGGCATTTTCATGAGCACTAACACTTTCAGGTGCTTTCCACTGGTTGAATCCATTTTCCTGCTCCAATGAGGATTGATGGTCTGACCGGGAATAGAGAAGACAACATATACAACATGCAGACTTTTTAGAAAGGGAATAGACCAGCCATGACTGAGTCACTTCCTCACCAGGACCATTTCCTAATTTCCTCTTGAACCAAGTTTTGTTCATTGAGTGGTTATTTGTTGGTAGAAAAGGCTGCTCACTGTTCTGGAAATACTTCAAACCCAGCTTTATTATTTCTGTTCTCAACGTGTCAGGCAGAATTGCTTTTCCAGTATTCTTGTCAAACTTCAGAAGTCCAATGTCATGCTGTTTAATCACTTCTGGTATGACAGTTCGAGGCTCTTTGACACCACCTAGTTCACTAGGTTCAATGTCGTTAGGGTCAATCTCATCAGGTAAAATCTCATCAATAAACTCAACATCATCACCACCACCACCATTGTCTTCCCCTCCTGTCCTGTCATGTCCATGTTCTCTGTGGCAGCCTCATTCTTAATCTCGTCATACTCGGATTTATCTGATTTGACTTCCAGTTTCTGACGCATTTGTACTTGATCCACCTTCGGATTCTAACAAACGTAGCAGGTGCAGGTGACTCCATGGAACGTGTCAAACTATTTGTTCCAGGCTTTTCAAAGAAGGGCATGAAGAACTTGCTTGACTTCTTGGAAGAAACGTTTCATGGTTTTCTTACACAATGCTCTGAAAATAGGCCATCCTAGTGCTTCTCACCCATGATAATCAAAGACAGATCATACATCTGGAGAAAGTTCTTCTTTCACTATCTGAGGATGGCTTGTCTAACTTCAATGGAAACTGCTCAGTGGTGCCCCCTTCAAGTGGCACCCAGGGCACGTGGCATACCTGCCATACATTAAATACGCCACTGCCAATCAGGCAATCATGTGATAGAAATTGAATGCATAGAATCATGCAGATGTGCTCAAGAGGTTCAGTTGTTGTTCAGACCAAACAACAAAATGGGGAAGAAATGTGATCCAAGTGGGGGGCCTGAGGTGAGCTGTAAGAGTTAGAGAAGAGACTGGTGCTGGTTGGGTAGCATGCAGGGAGTGATCAGGTTCTCCTTTTGAAGGCCTTGGAGAGCCAGAAAGATCAAGAGTCCATGTGGTGGGGTCAAGGTTCAGATAATTGGTATCTGAGATTTAAGCATTAGGAGAAAAACCATGTTATGCTGAACAAACTGCACAATGCATATGGATTTCAAGACATGCTTTAGAAAGAATGCTTCAACATGATAGATGAAAGTATTAACAAGTTGCTTGCCCTGTTCCCATCAATCCTAGATGCCTGCAGAGGGCGGCATGATGAAATGGCTTTCATATTTAGCCAGTCGACAAAGCCCATAAAAAGTATGAGGACAAATGTGAGCACAATGTATACACCATTTTCTTGCTTCTAACTACAATATCCAGGCTTTTAAAACAATGCTGGGTGGATATAAGCTAAAATAATTTTATTTTGAAACTGCATTGTGCTCTACCACATAGAAGAGGCCATTTGGTCCATCCTTGCCAACCCCTCCAGCAATACTTGTTGCTAAGTTAATCATATGGTCCTTATTTTGCAATTTATAATTGAGTTAAACACTTTAAATAATCAGGAACAAATAGAAAAAGGAAAATGGAAAGCAAAACTGAATGCAAGAGACATTATAGACACTACACATAAAATAACCATGGTGTTCTGTGGAAGCTGTGTTTTGCTTCTCGCTTCAATTTTTAAAGCGAAAGCAGGACCGATCTTGTCTCTTCATCCTCCATATAGCCGCTTTACTCACATGACGGCTCTCCTGCTGGAGCAGATTTACAAAACAGTGTGCAGATTTACTGCAGCCCTCATACACCTGGCATTTAAATGTTAATGCACAGCAGATTGCTGCCATCTTTGGTTAAATACCAAAGCCCTTTTGTACAGATTGTAAGATTACTGAATCTTTGTCAAATAAAGCACAAATGTTTATTGTATTCACCTAAAACCTTGTGCAGTTATTTTAAGGAACTGTTTAAGTATTGTTTGTGAGCTTATAACACCCCATGGGTTTTGATGCAAAGCAATTTTCATACCTGAATATCCTGCACCCCAGAATACCACAGCAAATGACAGAAATCACGGAATTCACATTGACATTCAATCTATTTATTTATTTAGAGATTCAGCATGGAACAGGCTCTTCCAGCACAACCCAGCATCCCACCTATTTAACACTAGCCTAATCACAGGTCAATTTGCAATCAGCAAATTACATAACAACTGTTAGGTCTTTGGACTGTGAGAGGAAATGGAGTGCCCAGGGAAAATCCACATGGACACAGAAAGAACATACAAACTCTTACAGATGGTGCCAGAATTGAACTCTGAATACCAATGCTCCAAGCTGTAATAACATTGAGTTAACCACAATGAGACTCTAGCACCCTAAAATTCATGGTGTAAGTGTGGAGATGCTGGGCATCAAACCTGGGCCCTCATCCATGCAAAGCATGTGCTCTTCCACTGAGCTACATCCCAAAAGTGTTGCACATTTGGAACTACAGATAGACAATCAAGAGCACCTCCTGGTATTTCTGGCACCTCTGCCATCCACCTACCTTCCTCCACCTGGTTTCACCTACCTCTGCCAGCTTCCCCTCAGTCAACCTTCTTGTACTGGCTTCTACTCCCTTCCTTTCCAGTCCCAATGAAACTTGGCCTGAAACTTCAGATGTTTATTTCTCTCTATAAATTCTGCCTGACCTCCTTAGTTCCTCCAGCATTTTGTGTTTGTTAACCTAGAACACCGTTGTCCACAGCTACTAGCTTTGTTTCTGAGTTGAATTTTGGACCACAATTATACCATCACTTTGATCATATAGAAGCATCTCTCTAACATTACTTGACTCAGCTCAACTGCTGTAGAATCTTCTTCCTTTCTCATATTACTCTACAATTACAATGCACACCTTGACAGTTCCACACCTGGCTGGTGACCTTTATTATATTCTCCATAAACTAGCACCTAAAACTCTTGTTACACCTCTTCTAATTCACATCCTCATGTTCTTCATCAACCAAATGCTTGATACTCTCTTCCAAGCTTCTAATCAGGCAATGCTTCAAAATTTTCATCCCTCTTTTCAAAATCCTTCAAGGGTTCACCCTTTAGTTCATATACAATTTCCTCTAATATATTGGTGTTCCTCCCAACACCTCTCTAAGATATAGGTGTTCTACCAATTTTGTTTTCTTGATCAACCCCAAACTACTCCCTCTATCATTGCTAGCCATGTCTTCAGTTGCCAAAGCCCTAAGCTGTAAAGTTTCCTCTACAACTTTTAGAAAATCTTTGCCATTCCATAGATAGCATTTGATAAATTTTCATGAAGTTATTTTTGTTGGCCTAGTGGTCAAGGCATCAGACTAATAACCTGAAGGTCACTGGTTCGAGCCTCAGCTGAGGCAGCGTGTTTGTGTCCTTGAGCAAGGCACTTAACAACACATTGCTCTGTGACGTCACCGGTGCCAAGCTGCATGGGTCCTACTGCCCTTCCCTTGGACAACATTGGTGGCGTGGAGAGGGGAAGGCCTGCAGCTTGGGCAACTGCCAGTTTCCCATACAACCCTGCCCAGGCCTGCACCCTGGAAACACCAGGCGCAGATCCATGGTCTCTCAAGACCGAGGGATGCCACCAAATTTTTGTTGAATGAGGCTCTGTACCTGAACAAAACTACTTCTTTACAAAAGAAATAGTCTCTTAAACAACTTGCATTACAAGGATTACAAACATACCCACGGAAGTCTGATTTGCTTCCTGTTCCCCAATAGATTCCTGGATCCTCTTAATAAAGAAAATGTTTTTTTTTCCTGGATAGGGAATATAATTCAGCCTAGACATTAATTCCCGATTTGGATAAAAAGGCATAGAAAGGATCATAAATCATTGCAAAGCCAAACAATTTTATAGCAAAATGCACAGTTCAAACTGATACCAAGATGGCATACAAAGTATACTGAATTTGAAATGTTTCACAGAAGATATATAATTATTTATGCAGAGAGACTGCAAAGTGTGATTTTGGAATATAGATCCATGCGAAAAAGCAAGGCTTGAAATACAGTAATCTTAGGATTATTATTGGCATTACAACCTGTCAGTATGAGAATGGTATGCTAAGAGATGAAAACAGAAAACCAGATTTGCGGCATCGACAGTTTACAAAGCACTGGATGAAAGGGATGTCAATGCTGGAGAAGTAACTACTGTATTTTCTACTTTACAACATTTATTACAACTCAAACTGTTTGGAAGTTTGGAAGTCATGAAAGTTATGTATACATTGAAATAATGCTCTGGAGAAGTAAATAAGGAAACAAAGCTAAAAATCATTAAGGAATTTGAAGAGAGCAAATGAAAAGAAGAAAACTGAAAAGAAACAAGGCTTTATCAGAAAAATAAAACAATGAACAATGCAGATTTATGTTCCATGCTTGTTAATACAGCAAGGTTTCCCAGTGAAGATAGAAAGTCAAGGACAAATATGATATATTATCTAATGGTAATAAAATCTTGGATTAACTTACAGTAAATCTGGGAAATCTGATCAGGCAGGTACCTCCCAGTCTCCACCCAGTTAACAGGAGTCACCTGCCACTCATTTCCAACTCATCACCTGCAGCCTATTTAAACCCAGTGCTCATCCGCAGTACTGGTTCACCATTCAAACCAGTTAGCCTTAACTAAATGCTCCAAGCCTTCAGTTACCTTGTTGCCTTGTGTCACGTATCCATTCTCTTTTGTTTAGTGGCTCCTCATGGCTGGATATTTTGCAATTTATTATGAAAGTGATTGCTCACGACTAAATTGACTTGGCTGCTCTGTGTTGGATCAAACCTCCTCTTCATTTCCTGACATGATTGGTGAAGCAGCCCGAGATCCCAGTGCCTGAACACTTCAATGTTCCCCAACCTGATGCTGCAACTTCCAGTCCCGGTGTGTCTCACACTTCAAGCTGTGGCCATTTCTGTATTATATGGACTGAGTTATGGTTGCCTTCATAATTTCTGACTGTGCAGGCTCTGACTTGCGCTACCATTAAAACCACTATTAGCACTGAGATGCGTTTGATTTTTGACCATCCAGTGTGTGGAAGGGAGGCAGTGGATTGGATACTTTGCCTGCGTCAGAGCTCATGCTAAGTGTTGGATTACACTGTAGAATCTGGGACCCTTGCACTGGAGTGCAGGTGGAATGTGGAAGCACTGCTCCCATTACCACCCCAGCTCTGCAGTGCACTTGAAAGACAAGCTGTCTACCCAGTACATGCTATCTTGGGTCTGGTCCTGTGCAATGAGACAGGTAAAATTAGCAATCTTGTAGTTAGGGACCCTCATGGAGAGAGTGATCACAGTATGATTGAGTTTTTCATAAAAATGGTGGGTGCAACAGTTCAATCTAAAAACAGTTTATTATGCCTAAACAAGGGAGACTACAATGGGATGCAGGAGGAGTTGGATAGGGGAGACTGGGTACACAGGCTCTGTGGTGGGATTAGTTGAGGAACAGTGGAAGACTTTCAAAGAGATTTTTCACAGTGCTCAATAAAAGTATATTCCAGTTAAAAGCAAAGACATTAAAGGTGGGGAGAACCAGCCTTGGATAACTAACAAAATAAAGGAAGGCACCATACTAAAACTTCATTTGTACAAATTCACCAAGGAAAATGGGAAACTGGAAGATTGAAAAAATTTTAAAAAGCAACGAAGAACCACTATGTGAGCAATAAAGAATGGGAAGATAGGTTATGAAAATATTTATAGTTGTTTTAAGTGGAAAAAGATGTCTAAAGTGAACGTAGGTTCGTTGGAGGATGAGAAGTGAGAATTAATATTGGGTAGTGAGGAAATGGCAGAGGCTTTAAATGACTATTTTGTGTCAGTCTTTGTGGTGGAGGACAGGTTTAACATGCCGAAGAGAGATGAAATGATGCAATGGAATGTGAGGGCCTCTATATGATAGCTATCACTAAAGAGGTATTGCTGAGCAAACTTGTGGGGCTGAAGGTAAGCAAGGACGCTGGTCCTGATGGAGTGCGTCCCAGGGTACTGAAAGAAATAGCAGAGGTTATAGTTGAGGCTTTGGTGATAATTTTCTGGACTCTGGGCAGGTCCTGGCAGATTGGAAGAAGGTGAATGCCATGCCACTGCTCAAAAACAGGATGTAGGCAAACTGCAGGTAACTATAGGCGAGTTAGTTTAATGCCTGCAGTTGAAAAATGCTTGAAGCCATCATTATAGAAAAAATAGCGAAGCACCTGTAAAGAAGTAAATCCAGCATGCAGATGCAGCATGGATTCAGCAAAGGCAGATCCTGTTTGACTAACTTACTGGAGCTCTTTAAGGATATAATGACAGCAGTGGATAGAGGGGAACAGATTGACATTATTTACTTGGACTTCCAGAAGGCATTTGATAAGGAGCCACATTAAAGACTTGTCCATTAGATAAGGATGCATAGAGCTGGGGGTGATATATTAGCATGGATAGAGGACTGGTTAACCAATAGAAAGGAGAGAGTTGGGATACATGGGTATTTCTCTGGTGAGCAGTGTGCCACAGGACCCGCAACTGTTCATGATACACATTACCAATCTGGAAGAGGGAACTGAATGTAGTTCATCTAAGTTTGCTGATAACACTAAATTGAATGGAAAAGCAAATTGTACAGAAGATGTGGAGAGTCTGCATAGGCTAAGTAAGTGGGCAGGAGTCTGGTAGATGGAGTACAATGTTGGTAAATGCGAGGTCATCAACTTTGGAAAGAAAAATGGAAGATCAGATTATTATTTAAATGGTAAAAGATTGCAGCATGTTGCTGTGCAGAAGGACTTGGGAGTGCTTGTGCATGAATCGCAAAAGGTTGGTTTGCAGCTGCAGCAGGCTATCAAGAAATCAAATGGAATGTTGGCCTTCTTTGCTAAAGGGATTGAATTTAAGAGCAGGGAGGTTATGTTGCAACTGTATAGGGTACTAGTGAGGCAGCATCTGGAGTTTTGCATGCAGTCCCGGTCTCCTTACTTGAAGAAGGATATACTGGCTTTGGAGACAGTGTAAAGGAGGTTCACCAAGCTGGTTTCAAAGATGAGAGGATTAGATTTGGAGGAGAGATTGAGTCGCCTGGGACTGTACTCGCTGGAATTCAGAAGGATGAGAAAATATCTCATAGGGATGTAAAATTATGAAAGGGATAGATAAAATAGAGGCAGGAAAGATTTTTTCACTGGTAGGTGAGACTAGAACTAAGGGACATACTCTCATGAAGGAGAGTAAACTTAGGACGGTAAGGAGAAGGAACTGCTTTTCCCAAATAGAGGTGAATCTATGGAACTCTTTGCTGTGAAGCAGTGGAAGATATCCCAGTAAATATATTTAAGGCAAGGTTGGATAGATTTTTGCATAGTAGGCAAATTAAGGGTTAGGGGAAAAGGCAGGTTGGTGGTAATGTGTCCAGGGTCAGATAAGCCGTGACCTTATTGAATGGCGGAGCAGGCTTGATGGGCTAAATAGCCTATTCTTGCTGCTATTTCTTATGTTCTAATGTTAAGAGATGCCAGCCTAATTACTCTGGCCATCCATTTGACAAGCATCTTATGGAACAACCCACCAGAACAGCAATTCCTTTCCCAGAACCATTTTAGGCTCATCAGCAATGCTTCCAGAACCCATGCAGTTAGTGAGGGTTCCGTTAGCCCCATCACTCCCCACCCCTCCAAAGAACATGAGCATTGCTGGAGAAACAACTGGTGCACTTACTGTGGAGCAGCTGATCCCCACACATCAAACGCCCACTGTGTCTGTGTCCCTTAGTTCAAGTGCACCACTAGATAGAGATGAGGGCCTATAATCTGTTGAGCTCTCCCTGGCCCCTCGTTCCAGCACCGGACCCATCCAGATTGTCCTGGTCTGTCAGGTGCCAGTAAGTGGTGGCGTTGCGGTCATGTCAAGCCTGAACAGGTAGTCACCTTCCAGTCCCCACCCACCTAACAGGAGTCACCTGCCACCCATTTACAACTCGTCACCTGCAGTCTATTTAAAGCCAGCTCTCATACACAGTCCTGGTTCACCAGCCAGTCAGAACTAGTTGCTCCTAGACTTCAGTTACCTTGTTTATCAAGTATCTGTTCTCTTCATTTGTGGTCCCTTGTGTCCTGTTATTTTGCAGTTTATTATTAAAGTGACTGCTCATTGCTAAATCGTCTCTGCAGCTCCACGTTTGGGTCAAGGCACCTCTACAATTCTTGACAGTAAAACATAACTGATGAAAAATATTAAGATAGCAAAGTAGGATTACTGAAGAGGGAAAGGCAGATGGTGGATATTATTAACTCAGTAACTCATTGCAACACTGGAACATGAACCTTAAGAATCGATCAGTGCAAAGGAGGCCATTTATCTGAGAATGTATGTGTGTTAAGAGAAAGAGATCTCAATGAGTTGAAGTGCTTTAATTCTTTCTCTGTGGATCAAAATGACTTTTACTTTTGAAGCCATTGCATGCCCTTCACCATTAATTTAGACTGTGCATCATAGACCACAAGAACTCTTCGTGAAAATTATTTCTATGGCTTTTTCATTAAGAGCAGGAAATGCAGTGTCAGACTGAGCAACAGGGACAAACCAGGGAAATGCAGACCAGTGAGCTTCACATGAGCAGTAAGAAAGTTACTGAAAGGGACTCAGAGCACACCCTTTGGCGCACTTAATGCCATTTTGGTTGACACATTGTAGTAAGAGCATGATTAGGATGGAGAGGATGCAGAAAAGATTCACAGGGACATTATCTGAATTGGGGGGGGGGGGGGCTTCAGTTATCTAGAAGGACGGGATAGGCTTGGTCTGTTTCTGTGCAGTGAAGAGGGTTAAGAGATGACATGATATATAAAATTATGAGGCACAGAGAGTCTTGATGGCTAATGTTTATTTCCCATGGTAGTGCTGCCTAAAGATAGAGGGTACAGAGTTAAGATGAGAGCAAGAAGGTCTGAGGGTAAATATTAGTGCCTGGAATGAGCTGTGTGGGGAAGTGTTGCATGCAGGAACAATACCAACATTTAAGAGGAACCTGGGCAGGTACTTGAATGAACAAGCATAGAGAGATATGGAATTAATGAAAGCATATAAGTTTAGTATAAATTGGTCAGTAGACCTGCAGTGGGCCAAATAACCAGATTTGTATCTTTACAACTCTAATTGAATTGTCATCTGGTTGCTAACTCAATGAAAAATCCTTTTTAATTATTCTTTCAAACCTTTGTAATTTATAATATGTCCAATGACTTTTTCCTTGAACCCTCTCTACTATATACCAGCATCAAAGAAGAATAATGTGAGCTGCTTGGTCACAGACATCTACAGTGATGAAATGCTTTGAGAGGTTGGTCATGACGAGACTGAACTCCTACTTCAGCAAGGACCTGGACCCATTGCAATTTGCCTACTGCCACAATAGATCAACAGCAGATGCAATCTCAATGGCTCCTCACACGACTTTAGACACCTGGACAACCCAAATATCTATGTCAGGATGCTGTTCATCAACTATAGCTCAGCATTTAATACCATCATTCCCACAATCCTGATTGAAAAGTTACAGAAACTAGGAACCTGTACCTCTCTCTGCAACTGGATCTTCGACTTCCTAACCAGAAGACCACAATCTGTGCGGATTGGTGATAACATTTCCTCCTCACTGACGATCAACACTGGTGCACCTCAGGGGTGTGTGCTTAACCCACTGCTCTACTCTGTCTACACCCAAGAGTGTGTGGCTAGGCATAGCTCAAATGCAATCTATAAATTTCCTGATGATACAACCATTGTTGGTAGCATCTCAGGTGGTGACGAGAGGGCGTACAGGTGCGAGATATGCCAACTAGTGGAGTGATGTCGCAGCAACAACCTGGCATTCAGTAAGACAAAAGAACTAATTGTGGACTTTAGGAAGGGTAAGACGATGGAACACATACCAATCCTCATAGAGGGATCAGAAGAGGAGAGGGTGAGCAGTTCATGTTCCCGGGTATCAAGATCTCTGACGATCTAACCTGATACCAACATATCAATGCAGTTATAAAGAAGGCAAGACAACAACTATACCTCATTAGGAAATTGAAAAGATTTGGTATGTCAACAAATACACTCAAAAATTTCTATAGTTGTACTGTGGAAAGCACTCGAACAGGCTGCATCATTGTCTGGTATGGGGGGGGGGGGAGCGCTACTGCACAGGACTGAAAGAAGCTGCGGAGGGTTGTAAATTTATTCGGCTCCATCTTCGGTACTAGCCTACAAAGTACCCAGGCCATTTTCAAAGAGCGGTGTCTCAGAAAGGCAATGTCCATTATTAAGGACTTCCAGCACCCTGGGAATGCCCTTTTCTCACTGTTACCATCAGGTAGGAGGTACAGAAGCCTGAAGGCACACACTTAGCAATTCAGGAACAGTTTCTTCCCCTCTGCCATCCAATTCTAAAATGGACATTGTATCCTTGAACACTACATCACTTTTTAACATATATTATTTGTTTATTATACTATTTTTCATCTATTGAATATATGTATACTGTAATTGATTTATTATTATTATTTTCTTCTATATTATGTATTGCATTGAACTACTGCTGCTAAGTTAACAAATTTCACGACACGTGCTGGTGATAATAAACCTGATTCTGATTATAAAAGAACATAAGGAAGTGGAGTAGGAATAAGCAAATAAGGAATAAGGATAAGATGATCCTTGATTTGGATCCTGGTGCATATCTTGTTACTCCATAAGATAATAATTCATCATTTATTTCAGCACCACTTTTCTGCAATAACCCCATATCGATTGACTTCATGAAGAAATTTTTTTTTTATTATTGATCTGCGTTTTGAGTATTCTGACTACAGACTACTTCAGTGGTGAATTCCAAAGATTCACGATACTTTGTGTGAAGACATTTCTTCTCAGCTTGTCCCTGAATGGACAACTCCTTATTCAGATACTGACTGATCTTAGTCTTGACATCATGATAAATGATATCTCCACCTCTCTATGTCAGGCTCATTAAGAATATTCCAGCAATTCGCTCAGATGAATTTTCCCAAATTTTATGATTCTCCATGCCATTTCACTCCAGATATTATTTTAGAATTCTAATTCCTCATTATCTACTGACTGTTCAGTAATGCTTTGTTTACTTCAATGTACAGTAATCTGGCTATGTATAACTGGTAGTATTGGTAAACGCAGCACATTCTCCAATGCTCTCTCTCCCGTGGTTTCCAATGGATTCTGTTTGCCATGAGGCAGATCTGTTTGATGTCTTGTGCTGTTAAGAGCTGTAAGTGTAACAGAGCCTGAGTTGTGGTCGGAGTTGAGAAACCAGGGGGTCAGGAAAGTGGGCCAAGTAAAGCCTGAATCTTGATTCATCGTACATTCTAGCTTGTTTGGCAGGGTGCAACTGACAACTAGAAACTTACACAGAAAGTGTATCACAAAAAGTGATACCACTTGAGTCTTAGTGATCGTAGTAATACTCAGTTTTTTATTATTCAAATAAAGGTTCTTAGCCATTTCCTTTGTGAATATTGATCAAATGTAAATCAGATCTCCCCAAGGTATTCAAGAGTTATCAAAGATTGTATAAATTACATAACCTTGAGATTTACTTGCTCAGAGGTAGCCACAAAGTCAGAAACCCAAAAGAACACAATTAAAGAAAAAAAAGGCTGACACTCAATGTACAAGAAAAAAAAATTATGCAAACAATTGAGCTAATGTTTACACTTTAGTATAACACTTTAGTGTACCTTTCTCGTTCGTGTACTCTATTTGACCCAATATTCCTTTTTAACAGCCTCCTAAATTTTCCCTTTTCAAAGATTTAAGGAAACACATTTTCAAGTCTGTTTTATCTTCTAGAATTCTATCCTTTGGCTTATATAGACTTTAACAAAATGAATGACTTTACCCACTTCTGTGTTAATTTTTATGGGCCCTGACTCTGTCTTGATGTCATCTGCAAACATTGAAATCTTGTTCCCAAACTAGGCCATCTGCATCAAAAAACTCAGTAATCCTATAACCAGCTCTGGTTTGACATGACTACACATTTAACCCCATTTGGAAAAAAGAATCATTATTACTCTCTTCATTCATCTCTAATGGTTATTGCTTCTACAATTTCACAGGTTTCAAAGTTGTTATTGTCTATTACACAGTAATTTATCAAACAACTATTAAATCCACTTACAGTAGGCTGCATTAACGTATCAATATGCTAGGAATTTCTCTAATTGCTTTTTTATGGTTATTTGTGACCACTGCCTGCAAATAGCTTATCACATTTCCTACATCATAATAGTACTTCACTGTCTGTAAAAACTTCAAAAATATTTAATTGTCTATAAAGCTCTTTGTGACATCCTGGAAATAAAGTGAGTGGGTGCTATAAAAAGTCAAGTTTCCTTTCCCTTATCTCATCTCTTTGGCACTGAATCATTCCGCCAACATTACACTGCAGTGTCATCATAGATTATATGCTCTCTCCTGACGTAAAGCTTGAGCACAAGATGGTGAAGATCAGTAATTACACTGTTATGACTTCAGCTCAAGTGACTAAAGTTGATATAAAGATATTGCATTTGATAAAAATTAAACTGAAGTTCTTTCCACTTTAGTAATAGTGAAAAGCAGCCCTTCAATAACATGACTATACTCAGCCTCAAACATTCTTGACTTGACCTCTTGCACTTGAATTTCGACTTAACTGCATTTACTTCTATAAAATAAAAAGCTATAAAATTACACCACGACAAGCTGGCATCAGAAATGTGTCATTCTGCCAGTTTAGCAGCAGCATTAACCCCTTCTTTTCAAAAGCTTAATACTTCCTCTAAGACATTGAACAGAGAAAATTCAATTCACTATATTAGGTATCCATTTAAGCTGAATGTTGTGCCTTTTAACCATACTATTAGAATTCAGTATTTTACTGACTCTTCATTAATTAATATGAAACAAAAACATCATTTAAATGAGGCAGACATGAGGATCTGAGTCTGTAAATCTTTTAGCAAGTCTTTATCACTCAGATGGTGGGAATATGTTTGGAATTTTCTTGCACCTTATTAACTCCTTGGGCTTTGCATGCAATTGGATTTTGATGTTGTAAGACTTGAAATAAGATATGCATTGGTTACTGTGCTCACAAAGATTAATTATCTGTCTATTAATTAACCACTGGATCACCTTTCCAAATGCTAAGAACTTGTCTTATAAATACAATTGGATTTTATTACAGTTCCTGTTGTTGTTATGCACTTAATATTCTGATGCCAGAAAACCAAGTATAATTCTAGTGGTCCTTGAAATAATATCACAGATAACAGAACTCACCTTACAAAGTACCAGTGAATACATCGAAAAAAACATAGTTCACTTTTGAGACAAATCTTTTCATTAAATATTTGCCAGGAAAACAGGTATATTTCCAGGTGGTGTACTTTGAAATAATGTCACAGAAGACAGTATCTCAGACAGTGCTGCATTCTCCCAAAACTGGGCCGAAGTCTTATCTTGTAATTTGCACTCATACATGCTGACTTGCACCCTTTGACTCAGAGACAAGAGTTTCTTCCATTGCTTGTCAACCATAATGGTAACAATCTAAAGCAAGGTTTAGCTTGACCACTGTTCGGGCTAAGAGTCCAAAGGTGCTCCTTTAAAGATGTACAGGGATTCTAGTTTCCTTCTCAAAGCTTACTTCTCTCAGTTATATGCAAAATAACTATTCCACCTGGCCTGATAACAAACATACAGAAGAAATTATTTGTGGATAAAGGTATTGTTTGAAGAATGCTTTGAAATGCTACATAAATTAAGGTCATTTAAAAATTTTCATTTATGATCTCCTAGCTGCTTCTGTCACCTTTGTTCCATACTTATTTGATCTTCCACATGGAAAAAAAAATCATGATCCTATTAACTCTTTGATACATTCTGCTCATTGCAGATGCTGTGCAAAAATTACACCCAGTAAAGGATTTAATCAGTTCAAGCTAAAGGAGGTAATTTAACAATGCTCGTCTTCTGTTCATCTTTCGCAAATGAATTAGTGATTTAAAAAATACACAACAAAAGTAGGTAGTTTTATCAATTAAATAATTACTTACAGTACTGAGAAGCTGCAGAATATTTGTCACATTGAGCTGACAAACCAAAGCCAATAAGGTTTTGAAGATACAGAGATTACTATAGTAGTTCAGGTTGAAACATATAATTATTGAGAGAAAAAGAAGAAGCTGGTGCATTCTTTTTGGAAAATAGTCTAATGGATGTCTTTAAAATAATGAATGGGTTGAATAATGCAGAAGTTGGGGGCAGTGGGGTGCTTATTATCAGGAACTGTTAGTAGACAGTAGTGTCTGTTGATAAACTAGAGATGTGTGTTTCCCAAGTGCTGCAGAGTTTGGACTCCAAACCATGTGTTTAGCTTTGGTAAGAAGTAGTTTAGATGGGAAGAGGGGAGTGGAGGGCACTCACTGACAAGGCGAGTTCCAATTTAAGACCAAAGATGGGTATGTTGTTGTAAGCTGAAGGGAGGGAAGAGTTTGGGTTTGGGGGAAGATGCTTCCTTGTGTCAAAAGCTATCAACATTGCCAGCTGGAATCAAATCAGCAAACTACTGTGAATTAGATACTTGCAGTCTCATTAAAATAATTGATTCAGTTTCCTCTTGGAGGCTGTTGCTAACTGAATTTTGCCAACAGTTGCAGCCTGAGGATAAAATGGGGTGTGGTTTAATATTAGTATGGATTAGAAAACTGCATAAATGATTCTTTTATTCAGCAGGGAGGGAAACAAAGATGGTGGTGGAGGGGAATGCAGGCAAATTAGATTAACATCTGTGATCAGTAACATTCTGAACGGTACAATAAAGTTCAAAGCTGGTCACTTAGAAAAGCTTAAGGTAATCAACTCAAATTGATCTGATTTTTTGAAAGTTGAATCATTTTTGACAAATTTTGTGTTCTTTGTGAAAATAATAATTAGTAGAGTTAATAGAAAGGCACTTATAGACGTAGCGCAACAATAGCCTTACACTCAATGTTAAAGACCAAGGAATTAATTGTGAACTTCAGGAAGTAAAAGTCAAGGGAACACACACCAGTCATCACTGAGGGGCCAGCAATGGAATAGCAACATAGAAAACCTAGAGCAGAATACAGGCCCACAAAGCTGTGCAGAACATGTCCTTACCTTAGAAATTACCTAGAGTTACCCATAGCCCTCTATTTTTCTAAGCTCCATTTATGCATCCAGGAGTCTTTTAAAAGACCCTATTGTTTCCGCCTCCACCACCACCGCTGGCAGCACATTCCACGCACTCACCACTCTCTACCTAAAAAAAAACTTACCCCTGACATCTCTGCTGTACCTACTTCCAAACACCTTAAAAATATGCCCTCTTGTGCTAGCCATTTCAGCCCTGGGAAAAAGCCTCTGACTATCCACATGATCAATGCCTCACATCAA